>NW_026962382.1:0-682431 GCF_032445375.1 Bacillus rossius redtenbacheri
TGATTTTACAATTTCCAGTACGCAGTTCGCAGTTGACAATTCAAAGTTTGCAGTTTGCCGTTCGCAGTCTGCAGTTCGCAGTTTTTAGTCTTCAATTCGCAGATTGCATTTGGTAGTTCGCAGTTTTCTTTTCGCAATTTTTATTTCGCAGTTTGCAGTTCACATTTCGCAGTCTGCAGTTAGCAGTTTGCAGTCCGCTGTTCGCAGTTTGCATTTCACAGCTTGCAGTTCGCTTATTGCTTTTCGCATTTTGAAGCAGTTGACAAATATCTGTTTGCAGTGCGCAGTTCACAGTTTTTTTGTTCGCAGTTCACAGTTCAACACTTCACAGTTTGCAGAAGGTAGTTAGCAGTTTGTACTTTGCAATTCGTATTACGCAGTTCGCACGTTGCAGTTCGCGGTTTGCAGTTCTAAGTTCGCACTTTGCAGTTTTTATGTTAGCGGTTCGCAGTTGTAGGGTTGCATTACGCAGTTTGCAGTTCGCAGTTTGTAGGTTCGCATTTCGCTGTTTAAATTTCGCAAATTAAAGTTCGCTGTTTGCAGTTCGCAGTTCGCAGTTGGCAATTCGTAGTCTATAGTTCATAGTTAGCAGTCCGCAGTTTGCAGTTTGCAATTTTAAATTTTGCGGTTCGCAGTTCGTAGGTTTCCATTTCGCAATTTGGAGTTCGCTGTTTGCAGTTTGCAGATCGCAGTTCATTGTCTGCATTTCGCTCTTTGTGGTTTGTGGTTTGCTGTTTGCAGTTTACTCATTGCGGTTTTCGGTTAGTGGTTGGCATTTTGCAGATTGCAGTTTGCAGTTTTCAATAGGCAGTTCGAAGTTTGCAGTACGCATTTCGCAGTTCGTAGTTGGATTTCGCAGATTGCAGTTTGTATTTACTGTTTGCAGTTTCCTGTTTGAAGTTTGTGGTTTGTGGTTTGCGGATTGCAGTTTTCAGTTCGCAGTTAGCAATTCGCTGTTTGCAGTTCGCTTATAGCAATTTGCAGTTAGATGTTTAAAAATTGCAATTTTTGGTTTACGGTTTGCAGTCTTCAGTTTACATTTTGAAACTTGCAGTTCGCAGTTTGCATTTCGAAGATTGCAGTTCGCAGATTGCTGTTCAAAGTTCGTTGGTTCGTATCCCAAGGTTTGCAGTATGCAGTTCTCAGTGTGCAATTTGCTGTTTCGAAATTTAGTAGTTCGCAGTTTGAAGAACGCGGTTTGCAGTTCATAGTATACAATTCTCAGTTCGCAATTTGCTGTTCGCAGTTGGCAGTTCGCAGTATGCTGTTCGCTGTGCGTGGTTTGGCATTTCGCAATTTTACATTTCGCCGATTGAAGTTTGCAATTTTCAGTTCGCATTTCATGTTTGCATAGTATGCATTTCGCAGTTCGTTGTATGCAATGGTTTCCTTTTTGCGATTGGCATTTATCAGTTCGCAGTTTGCAGTTCGTAAATTGCATTTTGCAGTGTGCAGTTTGCATTTTGCCGTTCGCATTCTGCAGTTCGCTATATGCAGTCTGCAGTTCGCAGATCGCAGTTGGCAGTTCGCAATTTGCAGTTCTCAGTTTGCATTTCACAGTTTGAAGTACGCTTATTATATTTCGAAATTTAATAAAGTTTGCTAATATAAATTTTTTGTTTGCGTTTTGTAGTTTGCAGTTCTTATTTTGCACTTTGCAGTTCTTCATTGATCAGTTAATTAAGGCCAGCAATTAATTCAGGCAATTAAGGCAGGCAATTAAGGCAGGCAATAAAGGCAGGCAATTAAGGCAGGCAATTAAAGCAGGTAGTAAAGAAAGCCAATTAAGGCAGCCAATTAAGGCAGTCAATTAAGGCTAATAATTAAGGCATGCAATTATGGCCGGCAATTAAGGCAGTCAATTAAGGCAGACAATTAAGTCAAGCAATTAAGGAATTAAATTAAGGCAGGCAATTAAGACACGCAATTAAAGCAGGCAATGAAGGCAGGCAATTAAGGCAGGCAATTAAGGCAGGTAATTAGGGAATGGAATTAAGGCAGGCGATTAAGGCAGGCAATTAAGGAAAGCAATTAAGGCAGGTAGTAAAGAAATCCAATTAAGGCAGGCAATTAAGGCAGGCAATTAAAGCAGGCAGCAAATTAAAGCTGGTAATTAAGGCGAGCAATTAACGATGGCAATTAAGGCAGCCAATTAAGGAATGCAATAAAGGCAGCCAATAAGGGCAGTCAATTGAGGCAGGCAATTAAGACAGGCAATTAAGGCAGGCAATTAAGGTAGTCAAATAATGCAGGTAATTAGGGAAGGCAATTAAGGCAGGCAATAAAGGCAAGCAATTAATGCAGGCAATTAAGGCAGGCAATCGAGAAAGACATTTAAGGTAGGCAAATAATGCAGGTAATTTAGTAAGGCAATTAAGGCAGGCAATGAAGGCAGGCAATTAAGGTAGTCAAATAATGCAGGTAATTAGGAAAGGCAATTAGGCAAGAAAATAAGGCAGTCAATTAAGGCAGACAATTAAGGCAGGCAATTAAGTCTGGCAATGAAAGCAGGCTATTAGGGTAGGCAAATAATGCAGGTAATTAGGGAAGGCAATTAAGGCAGGCAATTAAGGCAGGCAATTAAGGCAGGTAATTAAGGCAAGCTATTTAGGCGGGTGGTAAATAAAGCCAATTAAGGCAAGCGATTAAGGCAGGCAATTAAGGCAGGCAGCCAATTAAGGCAGGTAAATAAGGCTGGCATTTTAGGCAGACAATTGAGGCAGTCAATTAAGACAGGCAATTAAAGCAGGCAATGAAGACAGGCAATTAAGGCAGGCAATTAAGGCAGGCAATTAAGGCAGGCAATTAAGGAAAGCAATTAAGGCAGGTAATAAAGAAAGCCAATTAAGGCAGGCGATTTAGGCAGGCAATTAAGGCAAGCAGTCAATTAAGGCTGGTAATTAAGGCACGCAATTAAGGCAGGCAATTATGGCAGGCAATTAAGGCAGGCAATTAAGGCAGACAATTAAGACAGGCAATTAAGGCAGGCAATTAAGGCAAGCAATTAATGTAGCCAATTAAGGCAGGCAATTAAGGCAGGCAAATAATGCAGGTAATTTGGTAAGGCAATTAAGGCAGGCAATAAAGGCAGGCAATTAAGGTAGTCAAATAATGCAGGTAATTAGGAAAGGCAATTAGGCAAGCAAATAAGGCAGGCATTTAAGGCAAGCAATTAAGGCAGGGAGTGAAGAAAGCCAATTAAGGCAGGCGATTAATGCAGGCAATTAAGGCAGGCAGCCAATTAAGGCTGGTAAGTAAGGCATGCAATTAAGGCAGTTAATTAAGGCAGGCTATTAAGGCAGGCAATTTAGGCATGCAATTAAGGCAGGCAATAAAGGCAGGCAATTAAGGCAGACAATAAAGGCAGGCAATTAAGCCAGGCAATTAAGACAGGCAATTAAGGCAGGCAAATAATGCAGGTAATTTAGTAAGGCAATTAAGTTAGGCAATGAAGGCAGGCAATTAAGGTAGTCAAATAATGCAGGTAAATAGGAAAGGCAATTAGGCAAGCAAATAAGGCAGGCATTTAAGGCAAGCAATTAAGGCAGGGAGTAAAGAAAGCCAATTAAGGCAGGCGATTTAGGCAGGTAATTAAGGCAGGCAGCCAATTAAGGCTGGTTATTAAGGCATGCAATTAAGGCAGGCAATTAAGGCAGGCAATTAAGGCAGGCAATTAAGGCAGACAATTAAGACAGGCAATTAAGGCAGGCAATTAAGGCAAGCAATTAATGTAGCCAATTAAGGCAGGCAATTAAGGCAGGCAAATAATGCAGGTAATTTAGTAAGGCAATTAAGTTAGGCAATGAAGGCAGGCAATTAAGGTAGTCAAATAATGCAGGTAAATAGGAAAGGCAATTAGGCAAGCAAATAAGGCAGGCATTTAAGGCAAGCAATTAAGGCAGGGAGTAAAGAAAGCCAATTAAGGCAGGCAATTAAGGCAGGCAGCCAATTAAGGCTGGTAATTAAGGCATGCAATTAAGGCAGGCAATTAAGGCAGGTAATAAAGGCAGGCAATAAAGGCAGGCAATTAAGGCAGGCAATTAAGGCAAGCACATCAGGCAGGTAGTAAAGATAGCCAATTAAGGCAGGCAATTAAGGCAGGCAGCCAATTAAGGCTGGTAATTAAGGCATGCAATTAAGGCAGGCAATTAAGGCAGGCAATTTAGGCAGGCAATAAAGGCAGGCAATTAAGGCAGGCAATAAAGGCAGGCAATCAAGAAATGCAATTAAAGCAGGCAATTAAGGCAGGCAATTAAAGCAGGCAATTATGGCAGGCAATTAAGGCATTCCATTTAGGCAGACAATTAAGGCAGGTTATTAAGGCTGGCAATGAAAGCAGGCTGTTAAAGGTAGCAAATAATGCAGGTAATTAGGAAAGGCAATTAAGACAGGCAATTAAGGCAGGCAGCCAATTAAGGCTTGTAATTAAAGCATGCAATAAAGGCAGGCAATTTAGGGACGCAGTTAAGGCAAGCTATTAAGGATGGCATTTAAGGCAGCCAATTGAGGAATGTAATTAAGTCAGGCAATTTAGACAGGCAATTAAGGCAAGCAATTAAGGCACGTATTAAAGAAAGCCAATTAAGCAGGCAATTAAGGCATGCAGCGAATTAAGGCTGGTAATCATGGCATGCAATTAAGGCAGGCAATTAAGGCAGGTTATTAAGGCATGCAATGAAGGCAGGCGATTAAGGTAGGCAAATAATGCAGGTAATTAGGGAAGGCTATTAAGGCAGGCAATTAAGGCAGGCAATTAAGGCAAGCAATTAAGGCAGGCAATTAAGTCAAGCAATTAAGGAAGGAAATTAAGGCAGGCAATTAAAGCAGGCAATTAATCCAGTCCGCAGTTCGCAGATCGTAGTGTGTAGATTGAAGTTTGCATAGTTCGAATTTCGCTGTTTGCAGTTAGCATTTAGCATTTTGCAGATCGCAGTTCGCGGTTTGCAGTTCCCAGTTTAGGGTTCTCAGTTCGAAGTTTGCAGTTCAGAGTTTGCAGTTCCATTCCACTATGTGGTTCGCAATTCATAGGTTTGGATTTCGCAATTTGCAGTTGCCAGTTCGCAGTTCGCTGTTGCAGTTCGCAGTTCGCAAATTGCTGTTCTAAGTTTGCAGTTTGCAGTTTGCAGTTTGCAGTTCGCAGTTCGCAGGGCGCAGTTGGCGGTTTGCAGTTCGAAATTCGCAATTCGCAGTTCGCTTTTTGCAGTTCGCGTATTTCATTTCGCAGTGTGCAGTTTGCAAACTGCCGTTTGCGGTTTGGGGTTTGCAGTTTAGAGTTTTAATTTTGCAATTTGCTGTTCGCAGTTTGCAGTTTTAGTTTGCAGTGCGCAGTTCACAGATTTTTCGTAGGTCGTAGGTTGACATTTCGCATTTTGACGTTCGTAGTTTGTAGTTTGCAGTCTGCAGTTCAAAGTCCGTAGGTTTGCAGTTTGCAATTTGGAGTTCTCAGTTTAGAGTTTGCTGTTTGCAGTTCGTTACTGCAGTTCGCTCTTTGTGGTTTGGGGTTTGCTGTTTGAATTTATGGATTGAAGTTTTCAGTTTGCGGTAGGCATTATGCAGTTGGCAGTTTGCAGACAGCAGTTTACAGTTCGCAGTTTGCAGTTCGTAGTTTAACATTTCTCAAATTGCAATTTGCAGTTTGCAGTACGCAGTTTGCAGTTTTTAGTTCGCTTTATGATTTTTGCAGTTTGCAGTACACAGTTCGCAGTTCTTGGTTCTCATATAGCAAATTGCTGTTTGCAGTTCACATTTCGCAGTTTGCAGTTCGCTTTTTTGTGTTTCGAATTACACAGTTTGCAGATTGCAGTTCGGAAATCACAAATCGCAGTTTGTGGTTTACGGTTTAAGGTTTGAGGTTTGCGTTTTGCGTTTTGTGGTTTGCAGTTTGCGTTTTGCAGTGTGCGGTTTACATCTCGTAGTTCGCAGTTCGCATTTTGCGGTTCACTGTTTGAAGTTTGCCTTTTACGGTTTGGGGTTTTACAGTTTGCAGTTTTGATTTTACAATTTCCAGTACGCAGTTCGCAGTTGACAATTCAAAGTTTGCAGTTTGCCGTTCGCAGTCTGCAGTTCGCAGTTTTTAGTCTTCAATTCGCAGATTGCATTTGGTAGTTCGCAGTTTTCTTTTCGCAATTTTTATTTCGCAGTTTGCAGTTCACATTTCGCAGTCTGCAGTTAGCAGTTTGCAGTCCGCTGTTCGCAGTTTGCATTTCACAGCTTGCAGTTCGCTTATTGCTTTTCGCATTTTGAAGCAGTTGACAAATATCTGTTTGCAGTGCGCAGTTCACAGTTTTTTTGTTCGCAGTTCACAGTTCAACACTTCACAGTTTGCAGAAGGTAGTTAGCAGTTTGTACTTTGCAATTCGTATTACGCAGTTCGCACGTTGCAGTTCGCGGTTTGCAGTTCTAAGTTCGCACTTTGCAGTTTTTATGTTAGCGGTTCGCAGTTGTAGGGTTGCATTACGCAGTTTGCAGTTCGCAGTTTGTAGGTTCGCATTTCGCTGTTTAAATTTCGCAAATTAAAGTTCGCTGTTTGCAGTTCGCAGTTCGCAGTTGGCAATTCGTAGTCTATAGTTCATAGTTAGCAGTCCGCAGTTTGCAGTTTGCAATTTTAAATTTTGCGGTTCGCAGTTCGTAGGTTTCCATTTCGCAATTTGGAGTTCGCTGTTTGCAGTTTGCAGATCGCAGTTCATTGTCTGCATTTCGCTCTTTGTGGTTTGTGGTTTGCTGTTTGCAGTTTACTCATTGCGGTTTTCGGTTAGTGGTTGGCATTTTGCAGATTGCAGTTTGCAGTTTTCAATAGGCAGTTCGAAGTTTGCAGTACGCATTTCGCAGTTCGTAGTTGGATTTCGCAGATTGCAGTTTGCATTTACTGTTTGCAGTTTCCTGTTTGAAGTTTGTGGTTTGTGGTTTGCGGATTGCAGTTTTCAGTTCGCAGTTAGCAATTCGCTGTTTGCAGTTCGCTTATAGCAATTTGCAGTTAGATGTTTAAAAATTGCAATTTTTGGTTTACGGTTTGCAGTCTTCAGTTTACATTTTGAAACTTGCAGTTCGCAGTTTGCATTTCGAAGATTGCAGTTCGCAGATTGCTGTTCAAAATTCGTTGGTTCGTATCCCAAGGTTTGCAGTATGCAGTTCTCAGTGTGCAATTTGCTGTTTCGAAATTTAGTAGTTCGCAGTTTGAAGAACGCGGTTTGCAGTTCATAGTATACAATTCTCAGTTCGCAATTTGCTGTTCGCAGTTGGCAGTTCGCAGTTGGCATTTCACAGTTTGAAGTACGCTTATTATATTTCGAAATTTAATAAAGTTTGCTAATATAAATTTTTTGTTTGCGTTTTGTAGTTTGCAGTTCTTATTTTGCGCTTTGCAGTTCTTCATTGATCAGTTAATTAAGGCCAGCAATTAATTCAGGCAATTAAGGCAGGCAATTAAGGCAGGCAATAAAGGCAGGCAATTAAGGCAGGCAATTAAGGTAGGTAGTAAAGAAAGCCAATTAAGGCAGCCAATTAAGGCAGTCAATTAAGGCTAATAATTAAGGCATGCAATTATGGCCGGCAATTAAGGCAGTCAATTAAGGCAGACAATTAAGTCAAGCAATTAAGGAATTAAATTAAGGCAGGCAATTAAGACACGCAATTAAAGCAGGCAATGAAGGCAGGCAATTAAGGCAGGCAATTAAGGCAGGTAATTAGGGAATGGAATTAAGGCAGGCGATTAAGGCAGGCAATTAAGGCAAGCAATTAAGGCAGGTAGTAAAAAAATCCAATTAAGGCAGGCAATTAAGGCAGGCAATTAAAGCAGGCAGCAAATTAAAGCTGGTAATTAAGGCGAGCAATTAGCGATGGCAATTAAGGCAGCCAATTAAGGAATGCAATAAAGGCAGCCAATAAGGGCAGTCAATTGAGGCAGGCAATTAAGACAGGCAATTAAGGCAGGCAATTAAGGTAGTCAAATAATGCAGGTAATTAGGGAAGGCAATTAAGGCAGGCAATAAAGGCAAGCAATTAATGCAGGCAATTAAGGCAGGCAATCAAGGAAGGAAATTAAGGCAAGCAATTAAGGCAGGTAGTTAAGATAGCCAATTAAGACAGGCAATTAAGGCAGGCAGCCAATTAAGGCTGGTAATTAAGGCATGCAATTAAGGTAGGCAATTAAGCCAGAAAATTAAGATTAGGCAATTAAGGCAGGCAATTAAGACAGGCAATTAAGGCAATCTATTTAGGCAGGAAGTAAAGAAAGCGAATTAAGACAGACAATTAAGGCTGGTAATTAAAGCACGCAATTAAGGCAAGCTCTTAAGGATGGCATGAAAGGCAGCCAATTGAGGAATGTAATTAAGGCAGGCAATTTAGAAACGCAATTAAGGCAAGCAATTAAGGCACGTATTAAAGAAAGCCAATTAAGGCAAGCAATCAAGGCAGGCAGCCAATTATGGTTGGTAATTAAGGCATGCAATTAAGGCAGGCAATTAAGGCAGGCAATTAAAGCAGGCAATTAAAGCAGGCAATTAAGGCAAGCAATTAAGGATGGCAATTAAGGCAGCCAATTAAGGCAGGCAATAAAGGCAGGCAATTAAGGCAAACAATTAAGGATGTCAATTTAGGCAGCCAATTAAGGCAGGCAATAAAGGCAGGCAATCGAGAAAGACATTTAAGGTAGGCAATTAAGGAAAGCAATTAAGGCAGGTAATAAAGAAAGCCAATTAAGGCAGGCGATTTAGGCAGGCAATTAAGGCAGGCAGTCAATTAAGGCTGGTAATTAAGGCACGCAATTAAGGCAGGCAATTATGGCAGGCAATTAAGGCAGGCAATTAAGGCAGACAATTAAGACAGGCAATTAAGGCAGGCAATTAAGGCAAGCAATTAATGTAGCCAATTAAGGCAGGCAATTAAGGCAGGCAAATAATGCAGGTAATTTGGTAAGGCAATTAAGGCAGGCAATAAAGGCAGGCAATTAAGGTAGTCAAATAATGCAGGTAATTAGGAAAGGCAATTAGGCAAGCAAAGAAGCCAGGCATTTAAGGCAAGCAATTAAGGCAGGGAGTGAAGAAAGCCAATTAAGGCAGGCGATTAATGCAGGCAATTAAGGCAGGCAGCCAATTAAGGCTGGTAATTAAGGCATGCAATTAAGGCAGTTAATTAAGGCAGGCTATTAAGGCAGGCAATTTAGGCATGCAATTAAGGCAGGCAATAAAGGCAGGCAATTAAGGCAGACAATAAAGGCAGGCAATTAAGCCAGGCAATTAGGCAGGCAGTTAAGGCTGGCAATGAAGGCAGGCTAATGAGGTAGGCAAATAATGCAGGTAATTAGGGAAGGCAATTAAGGCAGGCAATTAAGGCAGGCAATTAAGGCAAGCTATTTAGGCGGGTAGTAAAGAAAGCCAATTAAGGCAAGCGATTAAGGCAGGCAGCCATTTAAGGCAGGTAAATAATGCTGGCATTTTAGGCAGACAATTGAGGCAGTCAATTAAGACAGGCAATTTAAGCAGGCAATGAAGGTAGGCAATAAAGGCAGGCAATTAAGGCAGGCAATTAAGACAGGCAATTAAGAAAAGCAATTAAGGCAAGTAATAAAGAAAGCCAATTAAGGCAGGCGATTTAGGCAGGTAATTAAGGCAGGCAGCCAATTAAGGCTGGTTATTAAGGCATGCAATTAAGGCAGGCAATTAAGGCAGGCAATTAAGGCAGGCAATTAAGGCAGACAATTAAGACAGGCAATTAAGGCAGGCAATTAAGGCAAGCAATTAATGTAGCCAATTAAGGCAGGCAATTAAGGCAGGCAAATAATGCAGGTAATTTAGTAAGGCAATTAAGGCAGGCAATGAAGGCAGGCAATTAAGGTAGTCAAATAATGCAGGTAATTAGGAAAGGCAATTAGGCAAGCAAATAAGGCAGGCATTTAAGGCAAGCAATTAAGGCAGGGAGTAAAGAAAGCCAATTAAGGCAGGCGATTAATGCAGGCAATTAAGGCAGCCAGCAAATTAAGGCTGGTAATTAAGGCATGCAATAGGGGAAGGAAATTAAGGCAGGCTATTAAGGCAGGCAATTAAGGCAGGCAATTAAGGCAGGAAATTAAGGCAGACAATTAAGACAGGCAATTAAGGCTGGCAATGAAGGCAGACAATTTAAGGTAGTCAAATAATGCAGGTAATTAGAGAAGGCAATTATAGGCAAGCAATTAAGGCCTGCAATTAATGCAGGCAATTAAAGCAGGCAATTAAGGCATGCAATTAATGTAGCCAATATAGGCAGGCAATTAAGGCAGGCAAATAATGCAGGTAATTTGGTAAGGCAATTAAGGCAGGCAATTAAGATAGGTAGTAAAGAAAGCCAATTAAGGCAGTCAATTAAGGCAGCCAATTAAGGCATGCAATTAAGACTGGCAATGAAGGCAGGCAATTAAGGCAGGCAGCCAATTAAGGCTGGTAATTAAGGCATGCAATTAAGGCAGGCACAAAAGGCAGGCAATAATGGCAGGCAATTAAGGCAGTTAATTAAGGCAGACAATTAAGGCAGGCAATTAAGGCAGGCAATTAAGACAGGCAATTAAGAAAAGCAATTAAGGCAGGTAATAAAGAAAGCCAATTAAGGCAGGCGATTTAGGCAGGTAATTAAGGCAGGCAGCCAATTAAGGCTGGTTATTAAGGCATGCAATTAAGGCAGGCAATTAAGGCAGGCAATTAAGGCAGGCAATTAAGGCAGACAATTAAGACAGGCAATTAAGGGAGGCATTAAGACAAGCAATTAATGTAGCCAATTAAGGCAGGCAATTAAGGCAGGCAAATAATGCAGGTAATTAGGAAAGGCAATTAGGCAGGCAATTAAGGCAGGCAATTAAGGCAGGCAATTAAGGCAGGCAGCCAATTAAGGCTGGTAATTAAGGCATGCAATTAAGGCAGGCAATTAAGGCAGGCAATAATGGCAGGCAATAAAGGCAGTTATTTAAGGCAGACAATTAAGGCAGGCAATTAAGGCTGGCAATGAAGGCAGGCAATTAAGGTAGGCAAATAATGCAGGTAATTAGGGAATGCAATTAAGGCAGCCAATTATGGCAGGCAAATAAGACAAGCAATTAAGGCAGGTAGTTTAGAAAGCCAATTAAGACAGGCAATTAAGGCAGGCAGCCAATAAAGGCTGGTAATTAGGGCAAGCAATTAAGGCAGGCAATTAAGCCAGGCAATTAAGGCAAGCAATTAAGAATGGCAATTAAGGCAGCCAATTTAGGAATGCAATTAGGGCAGCCAATTAAGTCAGGAAATTAAGGCAGGCAATTAAAGCAGGCAATTACGGCAGGAAATTAAGTCAATCAATTAAGGCAGACAATTAAGGCAGGCAATTAAGGCTGGCAATGAAGGCAGGCTATTAAGGTAGGCAAATAATGCAGGTAACTAGGGAAGGCAATTAAGGCATGCAATTATGGCAGGCAATAAAGGCAAGCAATTAATGCAGGCAATTAAGGCAGGCAATCAAGGAAGGGAATTAAGGCAAGAAATTAATGTAGCCAGTTAAGGCTGGAATTTTAGGCATGCAATTAAGGCAGGCAATCAAGAAAGGCAATTAAGGCAGGCAATTAAGGCAGACAATTAAAGAAGCAATTAAGGCTGGCAATGAAGGCAGGTAAAGGTAGGCAAATAATGCAGGTAATTAGGGAAGGCAATTAATGCAGGCAATTAAGGCAGGCAATTAAGGCAAGCTATTTAGGCAGGTAGTAAAAAAAGCCAATTAAGGCAGCAATTAAGGCAGGCAATTAAGGCAGGCAGCCAATTAAGGCTGGTAATTAAGGCATGCAATTAAGGCAGACATATAGGCAGGCAATGAAGGCAGGCAATTAAGGCAAGCTATTAAGGATGGCAATAAGGCAGCCAATTAAGGAATACAATTAAAGCAGCCAATTAAGGCAGGCAATTAAGGCAGGCAATTAAGGCAGGCAATTAAGGCAAGCAATTAAGGCAGGTAGTAAAGAAAGCCAATTAAGGCAGGCAATTAAAGCAGGCAGCCAATTAAGGTTGGTAATTAAGGCATGCAATTAAGGCAGGCAATTAAGGCAGGCAATAAAGGCAGGCAATAAAGGCAGGCAATTAAGCCATGCAATTAAGGCAGACAATTAAGGCAGGCAATTAAGGCTGGCAATAAAGGCAGGCAATTATGGCAGGCAATTCAAGGAGGCAATTAAGGCAGGCAATTAAAGCAGGCAGTTAAGGCAGGCAATCAAGGCAGGCAATTAAGTAAGGAAAAAGGCAGGCAATTAAGGCAGGCAATTAAGGCAAGCAATTAAGGCAGGTAGTTAAGAAAGCCAATTAAGGCAGGCAATTAATGCAGGCAATTAAGGCAGGCAATTAAGGCAGGCAATTAAGGCGGGCAGCCAATTAAGGTTGTAATTAAGGCATGCAATTAAGGCAGGCAATTAAGGCAGGCAATAATGGCAGACAATTAAGGCTGGCAATTAAGGCAGGCAATTAAGGTAGGCAAATAATGCAGGTATTTGGGAAAGCAATTAATGCAGCCAATTAAGGCAGACAATTAAGGCAAGCAATTAAGGCAGGTAGTTTAGAAAGCCAATTAAGACAGGCAATTAAGGCAGGCAGCCAATAAAGGCTGGTAATTAGGGCATGCAATTAAGGCAGGAAATTAAGCCAGGCAATTAAGGCAAGCAATTAATAATGGCAATTGAAGCAGCCAATTTAGGAATGCAATTAAGTCAGCCAATTAAGGCAGGCGATTAAGGCAGTCAGCCAATTAAGGCTGGTAATTAAGGCATGCAATTAAGGCAGGCAATTAAGGCAGGCAATTAAGGCAGACAATTAAGGCAGGCAATTAAGGCTGGCAATAAAGGCAGGCAATTAAGGCAGGCAGGCAAATAAAACTGGTAATTAAGGCAGGCAATTAAGGTAGGCAAATAATGCATGTAATTACAGAAGGCAATTAAGGCAGACAATTAAGCCAGGCAATTAAGGCAAGCAATTAAGAATGGCAATTAAGGCAGCCAATTTAGGAATGCAATTAAGGCAGCCAATTAAGTCAGGAAATTAAGGCAGGCAATTAAAGCAGGCAATTACGGCAGGCAATTAAGTCAATCAATAAAGGCAGACAATAAAGGCAGGCAATTAAGGCTGGCAATGAAGGCAGGCTATTAAAGTAGGCAAATATAGCAGGTAATTAGGGAAGGCAATTAAGGCATGCAATTAAGGCAGGCAATAAAGGCAAGCAATTAATGCAGGCAATTAAGGCAGGCAATCAAGGAAGGGAATTAAGGCAAGGAATTAATGTAGCCAGATAAGGCTGGTATTTAAGGCATGCAATTAAGGCAGGCAATTAAGGCAGGCAATCAAGAAAGGCAATTAAGGCAGACAATTAAAGAAGCAATTAAGGCTGGCAATGAAGGCAGGTAAAGGTAGGCAAATAATGCAGGTAATTAGGGAAGGCAATTAATGCAGGCAATTAAGGCAGGCAATTAAGGCAAGCTATTTAGGCAGGTAGTAAAAAAAGCCAACTAAGGCAGCAATAAAGGCAGCCAATTAAGGCTGGTAATTAAGGCATGCAATTAAGGCAGACATATAGGCAGGCAATGAAAGCAGGCAATTAAGGCAAGCTATTAAGGATGGCAATAAGGCAGCCAATTAAGGCTGGTAATTAAAGCATGCAATTAAGGCAGGCAATTTAGGGACGCAGTTAAGGCAAGCTATTAAGGATGGCATTTAAGGCAGCCAATTGAGGAATGTAATTAAGTCAGGCAATTTAGACAGGCAATTAAGGCAAGCAATTAAGGCACGTATTAAAGAAAGCCAATTAAGCAGGCAATTAAGGCAGGCAGCCAATTAAGGCTGGTAATTAAGGCATGCAATTAAGGCAGGCAATTAAGGTAGGTTATTAAGGCATGCAATGAAGAAAGGCGATTAAGGTAGGCAAATAATGCAGGTAATTAGGGAAGGCTATTAAGGCAGGCAATTAAGGCAGGCAATTAAGGCAAGCAATTAAGGCAGGCAATTAAGTCAAGCAATTAAGGAAGGAAATTAAGGCAGGCAATTAAAGCAGGCAATTAATCCAGTCCGCAGTTCGCAGATCGCAGTGTGTAGATTGAAGTTTGCATAGTTCGCATTTCGCTGTTTGCAGTTAGCATTTAGCATTTTGCAGATCGCAGTTCGCGGTTTGCAGTTCCCAGTTTAGGGTTCTCAGTTCGAAGTTTGCAGTTCAGAGTTTGCAGTTCCATTTTACTATGTGGTTCGCAATTCATAGGTTTGGATTTCGCAATTTGCAGTTCCCAGTTCGCAGTTCGCAGTTGCAGTTCGCAGTTCGCAAATTGCTGTTCTAAGTTTGCAGTTTGCAGTTTGCAGTTCGCAGTTCGCAGGGCGCAGTTGGCGGTTTGCAGTTCGAAATTCGCAATTCGCAGTTCGCTTTTTGCAGTTCGCGTATTTCATTTCGCAGTGTGCAGTTTGCAAACTGCCGTTTGCGGTTTGGGGTTTGCAGTTTAGAGTTTTAATTTTGCAATTTGCTGTTCGCAGTTTGCAGTTTTAGTTTGCAGTGCGCAGGTCACAGATTTTTCGTAGGTCATAGGTTGACATTTCGCATTTTCAGTTGGTAGTTAGCAGTTTGAAGTTGGCAATTCGCATTTCGCAG
Organism: Bacillus rossius redtenbacheri; assembly: GCF_032445375.1. Classification (NCBI taxonomy): domain Eukaryota; kingdom Metazoa; phylum Arthropoda; class Insecta; order Phasmatodea; family Bacillidae; genus Bacillus; species Bacillus rossius. The sequence goes on from NW_026962382.1 coordinate 14,608, forward strand.
TTCTCAGTTCGTGGTTTGCAGTTCGAAGTTTGCAGTCATCAGTTCGCAGTTTTAGTCTGTATTTTATAATTTGCAGTCCGCAGTTCGCAGTTCGTAGGTTTTTATTTCGCATTTTGACGTTCGTAGTTTGTAGTTTGCAGTCTGCAGTTCAAAGTTCGTAGGTTTGCATTTTGCAATTTGGAGTTCTCAGTTTAGAGTTTGCTGTTTGCAGTTCGTTACTGCAGTTCGCTCTTTGTGGTTTGGGGTTTGCTGTTTGAATTTATGGATTGAAGTTTTCAGTTTGCGGTAGGCATTATGCAGTTGGCAGTTTGCAGACAGCAGTTTACAGTTCGCAGTTTGCAGTTCGTAATTTGCAGTTTGCAGTTTGCATTTTGCTGTTTGCAGTTTTCAATAGGCAGTTCGCGGTTTGCAGTTCGCATTTTGCCGTTCGTAGTTTAACATTTCTCAAATTGCAATTTGCAGTTTGCAGTACGCAGTTTGCAGTTTTTAGTTCGCAGTATGATTTTTGCAGTTTGCAGTACACAGTTCGCAGTTCTTGGTTCTCATATAGCAAATTGCTGTTTGCAGTTCACAATTCGCAGTTTGCAGTTCGCTGTTTGTGTTTCGAATTACACAGTTTGCAGATTGCAGTTCGGAAACCACAAATCACAGTTTGTGGTTTACGGTTTAAGGTTTGAGGTTTGCGTTTTGCGTTTTGTGGTTTGCAGTTTGCGTTTTGCAGTGTGCGGTTTACATCTCGTAGTTCGAAGTTCGCATTTTGCGGTTCACTGTTTGAAGTTTGCTTTTTACGGTTTTGGGTTTTACAGTTTGCAGTTTTGATTTTACAATTTCCAGTACGCAGTTCGCAGTTGACAATTCAAAGTTTGCAGTTTGCCGTTCGCAGTCTGCAGTTCGCAGTTTTTAGTCTTCAATTCGCAGATTGCATTTGGTAGTTCGCAGTTTTCTTTTCGCAATTTTTATTTCGCAGTTTGCAGTTCACATTTCGCAGTCTGCAGTTAGCAGTTTGCAGTCCGCTGTTCGCAGTTTGCATTTCACAGCTTGCAGTTCGCTTATTGCTTTTCGCATTTTGAAGCAGTTGACAAATATCTGTTTGCAGTGCGCAGTTCACAGTTTTTTTGTTCGCAGATCACAGTTCAACACTTCACAGTTTGCAGAAGGTAGTTAGCAGTTTGTACTTTGCAATTCGTATTACGCAGTTCGCACGTTGCAGTTTGCGGTTTGCAGTTCTAAGTTCGCACTTTGCAGTTTTTATGTTAGCGGTTCGAAGTTGTAGGGTTGCATTACGCAGTTTGCAGTTCGCAGTTTGTAGGTTCGCATTTCGCTGTTTACATTTCGCAAATTAAAGTTCGCTGTTTGCAGTTCGCAGTTCGCAGTTGGCAATTCGTAGTCTACAGTTCATAGTTAGCAGTCCGCAGTTTGCAGTTTGCAATTTTAAATTTTGCGGTTCGCAGTTCGTAGGTTTCCATTTCGCAATTTGGAGTTCGCTGTTTGCAGTTTGCAGATCGCAGTTCATTGTCTGCATTTCGCTCTTTGTGGTTTGGGGTTTGCTGTTTGCAGTTTACTCATTGCGGTTTTCGGTTTGTGGTTGGCATTTTGCAGATTGCAGTTTGCAGTTTTCAATAGGCAGTTCGAAGTTTGCAGTACGCATTTCGCAGTTCGTCGTTGGATTTCGCAGATTGCAGTTTGCATTTACTGTTTGCAGTTTCCTGTTTGAAGTTTGTGTTTTGTGGTTTGCAGATTGCAGTTTTCAGTTCGCAGTTAGCAATTCCCTTTTTGCAGTTCGCTTATAGCAATTTGCAGTTAGATGTTTAAAAATTGCAATTTTTGGTTTCCGGTTTGCAGTCTTCAGTTTACATTTTGAAATTTGCAGTTCGCAGTTTGCATTTCGAAGATTGCAGTTCGCAGATTGCTGTTCAAAGTTCGTTTGTTCGTATCCCAAGGTTTGCAGTATGCAGTTCTCAGTGTGCAATTTGCTGTTTCGAAATTTAGTAGTTCGCAGTTTGAAGAACGCGGTTTGCAGTTCATAGTATACAATTCTCAGTTCGCAATTTGCTGTTCGCAGTTGGCAGTTCGCAGTTTGCTGTTCGCAGTTGGCAGTTCGCAGTATGCTGTTCGCTGTGCGTGGTTTGGCATTTCGCAATTTTATATTTCGCCGATTGAAGTTTGCAATTTTCAGTTCGCATTTCATGTTTGCATAGTATGCATTTCGCAGTTCGTTGTATGCAATGGTTTCCTTTTTGCGATTGGCATTTATCAGTTCGCAGTTTGCAGTTCGTAAATTGCATTCTGCAGTGTGCAGTTTGCATTTTGCCGTTCGCATTCTGCAGTTCGCTATATGCAGTCTGCAGTTCGCAGATCGCAGTTGGCAGTTCGCAATTTGCAGTTCTCAGTTTGCATTTCACAGTTTGAAGTACGCTTATTATATTTCGAAATTTAATAAAGTTTGCTAATATAAATTTTTTGTTTGCGTTTTGTAGTTTGCAGTTCTTATTTTGCGCTTTGCAGTTCTTCATTGATCAGTTAATTAAGGCCAGCAATTAATTCAGGCAATTAAAGCAGGCAATTAAGGCAGGTAGTAAAGAAAGCCAATTAAGGCAGCCAATTAAGGCAGTCAATTAAGGCTAATAATTAAGGCATGCAATTATGGCCGGCAATTAAGGCAGACAATTAAGGCAGACAATTAAGTCGAGCAATTAAGGAATTGAATTAAGGCAGGCAATTAAGACACGCAATTAAAGCAGGCAATGAAGGCAGGCAATTAAGGCAGGTAATTAGGGAATGCAATTAAGGCAGGCGATTAAGGCAGGCAATTAAGGCAAGCAATTAAGGCAGGTAGTAAATAAATCCAATTAGGGCAGGCAATTAAGGCAGGCAATTAAAGCAGGCAGCAAATTAAAGCTGGTAATTAAGGCGAGCAATTAACGATGGCAATTAAGGCAGCCAATTAAGGAATGCAATAAAGGCAGCCAATAAGGGCAGTCAATTGAGGCAGGCAATTAAGACAGGCAATTAAGGCAGGCAATTAAGGTAGTCAAATAATGCAGGTAATTAGGGAAGGCAATTAAGGCAGGCAATAAAGGAAAGCAATTAATGCAGGCAATTAAGGCAGGCAATCAAGGAAGGAAATTAAGGCAAGCAATTAAGGCAGGTAGTTAAGAAAGCCAATTAAGACAGGCAATTAAGGCAGGCAGCCAATTAAGGCTGGTAATTAAGGCATGTAATTAAGGCAGGCAATTAAGCCAGAAAATTAAGATTAGGCAATTAAGGCAGGCAATTAAGACAGGCAATTAAGGCAATCTATTTAGGCAGGAAGTAAAGAAAGCGAATTAAGACAGGCAATTAAGGCTGGTAATTAAAGCACGCAATTAAGGCAAGCTATTAAGGATGGCATGAAAGGCAGCCAATTGAGGAATGTAATTAAGGCAGGCAATTTAGAAAGGCAATTAAGGCAAGCAATTAAGGCACGTATTAAAGAAAGCCAATTAAGGCAAGCAATCAAGGCAGGCAGCCAATTAAGGCTGGTAATTATGGCATGCAATTAAGGCAGGCAATTAAGGCAGGCAATAAAGGCAGGCAATTAAGGCAAGCAATTAAGGATGTCAATTAAGGCAACAAAATAAGGCAGGCAATAAAAGCAGGCAATCGAGAAAGGCAATTAAGGTAGGCAAATAATGCAGGTAATTTAGTAAGGCAATTAAGGCAGGCAATGAAGGCAGCAATTAAGGTAGTCAAATAATGCAGGTAATTAGGAAAGGCAATTAAACAAGCAAATAAGGCAGTAAATTAAGGCAGACAATTAAGGCAGGCAATTAAGTCTGGCAATGAAAGAAGGCTATTAGGGTAGGCAAATAAAACAGGTAATTAGGGAAGGCAATTAAGGCAGGCAATTAAGGCAAGCTATTTAGGCGGGTGGTAAATAAAGCCAATTAAGGCAAGCGATTAAGGCAGGCAATTAAGGCAGGCAGCCAATTAAGGCAGGTAAATAAGGCTGCCATTTTAGGCAGACAATTGAGGCAGTCAATTAAGACAGGCAATTAAAGCAGGCAATTAAGACAGGCAATTAAGGCAGGCAATTAAGGCAGGCAATTAAAGGCAGGCAATTAAGGAAAGCAATTAAGGCAGGTAATAAAGAAAGCCAATTAAGGCAGGCGATTTAGGCAGGCAATTAAGGCAAGCAGTCAATTAAGGCTGGTAATTAAGGCACGCAATCAAGGCAGGCAATTATGGCACGCAATTAAGGCAGGCAATTAAGGCAGACAATAAAGACAGGCAATTAAGGCAGGCAATTAAGGCAAGCAATTAATGTAGCCAATTAAGGCAGGCAATTTAGGCAGGCAAATAATGCAGGTAATTTGGTAAGGCAATTAAGACAGGCAATTAAGAAAAGCAATTAAGGCAGGTAATAAAGAAAGCCAATTAAGGCAGGCGATTTAGGCAGGTAATTAAGGCAGGCAGCCAATTAAGGCTGGTTATTAAGGCATGCAATTAAGGCAGGCAATTAATGCAGGCAATTAAGGCAGGTAGTTAAGAAAGCCAATTAAGGCAGGTTTATAAAGCAGGCAATTAAGGCAGGCAGCCAATTATGGCTGGTTATAAAGGCATGCAATAAAGGCAGGCAATTAAGGCAGGCAAAAATGGCACGCAATTAAGGCAGTCAATTAAGGCAGACAATTAAGGCAGGCAATTAGGGCTGGCAAAGAAGGCAGGCAATTAAGGTAGGCAAATAATCAAGGTAATTAGGGAAGGCAATTAAGGCAGCCAATTAGGCAGGCAATTTAGACAAGCAATTAAGGCAGGTAGTTTAAATAGCCAATTAAGACAGGCAATTAAGGCAGGCAGCCAATAAAGGCTGGTAATTAAGGCATGCAATTAAGGCAGGCAATTAAGCCAAGCCTTTTAAGGCAAGCAATTAATGATGGCTATTAAGGCAGCCAATTTAGGAATGCAATTAAGGCAGCCAATTAAGGCAGGCGATTAAGGCAGGCAGCCAATTAAGGCTGGTAATTAAGGCATGCAATTAAGGCAGGCAATTAAGGCAGGCAATAAAGGCAGACAATTAAGGCAGGCAATTAAGGCTGGCAATGAAGGCAGGCAATTAAGGCAGGCAGGCAAATAAGACTGGTATTTAAGGAGGCAATAAAGGTAGGCAAATAATGCAGGTAATTAGGGAAGGCAATTAAGGCAGGCATTTAAGCCAGGCAATTAAGGGAAGCAATTAAGGATGGCAATTAAAGCAGCCAATTTAGAAATGCAATTAAGGCAGCCAATTAAAACAGGCGATTAAGGCAGGCAGCCAATTAAGGCTGTTAATTAAGGCATGCAATTAAGGCAGGCAATATTGGCAGGCAATTTAAGCAGGCAATTAAAACAGGCAATTAAACAAGGCAATGAAGGAAGGCAAATAAGGCAGGCAATTAAGGGAGGCAGTTAAGGCAGGCAATAAAGGCAAGCAATCAAGAAAGGCAATTAAGGCAGGCAATTGAGGCAGGCAATTATGGCAGGCAATTATGGCAGGCAATTAAGGCAGTCAATTAAGGCAGACAATTCAGGCAGGCAATTAAGGAATGATATGAAACCAGGCAATTAAGGTAGGCAAATAATGCAGGTAATAAGGAAAGGCAATTAAGGCAGGCAATATAGGCAGGCAGGTAAGGCAGGCAATTAAGGCAAGCAATTAAGGCAGGTAGTTTAGAAAGCCAATTAAGGCAGGCAATTAAGGCAGGCAGCCAATTAAGGCTGGTAATTTAGGCATGCAATTGAGGCAGGCAATTAAGCCAGGCAATTAAGGCAAGCAATTAAGGATGGCAATTAAGGCAGCCAATTTAGAAATGCAATTAAGGCAGCCAATTAAGGCAGGCGATTAATGCAGGCAGCCAATTAGGGCTGGTAATTAAGGCATGCAATTAAGGCAGGCAATTTAGGCACGCAATTAAGGCAGGCAATGAAGAAAGGCAATTAAGGCAGGCAATTAAGGCAGGCAATTAAGGCAGGCGATTAAGGCAGGAAATTAAGGCAGACTATTTAGGCAGGCAATAAGGCAGGCAAATAATGCAGGTAATTACGGAAGGCAATTAAGGCAGGCAATTAAGGCAGGCAATTAATGCAGGCAATTAATGCAGGCAAATAAGGCAGGCAATTAAGGTAGGCAAATAATGCAGGTAAATCGGGAAGGCAATTAAGGCAGGCAATTAAAGCAGGCAATTAAGGCAAGCAATTAAGGCAAGTAGTTTAGAAAGCCAATTAAGACAGGCAATTAAGGCAGGCAGCCAATTAAGGCTGGTAATTGAGGCATGCAATTAAGGCAGGCAATTAAGCCAAGCAATTAAGGCAGGCAATTAATGCTGGCAATGAAGGCAGGCTAATGAGGTAGGCAAAAATGCAGGTAATTAGGGAAGGCAATTAAGGCAGGTAATTAAGGCAGGCAATTAAAGCAAGCCTTTTAGGCAGGTAGTAACAAAAGCCAATTAAGGCAGGCAATTAAGGCAGGCATTTAAGGCAGGCATCTAATTAAGGCTGGTAATAAAGACATGCAATTAAGGCAGGAAATTAAGGCAGGCAATAAAGGCAGGCAATTGAGGCAGGCAATTTAAAAAAGGCAATTAAAGCAGGCAATGAAGGCAGGCAATTAAGGCAGGCAATTAAAGCAGCCAATTAAGGAATGCAATTAAGGCAGGCAATTAAGGCAGGCAATTAAAGCAGGCAATTAGTGCAGGCAGTCAAGGCAGGCAATTAAGGAAGGAAAAAGGCAGGCAATAAGGCAGGCAATTAAGGAATGCAATTAAGGCAGGCAATTAAGGCAGGCAATTAAAGCAGGCAATTAGTGCAGGCAATCAAAGCCGGCAATTAAGGAAGGAAAAAGGCAGGCAATTAGGGCAGGCAATTAAGGCAGGCAATTAAGGCAAGCAATTAAGGAAGGTAGTTAAGAAAGCCAATTAAGGCAGGCAATTAAGGCAGGCAATTAAGGCAGGCAATAAAGGCAGGCAGCCAATTAAGGCTGGTAATTAAGGCAATCGATTAAGGCAGGCAATTAAGGCAGGCAAAAATGGCAGGCAATTAAGGCAGTTGATTAAGGCAGACAATGAAGGCAGGCAATTATAGCTGGCAATGAAGGCAGGCAATTAAGGTAGGCAAATAATGCAGCTAATTAGGGAAAGCAATTAAGGCAGCCAATTAAGGCAGGCAATTAAGGCAAGCAATTAAGGCAGGTAGTTTAGAAAGCCAATTAAGACAGGCAATTAAGGCAGGCAGCCAATAATGGCTGGTAATTAGGGCATGCAATTAAGGCAGGCAATTAAGCCAGGCAATTAAGGCAAGCAATTAAGGATGGCAATTAAGGCAGCCAATTTAGGAATGCAATTAAGGCAGCCAATTAAGGCAGGCGATTAAGGCAGGCAGCCAATTAAGGCTGGTAATTAAGGTATGCAATTAAGGCAGGCAATTAAGGCAGGCAATTAAGGCAGACAATTAAGGCAGGTAATTAAGGCTGGCAATTAAGGCAGGCAATTAAGGCAGGCAGGCAAATAAAACTGGTAATTAAGGCAGGCAATTAAGGTAGGCAAATAACGCATGTAATTAGGGAAGGCAATTAAGGCAGGCAATTAAGCCAGGCAATTAAGGCAAGCAATTAAGAATGGCAATTAAGGCAGCCAATTTAGGAATGCAATTAAGGCAGCCAATTAAGGCAGGAAATTAAGGCAGGCAATTAAAGCAGGCAATTACGGCAGGCAATTAAGTCAATCAATTAAGGCAGACAATTAAGGCAGGCAATTAAGGCTGGCAATGAAGGCAGGCTATTAAGGTAGGCAAATAATGCACGTAATTAGGGAAGGCAATTAAGGCATGCATTTAAGGCAGGCAATTAAGGCAGGCAATCAAGAAAGGCAATTAAGGCAGGCAATTAAGGCAGACAATTAAAGAAGCAATTAAGGCTGGCAATGAAGGCAGGTAAAGGTAGGCAAATAATGCAGGTAATTAGGGAAGGCAAATAATGCAGGCAATTAAGGCAGGCATTTAAGGCAAGCTATTTAGGCAGGTAGTAAAAAAAGCCAATTAAGGCAGCAATTAAGGCAGGCAATTAAGGCAGGCAGCCAATTAAGGCTGGTAATTAAGGCATGCAATTAAGGCAGACATATAGGCAGGCAATAAAGGCAGGCAATTAAGGCAAGCTATTAAGGATGGCAATAAAGCAGCCAATTAAGGAATACAATTAAAGCAGGCAATTAAGGCAGGCAATTAAGGCAGGCAATTAAGGCAAGCAATTAAGGCAGGTAGTAAAGAAAGCCAATTAAAGCAGGCAATTAAGGCAGGCAGCCAATTAAGGCTGGTAATTAAGGCATGCAATTAAAGCAGGCAATTAAGGCAGGCAATTAAGGCAGGCAATAAAGGCAGGCAATAAAGGCAGGCAATTAAGGCAGGCAATTAAGGCAAGCTATTTAGGCAGGTAGTAAAGATAGCCAATTAAGGCAGGCAATAAAGGCAGGCAATTAAGGCAGGCAGCCAATTAAGGCTGGTAATTAAGGCATGCAATTAAGGCAGGCAATTAAGGCAGGCAATTAAGGCAGGCAATTAAGGCAGGCAATAAAGGCAGGCAATTAAGGCAGGCAATAAAGGCAGGCAAACAAGAAATGCAATTAAATCAGGCAATTAAGGCAGGCAATTAAAGCAGGCAATTATGGCAGGCAATTAAGGCAGTCCATTTAGGCAGACAATTAAGGCAGGTTATTAAGGTTGGCAATGAAAGCAGGCTGTTAAAGGTAGGCAAATAATGCATGTAATTAGGGAAGGCAATTAAGACAGGCAATTAAGGCAGGGAATTAGGGCAAGCTATTTAGGCAGGTATTGAAGAAAGCCAATTAAGACAGGCAATTAAGGCAGGCAGCCAATTAAGGCTGGTAATTAAAGCATGCAATTAAGGCAGGCAATTTAGGGACACAGTTAAAGCAAGCTATTAAGAATGGCATTTAAGGCAGCCAATTGAGGAATGTAATTAAGGCAGGCAATTTAGACAGGCAATTAGGCAAGCAATTAAGGCACGTTTAAAAGAAAGCCAATTAAGGCAGGCAATTAAGGCAGGCAGCCAATAAAGGCTGGTAATTAAGGTATGCAATTAAGGCAGGCAATTAAGGCAGGCATTTAAGGCAGGCAATTAAGGCAAGCAATTAAGGATGGCAATTAAGGCAGCCAATTAAAACAGGCAATAAAGGAAGGCAATTAAGGCAAGCAATTAAGGATGGCAATTAAGGCAGCCAATTAAGGCAGGCAATAAAGGCAGGCATTCGAGAAAGGCAATTAAGGTAGGCAAATAATGCAGGTAATTAGGGAAGGCAATTAAGGCAGGCAATTAAGGCAGGCAATTAAGGCAAGCAATTAAGGCAGGTAGTTTAGAAAGCCAAATAAGACAGGCAATTAAGGCAGGCAGCCAATTAAGGCTGGTAATTAAGGCATGCATTTAAGGCAGTAAATTAAGCCAAGCAATTAGGCAAGCAATTAGGGATGGCAATTAAGGCAGCCAATTAAGGCAGGCAATTAAGGCAGGCAATTACGGCAGGCAATTAAGGCAGTCAATTAAGGCAGACAATTAAGGCAGGAATTTAAGGCAGGCAATTAAGGCAGGCAATTAAGGCAAGCTATTTAGGCGGGTAGTAAAGAAAGCCAATTAAGGCAAGCGATTAAGGCAGGCAATTAAGGCAGGCAGCATGTTAAGGCAGGTAAATGAGGCTGGCATTTTAGGCAGACAATTGAGGCAGTCAATTAAGACAGGCAATTAAAGCTGACAATGAAGGCAGGCAATTAAGGCAGGCAATTAAAGCAGGCAATTAAGGCAGGCAATTAAGGCAAGCAATTAAGGCAGGTAATAAAGAAAGCCAATTAAGGCAGGCGATTTAGGCAGGCAATTAAGGCAGGCAGCCAATTAAGGCTGGTAATTAAGGCATGCAATTAAGGCAGGCAATTAAGGCAGGCAATTAAGGCAGGCAATTAAGGCAGCAAATCAAGGAAGGCAATTAAGGCACTCAATTAATGTAGCCAATTAAGGCAGTTAATTAAGGCAGGCAAAAATGCAAGTAATTTGTTAAGGCAATTAAGGCAAGCTATTAAGGCAGGTAGTAAAGATAGCCAATTAAGGCAGCCAATTAAGGCATGAAATTAAGGCAGGCAATTAAGGCAGGCAATTAAGGCAGGCAATTAAGGCAGGCAATTAAGGCAAGCAATTAATGTAGCCAATTAAGGCAGGCAATTAAGGCAGGCAAATAATGCAGGTAATTTGGTAAGGCAATTAAGGCAGGCAATAAAGGCAAGCAAGTAAGGCAGGTAGTAAAGAAAGCCAATTAAGCAGTCAATTAAGGCAGCCAATTAAGGCATGCAAATAAGGCAGGCAATTAAGGCAGGCAATTTAGGCAGGCAATCAAGTAAGGCAATAAGGACAGGAAATTAAGGCAGGAAATTAAGGCAGACAATTAAGACAGGCAATTAAGGCAGGCAATGAAGGCAGGCAATTAAGGTAGTCAAATAATGCAGGTAATTAGGAAAGGCAATTAGGCAAGCAATTAGAGCAGGCATTTAAGGCAAGCAATTAAGGCAGGGAGTTAAGAAAGCCTATTAGGCAGGCGATTAACGCAGGCAATTAAGGCAGGCAGCCAATTAAGGCTGGTAATTAAGGCATGCAATTAAGGCAGGCAATTAAGGCAGGCTATTAAGGCAGGCAATTAAGGCAGGAAATTAAGGCCGGAAATTAAGGCAGACAATTAAGACAGGCAATTAAGGCTGGCAATGAAGGCAGGTAATCAAGGAAATCAAATAATTCAGGTAATTAGGGAAGGCAATTAAGGCAAGCAATTAAGGCCTGCCATTAATGCAGGCAATTAAGGCAGCAAATCAAGGAAAGCAATTAAGGCACTCAATTAATGTAGCCAATTAAGGCAGTTAATTAAGGCAGGCAAAAATGCAAGTAATTTGTTATGGCAATTAAGGCAAGCTATTAAGGCAGGTAGTAAAGTTAGCCAATTAAGGCAGTAAATTAAGGCATGCAATTAAGGCAGGCAATTAAGGCAGGCTATTAAGGCAGGCAATTAAGGCAGGCAATCAAGTAAGGCAATTAAGGCAGGCAATTAAGGCAGGCAATTAAGACAGGCAATTAAGGCAGGCAATTAAGGCAAGCAATAAATGTAGCCAATTAAGGCAGGCAATTAAGGCAGGCAAATAATGCAGGTAATTTGGTAAGGCAATTAAGGCAGGCAATTAAGGCAAGCAATTAAGGCAGGTAGTAAAGAAAGCCAATTAAGGCAGTCAATTAAGGCAGCCAATTAAGGCATGCAATTAAGGCAGGCAATTAAGGCAGGCAACTTAGGCAGGCAATTTAGGCAGGCAATCAATTAAGGCAATTAAGGCAGGAAATTAAGGCAGGCAATTAAGGCAGACAATTAAGACAGGCAATTAAGGCAGGCAATGAAGGCAGGCAATTAAGGTAGTCAAATAATGCGGGTAATTAGGAAAGGCAGGCAAGCAATTAAGGCAGGCATTTAAGGCAAGCAATTAAGGCAGGGAGTAAAGAAAGCCAATTAAGGCAGTAGATTAATGCAGGCAATTAAGGCAGGCAGCCAATTAAGGCTAGTAATTAAGAAATGCAATTAAGGCAGGCAATTAAGGCAGGCTTTTAATGCAGGCAATTAAGGCAGGCAATTAAGGCAGGAAATTAATGCAGACAATTAAGACAGGCAATTAAGGCTAACAATAAAGGCAGGCAATTAAGGTAGTCAAATAATGCAGGTAATTAGAGAAGGCAATTAAGGCAAGCAATTAAGGCCTGCAATTAGTGCAAGCAATTAAGGCAGCAAATCAAGGAAGGCAATTAAGGCATACAATTAATGTAGCCAATTAAGGCAGGCAATTAAGGCAGGCAAATAATGCAGGTAATTTGGTAAGGCAATTAAGGCAGGCAATTAAGGCAAGCAATTAAGGCAGGTAGTAAAGATTCCTAATTAAGGCAGCCAATTAAGGCATGCAATTAAGGCAGGCAATTAAGGCAGGCAATAAAGGTAGGCAATTAATGCAGGCAATCAAGTAAGGCAATTAAGGCAGGCAATTAAGGCAGACATTTAAGACAGGCAATTAAGGCAGGCAATTAAGGTAGTCAAATAATGCAGGTAATTAGGTAAGGCAATTAGGCAAGCAGTTAAGGCAGGCATTTAAGGCAAGCAATTAAGGCAGGGAGTAAAGAAAGCCAATTAAGGCAGGCGATTAATGCAGGCAATAAAGGCAGGCAGACAATTAAGGCTGGTAATTAAGGAATGCAATTAAGGCAGGCAATTAAGGCTACAATTAGGGCTGCCAATTAACGAATGCAATTAAAGCAGCCAATTAAGACAGTCATTTAAGGTACGCAATTAAGACAGGCAATTAAAGCAGGCTATATAGGCAGGCAAATAAGGCAGGCATTCAAGGAAGGCAATTAAGGCAAGCAATTAATGTAGCCAATTACGGCAGGCAATTAAGTCAGGCAATAAAGGCATGCAATTAAGGCAGGTAATTAAGGCAGGAAATTAAGGCAGGCAATAAGATAGGCAATTAAGGCAGACATTTAAGGCAGTCAATTAAGGCTGTCAATGAAGGCAAGCAATTAAAGTAGGCAAATATTGCAGGTAATTAGGGAAAGCAATTAAGGCAGGCAATTAAGGCAGTCAATAAAGGCAAGCAATTATGGCAGGTAGTAACGAAAGCCAATTAAGGCAGGCAATTAAGGCAGGCATTTAAGGCAGACATCTGATTAACCCTGGTAATTAAGGCCTGCAATTAAGGCAGGCAATTAAGGCAGGCAATTAAGGCAGTCAATTAAGGCAAGCAATTAAGGATGGCAATTAAGGAATGCAATTAAGGAAGCCAAATAATGCAGTCATGTAGCGCAGTCATTAAGGCAGGCAATTAAGGCAAGCAATTAAGGCAGGTAGTAAATAAAGCCTATTAAGGCAGGCAGCCAATTAAACCGGCGGCTCATTAAGGCATGCAATTAAGGCAGGCAATTACGGCTGGCAATTAAGGCAGGCATTTAAGGCAGGCAACCAATTAAGGCTAGTAATTAAGGCATGCAATTAAGGCAGGCAATAAAGGCAGGCAATTATGGCAAGCAATTAAGCATGGCAATTAAAAAAACAATAAAGGCGGGCAATTAAGGCGGCAGTTAAGGCAAGCAATTAAGGCAGTTAGTAAAGAAAGCTAATTAAGGTAGGCAATAAGGCAGTCAGCCAATAAAGGCTGGTAATTAAGGCATGCAATTAAGGCAGGCAATTAAGGCAGGCAATTAAGGCAAGCAATTAAGGATGGCAATTAAGGCAGCCAATTAAGGAATGCCATTAAGTCAGCCAATTAAGGCAGGCAATTAAAGCAGGCAATTATGGCAGGCAATTAAGGCAGTAAATTAAGGCAGACAATTAAGGCAGGCAATTAAGGCTGGCAATCAAGGCAGGCAATTAAGGTTTGCAAATAATGAAGGTGATTAGGGAAGGGAAATAAGGCAGGCAATTAAGGCAGGCAGTTAAGGCAAGCAATTAAGGCAGGTAGTAAAGAAAGCCAATTAAGGCAGGCAATTAAGGCAGGCAGCCAATTAAGGCTGGTAATAAAGACATGCAATTAAGGCAGGCAATTAGGCAGGCAATTAAGATAGGCAATAAGGCAGGCAATCAAGAAATGCAATTAAGAAAGGCAGCCAATTTAGGCTGGTAATTAAGGCATGCAATTAAGGCAGGCAAATAAAGCATGCAATTAAGGCAAGCAATTAAGAATGGCAATTAAGGCAGCCAATTAAGGAATGCCATTAAGGCAGCCAATTAAGCTAGGCAATTAAAGCAGGAAATTAAGGCAGTCAATTAAGGCAGACAATTAAGGCAGGCAATTAAGGCTGGCAATCAAGGCAGGCAATCAAAGTAGGGAAATAATGCTGGTAATTAGTGAAGGCAATTAAGGCAGGCAATTAAGGCAGGCAGCCAATTAAGGCTGGTAATTAAGGCATGCAATAAGGCAGGCAATTATGGCAGGCAATTAAGGCAGGCAATTAAGGCAGACAATTAAGACAGGCAATTAAGGCAGGCAATTAAGGCATGCAATTAATGTAGCCAATTAAGGCAAGCAAATAATGCAGGTAATTTGGTAAGGCAATTAAGGCAGGCAATTAAGGCTGGCAATCAAGGAAGGCAATCAAAGTAGGGAAATAATGCTGGTAATTAGGGAAGGCAATTAAGGCAGGCAATTAAGGCAGGCAGTTAAGGCAAGCAATTTAGGCAGGTAGTAAAGAAAGACAATTAAGGCAGGCGATTTAGGCAGGCAATTAAGGCAGGCAATTAAGGAAAGCAATTAAGGCAGGTAATAAGGAAAGCCAATTAAGGCAGGCGATTTAGGCAGGCAATTAAGGCAGGCAGTCAATTAAGGCAGGTAAATAAGGCTGGCATTTTAGGCAGACAATTGAGGCAGTCAATTAAGACAGGCAATTAAAGCAGGCAATAAAGGCAGGCAATTAAGGCAGGCAATTAAGGCTGACAATTAAGGCAGGCAATTAAGGCAGGCAATTAAGGCAGGCATTTTAGGCAGGCAATCAAGAAAGGCAATTAAGGCAGGAAATTAAGGCAGGCAATTAAGGCAGACAATTAAGACAGGCAATTAAGGCAGGCAATGAAGGCAGGCAATTAAGGTAGTCAAATAATGCAGGTAATTAGGAAAGGCAATTAGGCAAGCAATTAAGGCAGGCATTTAAGGCAAGCAATTAGCCAGGGAGTAAAGAAAGCCAATTAAGGCAGGCGATTAATGCAAGCGATTAATGCAGGCAATGAAAGCAGGCAGCCAATTAAGGTTGGTAATTAAGGCATGTAATTAAGGCAGGCTATTAAGGCAGGCAATTAAGTTTGGCAATTAAGGCAGCCAATTAACAAATGCAATTAAAGCAGCCAATTAAGTCAGTCAATTAAGGTAGGCAATTAAGGCAGACATTTAAGGCAGTCAATTAAGGCTGTAATTGAAGGCAGGCAATTAAATTAAACAAATAATGCAGGTTATAAGGGAAAGCATATGGGCAGGCAATTAAGGCAGTCAATTAAGGCAAGCAATTAAGGCAGGTAGTAACGAAAGCCAATTAAGGCAGGCAATTAAGGCAGGCAGCCAATTAAGGCTGGTAATTAAGGCATGCAATTAAGGCAGGCAATTAAGGCAGGCAATTAAGGCAGGCAATCAAGAAATGCAATTAAGGCAGGCAATTAAGTCAGGCAATTCAAGCAGGCAATTATGGCCGGCAATTAAGGCATCAATTAAGGCAGACAAATAAGTCAGGCAATTAAGGCTGGAAATGAAGGAAGGCTATTAAGGCAAGAAATTAATGTAGCCAATTAAGGCAGGCAATTAAGGCAGGCATATAGTGCAGGTAATTAGGGAAGACTATTAAGCAAGGCAATTAAGGCAGGAAAATAATGCAGGTAATTAGTGAAGGCAATTAAATGAGGCAATTAAGGCAGACAATTTAGGCAGGCAATTAATGCAGGCAAAAAAAGGCAGGGAATCATGGAAGGAAATTAAGGCAAGCAATTAATGTAGCCAATTAAGGCAGGCAATTAAGACTGGTAATTAAGGAAGGTAAATAAGGCTGGCAATTTAGGCAGGCAATTGAGGCAGGCAGTTAAGACAGGCAATAAAGGCAGCAAATCAAGGAAGGCAATTAAGGCATGCAATTAATGTAGCCAATTAAGGCAGGCAATTAAGGCAGGCAAATAAGGCAGGTAATTTGGTAAGGCAATTAAGGCAGGTAATTAAGGCAAGCAATTAAGGCAGGTAGTTTAGAAAGCCAATTAAGACATGCAATTAAGGCAGGCACCCAATTAAGGCTGGTAATTAAGGCATGCAATTAAGGCAGGCAATTAGGCAGGCAATTAAGGCTGGCAATGAAGGCAGGCTAATGAGGTAGGCAAATAATGCAGGTAATTAGGGAAGGCAATTAAGGCAGGTATTTAAGGCAGGCAATTAAGGCAAGCTATTTAGGCAGGTAGTAACGAAAGCCAATTAAGGCCGGCAATTAAGGCAGGCATTTAAGGCAAGCATCTAATTAAGGCTGGTAATAAAGACATGCAATTAAGGTAGGCAATTAAAGCAGGCAATTAAGGCAGGCAAATGAGGCAGGCAATTAAGAAAGGCAATTAAAGCAGGCAATTAAGGCAGGCAATTAAAGCAGGCAATAAAGGCAGGCAAATAAGGCAAGCTATTAAGGATGGCAATTAAGGCAACCAATTAAGGAATGCAATTAGGCAGGCAATTAAGGCAGGCAATTAAAGAAGGCAATTAGTGCAGGCAATCAAGGCAGGCAATTAAGGAAGGAAAAAGGCAGGCAATTAAGGCAGGCAATGATGGCAGGCAATAATGGCAGGCAATAATGGCAGGCAATTAAGGCAGTCAATAAAGGCAGACAATTAAGGCAGGCAATTAAGGCTGGCAATAAAGGCAGGCAATTAATGCAGGAAATTCAAGCAGGCAATTAAGGCAGGCAATAAAGGCAGGCAATTAAGGCAGGCAATTAAGGCAGGCAATTAAAGCAGGCAATTAAGGCAGGCAATCAAGGCAGGCAATTAAGGAAGGAAAAAGACAGGCAATTAAGGCAGGCAACAAGGGAAGCAATTAAAGCAAGCAATTAAGGCAGGTAGTTAAGAAAGCCAAATAAGGCAAGCAATTAAGGATGGCAATTAAGGCAGCCAATTTAGGAATGTAATTAAGGCAGCCAATTAAGGCAGGCGATTAAGGCAGGCAGCCAATTAAGGCTGGTAATTAAGGCATGCAATTTAGGCAGGCAATTAAGGCAGGCAATTAAGTCAGGCAATTAAGGCAGACAATTAAGGCAGCCAATTTAGGAATGCAATTAAGGCAGCCTATTAATGCAGGCGATTGAGGCAGGCAGCCAATTAAGGCTGGTAATTAAGGCATGCAATTAAGGCAGGCAATAAAGGCAGGCAATTAAGGCAGACAATTAAGGCAGGCAATTAAGGCAGCCAATTAAGGCAGGCGATTAAGGCAGGCAGCCAATTAAGGCTGGTAATTAAGGCATGCAATTAAGGCAGGCAATTAAGGCAGGCAATTAAGGCAGACAATTAAGGCAGGCAATTAAGCCAGGCAATTAGGCAGGCAATTAAGGCTGGCAATTAAGGCAGGCAGCCAATTAAGGCAGGTAAATAAGGCTGGCATTTTAGGCAGACAATTGAGGCAGTCAATTAAAGCAGGCAATGAAGGCAGGCAATTAAGGCAGGCAATTAAGGCAGGCTATTTAGGCAGGTAATTAAGGCAGGCAGCCAATAAAGGCTGGTTATTAAGGCATGCAATTAAGGCAGGCAATTAAGGCAGGCAATTAAGGCAGGCAATTAAGGCAGACAATTAAGACAGGCAATTAAGGCTGGCAATGAAGGCAGACAATTAAGGTAGTCAAATAATGCAGGTAATTAGGGAAGGCAATTAAGGCAAGCAATTAAGGACTGCAATTAATGCAGGCAATTAAAGCAGGCAATTAAGGCAGCAAATCAAAGAAGGCAATTAAGGCATGCAATAATGTAGCCAATATAGGCAGGCAATTAAGGCAGGCAAATAATGCAGGTAATTTGGTAAGGTAATTAAGGCAGGCAATTAAGGCAAGCAATTAAGGCAGGTAGTAAAGAAAGCCAATTAAGGCAGTCAATTAAGGCAGGCAATTAAGGCAGGCAGCCAATTATGGCTGGTAATTAAGGCATGCAATTAAGGCAGGCAATTAAGGCAGGCAAAAATGGCAGGCAATTAAGGCAGTCAATTAAGGCAGACAATTAAGGCAGGCAATTAGGGCTGGCAATGAAGGCAGGCAATTAAGGTAGGCAAATAATGCAAGTAATAAGGGAAGGCAATTAAGGCAGCCAATTAGGCAGGCAATTTAGACAAGCAATTAAGGCAGGTAGTTTAGAAAGCCAATAAAGACAGGCAATTAAGGCAGGCAGCCAATAAAGGCTGGTAATTAAGGCATGCAATTAAGGCAGGCAATTAAGCCAGGCAATTAAGGCAAGCAATTAAGGATGGCAATTAAGGCAGCCAATTTAGGAATGCAATTAAGGCAGCCAATTAAGGCAGGCGATAAAGGCAGGAAGCCAATTAAGGCTGGTAATTAAGGCATGCAATTAAGGCAGGCAATTAAGGCAGGCAATAAAGGCAGATAATTAAGGCAGGCAATTAAGGCTGGCAATGAAGGCAGGCAATTAAGGCAGGCAGGCAAATAAGACTGGTATTTAGGAGGCAATAAAGATAGGAAAATAATGCAGGTAATTAGGGAAGGCAATTAAGGCAGGCATTTAAGCCAGGCAATTAAGGGAAGCAATTAAGGATGGCAATTAAGGCAGCCAATTTAGAATTGCAATTAAGGAATGATATGAAACCAGGCAATTAAGGTAGGCAAATAATGCAGGTAATAAAGGAAGGCAATTAAGGCAGGCAATTTTAGGCAGGCATTTAAGGCAGGCAATTAAGGCAAGCAATTAAGGCAGGTAGTTTAGAAAGCCAATTAAGGCAGGCAATTAAGGCAGGCAGCCAATTAAGGCTGGTAATTTAGGCATGCAATTAAGGCAGGCAATTAAGCCAGGCAATTAAGGCAAGCAATAAAGGATGGCAATTAAGGCAGCCAATTTAGGAATGCAATTAAGGAAGCCAATAAGGCAGGAAATTAAGGCAGGGAATTAAAGCAGGCAATTACGGCAGGCAATTAAGTCAATCAATTAAGGCAGACAATTGAGGCAGGCAATTAAGGCTGGCAATGAAGGCAGGCTATTAAGGTAGGCAAATATGCAGGTAATTAGGGAAGGCAATTAAGGCATGCAATTAAGGCAGGCAATAAAGGCAAGCAATTAAGGATGGCAATTAAGGCAGCCAATTAAGGCAGGCAAAAAAGGCAGGCAATCATGGAAGGCAATTAAGGCAAGCAATTAATGTAGCCAATTAAGGCAGGCAATTAAAGCAGGCAGGCAATTAAGACTGGTAATTAAGGCAGGTAAATAAGGCTGGCAATTTAGGCAGGCAATTGAGGCAGGCAATTAAGACAGGCAATAAAGGCAGCAAATCAATGAAGGCAATTAAGGCATGCAATTAATGTAGCCTTTTAAGGCAGGCAACTAAGGCAGGCAAATAATGCAGGTAATTTGGTAAGGCAATTAAGGCAGGTAATTAAGGCAAGCAATTAAGACAGGTTGTTTAGAAAGCCAATTAAGACATGCAATTAAGGCAGGCACCCAATTAAGGCTGGTAATTAAGGCAGGCAATTAAGCCAGGCAATTAGGCAGGCAATTAAGGCTGGCAATGAAGGCAGGCTAATGAGGTAGGCAAATAATGCAGGTAATTAGGGAAGGCAATTAAGGCAGGTAATTAAGGCAGGCAATTAAGGCAAGCTATTTAGGCAGGTAGTAACGAAAGCCAATTAAGGCCGGCAATTAAGGCAGGCATTTAAGGCAAGCATCTAATTAAGGCTGGTAATAAAGACATGCAATTAAGGCAGGCAATTAAAGCAGGCAATTAAGGCAGGCAAATGAGGCAGGCAATTAATAAAGGCAATTAAAGCAGGCAATTAAGGCAGGCAATTAAGGCAGGCAATTAAAGCAGGCAATAAAGGCAGGCAATTAAGGCAAGCTATTAAGGATGGCAATTAAGGCAACCAATTAAGGAATGCAATTAAGGCAGGCAATTAAGGCAGGCAATTAAAGAAGGCAATTAGTGCAGGCAATCAAGGCAGGCAATTAAGGAAGGAAAAAGGCAGGCAATTAAGGCAGGCAATGATGGCAGGCAATAATGGCAGGCAATAATGGCAGGCAATTAAGGCAGTCAATTAAGGCAGACAATTAAGGCAGGCAATTAAGGCTGGCAATAAAGGCAGGCAATTAATGCAGGAAATTCAAGCAGGCAATTAAGGCAGGCAATAAAGGCAGGCAATTAAGGCAGGCAATTAAGGTAGGCAATTAAAGCAGGCAATTAAGGCAGGCAATCAAGGCAGGCAATTAAGGAAGGAAAAAGGCAGGCAATTAAGGCAGGCAACAAGGGAAGCAATTAAAGCAAGCAATTAAGGCAGGTAGTTAAGAAAGCCAATTAAGGCAAGCAATTAAGGATGGCAATTAAGGCAGCCAATTTAGGAATGTAATTAAGGCAGCCAATTAAGGCAGGCGATTAAGGCAGGCAGCCAATTAAGGCTGGTAATTAAGGCATGCAATTTAGGCAGGCAATTAAGGCAGGCAATTAAGTCAGGCAATTAAGGCAGACAATTAATGCAGCCAATTTAGGAATGCAATTAAGGCAGCCTATTAATGCAGGCGATTGAGGCAGGCAGCCAATTAAGGCTGGTAATTAAGGCATGCAATTAAGGCAGGCAATAAAGGCAGGCAATTAAGGCAGGCAATTAAGGCAGCCAATTAAGGCAGGCGATTAAGGCAGGCAGCCTATTAAGGCTGGTAATTAAGGCATGCAATTAAGGCAGGCAATTAAGGCAGGCAATTAAGGCAGACAATTAAGGCAGGCAATTAAGCCAGGCAATTAGGCAGGCAATTAAGGCTGGAAATTAAGGCAGGCAGCCAATTAAGGCAGGTAAATAAGGCTGGCATTTTAGGCAGACAATTGAGGCAGTCAATTAAAGCAGGCAATGAAGGCAGGCAATTAAGGCAGGCAATTAAGGCAGGCAATTAAGACAGGCAATTAAGGAAAGCAATTAAGGCAGGTAATAAAGAAAGCCAATTAAGGCAGGCGATTTAGGCAGGTAATTAAGGCAGGCAGCCAATTAAGGCTTGTTATTAAGGCATGCAATTAAGGCAGGCAATTAAGGCAGGCAATTAAGGCAGGGAATTAAGGCAGACAATTAAGACAGGCAATTAAGGCTGGCAATGAAGGCAGACAATTAAGGTAGTCAAATAATGCAGGTAATTAGGGAAGGCAATTAAGGCAAGCAATTAAGGACTGCAATTAATGCAGGCAATTAAAGCAGGCAATTAAGGCAGCAAATCAAGGAAGGCAATTAAGGCATGCAATAATGTAGCCAATATAGGCAGGCAATTAAGGCAGGCAAATAATGCAGGTAATTTGGTAAGGTAATTAAGGCAGGCAATTAAGGCAAGCAATTAAGGCAGGTAGTAAAGAAAGCCAATTAAGGCAGTCAATTAAGGCAGGCAATTAAGGCAGGCAGCCAATTATGGCTGGTTATAAAGGCATGCAATTAAGGCAGGCAATTAAGGCAGGTAAAAATGGCAGGCAATTAAGGCAGGCAATAAAGGCAGGCAATTAAGGCAGGCAATAAAGGCAGGCAAACAAGAAATGCAATTGAATCAGGCAATTAAGGCAGGCAATTAGAGCAGGCAATTATGACAGGCAATTAAGACACTCCATTTAGGCAGACAATTAAGGCAGGTTATTAAGGTTGGCAATGAAAGCAGGCTGTTAAAGGTAGGCAAATAATGCAGGTAATTAGGGAAGGCAATTAAGACATGCAATTAAGGCAGGCAATTAGGGCAAGCTATTTAGGCAGGTATTGAAGAAAGCCAATTAAGACAGGCAATTAAGGCAGGCAGCCAATTAAGGCTGGTAATTAAAGCATGCAATTAAGGCAGGCAATTTAGGGACACAGTTAAAGCAAGCTATTAAGGATGGCATTTAAGGCAGCCAATTGAGGAATGTAATTAAGGCAGGCAATTTAGACAGGCAATTAAGGCAAGCAATTAAGGCACGTTTAAAAGAAAGCCAATTAGGCAGGCAATTAAGGCAGGCAGCCAATTAAGGCTGGTAATTAAGGCATGCAATTAAGGCAGGCAATTAAGGCAGGCATTTAAGGTAGGCAATTAAGGCAAGCAATTAAGGATGGCAATTAAGGCAGCCAATTAAGGCAGGCAGTAAAGGAACGCAATTAAGGCAAGCAATTAACGATGGCAATTAAGGCAGCCAATTAAGGCAGGCAATAAAGGCAGGCATTCGAGAAAGGCAATTAAGGTAGGCAAATAATGCAGGTAATTAGGGAAGGCAATTAAGGCAGGCAATTAAGGCAGGCAAATAAGGCAAGAAATTAAGGCAGGTAGTTTAGAAAGCCAAATAAGACAGGCAATTAAGGCAGGCAGCCAATTAAGGCTGGTAATTAAGGCATGCAATTAAGGCAGAAAATTAAGCCAAGCAATTAAGGCAAGCAATTAGGGATGGCAATTAAGGCAGCCAATTAAGGCAGGCAATTAAGGCAGGCAATTACGGCAGGCAATTATGGCAGTCAATTAAGGCAGACAAGTAAGGCAGGAATTTAAGGCAGGCAATTAAGGCAGGCAATTAAGGCAAGCTATTTAGGCGGGTAGTAAAGAAAGCCAATTAAGGCAAGCGATTAAGGCAGGCAATTAAGGCAGGCAGCATTTTAAGGCAGGTAAATAAGGCTGGCATTTTAGGCAGACAATTGAGGCAGTCAATTAAGACAGGCAATTAAAGCAGGCAATGAAGGCAGGCAATTAAGGCAGGCAATTAAGGCAGGCAATTAAGGCAAGCAATTAAGGCAGGTAATAAAGAAAGCCAATTAAGGCAGGCGATTTAGGCAGGCAATTAAGGCAGGCAGCCAATTAAGGCTGGTAATTAAGGCATGCAATTAAGGCAGGCAATTAGGGCAGGCAATTAAGGCATGCAATTAAGGCAGCAAATCAAGGAAGGCAATTAAGGCACTCAATTAATGTAGCCAATTAAGGCAGTTAATTAAGGCAGGCAAAAATGCAAGTAATTTGTTAAGGCATTTAAGGCAAGCTATTAAGGCAGGTAGTAAAGATAGCCAATTAAGGCAGGCAATTAAGGCAGGCTATTAAGGCAGGCAATTAAGGCAGGCAATTAAGGCAGGCAATTAAGGCAAGCAATTAATGTAGCCAATTAAGGCAGGCAATTAAGGCAGGCAAATAATGCAGGTAATTTGGTAAGGCAATTAAGGCAGGCAATAAAGGCAAGCAATTAAGGCAGGTAGTAAAGAAAGCCAATTAAGCAGTCAATTAAGGCAGCCAATTAAGGCATGCAAATAAGGCAGGCAATTAAGGCAGGCAATTTAGGCAGGCAATCAAGTAAGGCAATTAAGACAGGAAATTAAGGCAGGAAATTAAGGCAGACAATTAAGACAGGCAATTAAGGCAGGCAATGAAGGCAGGCAATTAAGGTAGTCAAATAATGCAGGTAATTAGGAAAGGCAATTAGGCAAGCAATTAAGGCAGGCATTTAAGGCAAGCAATTAAGGCAGGGAGTTAAGAAAGCCTATTAAGGCAGGCGATTAACGCAGGCAATTAAGGCAGGCAGCCAAATAAGGCTGGTAATTAAGGCATGCAATTAAGGCAGGCAATTAAGGCAGGCTATTAAGGCAGGCAATTAAGGCAGGCAATCAAGTAAGGCAATTAAGGCAGGCAATTAAGGCAGGCAATTAAGGCAGGCAATTAAGACAGGCAATTAAGGCAGGCAATTAAGGCAAGCAATAAATGTAGCCAATTAAGGGAGGCAATTAAGGCAGGCAAATAATGCAGGTAATTTGGTAAGGCAATTAAGGCAGGCAATTAAGGCAAGCAATTAAGGCAGGTAGTAAAGAAAGCCAATTAAGGCAGTCAATTAAGGCAGCCAATTAAGGCATGCAATTAAGGCAGGCAATTAAGGCAGGCAAATAATGCAGGTAATTTGGTAAGGCAATTAAGGCAGGCAATAAAGGCAAGCAATTAAGGCAGGTAGTAAAGAAAGCCAATTAAGCAGTCAATTAAGGCAGCCAATTAAGGCATGCAAATAAGGCAGGCAATTAAGGCAGGCAATTTAGGCAGGCAATCAAGTAAGGCAATTAAGACAGGAAATTAAGGCATGCAATTAAGGCAGGCAATTAAGGCAGGAAATTAAGGCAGGCAATAAGATAGGCAATTAAGGCAGACATTTAAGGCAGTCAATTAAGGCTGTCAATGAAGGCAGGCAATTAAAGTATGCAAATATTGCAGGTAATTAGGGAAAGCAATTAAGGCAGGCAATTAAGGCAGTCAATAAAGGCAAGCAATTATGGCAGGTAGTAACGAAAGCCAATTAAGGCAGGCAGTTAAGGCAGGCATTTAAGGCAGGCATCTAATTAACCCTGGTAATTAAGGCCTGCAATTAAGGCAGGCAATTAAGGCAGGCAATTAAGGCAGTCAATTAAGGCAAGCAATTAAGGATGGCAATTAAGGAATGCAATTAAGGAAGCCAAATAATGCAGTCATGTAGCGCAGTCATTAAGGCAGGCAATTAAGGCAAGCAATTAAGGCAGGTAGTAAATAAAGCCTATTAAGGCATGCAGCCAATTAAACCGGCGGGTAATTAAGGCATGCAATTAAGGCAGGCAATTACGGCAGGCAATTAAAGCAGGCATTTAAGGCAGGCAACCAATTAAGGCTAGTAATTAAGGCATGTAATTAAGGCAGGCAATAAAGGCAGGCAATTATGGCAAGCAATTAAGCATGGCAATTAAAAAAACAATAAAGGCGGGCAATTAAGGCGGCAATTAATGCAAGCAATTAAGGCAGTTAGTAAAGAAATCTAATTAAGGCAGGCAATAAGGCAGGCAGCCAATAAAGGCTGGTAATTAAGGCATGCAATTAAGGCAGGCAATAAAGGCAGGCAATTAAGGCAAGCAATTAAGGATGGCAATTAAGGCAGCCAATTAAGGAATGCCATTAAGTCAGCCAATTAAGGCAGGCAATTAAAGCAGGCAATTATGGCAGGCAATTAAGGCAGTAAATTAAGGCAGACAATTAAGGCATGCAATTAAGGCAGGCAATAAAGGCAGGCAATTATGGCAAGCAATTAAGCATGGCAATTAAAAAAACAATAAAGGCGGGCAATTAAGGCAGTCAATTAAGGCTGTCAATGAAGGCAGGCAATTAAAGTAGGCAAATATTGCAGGTAATTAGGGAAAGCAATTAAGGCAGGCAATTAAGGCAGTCAATAAAGGCAAGCAATTATGGCAGGTAGTAACGAAAGCCAATTAAGGCAGCCAATTAAGGCATGCAATTAAGGCAGGCAATTAAGTCAGGCAACTTAGGCAGGCAATTTAGGCAGGCAATCAATTAAGGCAATTAAGGCAGGAAATTAAGGCAGGCAATTAAGGCAGACAATTAAGACAGGCAATTAAGGCAGGCAATGAAGGCAGGCAATTAAGGTAGTCAAATAATGCGGGTAATTAGGAAAGGCAATTAGGCAAGCAATTAAGGCAGGCATTTAAGGCAAGCAATTAAGGCAGGGAGTAAAGAAAGCCAATTAAGGCAGTCGATTAATGCAGGCAATTAAGGCAGGCAGCCAATTAAGGCTAGTAATTAAGGCATGCAATTAAGGCAGGCAATTAAGGCAGGCTTTTAAGGCAGGCAATTAAGGCAGGAAATTAATGCAGACAATTAAGACAAGCAATTAAGGCTAACAATTAAGGCAGGCAATTAAGGTAGTCAAATAATGCAGGTAATTAAAGAAGTCAATTAAGGCAAGCAATTAAGGCCTGCAATTAGTGCAAGCAATTAAGGCAGCAAATCAAGGAAGGCAATTAAGGCATACAATTAATGTAGCCAATTAAGGCAGGCAATTAAGGCAGGCAAATAATGCAGGTTATTTGGTAAGGCAATTAAGGCAGGCAATTATGGCAAGCAATTAAGGCAGGTAGTAAAGATTCCTAATTAAGGCAGCCAATTAAGGCATGCAATTAAGGCAGGCAATTAAGGCAGGCAATAAAGGTAGGCAATTAATGCAGGCAATCAAGTAAGGCAATTAAGGCAGGCAATTAAGGCAGACATTTAAGACAGGCAATTAAGGCAGGCAATTAAGGTAGTCAAATAATGCAGGTAATTAGGTAAGGCAATTAGGCAAGCAGTTAAGGCAGGCATTTAAGGCAAGCAATTAAGGCAGGGAGTAAAGAAAGCCAATTAAGGCAGGCGATTAATGCAGGCAATAAAGGCAGGCAGACAATTAAGGCTGGTAATTAAGGAATGCAATTAAGGCAGG
Organism: Bacillus rossius redtenbacheri; assembly: GCF_032445375.1. Lineage (NCBI taxonomy): Eukaryota > Metazoa > Arthropoda > Insecta > Phasmatodea > Bacillidae > Bacillus > Bacillus rossius. Next base: position 40,600 of record NW_026962382.1, read on the forward strand.
CAATTAAGGCTACAATTAGGGCTGCCAATTAACGAATGCAATTAAAGCAGCCAATTAAGACAGTCAATTAAGGTACGCAATTAACACAGGCAATTAAAGCAGGCTATATAGGCAGGCAAATAAGGCAGGCATTCAAGGAATGCAAATAAGGCAAGCAATTAATGTAGCCAATTAAGGCAGGCAATTAAGTCAGGCAATAAAGGCATGCAATTAAGGCAGGTAATTAAGGCAGGAGATTAAGGCAGGCAATAAGATAGGAAATTAAGGCAGACATTTAAGGCAGTCAATTAAGGCTGTCAATGAAGGCGGGCAATTAAAGTAGGCAAATATTGCAGGTAATTAGGGAAAGCAATTAAGGCAGGCAATTAAGGCAGTCAATAAAGGCAAGCAATTATGGCAGGTAGTAACGAAAGCCAATTAAGGCAGGCAGTTAAGGCAGGCATTTAAGGCAGGCATCTAATTAACCCTGGTAATTAAGGCCTGCAATTAAGGCAGGCAATTAAGGAAGGCAATTAAGTCAGGCAATAAAGGCATGCAATTAAGGCAGGTAATTAAGGCAGGAAATTAAGGCAGCCAATTAAGCTAGGCAATTAAAGCAGGCAATTAAGGCAGTCAATTAAGGCAGACAATTAAGGCAGGCAATTAAGGCTGGCAATAAAGGCAGGCAATCAAAGTAGGGAAATAATGCTGGTAATTAGGGAAGGCAATTAAGGCAGGCAATTAAGGCAGGCAGTTAAGGCAAGCAATTAAGGCAGGTAGTAAAGAAAGCCAATTAAGGCAGGCGATTTAGGCAAGCAATTAAGGCAGGCAATTAAGGAAAGCAATTAAGGCAGGTAATAAAGAAAGCCAATTAAGGCAGGCGATTTAGGCAGGCAATTAAGGCAGGCAGCCAATTAAGGCTGGTAATTAAGGCATGCAATAAGGCAGGCAATTATGGCAGGCAATTAAGGCAGGCAATTAAGGCAGACAATTAAGACAGGCAATTAAGGCAGGCAATTAAGGCATGCAATTAATGTAGCCAATTAAGGCAAGCAAATAATGCAGGTAATTTGGTAAGGCAATTAAGGCAGGCAATTAAGGCTGGCAATCAAGGAAGGCAATCAAAGTAGGGAAATAATGCTGGTAATTAGGGAAGGCAATTAAGGCAGGCAATTAAGGCAGGCAGTTAAGGCAAGCAATTTAGGCAGGTAGTAAAGAAAGACAATTAAGGCAGGCGATTTAGGCAGGCAATTAAGGCAGGCAATTAAGGAAAGCAATTAAGGCAGGTAATAAGGAAAGCCAATTAAGGCAGGCGATTTAGGCAGGCAATTAAGGCAGGCAGCCAATTAAGGCAGGTAAATAAGGCTGGCATTTTAGGCAGACAATTGAGGCAGTCAATTAAGACAGGCAATTAAAGCAGGCAATGATGGCAGGCAATTAAGGCAGGCAATTAATGCTGACAATTAAGGCAGGCAATTAAGGCAGGCATTTTAGGCAGGCAATCAAGAAAGGCAATTAAGGCAGGAAATTAAGGCAGGCAATTAAGGCAGACAATTAAGACAGGCAATTAAGGCAGGCAATGAAGGAAGGCAATTAAGGTAGTCTAATAATGCAGGTAATTAGGTAAGGCAATTAGGCAAGCAATTAAGGCAGGCATTTAAGGCAAGCAATTAAGCCAGGGAGTAAAGAAAGCCAATTAAGGCAGGCAATTAAGGCAGGCAGCCAATTTAGGCTGGTAATTAAGGCATGCAATTAAGGCAGGCAATTAAGGCAGGCAATTAAGGCAGGCAATCAAGAAATGCAATTAAGGCAGGCATTTAAGTCAGGCAATTCAAGCAGGCAATTATGGCCGGCAATTAAGGCAGTCAATTAAGGCAGACAATAAGTCAGGCAATTAAGGCTGGCAATGAAGGAAGGCTATTAAGGCAAGAAATTAATGTAGCCAATTAAGGCAGGCAATTAAGGCAGGCATATAGTGCAGGTAATTAAGGAAGACTATTAAGCAAGGCAATTAAGGCAGGCAAATAATGCAGGTAATTAGTGAAGGCAATTAAATGAGGCAATTAAGGCAGGCAATTTAGGCAGGCAATTAATGCAGGCAAAAAAAGGCAGGCAATCATGGAAGTCAATTAAGGCAAGCAATTAATGTAGCCAATTAAGGCAGGCAATTAAAGCAGGCAGGATATTAAGACTGGTAATTAAGGCAGGTAAATAAGGCTGGCAATTTAGGCAGGCAATTGAGGCAGGCAGTTAAGACAGGCAATAAAGGCAGCAAATCAAGAAGGCAATTAAGGCATGCAATTAATGTAGCCAATTAAGGCAGGCAATTAAGGCAGGCAAAAAATGCAGGTAATTTGGTAAGGCAATTAAGGCAGGTAATTAAGGCAAGCAATTAAGGCAGGTGGTTTAGAAAGCCAATTAAGACATGCAATTAAGGCAGGCACCCAATTAAGGCTGGTAATTAAGGCATGCAATTAAGGCAGGCAATTAAGCCAGGCAATTAGGCAGGCAATTAAGGCTGGCAATGAAGGCAGGCTAATGAAGTAGGCAAATAATGCAGGTAATTAGGGAAGGCAATTAAGGCAGGTAATTAAGGCAGGCAATTAAGGCAAGCTATTTAGGCAGGTAGTAACGAAAGCCAATTAAGGCCGGCAATTAAGGCAGGCATTTAAGGCAAACATCTAATTAAGGCTGGTAATAAAGACATGCAATTAAGGTAGGCAATTAAAGCAGGCAATTAAGGCAGGCAAATGAGGCAGGCAATTAAGAAAGGCAATTAAAGCAGGCAATTAAGGCAGGCAATTAAAGCAGGCAATAAAGGCAGGCAATTAAGGCAAGCTATTAAGGATGGCAATTAAGGCAACCAATTAAGGAATGCAATTAGGCAGGCAATTAAGGCAGGCAATTAAAGAAGGCAATTAGTGCAGGCAATCAAGGCAGGCAATTAAGGAAGGAAAAAGGCAGGCAATTAAGGCAGGCAATGATGGCAGGCAATAATGGCAGGCAATAATGGCAGGCAATTAAGGCAGTCAATAAAGGCAGACAATTAAGGCAGGCAATTAAGGCTGGCAATAAAGGCAGGCAATTAATGCAGGAAATTCAAGCAGGCAATTAAGGCAGGCAATAAAGGCAGGCAATTAAGGCAGGCAATTAAGGCAGGCAATTAAAGCAGGCAATTAAGGCAGGCAATCAAGGCAGGCAATTAAGAAAGGAAAAAGGCAGGCAATTAAGGCAGGCAACAAGGGAAGCAATTAAAGCAAGCAATTAAGGCAGGTAGTTAAGAAAGCCAAATAAGGCAAGCAATTAAGGATGGCAATTAAGGCAGCCAATTTAGGAATGTAATTAAGGCAGCCAATTAAGGCAGGCGATTAAGGCAGGCAGCCAATTAAGGCTGGTAATTAAGGCATGCAATTTAAGCAGGCAATTAAGGCAGGCAATTAAGTCAGGCAATTAAGGCAGACAATTAAGGCAGCCAATTTAGGAATGCAATTAAGGCAGCCTATTAATGCAGGCGATTGAGGCAGGCAGCCAATTAAGGCTGGTAATTAAGGCATGCAATTAAGGCAGGCAATAAAGGCAGGTAATTAAGGCAGACAATTAAGGCAGGCAATTAAGGCAGCCAATTAAGGCAGGCGATTAAGGCAGGCAGCCAATTAAGGCTGGTAATTAAGGCATGCAATTAAGGCAGGCAATTAAGGCAGGCAATTAAGGCAGACAATTAAGGCAGGCAATTAAGCCAGGCAATTAGGCAGGCAATTAAGGCTGGCAATTAAGGCAGGCAGCCAATTAAGGCAGGTAAATAAGGCTGGCATTTTAGGTAGACAATTAAGGCAGTCAATTAAAGCAGGCAATGAAGGCAGGCAATTAAGGCAGGCAATTAAGGCAGGCAATTAAGACAGGCAATTAAGGAAAGCAATTAAGGCAGGTAATAAAGAAAGCCAATTAAGGCAGGCGATTTAGGCAGGTAATTAAGGCAGGCAGCCAATAAAGGCTGGTTATTAAGGCATGCAATTAAGGCAGGCAATTAAGGCAGGCAATTAAGGCAGGCAATTAAGGCAGACAATTAAGACAGGCAATTAAGGCTGGCAATGAAGGCAGACAATTAAGGTAGTCAAATAATGCAGGTAATTAGGGAAGGCAATTAAGGCAAGCAATTAAGGACTGCAATTAATGCAGGCAATTAAAGCAGGCAATTAAGGCAGCAAATCAAGGAAGGCAATTAAGGCATGCAATAATGTAGCCAATATAGGCAGGCAATTAAGGCAGGCAAATAATGCAGGTAATTTGGTAAGGTAATTAAGGCAGGCAATTAAGGCAAGCAATTAAGGCAGGTAGTAAAGAAAGCCAATTAAGGCAGTCAATTAAGGCAGGCAATTAAGGCAGGCAGCCAATTATGGCTGGTTATAAAGGCATGCAATTAAGGCAGGCAATTAAGGCAGGCAAAAATGGCAGGCAATTAAGGCAGTCAATTAAGGCAGACAATTAAGGCAGGAAAATTGGGCTGGCAATGAAGGCAGGCAATTAAGGTAGGCAAATAATGCAGGTAGTAAGGGAAGGCAATTAAGGCAGCCAATTAGGCAGGCAATTTAGACAAGCAATTAAGGCAGGTAGTTTAGAAAGCCAATAAAGACAGGCAATTAAGGCAGGCAGCCAATAAAGGCTGGTATTTAAGTAATGCAATTAAGGCAGGCAATTAAGCCAGGCAATTAAGGCAAGCAATTAAGGATGGCAATTAAGGCAGCCAATTTAGGAATGCAATTAAGGCAGCCAATTAAGGCAGGCGATAAAGGCAGGAAGCCAATTAAGGCTGGTAATTAAGGCATGCAATTAAGGCAGGCAATTAAGGCAGGCAATAAAGGCAGACAATTAAGGCAGGCAATTAAGGCTGGCAATGAAGGCAGGCAATTAAGGCAGGCAGGCAAATAAGACTGGTATTTAAGGAGGCAAATAAGATAGGCAAATAATGCAGGTAATTAGGGAAGGCAATTAAGGCAGGCATTTAAGCCAGGCAATTAAGGGAAGCAATTAAGGATGGCAATTAAGGCAGCCAATTTAGAAATGCAATTAAGGAATGATATGAAACCAGGCAATTAAGGTAGGCAAATAATGCAGGTAATAAAGGAAGGCAATTAAGGCAGGCAATTTAGGCAGGCAATTAAGGCAGGCAATTAAGGCAAGCAATTAAGGCAGGTAGTTTAGAAAGCCAATTAAGGCAGGCAATTAAGGCAGGCAGCCAATTAAGGCTGGTATTTAGGCATGCAATTAAGGCAGGCAATTAAGCCAGGCAATTAAGGCAAGCAATAAAGGATGGCAATTAAGGCAGCCAATTTAGGAATGCAATTAAGGAAGCCAATAAGGCAGGAAATTAAGGCAGGCAATTAAAGCAGGCAATTACGGCAGGCAATTAAGTCAATCAATTAAGGCAGACAATTAAGGCAGGCAATTAAGGCTGGCAATGAAGGCAGGCTATTAAGGTAGGCAAATATGCAGTTAATTAGGGAAGGCAATTAAGGCATGCAATTAAGGCAGGCAATAAAGGCAAGCAATTAAGGATGGCAATTAAGGCAGCCAATTAAGGCAGGCAATAAAGGCAGGCAATAAAGGCAAGCAATTAAGGATGGCAATTAAGGCAGGCAATTAAGGCAGGCAATCGAGAAAGGCAATTAAGGTAGGCAAATAATGCAGGTAATTTGGAAAGGCAATTAAGGCAAGCAATTAAGGCAGGCATTTTAGGCAAGCAATTAAGGCAGGTAGTTTAGAAAGCCAATTAAGACAGGCAATTAAGGCAGGCAGCCAATTAAGGCTGGTAATTAAGGCATGCAATTAAGGCAGGCAATTAAGGCAGGCAATTAAGGCAGGCAATTAAGGCAGGCAATCAAGAAATGCAATTAAGGCAGGCAATTAAGTCAGGCAATTCAAGCAGGCAATTATGGCCGGCAATTAAGGCAGTCAATTAAGGCAGACAAATAAGTCAGGCAATTAAGGCTGGCAATGAAAGAAGGCTATTAAGGCAAGAAATTAATGTAGCCAATTAAGGCAGGCAATTAAGGCAGGCATATAGTGCAGGTAATTAGGGAAGACTATTAAGCAAGGCAATTAAGGCAGGCAAATAATGCAGGTAATTAGTGAAGGCAATTAAATGAGGCAATTAAGGCAGGCAATTTAGGCAGGCAATTAATGCAGGCAAAAAAAGGCAGGCAATCATGGAAGGCAATTAAGGCAAGCAATTAATGTAGCCAATTAAGGCAGGCAATTAAAGCAGGCAGGCAATTAAGACTGGTAATTAAGGCAGGTAAATAAGGCTGGCAATTTAGGCAGGCAATTGAGGCAGGCAATTAAGACAGGCAATAAAGGCAGCAAATCAAGGAAGGCAATTAAGGCATGCAATTAATGTAGCCAATTAAGGCAGGCAATTAAGGCAGGCAAATAATGCAGGTAATTTGGTAAGGCAATTAAGGCAGGTAATTAAGGCAAGCAATTAAGGCAGGTAGTTTAGAAAGCCAATTAAGACATGCAATTAAGGCAGGCACCCAATTAAGGCTGGTAATTAAGGCATGCAATTAAGGCAGGCAATTAAGCCAGGCAATTAGGCAGGCAATTAAGGCTGGCAATGAAGGTAGGCTAATGAGGTAGGCAAATAATGCAGGTAATTAGGGAAGGCAATTAGGCAGGCAATTAAGGCTGGCAATTAAGGCAGGCAGCCAATTAAGGCAGGTAAATAAGGCTGGCATTTTAGGCAGACAATTGAGGCAGTCAATTAAGGCTGGCAATAAAGGCAGGCAATTAATGCAGGAAATTCAAGCAGGCAATTAAGGCAGGCAATAAAGGCAGGCAATTAAGGCAGGCAATTAAGGTAGGCAATTAAAGCAGGCAATTTAGGCAGGCAATCAAGGCAGGCAATTAAGGAAGGAAAAAGGCAGGAAATTAAGGCAGGCAACAAGGGAAGCAATTAAAGCAAGCAATTAAGGCAGGTAGTAAAGAAAGCCAATTAAGGCAAGCAATTAAGGATGGCAATTAAGGCAGCCAATTTAGGAATGTAATTAAGGCAGCCAATTAAGGCAGGCGATTAAGGCAGGCAGCCAATTAAGGCTGGTAATTAAGGCATGCAATTTAGGCAGGCAATTAAGGCAGGCAATTAAGTCAGGCAATTAAGGCAGACAATTAATGCAGCCAATTTAGGAATGCAATTAAGGCAGCCTATTAATGCAGGCGATTGAGGCAGGCAGCCAATTAAGGCTGGTAATTAAGGCATGCAATTAAGGCAGGCAATAAAGGCAGGCAATTAAGGCAGGCAATTAAGGCAGCCAATTAAGGCAGGCGATTAAGGCAGGCAGCCTATTAAGGCTGGTAATTAAGGCATGCAATTAAGGCAGGCAATTAAGGCAGGCAATTAAGGCAGACAATTAAGGCAGGCAATTAAGCCAGGCAATTAGGCAGGTAATTAAGGCTGGCAATTAAGGCAGGCAGCCAATTAAGGCAGGTAAATAAGGCTGGCATTTTAGGCAGACAATTGAGGCAGTCAATTAAAGCAGGCAATGAAGGCAGGCAATTAAGGCAGGCAATTAAGGCAGGCAATTAAGACAGGCAATTAAGGAAAGCAATTAAGGCAGGTAATAAAGAAAGCCAATTAAGGCAGGCGATTTAGGCAGGTAATTAAGGCAGGCAGCCAATTAAGGCTGGTTATTAAGGCATGCATTAAAGGCAGGCAATTAAGGCAGGCAATTAAGGCAGGCAATTAAGGCAGACAATTAAGACAGGCAATTAAGGCTGGCAATGAAGGCAGACAATTAAGGTAGTCAAATAATGCAGGTAATTAGGGAAGGCAATTAAGGCAAGCAATTAAGGACTGCAATTAATGCAGGCAATTAAAGCAGGCAATTAAGGCAGCAAATCAAGGAAGGCAATTAAGGCATGCAATAATGTAGCCAATATAGGCAGGCAATTAAGGCAGGCAAATAATGCAGGTAATTTGGTAAGGTAATTAAGGCAGGCAATTAAGGCAAGCAATTAAGGCAGGTAGTAAAGAAAGCCAATTAAGGCAGTCAATTAAGGCAGGCAATTAAGGCAGGCAGCCAATTATGGCTGGTTATAAAGGCATGCAATTAAGGCAGGCAATTAAGGCAGGCAAAAATGGCAGGCAATTAAGGCAGGCAATTAGCACAGGCAATTAAGGCAGGCAATAAAGGCAGGCAAACAAGAAATGCAATTGAATCAGGCAATTAAGGCAGGCAATTAAAGCAGGCAATTATGGCAGGCAATTAAGACAGTCCATTTAGGCAGACAATTAAGGCAGGTTATTAAGGTTGGCAATGAAAGCAGGCTGTTAAAGGTAGGCAAATAATGCAGGTAATTAGGGAAGGCAATTAAGACATGCAATTAAGGCAGGGAATTAGGGCAAGTTATTTAGGCAGGTATTGAAGAAAGCCAATTAAGACAGGCAATTAAGGCAGGCAGCCAATTAAGGCTGGTAATTAAAGCATGCAATTAAGGCAGGCAATTTAGGGACACAGTTAAAGCAAGCTATTAAGGATGGCATTTAAGGCAGCCAATTGAGGAATGTAATTAAGGCAGGCAATTTAGACAGGCAATTAAGGCAAGCAATTAAGGCACGTTTAAAAGAAAGCCAATTAAGGCAGGCAATTAAGGCAGGCAGCCAATTAAGGCTGGTAATTAAGGCATGCAATTAAGGCAGGCAATTAAGGCAGGCATTTAAGGTAGGCAATTAAGGCAAGCAATTAAGGATGGCAATTAAGGCAGCCAATTAAGGCAGGCAATAAAGGAAGGCAATTAAGGCAAGCAATTAAGAATGGCAATTAAGGCAGCCAATTAAGGCAGGCAATAAAGGCAGGCATTCGAGAAAGGCAATTAAGGTAGGCAAATAATGCAGGTAAAAAGGGAAGGCAATTAAGGCAGGCAATTAAGGCAGGCAATTAAGGCAAGAAATTAAGGCAGGTAGTTTAGAAAGCCAAATAAGACAGGCAATTAAGGCAGGCAGCCAATTAAGGCTGGTAATTAAGGCATGCAATTAAGGCAGTAAATTAAGCCAAGCAATTAAGGCAAGCAATTAGGGATGGCAATTAAGGCAGCCAATTAAGGCAGGCAATTAAGGCAGGCAATTATGGCAGGCAATTAAGGCAGTCAATTAAGGCAGACAAGTAAGGCAGGAATTTAAGGCAGGCAATTAAGGCAGGCAATTAAGGCAAGCTATTTAGGCGGGTAGTAAAGAAAGCCAATTAAGGCAAGCGATTAAGGCAGGCAATTAAGGCAGGCAGCATGTTAAGGCAGGTAAATAAGGCTGGCATTTTAGGCAGACAATTGAGGCAGTCAATTAAGACAGGCAATTAAAGCAGGCAATGAAGGCAGGCAATTAAGGCAGGCAATTAAGGCAGGCAATTAAGGCAGGCAATTAAGGCAAGCAATTAAGGCAGGTAATAAAGAAAGCCAATTAAGGCAGGCGATTTAGGCAGGCAATTAAGGCAGGCAGCCAATTAAGGCTGGTAATTAAGGCATGCAATTAAGGCAGGCAATTAGGGCAGGCAATTAAGGCAGGCAATTAAGGCAGCAAATCAAGGAAGGCAATTAAGGCACTCAATTAATGTAGCCAATTAAGGCAGTTAATTAAGGCAGGCAAAAATGCAAGTAATTTGTTAAGGCTATTAAGGCAAGCTATTAAGGCAGGTAGTAAAGATAGCCAATTAAGGCAGCCAATTAAGGCATGCAATTAAGGCAGGCAATTAAGGCAGGCAATTAAGGCAGGCAATTAAGGCAAGCAATTAATGTAGCCAATTAAGGCAGGCAATTAAGGCAGGCAAATAATGCAGGTAATTTGGTAAGGCAATTAAGGCAGGCAATAAAGGCAAGCAATTAAGGCAGGTAGTAAAGAAAGCCAATTAAGCAGTCAATTAAGGCAGCCAATTAAGGCATGCAAATAAGGCAGGCAATTAAGACAGGCAATTAAGGCAGGCAATGAAGGCAGGCAATTAAGGTAGTCAAATAATGCAGGTAATTAGGAAAGGCAATTAGGCAAGCAATTAAGGCAGGCATTTATGGCAAGCAATTAAGGCAGGGAGTTAAGAAAGCCTATTAAGGCAGGCGATTAACGCAGGCAATTAAGGCAGGCAGCCAATTAAGGCTGGTAATTAAGGCATGCAATTAAGGCAGGCAATTAAGGCAGGCTATTAAGGCAGGCAATTAAGGCAGGAAATTAAGGCCGAAAATTAAGGCAGACAATTAAGACAGGCAATTAAGGCTGGCAATGAAGGCAGGTAATCAAGGAAATCAAATAATTCAGGTAATTAGGGAAGGCAATTAAGGCAAGCAATTAAGGCCTGCCATTAATGCAGGCAATTAAGGCAGCAAATCAAGGAAAGCAATTAAGGCACTCAATTAATGTAGCCAATTAATGCAGTTAATTAAGGCAGGCAAAAATGCAAGTAATTTGTTAAGGCAATTAGGCAAGCTATTAAGGCAGGTAGTAAAGATAGCCAATTAAGGCAGTAAATGAAGGCATGCAATTAAGGCAGGCAATTAAGGCAGGCTATTAAGGCAGGCAATTAAGGCAGGCAATCTAGTAAGGCAATTAAGGCAGGCAATTAAGGCAGGCAATTAAGGCAGGCAATTAAGGCAAGCAATAAATGTAGCCAATTAAGGCAGGCAATTAAGGCAGGCAAATAATGCAGGTAATTTGGTAAGGCAATTAAGGCAGGCAATTAAGGCAAGCAATTAAGGCAGGTAGTAAAGAAAGCCAATTAAGGCAGTCATTTAAGGCAGCCAATTAAGGCATGCAATTAAGGCAGGCAATTAAGGCAGGCAACTTAGGCAGGCAATTTAGGCAGGCAATCAAGTAAGGCAATTAAGGCAGGAAATTAAGGCAGGCAATTAAGGCAGACAATTAAGACAGGCAATTAAGGCAGGCAATGAAGGCAGGCAATTAAGGTAGTCAAATAATGCGGGTAATTAGGAAAGGCAATTAGGCAAGCAATTAAGGCAGGCATTTAAGGCAAGCAATTAAGGCAGGGAGTAAAGAAAGCCAATTAAGGCAGTCGATTAATGCAGGCAATTAAGGCAGGCAGCCAATTAAGGCTAGTAATTAAGGCATGCAATTAAGGCAGGCAATTAAGGCAGGCTTTTAAGGCAGGCAATTAAGGCAGGAAATTAATGCAGACAATTAAGACAGGCAATTAAGGCTAACAATAAAGGCAGGCAATTAAGGTAGTCAAATAATGCAGGTAATTAGAGAAGGCAATTAAGGCAAGCAATTAAGGCCTGCAATTAGTGCAAGCAATTAAGGCAGCAAATCAAGGAGGGCAATTAAGGCATACAATTAATGTAGCCAATTAAGGCAGGCAATTAAGGCAGGCAAATAATGCAGGTAATTTGGTAAGGCAATTAAGGCAGGCAATTAAGGCAAGCAATTAAGGCAGGTAGTAAAGATTCCTAATTAAGGCAGCCAATTAAGGCATGCAATTAAGGCAGGCAATTAAAGCAGGCAATAAAGGTAGGCAATTAATGCAGGCAATCAAGTAAGGCAATTAAGGCAGGCAATTAAGGCAGACATTTAAGACAGGCAATTAAGGCAGGCAATTAAGGCAGGGAGTAAAGAAAGCCAATTAAGGCAGGCTATTAATGCAGGCAATAAAGGCAGGCAGACAATTAAGGCTGGTAATTAAGGAATGCAATTAAGGCAGGCAATTAAGGCTACAATTAGGGCTGCCAATTAACGAATGCAATTAAAGCAGCCAATTAAGACAGTCAATTAAGGTACGCAATTAAGACAGGCAATTAAAGCAGGCTATATAGGCAGGCAAATAAGGCAGGCATTCAAGGAATGCAATTAAGGCAAGCAAATAATGTAGCCAATTAAGGCAGGCAATTAAGTCAGGCAATAAAGGCATGCAATTAAGGCAGGTAATTAAGGCAGGAAATTAAGGCAGGCAATAAGATAGGCAATTAAGGCAGACATTTAAGGCAGTCAATTAAGGCTGTCAATGAAGGCAGGCAATTAAAGTAGGCAAATATTGCAGGTAATTAGGGAAAGCAATTAAGGCAGGCAATTAAGGCAGTCAATAAAGGCAAGCAATTATGGCAGGTAGTAACGAAAGCCAATTAAGGCAGGCAGTTAAGGCAGGCATTTAAGGCAGGCATCTAATTAACCCTGGTAATTAAGGCCTGCAATTAAGGCAGGCAATTAAGGCAGGCAATTAAGGCAGTCAATTAAGGCAAGCAATTAAGGATGGCAATTAAGGAATGCAATTAAGGAAGCCAAATAATGCAGTCATGTAGCGCAGTCATTAAGGCAGGCAATTAAGGCAAGCAATTAAGCATGGCAATTAAAAAAACAATAAAGGCGGGCAATTAAGTCGGCAATTAAGGCAAGCAATTAAGGCAGTTAGTAAAGAAAGCTAATTAAGGCAGGCAATAAGGCAGGCAGCCAATAAAGGCTGGTAATTAAGGCATGCAATTAAGGCAGGTAATTAAGGCAGGCAATTAAGGCAAGCAATTAAGGATGGCAATTAAGGCAGCCAATTAAGGAATGCCATTAAGTCAGCCAATTAAGGCAGGCAATTAAAGCAGGCAATTATGGCAGGCAATTAAGGTAGTAAATTAAGGCAGACAATTAAGGCAGGCATTTAAGGCTGGCAATCAAGGCAGGCAATTAAGGTTTGCAAATAATGAAGGTAATTAGGGAAGGGAAATAAGGCAGGCAATTAAGGCAGGCAGTTAAGGCAAGCAATTAAGGCAGGTAGTAAAGAAAGCCAATTAAGGCAGGCAATTAAGGCAGGCAGCCAATTAAGGCAGGCAATAAAGGCAGGCAATAAAGGCAAGCAATTAAGGATGGCAATTAAGGCAGCCAATTAAGGCAGGCAATTAAGGCAGGCAATCGAGAAAGGCAATTAAGGTAGGCAAATAATGCAGGTAATTTGGGAAGGCAATTAAGGCAAGCAATTAAGGCAGGCATTTTAGGCAAGCAATTAAGGCAGGTAGTTTAGAAAGCCAATTAAGACAGGCAATTAAGGCAGGCAGCCAATTAAGGCTGGTAATTAAGGCATGCAATTAAGGCAGGCAATTAAGGCAGGCAATTAAGGCAGGCAATCAAGAAATGCAATTAAGGCAGGCAATTAAGTCAGGCAATTCAAGCAGGCAATTATGGCCGGCAATTAAGGCAGTCAATTAAGGCAGACAAATAAGTCAGGCAATTAAGGCTGGCAATGAAAGAAGGCTATTAAGGCAAGAAATTAATGTAGCCAATTAAGGCAGGCAATTAAGGCAGGCATATAGTGCAGGTAATTAGGGAAGACTATTAAGCAAGGCAATTAAGGCAGGCAAATAATGCAGGTAATTAGTGAAGGCAATTAAATGAGGCAATTAAGGCAGGCAATTTAGGCAGGCAATTAATGCAGGCAAAAAAAGGCAGGCAATCATGGAAGGCAATTAAGGCAAGCAATTAATGTAGCCAATTAAGGCAGGCAATTAAAGCAGGCAGGCAATTAAGACTGGTAATTAAGGCAGGTAAATAAGGCTGGCAATTTAGGCAGGCAATTGAGGCAGGCAATTAAGACAGGCAATAAAGGCAGCAAATCAAGGAAGGCAATTAAGGCATGCAATTAATGTAGCCAATTAAGGCAGGCAATTAAGGCAGGCAAATAATGCAGGTAATTTGGTAAGGCAATTAAGGCAGGTAATTAAGGCAAGCAATTAAGGCAGGTAGTTTAGAAAGCCAATTAAGACATGCAATTAAGGCAGGCACCCAATTAAGGCTGGTAATTAAGGCATGCAATTAAGGCAGGCAATTAAGCCAGGCAATTAGGCAGGCAATTAAGGCTGGCAATGAAGGCAACCTAATGAGGTATGCAAATAATGCAGGTAATTAGGGAAGGCAATTAACAAGCAGGCAAATTAAGGCTGGCAATTAAGGCAGGCAATTAAGGTAGGCAATTAAAGCAGGCAATTAAGGCAGGCAATCAAGGCAGGCAATTAAGGAAGGAAAAAGGCAGGCAATTAAGGCAGGCAACAAGGGAAGCAATTAAAGCAAGCAATTAAGGCAGGTAGTTAAGAAAGCCAATTAAGGCAAGCAATTAAGGATGGCAATTAAGGCAGCCAATTTAGGAATGTAATTAAGGCAGCCAATTAAGGCAGGCGATTAAGGCAGGCAGCCAATTAAGGCTGGTAATTAAGGCATGCAATTTAGGCAGGCAATTAAGGCAGGCAATTAAATCAGGCAATTAAGGCAGACAATTAATGCAGCCAATTTAGGAATGCAATTAAGGCAGCCTATTAATGCAGGCGATTGAGGCAGGCAGCCAATTAAGGCTGGTAATTAAGGCATGCAATTAAGGCAGGCAATAAAGGCAGGCAATTAAGGCAGGCAATTAAGGCATGCAATTAAGGCAGGCAATTAAGGTAGGCAATTAAAGCAGGCAATTAAGGCAGGCAATCAAGGCAGGCAATTAAGGAAGGAAAAAGGCAGGCAATTAAGGCAGGCAACAAGGGAAGCAATTAAAGCAAGCAATTAAGGCAGGTAGTTAAGAAAGCCAATTAAGGCAAGCAATTAAGGATGGCAATTAAGGCAGCCAATTTAGGAATGTAATTAAGGCAGCCAATTAAGGCAGGCGATTAAGGCAGGCAGCCAATTAAGGCTGGTAATTAAGGCATGCAATTTAGGCAGGCAATTAAGGCAGGCAATTAAGTCAGGCAATTAAGGCAGACAATTAATGCAGCCAATTTAGGAATGCAATTAAGGCAGCCTATTAATGCAGGCGATTGAGGCAGGCAGCCAATTAAGGCTGGTAATTAAGGCATGCAATTAATGCAGGCAATAAAGGCAGGCAATTAAGGCAGGCAATTAAGGCAGCCAATTAAGGCAGGCGATTAAGGCAGGCAGCCTATTAAGGCTGGTAATTAAGGCATGCAATTAAGGCAGGCAATTAAGGCAGACAATTAAGGCAGGCAATTAAGCCAGGCAATTAGGCAGGCAATTAAGGCTGGAAATTAAGGCAGGCAGCCAATTAAGGCAGGTAAATTTGGCTGGCATTTTAGGCAGACAATTGAGGCAGTCAATTAAAGCAGGCAATGAAGGCAGGCAATTAAGGCAGGCAATTAAGGCAGGCAATTAAGGAAAGCAATTAAGGCAGGTAATAAAGAAAGCCAATTAAGGCAGGCGATTTAGGCAGGTAATTAAGGCAGGCAGCCAATTAAGGCTGGTTATTAAGGCATGCATTTAAGGCAGGCAATTAAGGCAGGCAATTAAGGCAGGCAATTAAGGCAGACAATTAAGACAGGCAATTAAGGCTGGCAATGAAGGCAGACAATTAAGGTAGTCAAATAATGCAGGTAATTAGGGAAGGCAATTAAGGCAAGCAATTAAGGACTGCAATTAATGCAGGCAATTAAAGCAGGCAATTAAGGCAGCAAATCAAGGAAGGCAATTAAGGCATGCAATAATGTATCCAATATAGGCAGGCAATTAAGGCAGGCAAATAATGCAGGTAATTTGGTAAGGTAATTAAAGCAGGCAATTAAGGCAAGCAATTAAGGCAGGTAGTAAAGAAAGCCAATAAAGGCAGTCAATTAAGGCAGGCAATTAAGGCAGGCAGCTAATTATGGCTGGTTATAAAGGCATGCAATTAAGGCAGGCAATTAAGGCAGGCAAAAATGGCAGGCAATTAAGGCAGGCAATTAGCACAGGCAATTAAGGCAGGCAATAAAGGCAGGCAAACAAGAAATGCAATTGAATCAGGCAATTAAGGCAGGCAATTAAAGCAGGCAATTATGGCAGGCAATTAAGACAGTCCATTTAGGCAGACAATTAAGGCAGGTTATTAAGGTTGGCAATGAAAGCAGGCTGTTAAAGGTAGGCAAATAATGCAGGTAATTAGGGAAGGCAATTAAGACATGCAATTAAGGCAGGGAATTAGGGCAAGCTATTTAGGCAGGTATTGAAGAAAGCCAATTAAAACAGGCAATTAAGGCAGGCAGCCAATTAAGGCTGGTAATTAAAGCATGCAATTAAGGCAGGCAATTTAGGGACACAGTTAAAGCAAGCTATTAAGGATGGCATTTAAGGCAGCCAATTGAGGAATGTAATTAAGGCAGGCAATTTAGACAGGCAATTAAGGCAAGCAATTAAGGCACGTTTAAAAGAAAGCCAATTAAGGCAGGCAATTAAGGCAGGCAGCCAATTAAGGCTGGTAATTAAGGCATGCAAGTAAGGCAGGCAATTAAGGCAGGCATTTAAGGTAGGCAATTAAGGCAAGCAATTAAGGATGGCAATTAAGGCAGCCAATTAAGGCAGGCAATAAAGGAAGGCAATTAAGGCAAGCAATTAAGAATGGCAATTAAGGCAGCCAATTAAGGCAGGCAATAAAGGCAGGCATTCGAGAAAGGCAATTAAGGTAGGCAAATAATGCAGGTAAAAAGGGAAGGCAATTAAGGCAGGCAATTAAGGCAGGCAATTAAGGCAAGAAATTAAGGCAGGTAGTTTAGAAAGCCAAATAAGACAGGCAATTAAGGCAGGCAGCCAATTAAGGCTGGTAATTAAGGCATGCAATTAAGGCAGTAAATTAAGCCAAGCAATTAAGGCAAGCAATTAGGGATGGCAATTAAGGCAGCCAATTAAGGCAGGCAATTAAGGCAGGCAATTACGGCAGGCAATTAAGGCAGTCAATTAAGGCAGACAAGTAAGGCAGGAATTTAAGGCAGGCAATTAAGGCAGGCAATTAAGGCAAGCTATTTAGGCGGGTAGTAAAGAAAGCCAATTAAGGCAAGCGATTAAGGCAGGCAATTAAGGCAGGCAGCATGTTAAGGCAGGTAAATAAGGCTGGCATTTTAGGCAGACAATTGAGGCAGTCAATTAAGACAGGCAATTAAAGCAGGCAATGAAGGCAGGCAATTAAGGCAGGCAATTAAGGCAGGCAATTAAGGCAGGCAATTAAGGCAAGCAATTAAAGCAGGTAATAAAGAAAGCCAATTAAGGCAGGCGATTTAGGCAGGCAATTAAGGCAGGCAGCCAATTTAGGCTGGTAATTAAGGCATGCAATTAAGGCAGGCAATTAGGGCAGGCAATTAAGGCAGGCAATTAAGGCAGCAAATCAAGGAAGGCAATTAAGGCACTCAATTAATGTAGCCAATTAAGGCAGTTAATTAAGGCAGGCAAAAATGCAAGTAATTTGTTAAGGCTATTAAGGCAAGCTATTAAGGCAGGTAGTAAAGATAGCCAATTAAGGCAGCTAATTAAGGCATGCAATTAAGGCAGGCAATTAAGGCAGGCTATTAAGGCAGGCAATTAAGGCAGGCAATTAAGGCAGGCAATTAAGGCAAGCAATTAATGTAGCCAATTAAGGCAGGCAATTAAGGCAGGCAAATAATGCAGGTAATTTGGTAAGGCAATTAAGGCAGGCAATAAAGGCAAGCAATTAAGGCAGGTAGTAAAGAAAGCCAATTAAGCAGTCAATTAAGGCAGCCAATTAAGGCATGCAAATAAGGCAGGCAATTAAGACAGGCAATTAAGGCAGGCAATGAAGGCAGGCAATTAAGGTAGTCAAATAATGCAGGTAATTAGGAAAGGCAATTAGGCAAGCAATTAAGGCAGGCATTTAAGGCAAGCAATTAAGGCAGGGAGTTAAGAAAGCCTATTAAGGCAGGCGATTAACGCAGGCAATTAAGGCAGGCAGCCAATTAAGGCTGGTAATTAAGGCATGCAATTAAGGCAGGCAATTAAGGCAGGCTATTAAGGCAGGCAATTAAGGCAGGAAATTAAGGCCGAAAATTAAGGCAGACAATTAAGACAGGCAATTAAGGCTGGCAATGAAGGCAGGTAATCAAGGAAATCAAATAATTCAGGTAATTAGGGAAGGCAATTAAGGCAAGCAATTAAGGCCTGCCATTAATGCAGGCAATTAAGGCAGCAAATCAAGGAAAGCAATTAAGGCACTCAATTAATGTAGCCAATTAATGCAGTTAATTAAGGCAGGCAAAAATGCAAGTAATTTGTTAAGGCAATTAGGCAAGCTATTAAGGCAGGTAGTAAAGATAGCCAATTAAGGCAGTAAATTAAGGCATGCAATTAAGGCAGGCAATTAAGGCAGGCTATTAAGGCAGGCAATTAAGGCAGGCAATCAAGTAAGGCAATTAAAGCTGGCAATTAAGGCAGGCAATTAAGGCAGGCAATTAAGGCAAGCAATTAAGGCAGGTAGTAAAGAAAGCCAATTAAGGCATTCAATTAAGGCAGCCAATTAAGGCATGCAATTAAGGCAGGCAATTAAGGCAGGCAACTTAGGCAGGCAATTTAGGCAGGCAATCAAGTAAGGCAATTAAGGCAGGAAATTAAGGCAGGCAATTAAGGCAGACAATTAAGACAGGCAATTAAGACAGGCAATTAAGAAAAGCAATTAAGGCAAGTAATAAAGAAAGCCAATTAAGGCAGGCGATTTAGGCAGGTAATTAAGGCAGGCAGCCAATTAAGGCTGGTTATTAAGGCATGCAATTAAGGCAGGCAATTAAGGCAGGCAATTAAGGCAGGCAATTAAGGCAGACAATTAAGACAGGCAATTAAGGCAGGCAATTAAGGCAAGCAATTAATGTAGCCAATTAAGGCAGGCAATTAAGGCAGGCAAATAATGCAGGTAATTTGGTAAGGCAATTAAGGCAGGCAATAAAGGCAGGCAATTAAGGTAGTCAAATAATGCAGGTAATTAGGAAAGGCAATTAGGCAAGCAAATAAGGCAGGCATTTAAGGCAAGCAATTAAGGCAGGGAGTGAAGAAAGCCAATTAAGGCAGGCGATTAATGCAGGCAATTAAGGCAGGCAGCCAATTAAGGCTGGTAAGTAAGGCATGCAATTAAGGCAGTTAATTAAGGCAGGCTATTAAGGCAGGCAATTTAGGCATGCAATTAAGGCAGGCAATAAAGGCAGGCAATTAAGGCAGACAATAAAGGCAGGCAATTAAGCCAGGCAATTAAGACAGGCAATTAAGAAAAGCAATTAAGGCAAGTAATAAAGAAAGCCAATTAAGGCAGGCGATTTAGGCAGGTAATTAAGGCAGGCAGCCAATTAAGGCTGGTTATTAAGGCATGCAATTAAGGCAGGCAATTAAGGCAGGCAATTAAGGCAGGCAATTAAGGCAGACAATTAAGACAGGCAATTAAGGCAGGCAATTAAGGCAAGCAATTAATGTAGCCAATTAAGGCAGGCAATTAAGGCAGGCAAATAATGCAGGTAATTTAGTAAGGCAATTAAGTTAGGCAATGAAGGCAGGCAATTAAGGTAGTCAAATAATGCAGGTAAATAGGAAAGGCAATTAGGCAAGCAAATAAGGCAGGCATTTAAGGCAAGCAATTAAGGCAGGGAGTAAAGAAAGCCAATTAAGGCAGGCAATTAAGGCAGGCAGCCAATTAAGGCTGGTAATTAAGGCATGCAATTAAGGCAGGCAATTAAGGCAGGTAATAAAGGCAGGCAATAAAGGCAGGCAATTAAGGCAGGCAATTAAGGCAAGCACATCAGGCAGGTAGTAAAGATAGCCAATTAAGGCAGGCAATTAAGGCAGGCAGCCAATTAAGGCTGGTAATTAAGGCATGCAATTAAGGCAGGCAATTAAGGCAGGCAATTTAGGCAGGCAATAAAGGCAGGCAATTAAGGCAGGCAATAAAGGCAGGCAATCAAGAAATGCAATTAAAGCAGGCAATTAAGGCAGGCAATTAAAGCAGGCAATTATGGCAGGCAATTAAGGCATTCCATTTAGGCAGACAATTAAGGCAGGTTATTAAGGCTGGCAATGAAAGCAGGCTGTTAAAGGTAGCAAATAATGCAGGTAATTAGGAAAGGCAATTAAGACAGGCAATTAAGGCAGGCAGCCAATTAAGGCTTGTAATTAAAGCATGCAATAAAGGCAGGCAATTTAGGGACGCAGTTAAGGCAAGCTATTAAGGATGGCATTTAAGGCAGCCAATTGAGGAATGTAATTAAGTCAGGCAATTTAGACAGGCAATTAAGGCAAGCAATTAAGGCACGTATTAAAGAAAGCCAATTAAGCAGGCAATTAAGGCATGCAGCGAATTAAGGCTGGTAATCATGGCATGCAATTAAGGCAGGCAATTAAGGCAGGTTATTAAGGCATGCAATGAAGGCAGGCGATTAAGGTAGGCAAATAATGCAGGTAATTAGGGAAGGCTATTAAGGCAGGCAATTAAGGCAGGCAATTAAGGCAAGCAATTAAGGCAGGCAATTAAGTCAAGCAATTAAGGAAGGAAATTAAGGCAGGCAATTAAAGCAGGCAATTAATCCAGTCCGCAGTTCGCAGATCGTAGTGTGTAGATTGAAGTTTGCATAGTTCGAATTTCGCTGTTTGCAGTTAGCATTTAGCATTTTGCAGATCGCAGTTCGCGGTTTGCAGTTCCCAGTTTAGGGTTCTCAGTTCGAAGTTTGCAGTTCAGAGTTTGCAGTTCCATTCCACTATGTGGTTCGCAATTCATAGGTTTGGATTTCGCAATTTGCAGTTGCCAGTTCGCAGTTCGCTGTTGCAGTTCGCAGTTCGCAAATTGCTGTTCTAAGTTTGCAGTTTGCAGTTTGCAGTTTGCAGTTCGCAGTTCGCAGGGCGCAGTTGGCGGTTTGCAGTTCGAAATTCGCAATTCGCAGTTCGCTTTTTGCAGTTCGCGTATTTCATTTCGCAGTGTGCAGTTTGCAAACTGCCGTTTGCGGTTTGGGGTTTGCAGTTTAGAGTTTTAATTTTGCAATTTGCTGTTCGCAGTTTGCAGTTTTAGTTTGCAGTGCGCAGTTCACAGATTTTTCGTAGGTCGTAGGTTGACATTTCGCATTTTGACGTTCGTAGTTTGTAGTTTGCAGTCTGCAGTTCAAAGTCCGTAGGTTTGCAGTTTGCAATTTGGAGTTCTCAGTTTAGAGTTTGCTGTTTGCAGTTCGTTACTGCAGTTCGCTCTTTGTGGTTTGGGGTTTGCTGTTTGAATTTATGGATTGAAGTTTTCAGTTTGCGGTAGGCATTATGCAGTTGGCAGTTTGCAGACAGCAGTTTACAGTTCGCAGTTTGCAGTTCGTAGTTTAACATTTCTCAAATTGCAATTTGCAGTTTGCAGTACGCAGTTTGCAGTTTTTAGTTCGCTTTATGATTTTTGCAGTTTGCAGTACACAGTTCGCAGTTCTTGGTTCTCATATAGCAAATTGCTGTTTGCAGTTCACATTTCGCAGTTTGCAGTTCGCTTTTTTGTGTTTCGAATTACACAGTTTGCAGATTGCAGTTCGGAAATCACAAATCGCAGTTTGTGGTTTACGGTTTAAGGTTTGAGGTTTGCGTTTTGCGTTTTGTGGTTTGCAGTTTGCGTTTTGCAGTGTGCGGTTTACATCTCGTAGTTCGCAGTTCGCATTTTGCGGTTCACTGTTTGAAGTTTGCCTTTTACGGTTTGGGGTTTTACAGTTTGCAGTTTTGATTTTACAATTTCCAGTACGCAGTTCGCAGTTGACAATTCAAAGTTTGCAGTTTGCCGTTCGCAGTCTGCAGTTCGCAGTTTTTAGTCTTCAATTCGCAGATTGCATTTGGTAGTTCGCAGTTTTCTTTTCGCAATTTTTATTTCGCAGTTTGCAGTTCACATTTCGCAGTCTGCAGTTAGCAGTTTGCAGTCCGCTGTTCGCAGTTTGCATTTCACAGCTTGCAGTTCGCTTATTGCTTTTCGCATTTTGAAGCAGTTGACAAATATCTGTTTGCAGTGCGCAGTTCACAGTTTTTTTGTTCGCAGTTCACAGTTCAACACTTCACAGTTTGCAGAAGGTAGTTAGCAGTTTGTACTTTGCAATTCGTATTACGCAGTTCGCACGTTGCAGTTCGCGGTTTGCAGTTCTAAGTTCGCACTTTGCAGTTTTTATGTTAGCGGTTCGCAGTTGTAGGGTTGCATTACGCAGTTTGCAGTTCGCAGTTTGTAGGTTCGCATTTCGCTGTTTAAATTTCGCAAATTAAAGTTCGCTGTTTGCAGTTCGCAGTTCGCAGTTGGCAATTCGTAGTCATTAGTTCATAGTTAGCAGTCCGCAGTTTGCAGTTTGCAATTTTAAATTTTGCGGTTCGCAGTTCGTAGGTTTCCATTTCGCAATTTGGAGTTCGCTGTTTGCAGTTTGCAGATCGCAGTTCATTGTCTGCATTTCGCTCTTTGTGGTTTGTGGTTTGCTGTTTGCAGTTTACTCATTGCGGTTTTCGGTTAGTGGTTGGCATTTTGCAGATTGCAGTTTGCAGTTTTCAATAGGCAGTTCGAAGTTTGCAGTACGCATTTCGCAGTTCGTAGTTGGATTTCGCAGATTGCAGTTTGCATTTACTGTTTGCAGTTTCCTGTTTGAAGTTTGTGGTTTGTGGTTTGCGGATTGCAGTTTTCAGTTCGCAGTTAGCAATTCGCTGTTTGCAGTTCGCTTATAGCAATTTGCAGTTAGATGTTTAAAAATTGCAATTTTTGGTTTACGGTTTGCAGTCTTCAGTTTACATTTTGAAACTTGCAGTTCGCAGTTTGCATTTCGAAGATTGCAGTTCGCAGATTGCTGTTCAAAATTCGTTGGTTCGTATCCCAAGGTTTGCAGTATGCAGTTCTCAGTGTGCAATTTGCTGTTTCGAAATTTAGTAGTTCGCAGTTTGAAGAACGCGGTTTGCAGTTCATAGTATACAATTCTCAGTTCGCAATTTGCTGTTCGCAGTTGGCAGTTCGCAGTTGGCATTTCACAGTTTGAAGTACGCTTATTATATTTCGAAATTTAATAAAGTTTGCTAATATAAATTTTTTGTTTGCGTTTTGTAGTTTGCAGTTCTTATTTTGCGCTTTGCAGTTCTTCATTGATCAGTTAATTAAGGCCAGCAATTAATTCAGGCAATTAAGGCAGGCAATTAAGGCAGGCAATAAAGGCAGGCAATTAAGGCAGGCAATTAAGGTAGGTAGTAAAGAAAGCCAATTAAGGCAGCCAATTAAGGCAGTCAATTAAGGCTAATAATTAAGGCATGCAATTATGGCCGGCAATTAAGGCAGTCAATTAAGGCAGACAATTAAGTCAAGCAATTAAGGAATTAAATTAAGGCAGGCAATTAAGACACGCAATTAAAGCAGGCAATGAAGGCAGGCAATTAAGGCAGGCAATTAAGGCAGGTAATTAGGGAATGGAATTAAGGCAGGCGATTAAGGCAGGCAATTAAGGCAAGCAATTAAGGCAGGTAGTAAAAAAATCCAATTAAGGCAGGCAATTAAGGCAGGCAATTAAAGCAGGCAGCAAATTAAAGCTGGTAATTAAGGCGAGCAATTAGCGATGGCAATTAAGGCAGCCAATTAAGGAATGCAATAAAGGCAGCCAATAAGGGCAGTCAATTGAGGCAGGCAATTAAGACAGGCAATTAAGGCAGGCAATTAAGGTAGTCAAATAATGCAGGTAATTAGGGAAGGCAATTAAGGCAGGCAATAAAGGCAAGCAATTAATGCAGGCAATTAAGGCAGGCAATCAAGGAAGGAAATTAAGGCAAGCAATTAAGGCAGGTAGTTAAGATAGCCAATTAAGACAGGCAATTAAGGCAGGCAGCCAATTAAGGCTGGTAATTAAGGCATGCAATTAAGGTAGGCAATTAAGCCAGAAAATTAAGATTAGGCAATTAAGGCAGGCAATTAAGACAGGCAATTAAGGCAATCTATTTAGGCAGGAAGTAAAGAAAGCGAATTAAGACAGACAATTAAGGCTGGTAATTAAAGCACGCAATTAAGGCAAGCTCTTAAGGATGGCATGAAAGGCAGCCAATTGAGGAATGTAATTAAGGCAGGCAATTTAGAAACGCAATTAAGGCAAGCAATTAAGGCACGTATTAAAGAAAGCCAATTAAGGCAAGCAATCAAGGCAGGCAGCCAATTATGGTTGGTAATTAAGGCATGCAATTAAGGCAGGCAATTAAGGCAGGCAATTAAAGCAGGCAATTAAAGCAGGCAATTAAGGCAAGCAATTAAGGATGGCAATTAAGGCAGCCAATTAAGGCAGGCAATAAAGGCAGGCAATTAAGGCAAACAATTAAGGATGTCAATTTAGGCAGCCAATTAAGGCAGGCAATAAAGGCAGGCAATCGAGAAAGACATTTAAGGTAGGCAATTAAGGAAAGCAATTAAGGCAGGTAATAAAGAAAGCCAATTAAGGCAGGCGATTTAGGCAGGCAATTAAGGCAGGCAGTCAATTAAGGCTGGTAATTAAGGCACGCAATTAAGGCAGGCAATTATGGCAGGCAATTAAGGCAGGCAATTAAGGCAGACAATTAAGACAGGCAATTAAGGCAGGCAATTAAGGCAAGCAATTAATGTAGCCAATTAAGGCAGGCAATTAAGGCAGGCAAATAATGCAGGTAATTTGGTAAGGCAATTAAGGCAGGCAATAAAGGCAGGCAATTAAGGTAGTCAAATAATGCAGGTAATTAGGAAAGGCAATTAGGCAAGCAAAGAAGCCAGGCATTTAAGGCAAGCAATTAAGGCAGGGAGTGAAGAAAGCCAATTAAGGCAGGCGATTAATGCAGGCAATTAAGGCAGGCAGCCAATTAAGGCTGGTAATTAAGGCATGCAATTAAGGCAGTTAATTAAGGCAGGCTATTAAGGCAGGCAATTTAGGCATGCAATTAAGGCAGGCAATAAAGGCAGGCAATTAAGGCAGACAATAAAGGCAGGCAATTAAGCCAGGCAATTAGGCAGGCAGTTAAGGCTGGCAATGAAGGCAGGCTAATGAGGTAGGCAAATAATGCAGGTAATTAGGGAAGGCAATTAAGGCAGGCAATTAAGGCAGGCAATTAAGGCAAGCTATTTAGGCGGGTAGTAAAGAAAGCCAATTAAGGCAAGCGATTAAGGCAGGCAGCCATTTAAGGCAGGTAAATAATGCTGGCATTTTAGGCAGACAATTGAGGCAGTCAATTAAGACAGGCAATTTAAGCAGGCAATGAAGGTAGGCAATAAAGGCAGGCAATTAAGGCAGGCAATTAAGACAGGCAATTAAGAAAAGCAATTAAGGCAAGTAATAAAGAAAGCCAATTAAGGCAGGCGATTTAGGCAGGTAATTAAGGCAGGCAGCCAATTAAGGCTGGTTATTAAGGCATGCAATTAAGGCAGGCAATTAAGGCAGGCAATTAAGGCAGGCAATTAAGGCAGACAATTAAGACAGGCAATTAAGGCAGGCAATTAAGGCAAGCAATTAATGTAGCCAATTAAGGCAGGCAATTAAGGCAGGCAAATAATGCAGGTAATTTAGTAAGGCAATTAAGGCAGGCAATGAAGGCAGGCAATTAAGGTAGTCAAATAATGCAGGTAATTAGGAAAGGCAATTAGGCAAGCAAATAAGGCAGGCATTTAAGGCAAGCAATTAAGGCAGGGAGTAAAGAAAGCCAATTAAGGCAGGCGATTAATGCAGGCAATTAAGGCAGCCAGCAAATTAAGGCTGGTAATTAAGGCATGCAATAGGGGAAGGAAATTAAGGCAGGCTATTAAGGCAGGCAATTAAGGCAGGCAATTAAGGCAGGAAATTAAGGCAGACAATTAAGACAGGCAATTAAGGCTGGCAATGAAGGCAGACAATTTAAGGTAGTCAAATAATGCAGGTAATTAGAGAAGGCAATTATAGGCAAGCAATTAAGGCCTGCAATTAATGCAGGCAATTAAAGCAGGCAATTAAGGCATGCAATTAATGTAGCCAATATAGGCAGGCAATTAAGGCAGGCAAATAATGCAGGTAATTTGGTAAGGCAATTAAGGCAGGCAATTAAGATAGGTAGTAAAGAAAGCCAATTAAGGCAGTCAATTAAGGCAGCCAATTAAGGCATGCAATTAAGACTGGCAATGAAGGCAGGCAATTAAGGCAGGCAGCCAATTAAGGCTGGTAATTAAGGCATGCAATTAAGGCAGGCACAAAAGGCAGGCAATAATGGCAGGCAATTAAGGCAGTTAATTAAGGCAGACAATTAAGGCAGGCAATTAAGGCAGGCAATTAAGACAGGCAATTAAGAAAAGCAATTAAGGCAGGTAATAAAGAAAGCCAATTAAGGCAGGCGATTTAGGCAGGTAATTAAGGCAGGCAGCCAATTAAGGCTGGTTATTAAGGCATGCAATTAAGGCAGGCAATTAAGGCAGGCAATTAAGGCAGGCAATTAAGGCAGACAATTAAGACAGGCAATTAAGGGAGGCATTAAGACAAGCAATTAATGTAGCCAATTAAGGCAGGCAATTAAGGCAGGCAAATAATGCAGGTAATTAGGAAAGGCAATTAGGCAGGCAATTAAGGCAGGCAATTAAGGCAGGCAATTAAGGCAGGCAGCCAATTAAGGCTGGTAATTAAGGCATGCAATTAAGGCAGGCAATTAAGGCAGGCAATAATGGCAGGCAATAAAGGCAGTTATTTAAGGCAGACAATTAAGGCAGGCAATTAAGGCTGGCAATGAAGGCAGGCAATTAAGGTAGGCAAATAATGCAGGTAATTAGGGAATGCAATTAAGGCAGCCAATTATGGCAGGCAAATAAGACAAGCAATTAAGGCAGGTAGTTTAGAAAGCCAATTAAGACAGGCAATTAAGGCAGGCAGCCAATAAAGGCTGGTAATTAGGGCAAGCAATTAAGGCAGGCAATTAAGCCAGGCAATTAAGGCAAGCAATTAAGAATGGCAATTAAGGCAGCCAATTTAGGAATGCAATTAGGGCAGCCAATTAAGTCAGGAAATTAAGGCAGGCAATTAAAGCAGGCAATTACGGCAGGAAATTAAGTCAATCAATTAAGGCAGACAATTAAGGCAGGCAATTAAGGCTGGCAATGAAGGCAGGCTATTAAGGTAGGCAAATAATGCAGGTAACTAGGGAAGGCAATTAAGGCATGCAATTATGGCAGGCAATAAAGGCAAGCAATTAATGCAGGCAATTAAGGCAGGCAATCAAGGAAGGGAATTAAGGCAAGAAATTAATGTAGCCAGTTAAGGCTGGAATTTTAGGCATGCAATTAAGGCAGGCAATCAAGAAAGGCAATTAAGGCAGGCAATTAAGGCAGACAATTAAAGAAGCAATTAAGGCTGGCAATGAAGGCAGGTAAAGGTAGGCAAATAATGCAGGTAATTAGGGAAGGCAATTAATGCAGGCAATTAAGGCAGGCAATTAAGGCAAGCTATTTAGGCAGGTAGTAAAAAAAGCCAATTAAGGCAGCAATTAAGGCAGGCAATTAAGGCAGGCAGCCAATTAAAGCTGGTAATTAAGGCATGCAATTAAGGCAGACATATAGGCAGGCAATGAAGGCAGGCAATTAAGGCAAGCTATTAAGGATGGCAATAAGGCAGCCAATTAAGGAATACAATTAAAGCAGCCAATTAAGGCAGGCAATTAAGGCAGGCAATTAAGGCAGGCAATTAAGGCAAGCAATTAAGGCAGGTAGTAAAGAAAGCCAATTAAGGCAGGCAATTAAAGCAGGCAGCCAATTAAGGTTGGTAATTAAGGCATGCAATTAAGGCAGGCAATTAAGGCAGGCAATAAAGGCAGGCAATAAAGGCAGGCAATTAAGCCATGCAATTAAGGCAGACAATTAAGGCAGGCAATTAAGGCTGGCAATAAAGGCAGGCAATTATGGCAGGCAATTCAAGGAGGCAATTAAGGCAGGCAATTAAAGCAGGCAGTTAAGGCAGGCAATCAAGGCAGGCAATTAAGAAAGGAAAAAGGCAGGCAATTAAGGCAGGCAATTAAGGCAAGCAATTAAGGCAGGTAGTTAAGAAAGCCAATTAAGGCAGGCAATTAATGCAGGCAATTAAGGCAGGCAATTAAGGCAGGCAATTAAGGCGGGCAGCCAATTAAGGTTGTAATTAAGGCATGCAATTAAGGCAGGCAATTAAGGCAGGCAATAATGGCAGACAATTAAGGCTGGCAATTAAGGCAGGCAATTAAGGTAGGCAAATAATGCAGGTATTTGGGAAAGCAATTAATGCAGCCAATTAAGGCAGACAATTAAGGCAAGCAATTAAGGCAGGTAGTTTAGAAAGCCAATTAAGACAGGCAATTAAGGCAGGCAGCCAATAAAGGCTGGTAATTAGGGCATGCAATTAAGGCAGGCAATTAAGCCAGGCAATTAAGGCAAGCAATTAATAATGGCAATTGAAGCAGCCAATTTAGGAATGCAATTAAGTCAGCCAATTAAGGCAGGCGATTAAGGCAGTCAGCCAATTAAGGCTGGTAATTAAGGCATGCAATTAAGGCAGGCAATTAAGGCAGGCAATTAAGGCAGACAATTAAGGCAGGCAATTAAGGCTGGCAATAAAGGCAGGCAATTAAGGCAGGCAGGCAAATAAAACTGGTAATTAAGGCAGGCAATTAAGGTAGGCAAATAATGCATGTAATTACAGAAGGCAATTAAGGCAGACAATTAAGCCAGGCAATTAAGGCAAGCAATTAAGAATGGCAATTAAGGCAGCCAATTTAGGAATGCAATTAAGGCAGCCAATTAAGTCAGGAAATTAAGGCAGGCAATTAAAGCAGGCAATTACGGCAGGCAATTAAGTCAATCAATAAAGGCAGACAATAAAGGCAGGCAATTAAGGCTGGCAATGAAGGCAGGCTATTAAAGTAGGCAAATATAGCAGGTAATTAGGGAAGGCAATTAAGGCATGCAATTAAGGCAGGCAATAAAGGCAAGCAATTAATGCAGGCAATTAAGGCAGGCAATCAAGGAAGGGAATTAAGGCAAGGAATTAATGTAGCCAGATAAGGCTGGTATTTAAGGCATGCAATTAAGGCAGGCAATTAAGGCAGGCAATCAAGAAAGGCAATTAAGGCAGACAATTAAAGAAGCAATTAAGGCTGGCAATGAAGGCAGGTAAAGGTAGGCAAATAATGCAGGTAATTAGGGAAGGCAATTAATGCAGGCAATTAAGGCAGGCAATTAAGGCAAGCTATTTAGGCAGGTAGTAAAAAAAGCCAACTAAGGCAGCAATAAAGGCAGCCAATTAAGGCTGGTAATTAAGGCATGCAATTAAGGCAGACATATAGGCAGGCAATGAAAGCAGGCAATTAAGGCAAGCTATTAAGGATGGCAATAAGGCAGCCAATTAAGGCTGGTAATTAAAGCATGCAATTAAGGCAGGCAATTTAGGGACGCAGTTAAGGCAAGCTATTAAGGATGGCATTTAAGGCAGCCAATTGAGGAATGTAATTAAGTCAGGCAATTTAGACAGGCAATTAAGGCAAGCAATTAAGGCACGTATTAAAGAAAGCCAATTAAGCAGGCAATTAAGGCAGGCAGCCAATTAAGGCTGGTAATTAAGGCATGCAATTAAGGCAGGCAATTAAGGTAGGTTATTAAGGCATGCAATGAAGAAAGGCGATTAAGGTAGGCAAATAATGCAGGTAATTAGGGAAGGCTATTAAGGCAGGCAATTAAGGCAGGCAATTAAGGCAAGCAATTAAGGCAGGCAATTAAGTCAAGCAATTAAGGAAGGAAATTAAGGCAGGCAATTAAAGCAGGCAATTAATCCAGTCCGCAGTTCGCAGATCGCAGTGTGTAGATTGAAGTTTGCATAGTTCGCATTTCGCTGTTTGCAGTTAGCATTTAGCATTTTGCAGATCGCAGTTCGCGGTTTGCAGTTCCCAGTTTAGGGTTCTCAGTTCGAAGTTTGCAGTTCAGAGTTTGCAGTTCCATTTTACTATGTGGTTCGCAATTCATAGGTTTGGATTTCGCAATTTGCAGTTCCCAGTTCGCAGTTCGCAGTTGCAGTTCGCAGTTCGCAAATTGCTGTTCTAAGTTTGCAGTTTGCAGTTTGCAGTTCGCAGTTCGCAGGGCGCAGTTGGCGGTTTGCAGTTCGAAATTCGCAATTCGCAGTTCGCTTTTTGCAGTTCGCGTATTTCATTTCGCAGTGTGCAGTTTGCAAACTGCCGTTTGCGGTTTGGGGTTTGCAGTTTAGAGTTTTAATTTTGCAATTTGCTGTTCGCAGTTTGCAGTTTTAGTTTGCAGTGCGCAGGTCACAGATTTTTCGTAGGTCATAGGTTGACATTTCGCATTTTCAGTTGGTAGTTAGCAGTTTGAAGTTGGCAATTCGCATTTCGCAGTTCTCAGTTCGTGGTTTGCAGTTCGAAGTTTGCAGTCATCAGTTCGCAGTTTTAGTCTGTATTTTATAATTTGCAGTCCGCAGTTCGCAGTTCGTAGGTTTTTATTTCGCATTTTGACGTTCGTAGTTTGTAGTTTGCAGTCTGCAGTTCAAAGTTCGTAGGTTTGCATTTTGCAATTTGGAGTTCTCAGTTTAGAGTTTGCTGTTTGCAGTTCGTTACTGCAGTTCGCTCTTTGTGGTTTGGGGTTTGCTGTTTGAATTTATGGATTGAAGTTTTCAGTTTGCGGTAGGCATTATGCAGTTGGCAGTTTGCAGACAGCAGTTTACAGTTCGCAGTTTGCAGTTCGTAATTTGCAGTTTGCAGTTTGCATTTTGCTGTTTGCAGTTTTCAATAGGCAGTTCGCGGTTTGCAGTTCGCATTTTGCCGTTCGTAGTTTAACATTTCTCAAATTGCAATTTGCAGTTTGCAGTACGCAGTTTGCAGTTTTTAGTTCGCAGTATGATTTTTGCAGTTTGCAGTACACAGTTCGCAGTTCTTGGTTCTCATATAGCAAATTGCTGTTTGCAGTTCACAATTCGCAGTTTGCAGTTCGCTGTTTGTGTTTCGAATTACACAGTTTGCAGATTGCAGTTCGGAAACCACAAATCACAGTTTGTGGTTTACGGTTTAAGGTTTGAGGTTTGCGTTTTGCGTTTTGTGGTTTGCAGTTTGCGTTTTGCAGTGTGCGGTTTACATCTCGTAGTTCGAAGTTCGCATTTTGCGGTTCACTGTTTGAAGTTTGCTTTTTACGGTTTTGGGTTTTACAGTTTGCAGTTTTGATTTTACAATTTCCAGTACGCAGTTCGCAGTTGACAATTCAAAGTTTGCAGTTTGCCGTTCGCAGTCTGCAGTTCGCAGTTTTTAGTCTTCAATTCGCAGATTGCATTTGGTAGTTCGCAGTTTTCTTTTCGCAATTTTTATTTCGCAGTTTGCAGTTCACATTTCGCAGTCTGCAGTTAGCAGTTTGCAGTCCGCTGTTCGCAGTTTGCATTTCACAGCTTGCAGTTCGCTTATTGCTTTTCGCATTTTGAAGCAGTTGA
This sequence comes from Bacillus rossius redtenbacheri, assembly GCF_032445375.1. NCBI lineage: Eukaryota > Metazoa > Arthropoda > Insecta > Phasmatodea > Bacillidae > Bacillus > Bacillus rossius. The sequence continues at coordinate 71,704 of NW_026962382.1, forward strand.
CAAATATCTGTTTGCAGTGCGCAGTTCACAGTTTTTTTGTTCGCAGATCACAGTTCAACACTTCACAGTTTGCAGAAGGTAGTTAGCAGTTTGTACTTTGCAATTCGTATTACGCAGTTCGCACGTTGCAGTTTGCGGTTTGCAGTTCTAAGTTCGCACTTTGCAGTTTTTATGTTAGCGGTTCGAAGTTGTAGGGTTGCATTACGCAGTTTGCAGTTCGCAGTTTGTAGGTTCGCATTTCGCTGTTTACATTTCGCAAATTAAAGTTCGCTGTTTGCAGTTCGCAGTTCGCAGTTGGCAATTCGTAGTCTACAGTTCATAGTTAGCAGTCCGCAGTTTGCAGTTTGCAATTTTAAATTTTGCGGTTCGCAGTTCGTAGGTTTCCATTTCGCAATTTGGAGTTCGCTGTTTGCAGTTTGCAGATCGCAGTTCATTGTCTGCATTTCGCTCTTTGTGGTTTGGGGTTTGCTGTTTGCAGTTTACTCATTGCGGTTTTCGGTTTGTGGTTGGCATTTTGCAGATTGCAGTTTGCAGTTTTCAATAGGCAGTTCGAAGTTTGCAGTACGCATTTCGCAGTTCGTCGTTGGATTTCGCAGATTGCAGTTTGCATTTACTGTTTGCAGTTTCCTGTTTGAAGTTTGTGTTTTGTGGTTTGCAGATTGCAGTTTTCAGTTCGCAGTTAGCAATTCCCTTTTTGCAGTTCGCTTATAGCAATTTGCAGTTAGATGTTTAAAAATTGCAATTTTTGGTTTCCGGTTTGCAGTCTTCAGTTTACATTTTGAAATTTGCAGTTCGCAGTTTGCATTTCGAAGATTGCAGTTCGCAGATTGCTGTTCAAAGTTCGTTTGTTCGTATCCCAAGGTTTGCAGTATGCAGTTCTCAGTGTGCAATTTGCTGTTTCGAAATTTAGTAGTTCGCAGTTTGAAGAACGCGGTTTGCAGTTCATAGTATACAATTCTCAGTTCGCAATTTGCTGTTCGCAGTTGGCAGTTCGCAGTTTGCTGTTCGCAGTTGGCAGTTCGCAGTATGCTGTTCGCTGTGCGTGGTTTGGCATTTCGCAATTTTATATTTCGCCGATTGAAGTTTGCAATTTTCAGTTCGCATTTCATGTTTGCATAGTATGCATTTCGCAGTTCGTTGTATGCAATGGTTTCCTTTTTGCGATTGGCATTTATCAGTTCGCAGTTTGCAGTTCGTAAATTGCATTCTGCAGTGTGCAGTTTGCATTTTGCCGTTCGCATTCTGCAGTTCGCTATATGCAGTCTGCAGTTCGCAGATCGCAGTTGGCAGTTCGCAATTTGCAGTTCTCAGTTTGCATTTCACAGTTTGAAGTACGCTTATTATATTTCGAAATTTAATAAAGTTTGCTAATATAAATTTTTTGTTTGCGTTTTGTAGTTTGCAGTTCTTATTTTGCGCTTTGCAGTTCTTCATTGATCAGTTAATTAAGGCCAGCAATTAATTCAGGCAATTAAAGCAGGCAATTAAGGCAGGTAGTAAAGAAAGCCAATTAAGGCAGCCAATTAAGGCAGTCAATTAAGGCTAATAATTAAGGCATGCAATTATGGCCGGCAATTAAGGCAGACAATTAAGGCAGACAATTAAGTCGAGCAATTAAGGAATTGAATTAAGGCAGGCAATTAAGACACGCAATTAAAGCAGGCAATGAAGGCAGGCAATTAAGGCAGGTAATTAGGGAATGCAATTAAGGCAGGCGATTAAGGCAGGCAATTAAGGCAAGCAATTAAGGCAGGTAGTAAATAAATCCAATTAGGGCAGGCAATTAAGGCAGGCAATTAAAGCAGGCAGCAAATTAAAGCTGGTAATTAAGGCGAGCAATTAACGATGGCAATTAAGGCAGCCAATTAAGGAATGCAATAAAGGCAGCCAATAAGGGCAGTCAATTGAGGCAGGCAATTAAGACAGGCAATTAAGGCAGGCAATTAAGGTAGTCAAATAATGCAGGTAATTAGGGAAGGCAATTAAGGCAGGCAATAAAGGAAAGCAATTAATGCAGGCAATTAAGGCAGGCAATCAAGGAAGGAAATTAAGGCAAGCAATTAAGGCAGGTAGTTAAGAAAGCCAATTAAGACAGGCAATTAAGGCAGGCAGCCAATTAAGGCTGGTAATTAAGGCATGTAATTAAGGCAGGCAATTAAGCCAGAAAATTAAGATTAGGCAATTAAGGCAGGCAATTAAGACAGGCAATTAAGGCAATCTATTTAGGCAGGAAGTAAAGAAAGCGAATTAAGACAGGCAATTAAGGCTGGTAATTAAAGCACGCAATTAAGGCAAGCTATTAAGGATGGCATGAAAGGCAGCCAATTGAGGAATGTAATTAAGGCAGGCAATTTAGAAAGGCAATTAAGGCAAGCAATTAAGGCACGTATTAAAGAAAGCCAATTAAGGCAAGCAATCAAGGCAGGCAGCCAATTAAGGCTGGTAATTATGGCATGCAATTAAGGCAGGCAATTAAGGCAGGCAATAAAGGCAGGCAATTAAGGCAAGCAATTAAGGATGTCAATTAAGGCAACAAAATAAGGCAGGCAATAAAAGCAGGCAATCGAGAAAGGCAATTAAGGTAGGCAAATAATGCAGGTAATTTAGTAAGGCAATTAAGGCAGGCAATGAAGGCAGCAATTAAGGTAGTCAAATAATGCAGGTAATTAGGAAAGGCAATTAAACAAGCAAATAAGGCAGTAAATTAAGGCAGACAATTAAGGCAGGCAATTAAGTCTGGCAATGAAAGAAGGCTATTAGGGTAGGCAAATAAAACAGGTAATTAGGGAAGGCAATTAAGGCAGGCAATTAAGGCAAGCTATTTAGGCGGGTGGTAAATAAAGCCAATTAAGGCAAGCGATTAAGGCAGGCAATTAAGGCAGGCAGCCAATTAAGGCAGGTAAATAAGGCTGCCATTTTAGGCAGACAATTGAGGCAGTCAATTAAGACAGGCAATTAAAGCAGGCAATTAAGACAGGCAATTAAGGCAGGCAATTAAGGCAGGCAATTAAAGGCAGGCAATTAAGGAAAGCAATTAAGGCAGGTAATAAAGAAAGCCAATTAAGGCAGGCGATTTAGGCAGGCAATTAAGGCAAGCAGTCAATTAAGGCTGGTAATTAAGGCACGCAATCAAGGCAGGCAATTATGGCACGCAATTAAGGCAGGCAATTAAGGCAGACAATAAAGACAGGCAATTAAGGCAGGCAATTAAGGCAAGCAATTAATGTAGCCAATTAAGGCAGGCAATTTAGGCAGGCAAATAATGCAGGTAATTTGGTAAGGCAATTAAGACAGGCAATTAAGAAAAGCAATTAAGGCAGGTAATAAAGAAAGCCAATTAAGGCAGGCGATTTAGGCAGGTAATTAAGGCAGGCAGCCAATTAAGGCTGGTTATTAAGGCATGCAATTAAGGCAGGCAATTAATGCAGGCAATTAAGGCAGGTAGTTAAGAAAGCCAATTAAGGCAGGTTTATAAAGCAGGCAATTAAGGCAGGCAGCCAATTATGGCTGGTTATAAAGGCATGCAATAAAGGCAGGCAATTAAGGCAGGCAAAAATGGCACGCAATTAAGGCAGTCAATTAAGGCAGACAATTAAGGCAGGCAATTAGGGCTGGCAAAGAAGGCAGGCAATTAAGGTAGGCAAATAATCAAGGTAATTAGGGAAGGCAATTAAGGCAGCCAATTAGGCAGGCAATTTAGACAAGCAATTAAGGCAGGTAGTTTAAATAGCCAATTAAGACAGGCAATTAAGGCAGGCAGCCAATAAAGGCTGGTAATTAAGGCATGCAATTAAGGCAGGCAATTAAGCCAAGCCTTTTAAGGCAAGCAATTAATGATGGCTATTAAGGCAGCCAATTTAGGAATGCAATTAAGGCAGCCAATTAAGGCAGGCGATTAAGGCAGGCAGCCAATTAAGGCTGGTAATTAAGGCATGCAATTAAGGCAGGCAATTAAGGCAGGCAATAAAGGCAGACAATTAAGGCAGGCAATTAAGGCTGGCAATGAAGGCAGGCAATTAAGGCAGGCAGGCAAATAAGACTGGTATTTAAGGAGGCAATAAAGGTAGGCAAATAATGCAGGTAATTAGGGAAGGCAATTAAGGCAGGCATTTAAGCCAGGCAATTAAGGGAAGCAATTAAGGATGGCAATTAAAGCAGCCAATTTAGAAATGCAATTAAGGCAGCCAATTAAAACAGGCGATTAAGGCAGGCAGCCAATTAAGGCTCTTAATTAAGGCATGCAATTAAGGCAGGCAATATTGGCAGGCAATTTAAGCAGGCAATTAAAACAGGCAATTAAACAAGGCAATGAAGGAAGGCAAATAAGGCAGGCAATTAAGGGAGGCAGTTAAGGCAGGCAATAAAGGCAAGCAATCAAGAAAGGCAATTAAGGCAGGCAATTGAGGCAGGCAATTATGGCAGGCAATTATGGCAGGCAATTAAGGCAGTCAATTAAGGCAGACAATTCAGGCAGGCAATTAAGGAATGATATGAAACCAGGCAATTAAGGTAGGCAAATAATGCAGGTAATAAGGAAAGGCAATTAAGGCAGGCAATATAGGCAGGCAGGTAAGGCAGGCAATTAAGGCAAGCAATTAAGGCAGGTAGTTTAGAAAGCCAATTAAGGCAGGCAATTAAGGCAGGCAGCCAATTAAGGCTGGTAATTTAGGCATGCAATTGAGGCAGGCAATTAAGCCAGGCAATTAAGGCAAGCAATTAAGGATGGCAATTAAGGCAGCCAATTTAGAAATGCAATTAAGGCAGCCAATTAAGGCAGGCGATTAATGCAGGCAGCCAATTAGGGCTGGTAATTAAGGCATGCAATTAAGGCAGGCAATTTAGGCACGCAATTAAGGCAGGCAATGAAGAAAGGCAATTAAGGCAGGCAATTAAGGCAGGCAATTAAGGCAGGCGATTAAGGCAGGAAATTAAGGCAGACTATTTAGGCAGGCAATAAGGCAGGCAAATAATGCAGGTAATTACGGAAGGCAATTAAGGCAGGCAATTAAGGCAGGCAATTAATGCAGGCAATTAATGCAGGCAAATAAGGCAGGCAATTAAGGTAGGCAAATAATGCAGGTAAATCGGGAAGGCAATTAAGGCAGGCAATTAAAGCAGGCAATTAAGGCAAGCAATTAAGGCAAGTAGTTTAGAAAGCCAATTAAGACAGGCAATTAAGGCAGGCAGCCAATTAAGGCTGGTAATTGAGGCATGCAATTAAGGCAGGCAATTAAGCCAAGCAATTAAGGCAGGCAATTAATGCTGGCAATGAAGGCAGGCTAATGAGGTAGGCAAAAATGCAGGTAATTAGGGAAGGCAATTAAGGCAGGTAATTAAGGCAGGCAATTAAAGCAAGCCTTTTAGGCAGGTAGTAACAAAAGCCAATTAAGGCAGGCAATTAAGGCAGGCATTTAAGGCAGGCATCTAATTAAGGCTGGTAATAAAGACATGCAATTAAGGCAGGAAATTAAGGCAGGCAATAAAGGCAGGCAATTGAGGCAGGCAATTTAAAAAAGGCAATTAAAGCAGGCAATGAAGGCAGGCAATTAAGGCAGGCAATTAAAGCAGCCAATTAAGGAATGCAATTAAGGCAGGCAATTAAGGCAGGCAATTAAAGCAGGCAATTAGTGCAGGCAGTCAAGGCAGGCAATTAAGGAAGGAAAAAGGCAGGCAATAAGGCAGGCAATTAAGGAATGCAATTAAGGCAGGCAATTAAGGCAGGCAATTAAAGCAGGCAATTAGTGCAGGCAATCAAAGCCGGCAATTAAGGAAGGAAAAAGGCAGGCAATTAGGGCAGGCAATTAAGGCAGGCAATTAAGGCAAGCAATTAAGGAAGGTAGTTAAGAAAGCCAATTAAGGCAGGCAATTAAGGCAGGCAATTAAGGCAGGCAATAAAGGCAGGCAGCCAATTAAGGCTGGTAATTAAGGCAATCGATTAAGGCAGGCAATTAAGGCAGGCAAAAATGGCAGGCAATTAAGGCAGTTGATTAAGGCAGACAATGAAGGCAGGCAATTATAGCTGGCAATGAAGGCAGGCAATTAAGGTAGGCAAATAATGCAGCTAATTAGGGAAAGCAATTAAGGCAGCCAATTAAGGCAGGCAATTAAGGCAAGCAATTAAGGCAGGTAGTTTAGAAAGCCAATTAAGACAGGCAATTAAGGCAGGCAGCCAATAATGGCTGGTAATTAGGGCATGCAATTAAGGCAGGCAATTAAGCCAGGCAATTAAGGCAAGCAATTAAGGATGGCAATTAAGGCAGCCAATTTAGGAATGCAATTAAGGCAGCCAATTAAGGCAGGCGATTAAGGCAGGCAGCCAATTAAGGCTGGTAATTAAGGCATGCAATTAAGGCAGGCAATTAAGGCAGGCAATTAAGGCAGACAATTAAGGCAGGTAATTAAGGCTGGCAATTAAGGCAGGCAATTAAGGCAGGCAGGCAAATAAAACTGGTAATTAAGGCAGGCAATTAAGGTAGGCAAATAACGCATGTAATTAGGGAAGGCAATTAAGGCAGGCAATTAAGCCAGGCAATTAAGGCAAGCAATTAAGAATGGCAATTAAGGCAGCCAATTTAGGAATGCAATTAAGGCAGCCAATTAAGGCAGGAAATTAAGGCAGGCAATTAAAGCAGGCAATTACGGCAGGCAATTAAGTCAATCAATTAAGGCAGACAATTAAGGCAGGCAATTAAGGCTGGCAATGAAGGCAGGCTATTAAGGTAGGCAAATAATGCACGTAATTAGGGAAGGCAATTAAGGCATGCATTTAAGGCAGGCAATTAAGGCAGGCAATCAAGAAAGGCAATTAAGGCAGGCAATTAAGGCAGACAATTAAAGAAGCAATTAAGGCTGGCAATGAAGGCAGGTAAAGGTAGGCAAATAATGCAGGTAATTAGGGAAGGCAAATAATGCAGGCAATTAAGGCAGGCATTTAAGGCAAGCTATTTAGGCAGGTAGTAAAAAAAGCCAATTAAGGCAGCAATTAAGGCAGGCAATTAAGGCAGGCAGCCAATTAAGGCTGGTAATTAAGGCATGCAATTAAGGCAGACATATAGGCAGGCAATAAAGGCAGGCAATTAAGGCAAGCTATTAAGGATGGCAATAAAGCAGCCAATTAAGGAATACAATTAAAGCAGGCAATTAAGGCAGGCAATTAAGGCAGGCAATTAAGGCAAACAATTAAGGCAGGTAGTAAAGAAAGCCAATTAAAGCAGGCAATTAAGGCAGGCAGCCAATTAAGGCTGGTAATTAAGGCATGCAATTAAAGCAGGCAATTAAGGCAGGCAATTAAGGCAGGCAATAAAGGCAGGCAATAAAGGCAGGCAATTAAGGCAGGCAATTAAGGCAAGCTATTTAGGCAGGTAGTAAAGATAGCCAATTAAGGCAGGCAATAAAGGCAGGCAATTAAGGCAGGCAGCCAATTAAGGCTGGTAATTAAGGCATGCAATTAAGGCAGGCAATTAAGGCAGGCAATTAAGGCAGGCAATTAAGGCAGGCAATAAAGGCAGGCAATTAAGGCAGGCAATAAAGGCAGGCAAACAAGAAATGCAATTAAATCAGGCAATTAAGGCAGGCAATTAAAGCAGGCAATTATGGCAGGCAATTAAGGCAGTCCATTTAGGCAGACAATTAAGGCAGGTTATTAAGGTTGGCAATGAAAGCAGGCTGTTAAAGGTAGGCAAATAATGCATGTAATTAGGGAAGGCAATTAAGACAGGCAATTAAGGCAGGGAATTAGGGCAAGCTATTTAGGCAGGTATTGAAGAAAGCCAATTAAGACAGGCAATTAAGGCAGGCAGCCAATTAAGGCTGGTAATTAAAGCATGCAATTAAGGCAGGCAATTTAGGGACACAGTTAAAGCAAGCTATTAAGAATGGCATTTAAGGCAGCCAATTGAGGAATGTAATTAAGGCAGGCAATTTAGACAGGCAATTAGGCAAGCAATTAAGGCACGTTTAAAAGAAAGCCAATTAAGGCAGGCAATTAAGGCAGGCAGCCAATAAAGGCTGGTAATTAAGGTATGCAATTAAGGCAGGCAATTAAGGCAGGCATTTAAGGCAGGCAATTAAGGCAAGCAATTAAGGATGGCAATTAAGGCAGCCAATTAAAACAGGCAATAAAGGAAGGCAATTAAGGCAAGCAATTAAGGATGGCAATTAAGGCAGCCAATTAAGGCAGGCAATAAAGGCAGGCATTCGAGAAAGGCAATTAAGGTAGGCAAATAATGCAGGTAATTAGGGAAGGCAATTAAGGCAGGCAATTAAGGCAGGCAATTAAGGCAAGCAATTAAGGCAGGTAGTTTAGAAAGCCAAATAAGACAGGCAATTAAGGCAGGCAGCCAATTAAGGCTGGTAATTAAGGCATGCATTTAAGGCAGTAAATTAAGCCAAGCAATTAGGCAAGCAATTAGGGATGGCAATTAAGGCAGCCAATTAAGGCAGGCAATTAAGGCAGGCAATTACGGCAGGCAATTAAGGCAGTCAATTAAGGCAGACAATTAAGGCAGGAATTTAAGGCAGGCAATTAAGGCAGGCAATTAAGGCAAGCTATTTAGGCGGGTAGTAAAGAAAGCCAATTAAGGCAAGCGATTAAGGCAGGCAATTAAGGCAGGCAGCATGTTAAGGCAGGTAAATGAGGCTGGCATTTTAGGCAGACAATTGAGGCAGTCAATTAAGACAGGCAATTAAAGCTGACAATGAAGGCAGGCAATTAAGGCAGGCAATTAAAGCAGGCAATTAAGGCAGGCAATTAAGGCAAGCAATTAAGGCAGGTAATAAAGAAAGCCAATTAAGGCAGGCGATTTAGGCAGGCAATTAAGGCAGGCAGCCAATTAAGGCTGGTAATTAAGGCATGCAATTAAGGCAGGCAATTAAGGCAGGCAATTAAGGCAGGCAATTAAGGCAGCAAATCAAGGAAGGCAATTAAGGCACTCAATTAATGTAGCCAATTAAGGCAGTTAATTAAGGCAGGCAAAAATGCAAGTAATTTGTTAAGGCAATTAAGGCAAGCTATTAAGGCAGGTAGTAAAGATAGCCAATTAAGGCAGCCAATTAAGGCATGAAATTAAGGCAGGCAATTAAGGCAGGCAATTAAGGCAGGCAATTAAGGCAGGCAATTAAGGCAAGCAATTAATGTAGCCAATTAAGGCAGGCAATTAAGGCAGGCAAATAATGCAGGTAATTTGGTAAGGCAATTAAGGCAGGCAATAAAGGCAAGCAAGTAAGGCAGGTAGTAAAGAAAGCCAATTAAGCAGTCAATTAAGGCAGCCAATTAAGGCATGCAAATAAGGCAGGCAATTAAGGCAGGCAATTTAGGCAGGCAATCAAGTAAGGCAATAAGGACAGGAAATTAAGGCAGGAAATTAAGGCAGACAATTAAGACAGGCAATTAAGGCAGGCAATGAAGGCAGGCAATTAAGGTAGTCAAATAATGCAGGTAATTAGGAAAGGCAATTAGGCAAGCAATTAGAGCAGGCATTTAAGGCAAGCAATTAAGGCAGGGAGTTAAGAAAGCCTATTAGGCAGGCGATTAACGCAGGCAATTAAGGCAGGCAGCCAATTAAGGCTGGTAATTAAGGCATGCAATTAAGGCAGGCAATTAAGGCAGGCTATTAAGGCAGGCAATTAAGGCAGGAAATTAAGGCCGGAAATTAAGGCAGACAATTAAGACAGGCAATTAAGGCTGGCAATGAAGGCAGGTAATCAAGGAAATCAAATAATTCAGGTAATTAGGGAAGGCAATTAAGGCAAGCAATTAAGGCCTGCCATTAATGCAGGCAATTAAGGCAGCAAATCAAGGAAAGCAATTAAGGCACTCAATTAATGTAGCCAATTAAGGCAGTTAATTAAGGCAGGCAAAAATGCAAGTAATTTGTTATGGCAATTAAGGCAAGCTATTAAGGCAGGTAGTAAAGTTAGCCAATTAAGGCAGTAAATTAAGGCATGCAATTAAGGCAGGCAATTAAGGCAGGCTATTAAGGCAGGCAATTAAGGCAGGCAATCAAGTAAGGCAATTAAGGCAGGCAATTAAGGCAGGCAATTAAGACAGGCAATTAAGGCAGGCAATTAAGGCAAGCAATAAATGTAGCCAATTAAGGCAGGCAATTAAGGCAGGCAAATAATGCAGGTAATTTGGTAAGGCAATTAAGGCAGGCAATTAAGGCAAGCAATTAAGGCAGGTAGTAAAGAAAGCCAATTAAGGCAGTCAATTAAGGCAGCCAATTAAGGCATGCAATTAAGGCAGGCAATTAAGGCAGGCAACTTAGGCAGGCAATTTAGGCAGGCAATCAATTAAGGCAATTAAGGCAGGAAATTAAGGCAGGCAATTAAGGCAGACAATTAAGACAGGCAATTAAGGCAGGCAATGAAGGCAGGCAATTAAGGTAGTCAAATAATGCGGGTAATTAGGAAAGGCAGGCAAGCAATTAAGGCAGGCATTTAAGGCAAGCAATTAAGGCAGGGAGTAAAGAAAGCCAATTAAGGCAGTAGATTAATGCAGGCAATTAAGGCAGGCAGCCAATTAAGGCTAGTAATTAAGAAATGCAATTAAGGCAGGCAATTAAGGCAGGCTTTTAATGCAGGCAATTAAGGCAGGCAATTAAGGCAGGAAATTAATGCAGACAATTAAGACAGGCAATTAAGGCTAACAATAAAGGCAGGCAATTAAGGTAGTCAAATAATGCAGGTAATTAGAGAAGGCAATTAAGGCAAGCAATTAAGGCCTGCAATTAGTGCAAGCAATTAAGGCAGCAAATCAAGGAAGGCAATTAAGGCATACAATTAATGTAGCCAATTAAGGCAGGCAATTAAGGCAGGCAAATAATGCAGGTAATTTGGTAAGGCAATTAAGGCAGGCAATTAAGGCAAGCAATTAAGGCAGGTAGTAAAGATTCCTAATTAAGGCAGCCAATTAAGGCATGCAATTAAGGCAGGCAATTAAGGCAGGCAATAAAGGTAGGCAATTAATGCAGGCAATCAAGTAAGGCAATTAAGGCAGGCAATTAAGGCAGACATTTAAGACAGGCAATTAAGGCAGGCAATTAAGGTAGTCAAATAATGCAGGTAATTAGGTAAGGCAATTAGGCAAGCAGTTAAGGCAGGCATTTAAGGCAAGCAATTAAGGCAGGGAGTAAAGAAAGCCAATTAAGGCAGGCGATTAATGCAGGCAATAAAGGCAGGCAGACAATTAAGGCTGGTAATTAAGGAATGCAATTAAGGCAGGCAATTAAGGCTACAATTAGGGCTGCCAATTAACGAATGCAATTAAAGCAGCCAATTAAGACAGTCATTTAAGGTACGCAATTAAGACAGGCAATTAAAGCAGGCTATATAGGCAGGCAAATAAGGCAGGCATTCAAGGAAGGCAATTAAGGCAAGCAATTAATGTAGCCAATTACGGCAGGCAATTAAGTCAGGCAATAAAGGCATGCAATTAAGGCAGGTAATTAAGGCAGGAAATTAAGGCAGGCAATAAGATAGGCAATTAAGGCAGACATTTAAGGCAGTCAATTAAGGCTGTCAATGAAGGCAAGCAATTAAAGTAGGCAAATATTGCAGGTAATTAGGGAAAGCAATTAAGGCAGGCAATTAAGGCAGTCAATAAAGGCAAGCAATTATGGCAGGTAGTAACGAAAGCCAATTAAGGCAGGCAATTAAGGCAGGCATTTAAGGCAGGCATCTGATTAACCCTGGTAATTAAGGCCTGCAATTAAGGCAGGCAATTAAGGCAGGCAATTAAGGCAGTCAATTAAGGCAAGCAATTAAGGATGGCAATTAAGGAATGCAATTAAGGAAGCCAAATAATGCAGTCATGTAGCGCAGTCATTAAGGCAGGCAATTAAGGCAAGCAATTAAGGCAGGTAGTAAATAAAGCCTATTAAGGCAGGCAGCCAATTAAACCGGCGGCTCATTAAGGCATGCAATTAAGGCAGGCAATTACGGCTGGCAATTAAGGCAGGCATTTAAGGCAGGCAACCAATTAAGGCTAGTAATTAAGGCATGCAATTAAGGCAGGCAATAAAGGCAGGCAATTATGGCAAGCAATTAAGCATGGCAATTAAAAAAACAATAAAGGCGGGCAATTAAGGCGGCAGTTAAGGCAAGCAATTAAGGCAGTTAGTAAAGAAAGCTAATTAAGGTAGGCAATAAGGCAGTCAGCCAATAAAGGCTGGTAATTAAGGCATGCAATTAAGGCAGGCAATTAAGGCAGGCAATTAAGGCAAGCAATTAAGGATGGCAATTAAGGCAGCCAATTAAGGAATGCCATTAAGTCAGCCAATTAAGGCAGGCAATTAAAGCAGGCAATTATGGCAGGCAATTAAGGCAGTAAATTAAGGCAGACAATTAAGGCAGGCAATTAAGGCTGGCAATCAAGGCAGGCAATTAAGGTTTGCAAATAATGAAGGTGATTAGGGAAGGGAAATAAGGCAGGCAATTAAGGCAGGCAGTTAAGGCAAGCAATTAAGGCAGGTAGTAAAGAAAGCCAATTAAGGCAGGCAATTAAGGCAGGCAGCCAATTAAGGCTGGTAATAAAGACATGCAATTAAGGCAGGCAATTAGGCAGGCAATTAAGGCAGGCAATAAGGCAGGCAATCAAGAAATGCAATTAAGAAAGGCAGCCAATTTAGGCTGGTAATTAAGGCATGCAATTAAGGCAGGCAAATAAAGCATGCAATTAAGGCAAGCAATTAAGAATGGCAATTAAGGCAGCCAATTAAGGAATGCCATTAAGGCAGCCAATTAAGCTAGGCAATTAAAGCAGGAAATTAAGGCAGTCAATTAAGGCAGACAATTAAGGCAGGCAATTAAGGCTGGCAATCAAGGCAGGCAATCAAAGTAGGGAAATAATGCTGGTAATTAGTGAAGGCAATTAAGGCAGGCAATTAAGGCAGGCAGCCAATTAAGGCTGGTAATTAAGGCATGCAATAAGGCAGGCAATTATGGCAGGCAATTAAGGCAGGCAATTAAGGCAGACAATTAAGACAGGCAATTAAGGCAGGCAATTAAGGCATGCAATTAATGTAGCCAATTAAGGCAAGCAAATAATGCAGGTAATTTGGTAAGGCAATTAAGGCAGGCAATTAAGGCTGGCAATCAAGGAAGGCAATCAAAGTAGGGAAATAATGCTGGTAATTAGGGAAGGCAATTAAGGCAGGCAATTAAGGCAGGCAGTTAAGGCAAGCAATTTAGGCAGGTAGTAAAGAAAGACAATTAAGGCAGGCGATTTAGGCAGGCAATTAAGGCAGGCAATTAAGGAAAGCAATTAAGGCAGGTAATAAGGAAAGCCAATTAAGGCAGGCGATTTAGGCAGGCAATTAAGGCAGGCAGTCAATTAAGGCAGGTAAATAAGGCTGGCATTTTAGGCAGACAATTGAGGCAGTCAATTAAGACAGGCAATTAAAGCAGGCAATAAAGGCAGGCAATTAAGGCAGGCAATTAAGGCTGACAATTAAGGCAGGCAATTAAGGCAGGCAATTAAGGCAGGCATTTTAGGCAGGCAATCAAGAAAGGCAATTAAGGCAGGAAATTAAGGCAGGCAATTAAGGCAGTCAATTAAGACAGGCAATTAAGGCAGGCAATGAAGGCAGGCAATTAAGGTAGTCAAATAATGCAGGTAATTAGGAAAGGCAATTAGGCAAGCAATTAAGGCAGGCATTTAAGGCAAGCAATTAGCCAGGGAGTAAAGAAAGCCAATTAAGGCAGGCGATTAATGCAAGCGATTAATGCAGGCAATGAAAGCAGGCAGCCAATTAAGGTTGGTAATTAAGGCATGTAATTAAGGCAGGCTATTAAGGCAGGCAATTAAGTTTGGCAATTAAGGCAGCCAATTAACAAATGCAATTAAAGCAGCCAATTAAGTCAGTCAATTAAGGTAGGCAATTAAGGCAGACATTTAAGGCAGTCAATTAAGGCTGTAATTGAAGGCAGGCAATTAAATTAAACAAATAATGCAGGTTATAAGGGAAAGCATATGGGCAGGCAATTAAGGCAGTCAATTAAGGCAAGCAATTAAGGCAGGTAGTAACGAAAGCCAATTAAGGCAGGCAATTAAGGCAGGCAGCCAATTAAGGCTGGTAATTAAGGCATGCAATTAAGGCAGGCAATTAAGGCAGGCAATTAAGGCAGGCAATCAAGAAATGCAATTAAGGCAGGCAATTAAGTCAGGCAATTCAAGCAGGCAATTATGGCCGGCAATTAAGGCATCAATTAAGGCAGACAAATAAGTCAGGCAATTAAGGCTGGAAATGAAGGAAGGCTATTAAGGCAAGAAATTAATGTAGCCAATTAAGGCAGGCAATTAAGGCAGGCATATAGTGCAGGTAATTAGGGAAGACTATTAAGCAAGGCAATTAAGGCAGGAAAATAATGCAGGTAATTAGTGAAGGCAATTAAATGAGGCAATTAAGGCAGACAATTTAGGCAGGCAATTAATGCAGGCAAAAAAAGGCAGGGAATCATGGAAGGAAATTAAGGCAAGCAATTAATGTAGCCAATTAAGGCAGGCAATTAAGACTGGTAATTAAGGAAGGTAAATAAGGCTGGCAATTTAGGCAGGCAATTGAGGCAGGCAGTTAAGACAGGCAATAAAGGCAGCAAATCAAGGAAGGCAATTAAGGCATGCAATTAATGTAGCCAATTAAGGCAGGCAATTAAGGCAGGCAAATAAGGCAGGTAATTTGGTAAGGCAATTAAGGCAGGTAATTAAGGCAAGCAATTAAGGCAGGTAGTTTAGAAAGCCAATTAAGACATGCAATTAAGGCAGGCACCCAATTAAGGCTGGTAATTAAGGCATGCAATTAAGGCAGGCAATTAGGCAGGCAATTAAGGCTGGCAATGAAGGCAGGCTAATGAGGTAGGCAAATAATGCAGGTAATTAGGGAAGGCAATTAAGGCAGGTATTTAAGGCAGGCAATTAAGGCAAGCTATTTAGGCAGGTAGTAACGAAAGCCAATTAAGGCCGGCAATTAAGGCAGGCATTTAAGGCAAGCATCTAATTAAGGCTGGTAATAAAGACATGCAATTAAGGTAGGCAATTAAAGCAGGCAATTAAGGCAGGCAAATGAGGCAGGCAATTAAGAAAGGCAATTAAAGCAGGCAATTAAGGCAGGCAATTAAAGCAGGCAATAAAGGCAGGCAAATAAGGCAAGCTATTAAGGATGGCAATTAAGGCAACCAATTAAGGAATGCAATTAGGCAGGCAATTAAGGCAGGCAATTAAAGAAGGCAATTAGTGCAGGCAATCAAGGCAGGCAATTAAGGAAGGAAAAAGGCAGGCAATTAAGGCAGGCAATGATGGCAGGCAATAATGGCAGGCAATAATGGCAGGCAATTAAGGCAGTCAATAAAGGCAGACAATTAAGGCAGGCAATTAAGGCTGGCAATAAAGGCAGGCAATTAATGCAGGAAATTCAAGCAGGCAATTAAGGCAGGCAATAAAGGCAGGCAATTAAGGCAGGCAATTAAGGCAGGCAATTAAAGCAGGCAATTAAGGCAGGCAATCAAGGCAGGCAATTAAGGAAGGAAAAAGACAGGCAATTAAGGCAGGCAACAAGGGAAGCAATTAAAGCAAGCAATTAAGGCAGGTAGTTAAGAAAGCCAAATAAGGCAAGCAATTAAGGATGGCAATTAAGGCAGCCAATTTAGGAATGTAATTAAGGCAGCCAATTAAGGCAGGCGATTAAGGCAGGCAGCCAATTAAGGCTGGTAATTAAGGCATGCAATTTAGGCAGGCAATTAAGGCAGGCAATTAAGTCAGGCAATTAAGGCAGACAATTAAGGCAGCCAATTTAGGAATGCAATTAAGGCAGCCTATTAATGCAGGCGATTGAGGCAGGCAGCCAATTAAGGCTGGTAATTAAGGCATGCAATTAAGGCAGGCAATAAAGGCAGGCAATTAAGGCAGACAATTAAGGCAGGCAATTAAGGCAGCCAATTAAGGCAGGCGATTAAGGCAGGCAGCCAATTAAGGCTGGTAATTAAGGCATGCAATTAAGGCAGGCAATTAAGGCAGGCAATTAAGGCAGACAATTAAGGCAGGCAATTAAGCCAGGCAATTAGGCAGGCAATTAAGGCTGGCAATTAAGGCAGGCAGCCAATTAAGGCAGGTAAATAAGGCTGGCATTTTAGGCAGACAATTGAGGCAGTCAATTAAAGCAGGCAATGAAGGCAGGCAATTAAGGCAGGCAATTAAGGCAGGCTATTTAGGCAGGTAATTAAGGCAGGCAGCCAATAAAGGCTGGTTATTAAGGCATGCAATTAAGGCAGGCAATTAAGGCAGGCAATTAAGGCAGGCAATTAAGGCAGACAATTAAGACAGGCAATTAAGGCTGGCAATGAAGGCAGACAATTAAGGTAGTCAAATAATGCAGGTAATTAGGGAAGGCAATTAAGGCAAGCAATTAAGGACTGCAATTAATGCAGGCAATTAAAGCAGGCAATTAAGGCAGCAAATCAAAGAAGGCAATTAAGGCATGCAATAATGTAGCCAATATAGGCAGGCAATTAAGGCAGGCAAATAATGCAGGTAATTTGGTAAGGTAATTAAGGCAGGCAATTAAGGCAAGCAATTAAGGCAGGTAGTAAAGAAAGCCAATTAAGGCAGTCAATTAAGGCAGGCAATTAAGGCAGGCAGCCAATTATGGCTGGTAATTAAGGCATGCAATTAAGGCAGGCAATTAAGGCAGGCAAAAATGGCAGGCAATTAAGGCAGTCAATTAAGGCAGACAATTAAGGCAGGCAATTAGGGCTGGCAATGAAGGCAGGCAATTAAGGTAGGCAAATAATGCAAGTAATAAGGGAAGGCAATTAAGGCAGCCAATTAGGCAGGCAATTTAGACAAGCAATTAAGGCAGGTAGTTTAGAAAGCCAATAAAGACAGGCAATTAAGGCAGGCAGCCAATAAAGGCTGGTAATTAAGGCATGCAATTAAGGCAGGCAATTAAGCCAGGCAATTAAGGCAAGCAATTAAGGATGGCAATTAAGGCAGCCAATTTAGGAATGCAATTAAGGCAGCCAATTAAGGCAGGCGATAAAGGCAGGAAGCCAATTAAGGCTGGTAATTAAGGCATGCAATTAAGGCAGGCAATTAAGGCAGGCAATAAAGGCAGATAATTAAGGCAGGCAATTAAGGCTGGCAATGAAGGCAGGCAATTAAGGCAGGCAGGCAAATAAGACTGGTATTTAGGAGGCAATAAAGATAGGAAAATAATGCAGGTAATTAGGGAAGGCAATTAAGGCAGGCATTTAAGCCAGGCAATTAAGGGAAGCAATTAAGGATGGCAATTAAGGCAGCCAATTTAGAATTGCAATTAAGGAATGATATGAAACCAGGCAATTAAGGTAGGCAAATAATGCAGGTAATAAAGGAAGGCAATTAAGGCAGGCAATTTTAGGCAGGCATTTAAGGCAGGCAATTAAGGCAAGCAATTAAGGCAGGTAGTTTAGAAAGCCAATTAAGGCAGGCAATTAAGGCAGGCAGCCAATTAAGGCTGGTAATTTAGGCATGCAATTAAGGCAGGCAATTAAGCCAGGCAATTAAGGCAAGCAATAAAGGATGGCAATTAAGGCAGCCAATTTAGGAATGCAATTAAGGAAGCCAATAAGGCAGGAAATTAAGGCAGGGAATTAAAGCAGGCAATTACGGCAGGCAATTAAGTCAATCAATTAAGGCAGACAATTGAGGCAGGCAATTAAGGCTGGCAATGAAGGCAGGCTATTAAGGTAGGCAAATATGCAGGTAATTAGGGAAGGCAATTAAGGCATGCAATTAAGGCAGGCAATAAAGGCAAGCAATTAAGGATGGCAATTAAGGCAGCCAATTAAGGCAGGCAAAAAAGGCAGGCAATCATGGAAGGCAATTAAGGCAAGCAATTAATGTAGCCAATTAAGGCAGGCAATTAAAGCAGGCAGGCAATTAAGACTGGTAATTAAGGCAGGTAAATAAGGCTGGCAATTTAGGCAGGCAATTGAGGCAGGCAATTAAGACAGGCAATAAAGGCAGCAAATCAATGAAGGCAATTAAGGCATGCAATTAATGTAGCCTTTTAAGGCAGGCAACTAAGGCAGGCAAATAATGCAGGTAATTTGGTAAGGCAATTAAGGCAGGTAATTAAGGCAAGCAATTAAGACAGGTTGTTTAGAAAGCCAATTAAGACATGCAATTAAGGCAGGCACCCAATTAAGGCTGGTAATTAAGGCAGGCAATTAAGCCAGGCAATTAGGCAGGCAATTAAGGCTGGCAATGAAGGCAGGCTAATGAGGTAGGCAAATAATGCAGGTAATTAGGGAAGGCAATTAAGGCAGGTAATTAAGGCAGGCAATTAAGGCAAGCTATTTAGGCAGGTAGTAACGAAAGCCAATTAAGGCCGGCAATTAAGGCAGGCATTTAAGGCAAGCATCTAATTAAGGCTGGTAATAAAGACATGCAATTAAGGCAGGCAATTAAAGCAGGCAATTAAGGCAGGCAAATGAGGCAGGCAATTAATAAAGGCAATTAAAGCAGGCAATTAAGGCAGGCAATTAAGGCAGGCAATTAAAGCAGGCAATAAAGGCAGGCAATTAAGGCAAGCTATTAAGGATGGCAATTAAGGCAACCAATTAAGGAATGCAATTAAGGCAGGCAATTAAGGCAGGCAATTAAAGAAGGCAATTAGTGCAGGCAATCAAGGCAGGCAATTAAGGAAGGAAAAAGGCAGGCAATTAAGGCAGGCAATGATGGCAGGCAATAATGGCAGGCAATAATGGCAGGCAATTAAGGCAGTCAATTAAGGCAGACAATTAAGGCAGGCAATTAAGGCTGGCAATAAAGGCAGGCAATTAATGCAGGAAATTCAAGCAGGCAATTAAGGCAGGCAATAAAGGCAGGCAATTAAGGCAGGCAATTAAGGTAGGCAATTAAAGCAGGCAATTAAGGCAGGCAATCAAGGCAGGCAATTAAGGAAGGAAAAAGGCAGGCAATTAAGGCAGGCAACAAGGGAAGCAATTAAAGCAAGCAATTAAGGCAGGTAGTTAAGAAAGCCAATTAAGGCAAGCAATTAAGGATGGCAATTAAGGCAGCCAATTTAGGAATGTAATTAAGGCAGCCAATTAAGGCAGGCGATTAAGGCAGGCAGCCAATTAAGGCTGGTAATTAAGGCATGCAATTTAGGCAGGCAATTAAGGCAGGCAATTAAGTCAGGCAATTAAGGCAGACAATTAATGCAGCCAATTTAGGAATGCAATTAAGGCAGCCTATTAATGCAGGCGATTGAGGCAGGCAGCCAATTAAGGCTGGTAATTAAGGCATGCAATTAAGGCAGGCAATAAAGGCAGGCAATTAAGGCAGGCAATTAAGGCAGCCAATTAAGGCAGGCGATTAAGGCAGGCAGCCTATTAAGGCTGGTAATTAAGGCATGCAATTAAGGCAGGCAATTAAGGCAGGCAATTAAGGCAGACAATTAAGGCAGGCAATTAAGCCAGGCAATTAGGCAGGCAATTAAGGCTGGAAATTAAGGCAGGCAGCCAATTAAGGCAGGTAAATAAGGCTGGCATTTTAGGCAGACAATTGAGGCAGTCAATTAAAGCAGGCAATGAAGGCAGGCAATTAAGGCAGGCAATTAAGGCAGGCAATTAAGACAGGCAATTAAGGAAAGCAATTAAGGCAGGTAATAAAGAAAGCCAATTAAGGCAGGCGATTTAGGCAGGTAATTAAGGCAGGCAGCCAATTAAGGCTTGTTATTAAGGCATGCAATTAAGGCAGGCAATTAAGGCAGGCAATTAAGGCAGGGAATTAAGGCAGACAATTAAGACAGGCAATTAAGGCTGGCAATGAAGGCAGACAATTAAGGTAGTCAAATAATGCAGGTAATTAGGGAAGGCAATTAAGGCAAGCAATTAAGGACTGCAATTAATGCAGGCAATTAAAGCAGGCAATTAAGGCAGCAAATCAAGGAAGGCAATTAAGGCATGCAATAATGTAGCCAATATAGGCAGGCAATTAAGGCAGGCAAATAATGCAGGTAATTTGGTAAGGTAATTAAGGCAGGCAATTAAGGCAAGCAATTAAGGCAGGTAGTAAAGAAAGCCAATTAAGGCAGTCAATTAAGGCAGGCAATTAAGGCAGGCAGCCAATTATGGCTGGTTATAAAGGCATGCAATTAAGGCAGGCAATTAAGGCAGGTAAAAATGGCAGGCAATTAAGGCAGGCAATAAAGGCAGGCAATTAAGGCAGGCAATAAAGGCAGGCAAACAAGAAATGCAATTGAATCAGGCAATTAAGGCAGGCAATTAGAGCAGGCAATTATGACAGGCAATTAAGACACTCCATTTAGGCAGACAATTAAGGCAGGTTATTAAGGTTGGCAATGAAAGCAGGCTGTTAAAGGTAGGCAAATAATGCAGGTAATTAGGGAAGGCAATTAAGACATGCAATTAAGGCAGGCAATTAGGGCAAGCTATTTAGGCAGGTATTGAAGAAAGCCAATTAAGACAGGCAATTAAGGCAGGCAGCCAATTAAGGCTGGTAATTAAAGCATGCAATTAAGGCAGGCAATTTAGGGACACAGTTAAAGCAAGCTATTAAGGATGGCATTTAAGGCAGCCAATTGAGGAATGTAATTAAGGCAGGCAATTTAGACAGGCAATTAAGGCAAGCAATTAAGGCACGTTTAAAAGAAAGCCAATTAGGGCAGGCAATTAAGGCAGGCAGCCAATTAAGGCTGGTAATTAAGGCATGCAATTAAGGCAGGCAATTAAGGCAGGCATTTAAGGTAGGCAATTAAGGCAAGCAATTAAGGATGGCAATTAAGGCAGCCAATTAAGGCAGGCAGTAAAGGAACGCAATTAAGGCAAGCAATTAACGATGGCAATTAAGGCAGCCAATTAAGGCAGGCAATAAAGGCAGGCATTCGAGAAAGGCAATTAAGGTAGGCAAATAATGCAGGTAATTAGGGAAGGCAATTAAGGCAGGCAATTAAGGCAGGCAAATAAGGCAAGAAATTAAGGCAGGTAGTTTAGAAAGCCAAATAAGACAGGCAATTAAGGCAGGCAGCCAATTAAGGCTGGTAATTAAGGCATGCAATTAAGGCAGAAAATTAAGCCAAGCAATTAAGGCAAGCAATTAGGGATGGCAATTAAGGCAGCCAATTAAGGCAGGCAATTAAGGCAGGCAATTACGGCAGGCAATTATGGCAGTCAATTAAGGCAGACAAGTAAGGCAGGAATTTAAGGCAGGCAATTAAGGCAGGCAATTAAGGCAAGCTATTTAGGCGGGTAGTAAAGAAAGCCAATTAAGGCAAGCGATTAAGGCAGGCAATTAAGGCAGGCAGCATTTTAAGGCAGGTAAATAAGGCTGGCATTTTAGGCAGACAATTGAGGCAGTCAATTAAGACAGGCAATTAAAGCAGGCAATGAAGGCAGGCAATTAAGGCAGGCAATTAAGGCAGGCAATTAAGGCAAGCAATTAAGGCAGGTAATAAAGAAAGCCAATTAAGGCAGGCGATTTAGGCAGGCAATTAAGGCAGGCAGCCAATTAAGGCTGGTAATTAAGGCATGCAATTAAGGCAGGCAATTAGGGCAGGCAATTAAGGCATGCAATTAAGGCAGCAAATCAAGGAAGGCAATTAAGGCACTCAATTAATGTAGCCAATTAAGGCAGTTAATTAAGGCAGGCAAAAATGCAAGTAATTTGTTAAGGCATTTAAGGCAAGCTATTAAGGCAGGTAGTAAAGATAGCCAATTAAGGCAGGCAATTAAGGCAGGCTATTAAGGCAGGCAATTAAGGCAGGCAATTAAGGCAGGCAATTAAGGCAAGCAATTAATGTAGCCAATTAAGGCAGGCAATTAAGGCAGGCAAATAATGCAGGTAATTTGGTAAGGCAATTAAGGCAGGCAATAAAGGCAAGCAATTAAGGCAGGTAGTAAAGAAAGCCAATTAAGCAGTCAATTAAGGCAGCCAATTAAGGCATGCAAATAAGGCAGGCAATTAAGGCAGGCAATTTAGGCAGGCAATCAAGTAAGGCAATTAAGACAGGAAATTAAGGCAGGAAATTAAGGCAGACAATTAAGACAGGCAATTAAGGCAGGCAATGAAGGCAGGCAATTAAGGTAGTCAAATAATGCAGGTAATTAGGAAAGGCAATTAGGCAAGCAATTAAGGCAGGCATTTAAGGCAAGCAATTAAGGCAGGGAGTTAAGAAAGCCTATTAAGGCAGGCGATTAACGCAGGCAATTAAGGCAGGCAGCCAAATAAGGCTGGTAATTAAGGCATGCAATTAAGGCAGGCAATTAAGGCAGGCTATTAAGGCAGGCAATTAAGGCAGGCAATCAAGTAAGGCAATTAAGGCAGGCAATTAAGGCAGGCAATTAAGGCAGGCAATTAAGACAGGCAATTAAGGCAGGCAATTAAGGCAAGCAATAAATGTAGCCAATTAAGGGAGGCAATTAAGGCAGGCAAATAATGCAGGTAATTTGGTAAGGCAATTAAGGCAGGCAATTAAGGCAAGCAATTAAGGCAGGTAGTAAAGAAAGCCAATTAAGGCAGTCAATTAAGGCAGCCAATTAAGGCATGCAATTAAGGCAGGCAATTAAGGCAGGCAAATAATGCAGGTAATTTGGTAAGGCAATTAAGGCAGGCAATAAAGGCAAGCAATTAAGGCAGGTAGTAAAGAAAGCCAATTAAGCAGTCAATTAAGGCAGCCAATTAAGGCATGCAAATAAGGCAGGCAATTAAGGCAGGCAATTTAGGCAGGCAATCAAGTAAGGCAATTAAGACAGGAAATTAAGGCATGCAATTAAGGCAGGCAATTAAGGCAGGAAATTAAGGCAGGCAATAAGATAGGCAATTAAGGCAGACATTTAAGGCAGTCAATTAAGGCTGTCAATGAAGGCAGGCAATTAAAGTATGCAAATATTGCAGGTAATTAGGGAAAGCAATTAAGGCAGGCAATTAAGGCAGTCAATAAAGGCAAGCAATTATGGCAGGTAGTAACGAAAGCCAATTAAGGCAGGCAGTTAAGGCAGGCATTTAAGGCAGGCATCTAATTAACCCTGGTAATTAAGGCCTGCAATTAAGGCAGGCAATTAAGGCAGGCAATTAAGGCAGTCAATTAAGGCAAGCAATTAAGGATGGCAATTAAGGAATGCAATTAAGGAAGCCAAATAATGCAGTCATGTAGCGCAGTCATTAAGGCAGGCAATTAAGGCAAGCAATTAAGGCAGGTAGTAAATAAAGCCTATTAAGGCATGCAGCCAATTAAACCGGCGGGTAATTAAGGCATGCAATTAAGGCAGGCAATTACGGCAGGCAATTAAAGCAGGCATTTAAGGCAGGCAACCAATTAAGGCTAGTAATTAAGGCATGTAATTAAGGCAGGCAATAAAGGCAGGCAATTATGGCAAGCAGTTAAGCATGGCAATTAAAAAAACAATAAAGGCGGGCAATTAAGGCGGCAATTAATGCAAGCAATTAAGGCAGTTAGTAAAGAAATCTAATTAAGGCAGGCAATAAGGCAGGCAGCCAATAAAGGCTGGTAATTAAGGCATGCAATTAAGGCAGGCAATAAAGGCAGGCAATTAAGGCAAGCAATTAAGGATGGCAATTAAGGCAGCCAATTAAGGAATGCCATTAAGTCAGCCAATTAAGGCAGGCAATTAAAGCAGGCAATTATGGCAGGCAATTAAGGCAGTAAATTAAGGCAGACAATTAAGGCATGCAATTAAGGCAGGCAATAAAGGCAGGCAATTATGGCAAGCAATTAAGCATGGCAATTAAAAAAACAATAAAGGCGGGCAATTAAGGCAGTCAATTAAGGCTGTCAATGAAGGCAGGCAATTAAAGTAGGCAAATATTGCAGGTAATTAGGGAAAGCAATTAAGGCAGGCAATTAAGGCAGTCAATAAAGGCAAGCAATTATGGCAGGTAGTAACGAAAGCCAATTAAGGCAGCCAATTAAGGCATGCAATTAAGGCAGGCAATTAAGTCAGGCAACTTAGGCAGGCAATTTAGGCAGGCAATCAATTAAGGCAATTAAGGCAGGAAATTAAGGCAGGCAATTAAGGCAGACAATTAAGACAGGCAATTAAGGCAGGCAATGAAGGCAGGCAATTAAGGTAGTCAAATAATGCGGGTAATTAGGAAAGGCAATTAGGCAAGCAATTAAGGCAGGCATTTAAGGCAAGCAATTAAGGCAGGGAGTAAAGAAAGCCAATTAAGGCAGTCGATTAATGCAGGCAATTAAGGCAGGCAGCCAATTAAGGCTAGTAATTAAGGCATGCAATTAAGGCAGGCAATTAAGGCAGGCTTTTAAGGCAGGCAATTAAGGCAGGAAATTAATGCAGACAATTAAGACAAGCAATTAAGGCTAACAATTAAGGCAGGCAATTAAGGTAGTCAAATAATGCAGGTAATTAAAGAAGTCAATTAAGGCAAGCAATTAAGGCCTGCAATTAGTGCAAGCAATTAAGGCAGCAAATCAAGGAAGGCAATTAAGGCATACAATTAATGTAGCCAATTAAGGCAGGCAATTAAGGCAGGCAAATAATGCAGGTTATTTGGTAAGGCAATTAAGGCAGGCAATTATGGCAAGCAATTAAGGCAGGTAGTAAAGATTCCTAATTAAGGCAGCCAATTAAGGCATGCAATTAAGGCAGGCAATTAAGGCAGGCAATAAAGGTAGGCAAATAATGCAGGCAATCAAGTAAGGCAATTAAGGCAGGCAATTAAGGCAGACATTTAAGACAGGCAATTAAGGCAGGCAATTAAGGTAGTCAAATAATGCAGGTAATTAGGTAAGGCAATTAGGCAAGCAGTTAAGGCAGGCATTTAAGGCAAGCAATTAAGGCAGGGAGTAAAGAAAGCCAATTAAGGCAGGCGATTAATGCAGGCAATAAAGGCAGGCAGACAATTAAGGCTGGTAATTAAGGAATGCAATTAAGGCAGGCAATTAAGGCTACAATTAGGGCTGCCAATTAACGAATGCAATTAAAGCAGCCAATTAAGACAGTCAATTAAGGTACGCAATTAACACAGGCAATTAAAGCAGGCTATATAGGCAGGCAAATAAGGCAGGCATTCAAGGAATGCAAATAAGGCAAGCAATTAATGTAGCCAATTAAGGCAGGCAATTAAGTCAGGCAATAAAGGCATGCAATTAAGGCAGGTAATTAAGGCAGGAGATTAAGGCAGGCAATAAGATAGGAAATTAAGGCAGACATTTAAGGCAGTCAATTAAGGCTGTCAATGAAGGCGGGCAATTAAAGTAGGCAAATATTGCAGGTAATTAGGGAAAGCAATTAAGGCAGGCAATTAAGGCAGTCAATAAAGGCAAGCAATTATGGCAGGTAGTAACGAAAGCCAATTAAGGCAGGCAGTTAAGGCAGGCATTTAAGGCAGGCATCTAATTAACCCTGGTAATTAAGGCCTGCAATTAAGGCAGGCAATTAAGGAAGGCAATTAAGTCAGGCAATAAAGGCATGCAATTAAGGCAGGTAATTAAGGCAGGAAATTAAGGCAGCCAATTAAGCTAGGCAATTAAAGCAGGCAATTAAGGCAGTCAATTAAGGCAGACAATTAAGGCAGGCAATTAAGGCTGGCAATAAAGGCAGGCAATCAAAGTAGGGAAATAATGCTGGTAATTAGGGAAGGCAATTAAGGCAGGCAATTAAGGCAGGCAGTTAAGGCAAGCAATTAAGGCAGGTAGTAAAGAAAGCCAATTAAGGCAGGCGATTTAGGCAAGCAATTAAGGCAGGCAATTAAGGAAAGCAATTAAGGCAGGTAATAAAGAAAGCCAATTAAGGCAGGCGATTTAGGCAGGCAATTAAGGCAGGCAGCCAATTAAGGCTGGTAATTAAGGCATGCAATAAGGCAGGCAATTATGGCAGGCAATTAAGGCAGGCAATTAAGGCAGACAATTAAGACAGGCAATTAAGGCAGGCAATTAAGGCATGCAATTAATGTAGCCAATTAAGGCAAGCAAATAATGCAGGTAATTTGGTAAGGCAATTAAGGCAGGCAATTAAGGCTGGCAATCAAGGAAGGCAATCAAAGTAGGGAAATAATGCTGGTAATTAGGGAAGGCAATTAAGGCAGGCAATTAAGGCAGGCAGTTAAGGCAAGCAATTTAGGCAGGTAGTAAAGAAAGACAATTAAGGCAGGCGATTTAGGCAGGCAATTAAGGCAGGCAATTAAGGAAAGCAATTAAGGCAGGTAATAAGGAAAGCCAATTAAGGCAGGCGATTTAGGCAGGCAATTAAGGCAGGCAGCCAATTAAGGCAGGTAAATAAGGCTGGCATTTTAGGCAGACAATTGAGGCAGTCAATTAAGACAGGCAATTAAAGCAGGCAATGATGGCAGGCAATTAAGGCAGGCAATTAATGCTGACAATTAAGGCAGGCAATTAAGGCAGGCATTTTAGGCAGGCAATCAAGAAAGGCAATTAAGGCAGGAAATTAAGGCAGGCAATTAAGGCAGACAATTAAGACAGGCAATTAAGGCAGGCAATGAAGGAAGGCAATTAAGGTAGTCTAATAATGCAGGTAATTAGGTAAGGCAATTAGGCAAGCAATTAAGGCAGGCATTTAAGGCAAGCAATTAAGCCAGGGAGTAAAGAAAGCCAATTAAGGCAGGCAATTAAGGCAGGCAGCCAATTTAGGCTGGTAATTAAGGCATGCAATTAAGGCAGGCAATTAAGGCAGGCAATTAAGGCAGGCAATCAAGAAATGCAATTAAGGCAGGCATTTAAGTCAGGCAATTCAAGCAGGCAATTATGGCCGGCAATTAAGGCAGTCAATTAAGGCAGACAATAAGTCAGGCAATTAAGGCTGGCAATGAAGGAAGGCTATTAAGGCAAGAAATTAATGTAGCCAATTAAGGCAGGCAATTAAGGCAGGCATATAGTGCAGGTAATTAAGGAAGACTATTAAGCAAGGCAATTAAGGCAGGCAAATAATGCAGGTAATTAGTGAAGGCAATTAAATGAGGCAATTAAGGCAGGCAATTTAGGCAGGCAATTAATGCAGGCAAAAAAAGGCAGGCAATCATGGAAGTCAATTAAGGCAAGCAATTAATGTAGCCAATTAAGGCAGGCAATTAAAGCAGGCAGGATATTAAGACTGGTAATTAAGGCAGGTAAATAAGGCTGGCAATTTAGGCAGGCAATTGAGGCAGGCAGTTAAGACAGGCAATAAAGGCAGCAAATCAAGAAGGCAATTAAGGCATGCAATTAATGTAGCCAATTAAGGCAGGCAATTAAGGCAGGCAAATAATGCAGGTAATTTGGTAAGGCAATTAAGGCAGGTAATTAAGGCAAGCAATTAAGGCAGGTGGTTTAGAAAGCCAATTAAGACATGCAATTAAGGCAGGCACCCAATTAAGGCTGGTAATTAAGGCATGCAATTAAGGCAGGCAATTAAGCCAGGCAATTAGGCAGGCAATTAAGGCTGGCAATGAAGGCAGGCTAATGAAGTAGGCAAATAATGCAGGTAATTAGGGAAGGCAATTAAGGCAGGTAATTAAGGCAGGCAATTAAGGCAAGCTATTTAGGCAGGTAGTAACGAAAGCCAATTAAGGCCGGCAATTAAGGCAGGCATTTAAGGCAAACATCTAATTAAGGCTGGTAATAAAGACATGCAATTAAGGTAGGCAATTAAAGCAGGCAATTAAGGCAGGCAAATGAGGCAGGCAATTAAGAAAGGCAATTAAAGCAGGCAATTAAGGCAGGCAATTAAAGCAGGCAATTAAGGCAAGCTATTAAGGATGGCAATTAAGGCAACCAATTAAGGAATGCAATTAGGCAGGCAATTAAGGCAGGCAATTAAAGAAGGCAATTAGTGCAGGCAATCAAGGCAGGCAATTAAGGAAGGAAAAAGGCAGGCAATTAAGGCAGGCAATGATGGCAGGCAATAATGGCAGGCAATAATGGCAGGCAATTAAGGCAGTCAATAAAGGCAGACAATTAAGGCAGGCAATTAAGGCTGGCAATAAAGGCAGGCAATTAATGCAGGAAATTCAAGCAGGCAATTAAGGCAGGCAATAAAGGCAGGCAATTAAGGCAGGCAATTAAGGCAGGCAATTAAAGCAGGCAATTAAGGCAGGCAATCAAGGCAGGCAATTAAGAAAGGAAAAAGGCAGGCAATTAAGGCAGGCAACAAGGGAAACAATTAAAGCAAGCAATTAAGGCAGGTAGTTAAGAAAGCCAAATAAGGCAAGCAATTAAGGATGGCAATTAAGGCAGCCAATTTAGGAATGTAATTAAGGCAGCCAATTAAGGCAGGCGATTAAGGCAGGCAGCCAATTAAGGCTGGTAATTAAGGCATGCAATTTAAGCAGGCAATTAAGGCAGGCAATTAAGTCAGGCAATTAAGGCAGACAATTAAGGCAGCCAATTTAGGAATGCAATTAAGGCAGCCTATTAATGCAGGCGATTGAGGCAGGCAGCCAATTAAGGCTGGTAATTAAGGCATGCAATTAAGGCAGGCAATAAAGGCAGGTAATTAAGGCAGACAATTAAGGCAGGCAATTAAGGCAGCCAATTAAGGCAGGCGATTAAGGCAGGCAGCCAATTAAGGCTGGTAATTAAGGCATGCAATTAAGGCAGGCAATTAAGGCAGGCAATTAAGGCAGACAATTAAGGCAGGCAATTAAGCCAGGCAATTAGGCAGGCAATTAAGGCTGGCAATTAAGGCAGGCAGCCAATTAAGGCAGGTAAATAAGGCTGGCATTTTAGGTAGACAATTAAGGCAGTCAATTAAAGCAGGCAATGAAGGCAGGCAATTAAGGCAGGCAATTAAGGCAGGCAATTAAGACAGGCAATTAAGGAAAGCAATTAAGGCAGGTAATAAAGAAAGCCAATTAAGGCAGGCGATTTAGGCAGGTAATTAAGGCAGGCAGCCAATAAAGGCTGGTTATTAAGGCATGCAATTAAGGCAGGCAATTAAGGCAGGCAATTAAGGCAGGCAATTAAGGCAGACAATTAAGACAGGCAATTAAGGCTGGCAATGAAGGCAGACAATTAAGGTAGTCAAATAATGCAGGTAATTAGGGAAGGCAATTAAGGCAAGCAATTAAGGACTGCAATTAATGCAGGCAATTAAAGCAGGCAATTAAGGCAGCAAATCAAGGAAGGCAATTAAGGCATGCAATAATGTAGCCAATATAGGCAGGCAATTAAGGCAGGCAAATAATGCAGGTAATTTGGTAAGGTAATTAAGGCAGGCAATTAAGGCAAGCAATTAAGGCAGGTAGTAAAGAAAGCCAATTAAGGCAGTCAATTAAGGCAGGCAATTAAGGCAGGCAGCCAATTATGGCTGGTTATAAAGGCATGCAATTAAGGCAGGCAATTAAGGCAGGCAAAAATGGCAGGCAATTAAGGCAGTCAATTAAGGCAGACAATTAAGGCAGGAAAATTGGGCTGGCAATGAAGGCAGGCAATTAAGGTAGGCAAATAATGCAGGTAGTAAGGGAAGGCAATTAAGGCAGCCAATTAGGCAGGCAATTTAGACAAGCAATTAAGGCAGGTAGTTTAGAAAGCCAATAAAGACAGGCAATTAAGGCAGGCAGCCAATAAAGGCTGGTATTTAAGTAATGCAATTAAGGCAGGCAATTAAGCCAGGCAATTAAGGCAAGCAATTAAGGATGGCAATTAAGGCAGCCAATTTAGGAATGCAATTAAGGCAGCCAATTAAGGCAGGCGATAAAGGCAGGAAGCCAATTAAGGCTGGTAATTAAGGCATGCAATTAAGGCAGGCAATTAAGGCAGGCAATAAAGGCAGACAATTAAGGCAGGCAATTAAGGCTGGCAATGAAGGCAGGCAATTAAGGCAGGCAGGCAAATAAGACTGGTATTTAAGGAGGCAAATAAGATAGGCAAATAATGCAGGTAATTAGGGAAGGCAATTAAGGCAGGCATTTAAGCCAGGCAATTAAGGGAAGCAATTAAGGATGGCAATTAAGGCAGCCAATTTAGAAATGCAATTAAGGAATGATATGAAACCAGGCAATTAAGGTAGGCAAATAATGCAGGTAATAAAGGAAGGCAATTAAGGCAGGCAATTTAGGCAGGCAATTAAGGCAGGCAATTAAGGCAAGCAATTAAGGCAGGTAGTTTAGAAAGCCAATTAAGGCAGGCAATTAAGGCAGGCAGCCAATTAAGGCTGGTAATTTAGGCATGCAATTAAGGCAGGCAATTAAGCCAGGCAATTAAGGCAAGCAATAAAGGATGGCAATTAAGGCAGCCAATTTAGGAATGCAATTAAGGAAGCCAATAAGGCAGGAAATTAAGGCAGGCAATTAAAGCAGGCAATTACGGCAGGCAATTAAGTCAATCAATTAAGGCAGACAATTAAGGCAGGCAATTAAGGCTGGCAATGAAGGCAGGCTATTAAGGTAGGCAAATATGCAGTTAATTAGGGAAGGCAATTAAGGCATGCAATTAAGGCAGGCAATAAAGGCAAGCAATTAAGGATGGCAATTAAGGCAGCCAATTAAGGCAGGCAATAAAGGCAGGCAATAAAGGCAAGCAATTAAGGATGGCAATTAAGGCAGGCAATTAAGGCAGGCAATCGAGAAAGGCAATTAAGGTAGGCAAATAATGCAGGTAATTTGGAAAGGCAATTAAGGCAAGCAATTAAGGCAGGCATTTTAGGCAAGCAATTAAGGCAGGTAGTTTAGAAAGCCAATTAAGACAGGCAATTAAGGCAGGCAGCCAATTAAGGCTGGTAATTAAGGCATGCAATTAAGGCAGGCAATTAAGGCAGGCAATTAAGGCAGGCAATTAAGGCAGGCAATCAAGAAATGCAATTAAGGCAGGCAATTAAGTCAGGCAATTCAAGCAGGCAATTATGGCCGGCAATTAAGGCAGTCAATTAAGGCAGACAAATAAGTCAGGCAATTAAGGCTGGCAATGAAAGAAGGCTATTAAGGCAAGAAATTAATGTAGCCAATTAAGGCAGGCAATTAAGGCAGGCATATAGTGCAGGTAATTAGGGAAGACTATTAAGCAAGGCAATTAAGGCAGGCAAATAATGCAGGTAATTAGTGAAGGCAATTAAATGAGGCAATTAAGGCAGGCAATTTAGGCAGGCAATTAATGCAGGCAAAAAAAGGCAGGCAATCATGGAAGGCAATTAAGGCAAGCAATTAATGTAGCCAATTAAGGCAGGCAATTAAAGCAGGCAGGCAATTAAGACTGGTAATTAAGGCAGGTAAATAAGGCTGGCAATTTAGGCAGGCAATTGAGGCAGGCAATTAAGACAGGCAATAAAGGCAGCAAATCAAGGAAGGCAATTAAGGCATGCAATTAATGTAGCCAATTAAGGCAGGCAATTAAGGCAGGCAAATAATGCAGGTAATTTGGTAAGGCAATTAAGGCAGGTAATTAAGGCAAGCAATTAAGGCAGGTAGTTTAGAAAGCCAATTAAGACATGCAATTAAGGCAGGCACCCAATTAAGGCTGGTAATTAAGGCATGCAATTAAGGCAGGCAATTAAGCCAGGCAATTAGGCAGGCAATTAAGGCTGGCAATGAAGGTAGGCTAATGAGGTAGGCAAATAATGCAGGTAATTAGGGAAGGCAATTAGGCAGGCAATTAAGGCTGGCAATTAAGGCAGGCAGCCAATTAAGGCAGGTAAATAAGGCTGGCATTTTAGGCAGACAATTGAGGCAGTCAATTAAGGCTGGCAATAAAGGCAGGCAATTAATGCAGGAAATTCAAGCAGGCAATTAAGGCAGGCAATAAAGGCAGGCAATTAAGGCAGGCAATTAAGGTAGGCAATTAAAGCAGGCAATTTAGGCAGGCAATCAAGGCAGGCAATTAAGGAAGGAAAAAGGCAGGAAATTAAGGCAGGCAACAAGGGAAGCAATTAAAGCAAGCAATTAAGGCAGGTAGTAAAGAAAGCCAATTAAGGCAAGCAATTAAGGATGGCAATTAAGGCAGCCAATTTAGGAATGTAATTAAGGCAGCCAATTAAGGCAGGCGATTAAGGCAGGCAGCCAATTAAGGCTGGTAATTAAGGCATGCAATTTAGGCAGGCAATTAAGGCAGGCAATTAAGTCAGGCAATTAAGGCAGACAATTAATGCAGCCAATTTAGGAATGCAATTAAGGCAGCCTATTAATGCAGGCGATTGAGGCAGGCAGCCAATTAAGGCTGGTAATTAAGGCATGCAATTAAGGCAGGCAATAAAGGCAGGCAATTAAGGCAGGCAATTAAGGCAGCCAATTAAGGCAGGCGATTAAGGCAGGCAGCCTATTAAGGCTGGTAATTAAGGCATGCAATTAAGGCAGGCAATTAAGGCAGGCAATTAAGGCAGACAATTAAGGCAGGCAATTAAGCCAGGCAATTAGGCAGGTAATTAAGGCTGGCAATTAAGGCAGGCAGCCAATTAAGGCAGGTAAATAAGGCTGGCATTTTAGGCAGACAATTGAGGCAGTCAATTAAAGCAGGCAATGAAGGCAGGCAATTAAGGCAGGCAATTAAGGCAGGCAATTAAGACAGGCAATTAAGGAAAGCAATTAAGGCAGGTAATAAAGAAAGCCAATTAAGGCAGGCGATTTAGGCAGGTAATTAAGGCAGGCAGCCAATTAAGGCTGGTTATTAAGGCATGCATTAAAGGCAGGCAATTAAGGCAGGCAATTAAGGCAGGCAATTAAGGCAGACAATTAAGACAGGCAATTAAGGCTGGCAATGAAGGCAGACAATTAAGGTAGTCAAATAATGCAGGTAATTAGGGAAGGCAATTAAGGCAAGCAATTAAGGACTGCAATTAATGCAGGCAATTAAAGCAGGCAATTAAGGCAGCAAATCAAGGAAGGCAATTAAGGCATGCAATAATGTAGCCAATATAGGCAGGCAATTAAGGCAGGCAAATAATGCAGGTAATTTGGTAAGGTAATTAAGGCAGGCAATTAAGGCAAGCAATTAAGGCAGGTAGTAAAGAAAGCCAATTAAGGCAGTCAATTAAGGCAGGCAATTAAGGCAGGCAGCCAATTATGGCTGGTTATAAAGGCATGCAATTAAGGCAGGCAATTAAGGCAGGCAAAAATGGCAGGCAATTAAGGCAGGCAATTAGCACAGGCAATTAAGGCAGGCAATAAAGGCAGGCAAACAAGAAATGCAATTGAATCAGGCAATTAAGGCAGGCAATTAAAGCAGGCAATTATGGCAGGCAATTAAGACAGTCCATTTAGGCAGACAATTAAGGCAGGTTATTAAGGTTGGCAATGAAAGCAGGCTGTTAAAGGTAGGCAAATAATGCAGGTAATTAGGGAAGGCAATTAAGACATGCAATTAAGGCAGGGAATTAGGGCAAGTTATTCAGGCAGGTATTGAAGAAAGCCAATTAAGACAGGCAATTAAGGCAGGCAGCCAATTAAGGCTGGTAATTAAAGCATGCAATTAAGGCAGGCAATTTAGGGACACAGTTAAAGCAAGCTATTAAGGATGGCATTTAAGGCAGCCAATTGAGGAATGTAATTAAGGCAGGCAATTTAGACAGGCAATTAAGGCAAGCAATTAAGGCACGTTTAAAAGAAAGCCAATTAAGGCAGGCAATTAAGGCAGGCAGCCAATTAAGGCTGGTAATTAAGGCATGCAATTAAGGCAGGCAATTAAGGCAGGCATTTAAGGTAGGCAATTAAGGCAAGCAATTAAGGATGGCAATTAAGGCAGCCAATTAAGGCAGGCAATAAAGGAAGGCAATTAAGGCAAGCAATTAAGAATGGCAATTAAGGCAGCCAATTAAGGCAGGCAATAAAGGCAGGCATTCGAGAAAGGCAATTAAGGTAGGCAAATAATGCAGGTAAAAAGGGAAGGCAATTAAGGCAGGCAATTAAGGCAGGCAATTAAGGCAAGAAATTAAGGCAGGTAGTTTAGAAAGCCAAATAAGACAGGCAATTAAGGCAGGCAGCCAATTAAGGCTGGTAATTAAGGCATGCAATTAAGGCAGTAAATTAAGCCAAGCAATTAAGGCAAGCAATTAGGGATGGCAATTAAGGCAGCCAATTAAGGCAGGCAATTAAGGCAGGCAATTATGGCAGGCAATTAAGGCAGTCAATTAAGGCAGACAAGTAAGGCAGGAATTTAAGGCAGGCAATTAAGGCAGGCAATTAAGGCAAGCTATTTAGGCGGGTAGTAAAGAAAGCCAATTAAGGCAAGCGATTAAGGCAGGCAATTAAGGCAGGCAGCATGTTAAGGCAGGTAAATAAGGCTGGCATTTTAGGCAGACAATTGAGGCAGTCAATTAAGACAGGCAATTAAAGCAGGCAATGAAGGCAGGCAATTAAGGCAGGCAATTAAGGCAGGCAATTAAGGCAGGCAATTAAGGCAAGCAATTAAGGCAGGTAATAAAGAAAGCCAATTAAGGCAGGCGATTTAGGCAGGCAATTAAGGCAGGCAGCCAATTAAGGCTGGTAATTAAGGCATGCAATTAAGGCAGGCAATTAGGGCAGGCAATTAAGGCATGCAATTAAGGCAGCAAATCAAGGAAGGCAATTAAGGCACTCAATTAATGTAGCCAATTAAGGCAGTTAATTAAGGCAGGCAAAAATGCAAGTAATTTGTTAAGGCTATTAAGGCAAGCTATTAAGGCAGGTAGTAAAGATAGCCAATTAAGGCAGCCAATTAAGGCATGCAATTAAGGCAGGCAATTAAGGCAGGCAATTAAGGCAGGCAATTAAGGTAAGCAATTAATGTAGCCAATTAAGGCAGGCAATTAAGGCAGGCAAATAATGCAGGTAATTTGGTAAGGCAATTAAGGCAGGCAATAAAGGCAAGCAATTAAGGCAGGTAGTAAAGAAAGCCAATTAAGCAGTCAATTAAGGCAGCCAATTAAGGCATGCAAATAAGGCAGGCAATTAAGACAGGCAATTAAGGCAGGCAATGAAGGCAGGCAATTAAGGTAGTCAAATAATGCAGGTAATTAGGAAAGGCAATTAGGCAAGCAATTAAGGCAGGCATTTATGGCAAGCAATTAAGGCAGGGAGTTAAGAAAGCCTATTAAGGCAGGCGATTAACGCAGGCAATTAAGGCAGGCAGCCAATTAAGGCTGGTAATTAAGGCATGCAATTAAGGCAGGCAATTAAGGCAGGCTATTAAGGCAGGCAATTAAGGCAGGAAATTAAGGCCGAAAATTAAGGCAGACAATTAAGACAGGCAATTAAGGCTGGCAATGAAGGCAGGTAATCAAGGAAATCAAATAATTCAGGTAATTAGGGAAGGCAATTAAGGCAAGCAATTAAGGCCTGCCATTAATGCAGGCAATTAAGGCAGCAAATCAAGGAAAGCAATTAAGGCACTCAATTAATGTAGCCAATTAATGCAGTTAATTAAGGCAGGCAAAAATGCAAGTAATTTGTTAAGGCAATTAGGCAAGCTATTAAGGCAGGTAGTAAAGATAGCCAATTAAGGCAGTAAATGAAGGCATGCAATTAAGGCAGGCAATTAAGGCAGGCTATTAAGGCAGGCAATTAAGGCAGGCAATCTAGTAAGGCAATTAAGGCAGGCAATTAAGGCAGGCAATTAAGGCAGGCAATTAAGGCAAGCAATAAATGTAGCCAATTAAGGCAGGCAATTAAGGCAGGCAAATAATGCAGGTAATTTGGTAAGGCAATTAAGGCAGGCAATTAAGGCAAGCAATTAAGGCAGGTAGTAAAGAAAGCCAATTAAGGCAGTCATTTAAGGCAGCCAATTAAGGCATGCAATTAAGGCAGGCAATTAAGGCAGGCAACTTAGGCAGGCAATTTAGGCAGGCAATCAAGTAAGGCAATTAAGGCAGGAAATTAAGGCAGGCAATTAAGGCAGACAATTAAGACAGGCAATTAAGGCAGGCAATGAAGGCAGGCAATTAAGGTAGTCAAATAATGCGGGTAATTAGGAAAGGCAATTAGGCAAGCAATTAAGGCAGGCATTTAAGGCAAGCAATTAAGGCAGGGAGTAAAGAAAGCCAATTAAGGCAGTCGATTAATGCAGGCAATTAAGGCAGGCAGCCAATTAAGGCTAGTAATTAAGGCATGCAATTAAGGCAGGCAATTAAGGCAGGCTTTTAAGGCAGGCAATTAAGGCAGGAAATTAATGCAGACAATTAAGACAGGCAATTAAGGCTAACAATAAAGGCAGGCAATTAAGGTAGTCAAATAATGCAGGTAATTAGAGAAGGCAATTAAGGCAAGCAATTAAGGCCTGCAATTAGTGCAAGCAATTAAGGCAGCAAATCAAGGAGGGCAATTAAGGCATACAATTAATGTAGCCAATTAAGGCAGGCAATTAAGGCAGGCAAATAATGCAGGTAATTTGGTAAGGCAATTAAGGCAGGCAATTAAGGCAAGCAATTAAGGCAGGTAGTAAAGATTCCTAATTAAGGCAGCCAATTAAGGCATGCAATTAAGGCAGGCAATTAAAGCAGGCAATAAAGGTAGGCAATTAATGCAGGCAATCAAGTAAGGCAATTAAGGCAGGCAATTAAGGCAGACATTTAAGACAGGCAATTAAGGCAGGCAATTAAGGCAGGGAGTAAAGAAAGCCAATTAAGGCAGGCTATTAATGCAGGCAATAAAGGCAGGCAGACAATTAAGGCTGGTAATTAAGGAATGCAATTAAGGCAGGCAATTAAGGCTACAATTAGGGCTGCCAATTAACGAATGCAATTAAAGCAGCCAATTAAGACAGTCAATTAAGGTACGCAATTAAGACAGGCAATTAAAGCAGGCTATATAGGCAGGCAAATAAGGCAGGCATTCAAGGAATGCAATTAAGGCAAGCAAATAATGTAGCCAATTAAGGCAGGCAATTAAGTCAGGCAATAAAGGCATGCAATTAAGGCAGGTAATTAAGGCAGGAAATTAAGGCAGGCAATAAGATAGGCAATTAAGGCAGACATTTAAGGCAGTCAATTAAGGCTGTCAATGAAGGCAGGCAATTAAAGTAGGCAAATATTGCAGGTAATTAGGGAAAGCAATTAAGGCAGGCAATTAAGGCAGTCAATAAAGGCAAGCAATTATGGCAGGTAGTAACGAAAGCCAATTAAGGCAGGCAGTTAAGGCAGGCATTTAAGGCAGGCATCTAATTAACCCTGGTAATTAAGGCCTGCAATTAAGGCAGGCAATTAAGGCAGGCAATTAAGGCAGTCAATTAAGGCAAGCAATTAAGGATGGCAATTAAGGAATGCAATTAAGGAAGCCAAATAATGCAGTCATGTAGCGCAGTCATTAAGGCAGGCAATTAAGGCAAGCAATTAAGCATGGCAATTAAAAAAACAATAAAGGCGGGCAATTAAGTCGGCAATTAAGGCAAGCAATTAAGGCAGTTAGTAAAGAAAGCTAATTAAGGCAGGCAATAAGGCAGGCAGCCAATAAAGGCTGGTAATTAAGGCATGCAATTAAGGCAGGTAATTAAGGCAGGCAATTAAGGCAAGCAATTAAGGATGGCAATTAAGGCAGCCAATTAAGGAATGCCATTAAGTCAGCCAATTAAGGCAGGCAATTAAAGCAGGCAATTATGGCAGGCAATTAAGGTAGTAAATTAAGGCAGACAATTAAGGCAGGCATTTAAGGCTGGCAATCAAGGCAGGCAATTAAGGTTTGCAAATAATGAAGGTAATTAGGGAAGGGAAATAAGGCAGGCAATTAAGGCAGGCAGTTAAGGCAAGCAATTAAGGCAGGTAGTAAAGAAAGCCAATTAAGGCAGGCAATTAAGGCAGGCAGCCAATTAAGGCAGGCAATAAAGGCAGGCAATAAAGGCAAGCAATTAAGGATGGCAATTAAGGCAGCCAATTAAGGCAGGCAATTAAGGCAGGCAATCGAGAAAGGCAATTAAGGTAGGCAAATAATGCAGGTAATTTGGGAAGGCAATTAAGGCAAGCAATTAAGGCAGGCATTTTAGGCAAGCAATTAAGGCAGGTAGTTTAGAAAGCCAATTAAGACAGGCAATTAAGGCAGGCAGCCAATTAAGGCTGGTAATTAAGGCATGCAATTAAGGCAGGCAATTAAGGCAGGCAATTAAGGCAGGCAATCAAGAAATGCAATTAAGGCAGGCAATTAAGTCAGGCAATTCAAGCAGGCAATTATGGCCGGCAATTAAGGCAGTCAATTAAGGCAGACAAATAAGTCAGGCAATTAAGGCTGGCAATGAAAGAAGGCTATTAAGGCAAGAAATTAATGTAGCCAATTAAGGCAGGCAATTAAGGCAGGCATATAGTGCAGGTAATTAGGGAAGACTATTAAGCAAGGCAATTAAGGCAGGCAAATAATGCAGGTAATTAGTGAAGGCAATTAAATGAGGCAATTAAGGCAGGCAATTTAGGCAGGCAATTAATGCAGGCAAAAAAAGGCAGGCAATCATGGAAGGCAATTAAGGCAAGCAATTAATGTAGCCAATTAAGGCAGGCAATTAAAGCAGGCAGGCAATTAAGACTGGTAATTAAGGCAGGTAAATAAGGCTGGCAATTTAGGCAGGCAATTGAGGCAGGCAATTAAGACAGGCAATAAAGGCAGCAAATCAAGGAAGGCAATTAAGGCATGCAATTAATGTAGCCAATTAAGGCAGGCAATTAAGGCAGGCAAATAATGCAGGTAATTTGGTAAGGCAATTAAGGCAGGTAATTAAGGCAAGCAATTAAGGCAGGTAGTTTAGAAAGCCAATTAAGACATGCAATTAAGGCAGGCACCCAATTAAGGCTGGTAATTAAGGCATGCAATTAAGGCAGGCAATTAAGCCAGGCAATTAGGCAGGCAATTAAGGCTGGCAATGAAGGCAACCTAATGAGGTATGCAAATAATGCAGGTAATTAGGGAAGGCAATTAACAAGCAGGCAAATTAAGGCTGGCAATTAAGGCAGGCAATTAAGGTAGGCAATTAAAGCAGGCAATTAAGGCAGGCAATCAAGGCAGGCAATTAAGGAAGGAAAAAGGCAGGCAATTAAGGCAGGCAACAAGGGAAGCAATTAAAGCAAGCAATTAAGGCAGGTAGTTAAGAAAGCCAATTAAGGCAAGCAATTAAGGATGGCAATTAAGGCAGCCAATTTAGGAATGTAATTAAGGCAGCCAATTAAGGCAGGCGATTAAGGCAGGCAGCCAATTAAGGCTGGTAATTAAGGCATGCAATTTAGGCAGGCAATTAAGGCAGGCAATTAAATCAGGCAATTAAGGCAGACAATTAATGCAGCCAATTTAGGAATGCAATTAAGGCAGCCTATTAATGCAGGCGATTGAGGCAGGCAGCCAATTAAGGCTGGTAATTAAGGCATGCAATTAAGGCAGGCAATAAAGGCAGGCAATTAAGGCAGGCAATTAAGGCATGCAATTAAGGCAGGCAATTAAGGTAGGCAATTAAAGCAGGCAATTAAGGCAGGCAATCAAGGCAGGCAATTAAGGAAGGAAAAAGGCAGGCAATTAAGGCAGGCAACAAGGGAAGCAATTAAAGCAAGCAATTAAGGCAGGTAGTTAAGAAAGCCAATTAAGGCAAGCAATTAAGGATGGCAATTAAGGCAGCCAATTTAGGAATGTAATTAAGGCAGCCAATTAAGGCAGGCGATTAAGGCAGGCAGCCAATTAAGGCTGGTAATTAAGGCATGCAATTTAGGCAGGCAATTAAGGCAGGCAATTAAGTCAGGCAATTAAGGCAGACAATTAATGCAGCCAATTTAGGAATGCAATTAAGGCAGCCTATTAATGCAGGCGATTGAGGCAGGCAGCCAATTAAGGCTGGTAATTAAGGCATGCAATTAATGCAGGCAATAAAGGCAGGCAATTAAGGCAGGCAATTAAGGCAGCCAATTAAGGCAGGCGATTAAGGCAGGCAGCCTATTAAGGCTGGTAATTAAGGCATGCAATTAAGGCAGGCAATTAAGGCAGGCAATTAAGGCAGACAATTAAGGCAGGCAATTAAGCCAGGCAATTAGGCAGGCAATTAAGGCTGGAAATTAAGGCAGGCAGCCAATTAAGGCAGGTAAATTTGGCTGGCATTTTAGGCAGACAATTGAGGCAGTCAATTAAAGCAGGCAATGAAGGCAGGCAATTAAGGCAGGCAATTAAGGCAGGCAATTAAGGAAAGCAATTAAGGCAGGTAATAAAGAAAGCCAATTAAGGCAGGCGATTTAGGCAGGTAATTAAGGCAGGCAGCCAATTAAGGCTGGTTATTAAGGCATGCATTTAAGGCAGGCAATTAAGGCAGGCAATTAAGGCAGGCAATTAAGGCAGACAATTAAGACAGGCAATTAAGGCTGGCAATGAAGGCAGACAATTAAGGTAGTCAAATAATGCAGGTAATTAGGGAAGGCAATTAAGGCAAGCAATTAAGGACTGCAATTAATGCAGGCAATTAAAGCAGGCAATTAAGGCAGCAAATCAAGGAAGGCAATTAAGGCATGCAATAATGTATCCAATATAGGCAGGCAATTAAGGCAGGCAAATAATGCAGGTAATTTGGTAAGGTAATTAAAGCAGGCAATTAAGGCAAGCAATTAAGGCAGGTAGTAAAGAAAGCCAATAAAGGCAGTCAATTAAGGCAGGCAATTAAGGCAGGCAGCTAATTATGGCTGGTTATAAAGGCATGCAATTAAGGCAGGCAATTAAGGCAGGCAAAAATGGCAGGCAATTAAGGCAGGCAATTAGCACAGGCAATTAAGGCAGGCAATAAAGGCAGGCAAACAAGAAATGCAATTGAATCAGGCAATTAAGGCAGGCAATTAAAGCAGGCAATTATGGCAGGCAATTAAGACAGTCCATTTAGGCAGACAATTAAGGCAGGTTATTAAGGTTGGCAATGAAAGCAGGCTGTTAAAGGTAGGCAAATAATGCAGGTAATTAGGGAAGGCAATTAAGACATGCAATTAAGGCAGGGAATTAGGGCAAGCTATTTAGGCAGGTATTGAAGAAAGCCAATTAAAACAGGCAATTAAGGCAGGCAGCCAATTAAGGCTGGTAATTAAAGCATGCAATTAAGGCAGGCAATTTAGGGACACAGTTAAAGCAAGCTATTAAGGATGGCATTTAAGGCAGCCAATTGAGGAATGTAATTAAGGCAGGCAATTTAGACAGGCAATTAAGGCAAGCAATTAAGGCACGTTTAAAAGAAAGCCAATTAAGGCAGGCAATTAAGGCAGGCAGCCAATTAAGGCTGGTAATTAAGGCATGCAAGTAAGGCAGGCAATTAAGGCAGGCATTTAAGGTAGGCAATTAAGGCAAGCAATTAAGGATGGCAATTAAGGCAGCCAATTAAGGCAGGCAATAAAGGAAGGCAATTAAGGCAAGCAATTAAGAATGGCAATTAAGGCAGCCAATTAAGGCAGGCAATAAAGGCAGGCATTCGAGAAAGGCAATTAAGGTAGGCAAATAATGCAGGTAAAAAGGGAAGGCAATTAAGGCAGGCAATTAAGGCAGGCAATTAAGGCAAGAAATTAAGGCAGGTAGTTTAGAAAGCCAAATAAGACAGGCAATTAAGGCAGGCAGCCAATTAAGGCTGGTAATTAAGGCATGCAATTAAGGCAGTAAATTAAGCCAAGCAATTAAGGCAAGCAATTAGGGATGGCAATTAAGGCAGCCAATTAAGGCAGGCAATTAAGGCAGGCAATTACGGCAGGCAATTAAGGCAGTCAATTAAGGCAGACAAGTAAGGCAGGAATTTAAGGCAGGCAATTAAGGCAGGCAATTAAGGCAAGCTATTTAGGCGGGTAGTAAAGAAAGCCAATTAAGGCAAGCGATTAAGGCAGGCAATTAAGGCAGGCAGCATGTTAAGGCAGGTAAATAAGGCTGGCATTTTAGGCAGACAATTGAGGCAGTCAATTAAGACAGGCAATTAAAGCAGGCAATGAAGGCAGGCAATTAAGGCAGGCAATTAAGGCAGGCAATTAAGGCAGGCAATTAAGGCAAGCAATTAAAGCAGGTAATAAAGAAAGCCAATTAAGGCAGGCGATTTAGGCAGGCAATTAAGGCAGGCAGCCAATTTAGGCTGGTAATTAAGGCATGCAATTAAGGCAGGCAATTAGGGCAGGCAATTAAGGCAGGCAATTAAGGCAGCAAATCAAGGAAGGCAATTAAGGCACTCAATTAATGTAGCCAATTAAGGCAGTTAATTAAGGCAGGCAAAAATGCAAGTAATTTGTTAAGGCTATTAAGGCAAGCTATTAAGGCAGGTAGTAAAGATAGCCAATTA
Source organism: Bacillus rossius redtenbacheri (assembly GCF_032445375.1). NCBI lineage: Eukaryota > Metazoa > Arthropoda > Insecta > Phasmatodea > Bacillidae > Bacillus > Bacillus rossius. The sequence continues at coordinate 113,817 of NW_026962382.1, forward strand.
AGGCAGCTAATTAAGGCATGCAATTAAGGCAGGCAATTAAGGCAGGCTATTAAGGCAGGCAATTAAGGCAGGCAATTAAGGCAGGCAATTAAGGCAAGCAATTAATGTAGCCAATTAAGGCAGGCAATTAAGGCAGGCAAATAATGCAGGTAATTTGGTAAGGCAATTAAGGCAGGCAATAAAGGCAAGCAATTAAGGCAGGTAGTAAAGAAAGCCAATTAAGCAGTCAATTAAGGCAGCCAATTAAGGCATGCAAATAAGGCAGGCAATTAAGACAGGCAATTAAGGCAGGCAATGAAGGCAGGCAATTAAGGTAGTCAAATAATGCAGGTAATTAGGAAAGGCAATTAGGCAAGCAATTAAGGCAGGCATTTAAGGCAAGCAATTAAGGCAGGGAGTTAAGAAAGCCTATTAAGGCAGGCGATTAACGCAGGCAATTAAGGCAGGCAGCCAATTAAGGCTGGTAATTAAGGCATGCAATTAAGGCAGGCAATTAAGGCAGGCTATTAAGGCAGGCAATTAAGGCAGGAAATTAAGGCCGAAAATTAAGGCAGACAATTAAGACAGGCAATTAAGGCTGGCAATGAAGGCAGGTAATCAAGGAAATCAAATAATTCAGGTAATTAGGGAAGGCAATTAAGGCAAGCAATTAAGGCCTGCCATTAATGCAGGCAATTAAGGCAGCAAATCAAGGAAAGCAATTAAGGCACTCAATTAATGTAGCCAATTAATGCAGTTAATTAAGGCAGGCAAAAATGCAAGTAATTTGTTAAGGCAATTAGGCAAGCTATTAAGGCAGGTAGTAAAGATAGCCAATTAAGGCAGTAAATTAAGGCATGCAATTAAGGCAGGCAATTAAGGCAGGCTATTAAGGCAGGCAATTAAGGCAGGCAATCAAGTAAGGCAATTAAAGCAGGCAATTAAGGCAGGCAATTAAGGCAGGCAATTAAGGCAAGCAATTAAGGCAGGTAGTAAAGAAAGCCAATTAAGGCATTCAATTAAGGCAGCCAATTAAGGCATGCAATTAAGGCAGGCAATTAAGGCAGGCAACTTAGGCAGGCAATTTAGGCAGGCAATCAAGTAAGGCAATTAAGGCAGGAAATTAAGGCAGGCAATTAAGGCAGACAATTAAGACAGGCAATTATGGCAGGCAATGAAGGCAGGCAATTAAGGTAGTCAAATAATGCGGGTAATTAGGAAAGGCAATTAGGCAAGCAATTAAGGCAGGCATTTAAGGCAAGCAATTAAGGCAGGGAGTAAAGAAAGCCAATTAAGGCAGTCGATTAATGCAGGCAATTAAGGCAGGCAGCCAATTAAGGCTAGTAATTAAGGCATGCAATTAAGGCAGGCAATTAAGGCAGGCTTTTAAGGCAGGCAATTAAGGCAGGAAATTAATGCAGACAATTAAGACAGGCAATTAAGGCTAACAATAAAGGCAGGCAATTAAGGTAGTCAAATAATGCAGGTAATTAGAGAAGGCAATTAAGGCAAGCAATTAAGGCCTGCAATTAGTGCAAGCAATTAAGGCAGCAAATCAAGGAAGGCAATTAAGGCATACAATTAATGTAGCCAATTAAGGCAGGCAATTAAGGCAGGCAAATAATGCAGGTAATTTGGTAAGGCAATTAAGGCAGGCAATTAAGGCAAGCAATTAAGGCAGGTAGTAAAGATTCCTAATTAAGGCAGCCAATTAAGGCATGCAATTAAGGCAGGCAATTAAGGCAGGCAATAAAGGTAGGCAATTAATGCAGGCAATCAAGTAAGGCAATTAAGGCAGGCAATTAAGGCAGACATTTAAGACAGGCAATTAAGGCAGGCAATTAAGGTAGTCAAATAATGCAGGTAATTAGGTAAGGCAATTAGGCAAGCAGTTAAGGCAGGCATTTAAGGCAAGCAATTAAGGCAGGGAGTAAAGAAAGCCAATTAAGGCAGGCGATTAATGCAGGCAATAAATGCAGGCAGACAATTAAGGCTGGTAATTAAGGAATGCAATTAAGGCAGGCAATTAAGGCTACAATTAGGGCTGCCAATTAACGAATGCAATTAAAGCAGCCAATTAAGACAGTCAATTAAGGTACGCAATTAAGACAGGCAATTAAAGCAGGCTATATAGGCAGGCAAATAAGGCAGGCATTCAAGGAATGCAATTAAGGCAAGCAATTAATGTAGCCAATTAAGGCAGGCAATTAAGTCAGGCAATAAAGGCATGCAATTAAGGCAGGTAATTAAGGCAGGAAATTAAGGCAGGCAATAAGATAGGCAATTAAGGCAGACATTTAAGGCAGTCAATTAAGGCTGTCAATGAAGGCAGGCAATTAAAGTAGGCAAATATTGCAGGTAATTAGGGAAAGCAATTAAGGCAGGCAATTAAGGCAGTCAATAAAGGCAAGCAATTATGGCAGGTAGTAACGAAAGCCAATTAAGGCAGGCAGTTAAGGCAGGCATTTAAGGCAGGCATCTAATTAACCCTGGTAATTAAGGCCTGCAATTAAGGCGGGCAATTAAGGCAGGCAATTAAGGCAGTCAATTAAGGCAAGCAATTAAGGATGGCAATTAAGGAATGCAATTAAGGAAGCCAAATAATGCAGTCATGTAGCGCAGTCATTAAGGCAGGCAATTAAGGCAAGCAATTAAGGCAGGTAGTAAATAAAGCCTTTTAAGGCAGGCAGCCAATTAAACCAGCGGGTAATTAAGGCATGCAATTAAGGCAGGCAATTACGGCAGGCAATTAAGGCAGGCATTTAAGGCATGCAACCAATTAAGGCTAGTAATTAAGGCATGCAATTAAGGCAGGCAATAAAGGCAGGCAATTATGGCAAGCAATTAAGCATGGCAATTAAAAAAACAATAAAGGCGGGCAATTAAGGCGGCAATTAAGGCAAGCAATTAAGGCAGTTAGTAAAGAAAGCTAATTAAGGCAGGCAATAAGGCAGGCAGCCAATAAAGGCTGGTAATTAAGGCATGCAATTAAGGCAGGTAATTAAGGCAGGCAATTAAGGCAAGCAATTAAGGATGGCAATTAAGGCAGCCAATTAAGGAATGCCATTAAGTCAGCCAATTAAGGCAGGCAATTAAAGCAGGCAATTATGGCAGGCAATTAAGGCAGTAAATTAAGGCAGACAATTAAGGCAGGCAATTAAGGCTGGCAATCAAGGCAGGCAATTAAGGTTTGCAAATAATGAAGGTAATTAGGGAAGGGAAATAAGGCAGGCAATTAAGGCAGGCAGTTAAGGCAAGCAATTAAGGCAGGTAGTAAAGAAAGCCAATTAAGGCAGGCAATTAAGGCAGGCAGCCAATTAAGGCTGGTAATAAAGGCATGCAATTAAGGCAGGCAATTAGGCAGGCAATTAAGGCAGGCAATAAGGCAGGCAATCAAGAAATGCAATTAAGAAAGGCAGCCAATTAAGGCTGGTAATTAAGGCATGCAATTAAGGCAGGCAAATAAAGCATGCAATTAAGGCAAGCAATTAAGAATGGCAATTAAGGCAGCCAATTAAGGAATGCCATTAAGGCAGCCAATTAAGCTAGGCAATTAAAGCAGGCAATTAAGGCAGTCAATTAAGGCAGACAATTAAGGCTGGCAATTAAGGCTGGCAATCAAGGCAGGCAATCAAAGTAGGGAAATAATGCTGGTAATTAGGGAAGGCAATTAAGGCAGGCAATTAAGGCAGGCGGTTAAGGCAAGCAATTAAGGCAGGTAGTAAAGAAAGCCAATTAAGGCAGGCGATTTAGGCAGGCAATTAAGGCAGGCAATTAAGGAAAGCAATTAAGGCAGGTAATAAAGAAAGCCAATTAAGGCAGGCGATTTAGACAGGCAATTAAGGCATGCAGCCAATTAAGGCTGGTAATTAAGGCATGCAATAAGGCAGGCAATTATGGCAGGCAATTAAGGCAGGCAATTAAGGCAGACAATTAAGACAGGCAATTAAGGCAGGCAATTAAGGCATGCAATTAATGTAGCCAATTAAGGCAGGCAATTAAGGCAAGCAAATAATGCAGGTAATTTGGTAAGGCAATTAAGGCTGGCAATCAAGGAAGGCAATCAAAGTAGGGAAATAATGCTGGTAATTAGGGAAGGCAATTAAGGCAGGCAATTAAGGCAGGCAGTTAAGGCAAGCAATTTAGGCAGGTAGTAAAGAAAGACAATTAAGGCAGGCGATTTAGGCAGGCAATTAAGGCAGGCAATTAAGGAAAGCAATTAAGGCAGGTAATAAGGAAAGCCAATTAAGGCAGGCGATTTAGGCAGGCAATTAACGCAGGCAGCCAATTAAGGCAGGTAAATAAGGTTGGCATTTTAGGCAGACAATTGAGGCAGTCAATTAAGACAGGCAATTAAAGCAGGCAATGAAGGCAGGCAATTAAGGCAGGCAATTAAGGCTGACAATTAAGGCAGGCAATTAAGGCAGGCAATTAAGGCAGGCATTTTAGGCAGGCAATCAAGTAAGGCAATTAAGGCAGGAAATTAAGGCAGGCAATTAAGGCAGACAATTAAGACAGGCAATTAAGGCAGGCAATGAAGGCAGGCAATTAAGGTAGTCAAATAATGCAGGTAATTAGGAAAGGCAATTAGGCAAGCAATTAAGGCAGGCATTTAAGGCAAGCAATTAAGCCAGGGAGTAAAGAAAGCCAATTAAGGCAGGCGATTAATGCAGGCGATTAATGCAGGCAATGAAAGCAGGCAGCCAATTAAGGTTGTTTATTAAGGCATGTAATTAAGGCAGGCTATTAAGGCAGGCAATTAAGTTTGGCAATTAAGGCAGCCAATTAACAAATGCAATTAAAGCAGCCAATTAAGTCAGTCAATTAAGGTAGGAAATTAAGGCAGACATTTAAGGCAGTCAATTAAGGCTGTAATTGAAGGCAGGCAATTAAATTAAACAAATAATGCAGGTTATAAGGGAAAGCAATTAGGGCAGGCAATTAAGGCAGTCAATTAAGGCAAGCAATTAAGGCAGGTAGTAACGAAAGCCAATTAAGGCAGGCAATTAAGGCAGGCAGCCAATTAAGGCTGGTAATTAAGGCATGCAATTAAGGCAGGCAATTAAGGCAGGCAATTAAGGCAGGCAATCAAGAAATGCAATTAAGGCAGGCAATTAAGTCAGGCAATTCAAGCAGGCAATTATAGCCTGCAATTAAGGCAGTCAATTAAGGCAGACAAATAAGTCAGGCAATTAAGGCTGGCAATGAAAGAAGGCTATTAAGGCAAGAAATTAATGTAGCCAATTAAGGCAGACAATTAAGGCAGGAATATAGTGCAGGTAATTAGGGAAGACTATTAAGCAAGGCAATTAAGGCAGGCAAATAATGCAGGTAATAAGTGAAGGCAACTAATTAAGGCAATTAAGGCAGGCAATTTAGGCAGGCAATTAATGCAGGCAAAAAAAGGCAGGCAATCATGGAAGGCAATTAAGGCAAGCAATTAATGTAGCCAATTAAGGCAGGCAATTAAAGCAGGCAGGCAATTAAGACTGGTAATTAAGGCAGGTAAATAAGGCTGGCAATTTAGGCAGGCAATTGAGGCAGGCAATTAAGACAGGCAATAAAGGCAGCAAATCAAGGAAGGGAATTAAGGCATGCAATTAATGTAGCCAAATAAGGCAGGCAATTAAGGCAGGCAAATAATGCAGGTAATTTGGTAAGGCAATTAAGGCAGGTAATTAAGGCAAGCAATTAAGGCAGGTAGTTTAGAAAGCCAATTAAGACATGCAATTAAGGCAGGCACCCAATTAAGGCTGGTAATTAAGGCATGCAATTAAGGCAGGCAATTAAGCCAGGCAATTAGGCAGGCAATTAAGGCTGGCAATGAAGGCAGGCTAATGAGGTAGGCAAATAATGCAGGTAATTAGGGAAGGCAATTAAGGCAGGTAATTAAGGCAGGCAATTAAGGCAAGCTATTTAGGCAGGTAGTAACGAAAGCCAATTAAGGCCGGCAATTAAGGCAGGCATTTAAGGCAAGCATCTAATTAAGGCTGGTAATAAAGACATGCAATTAAGGCAGGCAATTAAAGAAGGCAATTAAGGCAGGCAAATGAGGCAGGCAATTAAGAAAGGCAATTAAAGCAGGCAATTAAGGCAGGCAATTAAAGCAGGCAATAAAGGCAGGCAATTAAGGCAAGCTATTAAGGATGGCAATTAAGGCAACCAATTAAGGAATGCAATTAAGGCAGGCAATTAAGGCAGGCAATTAAAGAAGGCAATTAGTGCAGGCAATCAAGGCAGGCAATTAAGGAAGGAAAAAGGCAGGCAATTAAGGCAGGCAATGATGGCAGGCAATAATGGCAGGCAATAATGGCAGGCAATTAAGGCAGTCAATAAAGGCAGACAATTAAGGCAGGCAATTAAGGCTGGCAATAAAGGCAGGCCTTTAATACAGGAAATTCAAGCAGGCAATTAAGGCAGGCAATAAAGGCAGGCAATTAAGGCAGGCAATTAAGGCAGGCAATTAAAGCAGGCAATTAAGGCAGGCAATCAAGGCAGGCAATTAAGGAAGGAAAAAGGCAGGCAATTAAGGCAGGCAACAAGGGAAGCAATTAAAGCAAGCAATTAAGGCAGGTAGTTAAGAAAGCCAAATAAGGCAAGCAATTAAGGATGGCAATGAAGGCAGCCAATTTAGGAATGTAATTAAGGCAGCCAATTAAGGCAGGCAATTAAGGCAGGCAATCGAGAAAGGCAATTAAGGTAGGCAAATAATGCAGGTAATTTGGGAAGGCAATTAAGGCAAGCAATTTAGGCAGTCATTTTAGGCAAGCAATTAAGGCAATTAGTTTATAAAGCTAATTAAGACAGGCAATTAAGGCAGGCAGCCAATTAAGGCTGGTAATTAAGGCATGCAATTAAGGCAGGCAATTAAGCTAGGCAATTAAGGCAAGCAATCAAGGATGGCAATTAAGGCAGCAAATTAAGGAATGCAATTAATGTAGCCAATTAAGGCAGGCAATTAAGGCAGGCAATTAGCACAGGCAATTAAGGCAGGCAATAAAGGCAGGCAATCAAGAAATGCAATTAAAGCAGGCAATTAAGGCAGGCAATTAAAGTAGGCAATTATGGCAGGCAATTAAGACAGTCCATTTAGGCAGACAATTAAGGCAGGTTATTAAGGCTGGCAATGAAAGCAGGCTTATAAAGTAGGCAAATAATGCAGGTAATTAGGGAAGGCAATTAAGGCAGGCAATAAGGGCAGGCAATTAAGGCAAGCTATTTAGGCAGGTAGTAAAGAAAGCCAATTAAGACAGGCAATTAAGGCAGGCAGCCAATTAAGGCTGGTAATTAAAGCATGCAATTAAGGCCGGCAATTTAGGCACACAATTAAGGCAAGCTATTAAAGATGGCATTTAAGGCAGCCAATTGAGGAATGTAATTAAGGCAGGCAATTAAAGCAGTCAATTACGGCAGGCAATTAAGTCAATCAATTAAGGCAGGCAATTAATGCTGGCAATGAAGGCAGCCTATTAAGGTAGGCAAATATACAGGTAATTAGGGAAGGCAATTAAGGCATGCAATTAAGGCAGGCAATTAAGGCAAGCAATTAAGGATGGCAATTAAGGCAGCCAATTAAGGCAGGCAATAAAGGCAGGCAATTCAGGCAAGCAATTAAGGATGGCAATTAAGGCAGCCAATTAAGGCAGGCAATAAAGGCAGGCATTCGAGAAAGGCAATTAAGGTAGGCAAATAATGCAGGTAATTAGGGAAGGCAATTAAGGCAGGCAATTAAGGCAGGCAATTAAGGCAATCTATTAAGGCAGGTAGTTTAGAAAGCCAATTACGACAGGCATTTATGGCAGGCAGCCAATTAAGGCTGGTAATTAAGGCATGCAATTAAGGCAGGTAATTAGGCAGGCAATTAAGGCAGGCAATTAAGGCAAGCAATTAAGGCAGTTAGTAAAGGTAGCTAATTAAGGCAGGCAATAAGGCAGGCAGCCAATAAAGGCTGGTAATTAAGGCATGCAATTAAGGCAGGCAATTAAAGCAGGCAATTAAGGCAAGCAATTAAGGATGGCAATTAAGGCAGCCAATTAAGGAATGCCATTAAGTCAGCCAATTAAGGCAGGCAATTAAAGCAGGCAATTATGGCAGGCAATTAAGGCAGTAAATTAAGGCAGACAATTAAGGCAGGCAATTAAGGCTGGCAATCAAGGCAGGCAATTAAGGTTTGCAAATAATGCAAGTAATTAGGGAAGGCAAATAAGGCAGGCAATTAAGGCAGGTAGTAAAGAAAGCCAATTAAGGCAGGCAATTAAGGGAGGCAGCCAATTAAGGCTGGTAATTAAGGCATGCATATAAGGCAGGCAATTAGGCAGGCAATTAGGGCAGGCAATAAGGCAGGCAATCAAGAAATGCAATTAAGAAAGGCAGCCAATTAAGGCTGGTAATTAAAGCATGCAATAAAGGCAGGCAAATAAAGCATGCAATTAAGGCAAGCAATTAAGAATGGTAATTAAGGCAGCCAATTAAGAATGCCATTAAGGCAGCCAATTAAGCCAGGCAATTAAAGCAGGCAATTATTGCAGGCAATTAAGGCGGTCAATTAAGGCAGACAATTAAGGCAGGCAATTAAGGCTGGCAATCAAGGCAGGCAATTAAAGTAGGGAAATAATGCTGGTAATTTGTAAGGCTATTAAGGCAGGCAATTAAGGCAGGCTGTTAAGGCAAGCAATTAAGGCTGGAGTAAAGAAAGCCAATTAAGGCAGGCGATTCAGGCAGGCAATTAAGGCAGGCATTTAAGGAAAGCAATTAAGGCAGGTAATAAAGAAAGCCAATTAAGGCAGGCGATTTAGGCAGGCAATTAAGGCAGATAGCCAATTAAGGCTGGTAATTAAGGCATGCAATTAAGGCAGGCAATTATGGCAGGCAATTAAGGCAGGCAATTAAGGCAGACAATTAAGACAGGCAATTAAGGCAGGCAATTAAGGCATGCAATTAATGTAGCTAATTAAGGCAGGCAATTAAGGCAGGCAAATAATGCAGGTAATTTGGTAAGGCAATTAAGGCAGGCAATTAAGGCTGGCAATCAAGGAAGGCAATCAAAGTAGGGAAATAATGCTGGTAATTAGGGAAGGCAATTAAGGCAGGCAATTAAGGCAGGCAGTTAAGGCAAGCAATTTAGGCAGGTAGTAAAGAAAGACAATTAAGGCAGGCGATTTATGCAGGCAATTAAGGCAGGCAATTAAGGAAAGCAATTAAGGCAGGTAATAAGGAAAGCCAATTAAGGCAGGCGATTTAGGCAGGCAATTAAGGCAGGCAGCCAATTAAGTCAGGTAAATGAGGCTGGCATTTTAGACAGACAATTGAGGCAGTCAATTAAGACAGGCAATTAAAGCAGGCAATTAAGGCAGGCAATTAAGGCAGGAATTTAAGGCAGGCAATTAAGGCAGGCAATTAAGGCAGGCAATTAAGGCAGGCATTTTAGGCAGGCAATCAAGTAAGGCAATTAAGGCAGGAAATTAAGGCAGGCAATTAAGGCAGACAATTAAGACAGGCAATTAAGGCAGGCAATGAAGGCAGGCAATTAAGGTAGTCAAATAATGCAGGTAATTAGGAAAGGCAATTAGGAAGCAATTAACGCAGGCATTTAAGGCAAGCAATTAAGCCAGGGAGTAAAGAAAGCCAATTAAGGCAAGCGATTAATGCAGGCAATGAAAGCAGGCAGCCAATTAAAGTTGGTAATTAAGGCATGTAATTAAGGCAGGCTATTAAGGCAGGCCATTAAGGTTGGCAATTAAGGCAGCCAATTAACAAATGCAATTAAAGCAGCCAATTAAGTCAGTCAATTAAGGTAGGCAATTAAGGCAGACATTTAAGGCAGTCAATTAAGGCTGTAATTGAAGGCAGGCAATTAAATTAAACAAATAATGCAGGTAATAAGGGAAAGCAATTAGGGCAGGCAATTAAGGCAGTCAATTAAGGCAAGAAATTAAGGAAGGTAGTAACGAAAGCCAATTAAGGCAGGCAATTAAGGCAGGCAGCCAATTAAGGCTGGTAATTAAGGCATGCAATTAAGGCAGGCAAATTAAGGCAGGCAATTAAGGCAGGCAATCAAGAAATGCAATTAAGGCAGGCAATTAAGTCAGGCAATTCAAGCAGGCAATTATGGCCGGCAATTAAGGCAGTCAATTAAGGCAGACAAATAAGTCAGGCAATTAAGGCTGGCAATGAAGGAAGGCTATTAAGGCCAGAAATTAATGTAGCCAATTAAGGCAGGCAATTAAGGCAGGCAAATAGTGCAGGTAATTAGGGAAGACTATTAAGCAAGGCAATTAAGGCAGGCAAATAATGCAGGTAATTAGTGAAGGCAATTAAGGAAGGCAATTAAGGCAGGCAATTTAGGCAGGCAATTAATGCAGGCAAATAAGGCAGGCAATCATGGAAGGCAATTAAGGCAAGCAATTAATGTAGCCAATTAAGGCAGGCAATTAAAGCAGGCAGGCAATTAAGACTGGTAATTAAGGCAGGTAAATAAGGCTGGCAATTTAGGCAGGCAATTGAGGCAGTCAATTAAGACAGGCAATAAAGGCAGCAAATCAAGGAAGGCATTTAAGGCATGCAATTAATGTAGCCAATTAAGGCAGGCAATTAAGGCAGGCAAATAATGCAGGTAATTTAGAAAGGCAATTAAGGCAGGCAATTAAGGCAAGCAATTAAGGCAGGTAGTTTAGAAAGCCAATTAAGACATGCAATTAAGGCAGGCACCCAATTAAGGCTGGTAATAAAGGCATGCAATTAAGGCAGGCAATTAAGCCAGGCAATTAGGCAGGCAATTAAGGCTGGCAATGAAGGCAGGCTAATGAGGTAGGCAAATAATGCACGTAATTAGGGAAGGCAAATAGGCAGGTAATTAAGGCAGGCAATTAAGGCAAGCTATTTAGGCAGGTAGTAACGAAAGCCAATTAAGGCCGGCAATTAAGGTAGGCATTTAAAGAAGGCAATTAAGGCAGGCAATTAATGTAGCCAATTAAGGCAGGCAAATAAGGCAGCCAAATAATGCAGGTAATTTGGTAAGGCAATTAAGGCAGGCAATTAAGGCAAGCAATTAAGGCAGGTAGTTTAGAAAGCCAATTAAGACATGCAATTAAGGCAGGCACCCAATTAAGGCTGGTAATAAAGACATGCAATTAAGGCAGGCAATTAAAGCAGGCAATTAAGGCAGGCAATTGAGGCAGGTAATTAAGAAAGGCAATTAAAGCAGGCAATGAAGCCAGGCAATTAAGGCAGGCAATTAAAGCAGGCAATAAAGGCAGGCAATTAAGGCAAGCTATTAAGGATGGCAATTAAGGCAGCCAATTAAGGAATGCAATTAAGGCAGGCAATTAAGGCAGGCAATTAAAGAAGGCAATTAGTGCAAACAATCAAGGCAGGAAATTAAGGAAGGAAAAAGGCAGGCAATTAAGGCAGGCAGTGATGGCAGGCAATAATGGCAGGCAATATGAGCAGGCAATTAAGGCAGTCAATTAAGGCAGACAATTAAGGCAGGCAATTAAGGCTGGCAATAAAGGCAGGCAATTAATGCAGGAAATTCAAGCAGGCAATTAAGGCAGGGAATAAAGGCAGGCATTTAAGGCAGGCAATTAAGGCAGGCAATTAAAGCAGGCAATTAAGGCAGGCAATCAAGGCAGGCAATTAAGGAAGGAAAAAGGCAGGCAATTAAGGCAGGCAATTAAGGCAGGCATTAAGGCAAGCAATTAAGGCAGGTAGTTAAGAAAGCCAATTAAGGCAAGCAATTAAGGATGGCAATTAAGGCAGCCAATTTAGGAATGTAATTAAGGCAGCCAATTAAGGCAGGCGATTAAGGAAGGCAGCCAATTAAGGCTGGTAATTAAGGCATGCAATTTAGGCAGGCAATTAAGGCAGGCAATTAAGTCAGGCAATTAAGGCAGACAATTAAGGCAGCCAATTTAGGAATGCAATTAAGGCAGCCTATTAATGCAGGCGATTGAGGCAGGCAGCCAATTAAGGCTGGTAATTAAGGCATGCAATTAAGGCAGGCAATAAAGACAGGCAATTAAGGCAGACAATTAAGGCAGGCAATTAAGGCAGCCAATTAAGGCAGGCGATTAAGGCAGGCAGCCAATTAAGGCTGGTAATTAAGGCATGCAATTAAGGCAGGCAATTAAGCCAGGCAATTAAGGCAGACAATTAAGGCAGGCAATTAAGCCAGGCAATTAAGGCTGGCAATGAAGGCAGGCTAATGAGGTAGGCAAATAATGCAGTTAATTAGGGAAGGCAATTAAGGCAGGCAATTAAGACAGGCAATTAAGGAAAGCAATTAAGGCAGGTAATAAAGAAAGCCAATTAAGGCAGGCGATTTAGGCAGGTAATTAAGGCAGGCAGCCAATTAAGGCTGGTTATTAAGGCATGCAATTAAGGCAGGCAATTAAGGCAGGCAATTAAGGCAGGCAATTAAGGCAGACAATTAAGGCTGGCAATTAAGGCTGGCAATGAAGGCAGACAATTAGGTAGTCAAATAATGCAGGTAATTAGGGCAGGCAATTAAGGCAAGCAATTAAGGCATGCAATTAAAGCAGGCAATTAAGGCAGGCAAATAATGCAGGTAATTAGGAAAGGCAATTAGGCATGCAATAAATGCAGGCAAATAAGGCAGGCAATCATGGAAGGCAATTAAGAGAAGCAATTAATGTAGCCAATTAAGGCAGGCAATTAAGGCAGGCAGGCAATTAAGACTGGTAATTAAGGCAGGTAAATAAGGCTGGCAATTTAGGCAGGCAATTGAGGCAGGCAATTAATACAGGCAATTAAAGCAGGCAATTAAGGCAGCAAATCAAGGAAGGCAATTAAGGCATGCAATTAAAGCAGGCAATTAAGGCAGGCATTTTAGGCACGCAATCAAGTAAGGAAATTAAGGCGGGAAGTTAAGGCAGGCAATTAAGGCAGACATTTAAGACAGGCAATTAAGGCAGGCAATGAAGGCAGGCATTATGTAGTCAAATAATGCAGGTAATTAGGAAAGGCAATTAGGCAGGCAATTAAGGTTGGCAATTAAATCAGCCAATTAACAAATGCAATTAAAGCAGCCAATTAGGCAGTCAATTAAGGTAGTAAATTAAGACAGGCTATTAAAGCAGGCTATTAAGGCAGGCAAATAAGGCAGGCATTCAAGGAAGGCAATTAAGGCAAGCAATTAATGTAGCCAATTAAAGCAGGCAATTAAGTCAGGCAATAAAGGCATGCAATTAAGGCAGGTAATTAAGGCAGGCAATTAAGGCAGGCAATAAAGGCAGACATTTAAGGCAGTCAATTAAGGCTGTAATTATAGACAGGCAATTAAATTAGGCAAATAATGCAGGTAATGAGGGAAAGCAATTAAGGCAGGCAATTAAGGCAGTCAATTAAGTCAAGCAATTAAGGCAGGTAGTAACAAAAGCCAATTAAGGCAGGCAATTTAGGCAGGCAACCAATTTTAGCTGGTAATTATGGCATGCAATTAAGGCATGCAATTAAGGCAGGCAATTAAGGCAGGCAATTAAGGCAAGCAATCAAGAAATGCAATTAAGTCAGGCAATTAAAGCAGGCAATTATGGCCGGCAATTAAGGCAGTCAATTAAGGCAGACAAATAAGTCAGGCAATTAAGGCTGGCAATAAAGGAAGGCTAATGAGGTAGGCAAATAATGCAGGTAATTAGGGAAGGCAATTAAGGCAGGTAATTAAGGCAGGCAATTAAGGCAAGCTATTTAGGCAGGTAGTTAAGAAAGCGTATTAAGGCAGGCAATTAAGGCAGGCAATTAAGGCAGGCAGCCAATTAAGTCTGGTAATTAAGCAATGCAATTAAGGCAGGCAATTAAGGCAGGCAATTAAGGCAGGCAATTAAGGCAGGCAATAAAGGCAGGCAATTAAGGCAGGCAATAAAGGCAGGCAAACAAGAAATGCAATTAAATCAGGCAATTAAGGCAGGCAATTAAAGCAGGCAATTATGGCAGGCAATTAAGGCAGTCCATTTAGGCAGACAATTAAGGCAGGTTATTAAGGTTGGCAATGAAACCAGGCTGTTAAAGGTAGGCAAATAATGCAGGTAATTAGGGAAGGCAATTTAGACAGGCAATTAAGGCAGGGAATTAGGGCAAGCTATTTAGGCAGGTATTGAAGAAAGCCAATTAAGACAGGCAATAAAGGCAGGCAGCCAATTAAGGCTGGTAATTAAAGTATGTAATGAAGGCAGGCAATTTAGGGACACAGTTAAAGCAAGCTATTCAGGATGGCATTTAAGGCAGCCAATTGAGGAATGTAATTAAGGCAGGCAATTAAGACAGGCAATTAAGGCAAGCAATTAAGGCACGTTTAAAAGAAAGCCAATTAAGGCAGGCAATTAAGGCAGGCAATTAAGGCTGGCAATGAAGGCAGGCTAATGAGGTAGGCAAATAATGCACGTAATTAGGGAAGGCAATTAGGCAGGTAATTAAGGCAGGCAATTAAGGCAAGCTATTTAGGTAGGTAGTAACGAAAGCCAATTAAGGCCGGCAATTAAGGCAGGCATTTAAAGAAGGCAATTAAGGCAGGCAATTAATGTAGCCAATTAAGGCAGGCAAATAAGGCAGCCAAATAATGCAGGTAATTTGGTAAGGCAATTAAGGCAGGCAATTAAGGCAAGCAATTAAGGCAGGTAGTTTAGAAAGCCAATTAAGACATGCAATTAAGGCAGGCACCCAATTAAGGCTGGTAATAAAGACATGCAATTAAGGCAGGCCTTAAAGCAGGCAATTAAGGCAGGCAATTGAGGCAGGTAATTAAGAAAGGCAATTAAAGCAGGCAATGAAGCCAGGCAATTAAGGCAGGCAATTAAAGCAGGCAATAAAGGCAGGCAATTAAGGCAAGCTATTAAGGATGGCAATTAAGGCAGCCAATTAAGGAATGCAATTAAGGCAGGCAATTAAGGCAGGCAATTAAAGAAGGCAATTAGTGCAAACAATCAAGGCAGGAAATTAAGGAAGGAAAAAGGCAGGCAATTAAGGCAGGCAGTGATGGCAGGCAATAATGGCAGGCAATATGAGCAGGCAATTAAGGCAGTCAATTAAGGCAGACAATTAAGGCAGGCAATTAAGGCTGGCAATAAAGGCAGGCAATTAATGCAGGAAATTCAAGCAGGCAATTAAGGCAGGGAATAAAGGCAGGCATTTAAGGCAGGCAATTAAGGCAGGCAATTAAAGCAGGCAATTAAGGCAGGCAATCAAGGCAGGCAATTAAGGAAGGAAAAAGGCAGGCAATTAAGGCAGGCAATTAAGGCAGGCATTGAGGCAAGCAATTAAGGCAGGTAGTTAAGAAAGCCAATTAAGGCAAGCAATTAAGGATGGCAATTAAGGCAGCCAATTTAGGAATGTAATTAAGGCAGCCAATTAAGGCAGGCGATTAAGGAAGGCAGCCAATTAAGGCTGGTAATTAAGGCATGCAATTTAGGCAGGCAATTAAGGCAGGCAATTAAGTCAGGCAATTAAGGCAGACAATTAAGGCAGCCAATTTAGGAATGCAATTAAGGCAGCCTATTAATGCAGGCGATTGAGGCAGGCAGCCAATTAAGGCTGGTAATTAAGGCATGCAATTAAGGCAGGCAATAAAGACAGGCAATTAAGGCAGACAATTAAGGCAGGCAATTAAGGCAGCCAATTAAGGCAGGCGATTAAGGCAGGCAGCCAATTAAGGCTGGTAATTAAGGCATGCAATTAAGGCAGGCAATTAAGCCAGGCAATTAAGGCAGACAATTAAGGCAGGCAATTAAGCCAGGCAATTAAGGCTGGCAATGAAGGCAGGCTAATGAGGTAGGCAAATAATGCAGTTAATTAGGGAAGGCAATTAAGGCAGGCAATTAAGACAGGCAATTAAGGAAAGCAATTAAGGCAGGTAATAAAGAAAGCCAATTAAGGCAGGCGATTTAGGCAGGTAATTAAGGCAGGCAGCCAATTAAGGCTGGTTATTAAGGCATGCAATTAAGGCAGGCAATTAAGGCAGGCAATTAAGGCAGGCAATTAAGGCAGACAATTAAGACAGGCAATTAAGGCTGGCAATGAAGGCAGACAATTAGGTAGTCAAATAATGCAGGTAATTAGGGCAGGCAATTAAGGCAAGCAATTAAGGCAGGTAGTAAAGAAAGCCAATTAAGGCAGTCAATTAAGGCAGCCAATTAAGGCATGCAATTAAAGCAGGCAATTAAGGCAGGCAAATAATGCAGGTAATTAGGAAAGGCAATTAGGCATGCAATAAATGCAGGCAAATAAGGCAGGCAATCATGGAAGGCAAATAAGGGAAGCAATTAATGTAGCCAATTAAGGCAGGCAATTAAGGCAGGCAGGCAATTAAGACTGGTAATTAAGGCAGGTAAATAAGGCTGGCAATTTAGGCAGGCAATTGAGGCAGGCAATTAATACAGGCAATTAAAGCAGGCAATTAAGGCAGCAAATCAAGGAAGGCAATTAAGGCATGCAATTAAAGCAGGCAATTAAGGCAGGCATTTTAGGCAGGCAATCAAGTAAGGAAATTAAGGCAGGAAGTTAAGGCAGGCAATTAAGGCAGACATTTAAGACAGGCAATTAAGGCAGGCAATGAAGGCAGGCATTATGTAGTCAAATAATGCAGGTAATGAGGAAAGGCAATTAGGCAGGCAATTAAGGTTGGCAATTAAATCAGCCAATTAACAAATGCAATTAAAGCAGCCAATTAGGCAGTCAATTAAGGAAGTAAATTAAGACAGGCTATTAAAGCAGGCTATTAAGGCAGGCAAATAAGGTAGTAAATTAAGACAGGCTATTAAAGCAGGCTATTAAGGCAGGCAAATAAGGCAGGCATTCAAGGAAGGCAATTAAGGCATGCAATTAAGGCAGGTAATTAAGGCTGGCAATTAAGGCAGGCAATAAAGGCAGACATTTAAGGCAGTCAATTAAGGCTGTAATTATAGACAGGCAATTAAATTAGGCAAATAATGCAGGTAATGAGGGAAAGCAATTAAGGCAGGCAATTAAGGCAGTCAATTAAGGCAAGCAATTAAGGCAGGTAGTAACAAAAGCCAATTAAGGCAGGCAATTTAGGCAGGCAACCAATTTTAGCTGGTAATTAAGGCATGCAATTAAGGCATGCAATTAAGGCAGGCAATTAAGGCAGGCAATTAAGGCAAGCAATCAAGAAATGCAATTAAGTCAGGCAATTAAAGCAGGCAATTATGGCCGGCAATTAAGGCAGTCAATTAAGGCAGACAAATAAGTCAGGCAATTAAGGCTGGCAATAAAGGAAGGCTAATGAGGTAGGCAAATAATGCAGGTAATTAGGGAAGGCAATTAAGGCAGGTAATTAAGGCAGGCAATTAAGGCAAGCTATTTAGGCAGGTAGTTAAGAAAGCGTATTAAGGCAGGCAATTAAGGCAGGCAATTAAGGCAGGCAGCAAATTAAGTCTGGTTATTAAGCAATGCAATTAAGGCAGGCAATTAAGGCAGGCAATTAAGGCAGGCAATTAAGGCAGGCAATAAAGGCAGGCAATTAAGGCAGGCAATAAAGGCAGGCAAACAAGAAATGCAATTAAATCAGGCAATTAAGGCAGGCAATTAAAGCAGGCAATTATGGCAGGCAATTAAGGCAGTCCATTTAGGCAGACAATTAAGGCAGGTTATTAAGGTTGGCAATGAAACCAGGCTGTTAAAGGTAGGCAAATAATGCAGGTAATTAGGGAAGGCAATTTAGACAGGCAATTAAGGCAGGGAATTAGGGCAAGCTATTTAGGCAGGTATTGAAGAAAGCCAATTAAGACAGGCAATAAAGGCAGGCAGCCAATTAAGGCTGGTAATTAAAGCATGTAATGAAGGCAGGCAATTTAGGGACACAGTTAAAGCAAGCTATTCAGGATGGCATTTAAGGCAGCCAATTGAGGAATGTAATTAAGGCAGGCAATTAAGACAGGCAATTAAGGCAAGCAATTAAGGCACATTTAAAAGAAAGCCAATTAAGGCAGGCAATTAAGGCAGGCAGCCAATTAAGGCTGGTAATTAAGGCATGCAATTAAGGCAGGCAATTAAGGCAGGCATTTAAGGCAGGCAATTAAGGCAAGCAATTAAGGATGGCAATTAAGGCAGCCAATTAAGGCAGGCAATAAAGGAAGGCAATTAAGGCAAGCAATTAAGGATAGCAATTAAGGCAGCCAATTAAGGCAGGCAATAAAGGCAGGCATTCGAGAAAATCAATTAAGGTAGGCAAATAATGCAGGTAATTAGGGAAGGCAATTAAGGCAGGCAATTAAGGCAGGCAATTAAGGCAAGCAATTAAGGCAGGTAGTTTAGAAAGCCAATAAGACAGGCAATTAAGGCAGGCAGCCAATTAAGCCTGGTAATTAAGGCATGCAATTAAGGCAGGCAATTAAGCCAGGCAATTAAGGCAGGTAATTAAGGCTGGCAATGAAGGCAGGCTAATGAGGTAGGCAAATAATGCAGGTAATTAGGGAAGGCAATTAAGGCAGGTAATTAAGGCAGGCAATTAAGGCAAGCTATTTAGGCAGGTAGTTAAGAAAGCCAATTAAGGCAGGCAATTAAGGCAGGCAATTAAGGCAAGCAATTAAGGCAGGTAGTAAAGAAAGCCAATTAAGGCAGGCAATTAAGGCAGGCAATTAAGGCAGGCAGCCAATTATGGCTGGTAATTAAGGCATGCAATTAAGGCAGGCAATTTAGGCAGGCAATTTAGACAAGAAATTAAGGCAGGTAGTTTAGAAAGCCAATAAAGACAGGTAATTAAGGCAGGCAGCCAATAAAGGCTGGTAATTAAGGCATGTAATTAAGGCAGGCAATTAAGCCAGGCAATTAAGGCAAGCAATTAAGGATGGCAATTAAGGCAGCCAATTTAGGAATGCAATTAAGGCAGCCAATTAAAGCAGGCGATTAAGGCAGGCAGCCAATTAAGGCAGGTAATTAAGGCATGCAATTAAGGCAGGCAATTAAGGCAGGCAATAAAGGCAGACAATTAAGGCAGGCAATTAAGTCTGGCAATGAAGGCAGGCAATTAAGGCAGGCAGGCAAATAAGACTGGTATTTAAGGAGGCAATAAAGGTAGGCAAATAATGCAGGTAATTAGGGAAGGCAATTAAGGCAGGCAATTAAGGGAAGCAATTAAGGATGGCAATTAAGGCAGCCAATTTAGAAATGCAACTAAGGCAGACATTTAAGGCAGTCAATTAAGGCTGTAATTATAGACAGGCAATTAAATTAGGCAAATAATGCAGGTAATGAGGGAAAGCAATTAAGGCAGGCAATTAAGGCAGGCAACCAATTAAAGCTTGTAATTAAGGCATGAAATTAAGGCATGCAATTAAGGCAGGCAATTAAGGCAGCCAATTAAGGCAAGCAATCAAGAAATGAAATTAAGGCAGGCAATTAAGTCAGGCAATTAAAGCAGACAATAATGGCCGGCAATTAAGGCAGTCAATTAAGGCAGACAAATAAGTCAGGCAATTAAGGCTGGCAATAAAGGAAGGCTATTAAGGCAAGAAATTAATGTAGCCAATTAAGTCAGGCAATTAAGGCAGGCAAATAGTGCAGGTAATTAGGGAAGAAAATTAAGGAAGGCAATTAAAGCAGGCAAATAATGCAGGTAATTAGTGAAGGCAATTAAGGAAGGCAATTAAGGCAGGCATTTTAGGCAGGCAATTAATGCAGGCAAATAAGGCAGGCAATAATGAAAGGCAATTAAGGCAAGCAATTAATGTAGCCAATTAAGGCAGGCAATTAAGGCAGACAGGCAATTAAGACTGGTAATTAAGGCAGGTAAATAAGGCTGGCAATTTAGGCAGGCAATTGAGGCAGGCAATTAAGACAGGCAATTAAAGCAGGCAATTAAGGCAGCAAATCAAGGAAGGCAATTAAGGCATGCAATTAATGTAGCCAATTAAGGCAGGCAATTAAGGCAGGCAAATAATGCAGGTAATTTGGTAAGGCAATTAAGGCAGGCAATTAAGGCAAGCAATTAAGGCAGGTAGTTTAGAAAGCCAATTAAGACAGCAATTAAGGCAGGCAGCCAATTAAGGCTGGTAATTAAGGCATGCAATTAAGGCAAGCAATTAAGCCAGGCAATTAAGGCAGGTAATTAAGGCTGGTAATGAAGGCAGGCTTATGAGGTAGGCAAATAATGCAGGTAATTAGGGAAGGCAATTAAGGCAGGTAATGAAGGCAGTCAATTAAGGCAAGCTATTTAGGCAGGTAGTAACGAAAGCCAATTAAGGCAGGCAATTATGGCAGTCATTTAAGGCAGGCATCTAATTAAGGCTGGTAATAAAGACATGCAATTAAGGCAGGCAATTAAGGCAGGCAATTAAGGCAGGCAATTAAGGCAGGCAATTAAGGCAGGCAATTGAGGCAGGCAATTAAGAAAGGCAATTAAGGTAGGCAATTAAGGCAGGCAATTAACAGGATATTAAGGCAGGCAATTAAGGCAAGCTATTAAGGATGGCAATTAAGGCAGCCAATTAAGGAATGGAATTAAGGCAGGCAATAAAGGCAGGCAATGAAAGCAGGCAATTAGTGCAGGCAATCAAGGCAGGCAATTAAGGAAGGAAAAAGGCATGCAATTAAGGCAGGCAATGATGGCAGGCAATAATGGCAGGCAATAATGGCAGGCAATTAAGGCAGACAATTAAGGCAGACAATTAAGGCAGGCAATTAAGGCTGGCAATAAAGGCAGGCAATTAATGCAGGAAATTCAAGCAGGCAATTAAGGCAGGCAATAAAGGCAGGCAATTAAGGCAGGCAATTAAGGCAGGCAATTAAGGCAGGCAATTAAGGCAGGCAATTAAGGCAGGCAATTAAGGCAGGCAATCAAGGCAGGCAATTAAGGAAGGAAAAAGGCAGGCAATTAAGGCAGGCAATTAAGGCAAGCAATTAAGGCAGGTAATTAAGAAAGCCAATTAAGGCAGGCAATTAAGGCAGGCAATTAAGGCAGGCAGCCAATTATGGCTGGTTATAAAGGCATGCAATTAAGGCAGGCAATTAAGGCAGGCAAAAATGGCAGGCAATTAAGGCAGTCAATTAAGGCAGACAATTAAGGCAGGCAATTAGGGCTGGCAATGAAGGCAGGAAATTAAGGTAGGCAAATAATGCAGGTAATTAGGGAAGGCAATTAAGGCAGCCAATTAGGCAGGCAAATTAGACAAGCAATTAAGGCAGGTAGTTTAGAAAGCCAATAAAGACAGGCAATTAAGGCAGGCAGCCAATAAAGGCTGGTAATTAAGGCATGCAATTAAGGCAGGCAATTAAGGCAAGCAATTAAGGCAGGTTGTTTAGAAAGCCAATTAAGGCAGGCTATTAAGGCAGGCAGCCAATTAAGGCTGGTAATTTAAGCATGCAATTAAGGCAGGCAATTAAGCCAGGCAATTAAGGCAAGCAATAAAGGATGGCAATTAAGGCAGCCAATTTAGGAATGCCATTAAGGAAGCCAATAGAGCAGGAAATTAAGGCAGGCAATTAAAGCAGGCAATTACGGCAGGCAATTAAGTCAATCAATTAAGGCAGACAATTAAGGCAGGCAATTAAGGCTGGCAATGAAGGCAGGCTATTAAGGTAGGCAATTAAGGCAGGCAATCGACAAAGGCAATTAAGGTAGGCAAATAATGCAATTAATTTGGGAAGGCAATTAAGGCAAGCAATTAAGGCAGGCAATTTAGGCAAGCAATTAAGGCAGGTAGTTTAGAAAGCCAATTAAGACAGGCAATTAAGGCAGGCAGCCAATTAAGGCTGGTAATAAAGACATGCAATTAAGGCAGGCAATTAAGCTAGGCAATTAAGGCAAGCAATCAAGGATGGCAATTAAGGCAGCAAATTTAGGAATGCAATTAAGGCAGCCAATTAAGGCAGGCAATTAAGGCAGGCAATTAGCACAGGCAATTTAGGCAGGCAATAAAGGCATGCAAACAAGAAATGCAATTAAAGCAGGCAATTAAGGCAGGCCATTAAAGTAGGCAATTACGGCAGGCAATTAAGTCAATCAATTAAGGCAGACAATTAAGGCAGGCAATTAAGGCTGGCAATGAAGGCAGGCTATTAAGGTAGGCAAATATGCAGGTAATTAGGGAAGGCAATTAAGGCATGCAATTTAGGCAGGTAATAAAGGCAAACAATTAAGGATGGCAATTAAGGCAGCCAATTAAGGCAGGCAATAAAGGCAGGCAATAAAGGCAAGCAATTAAGGATGGCAATTAAGGCAGCCAATTAAGGCAGGCAATTAAGGCAGGCAATCGACAAAGGCAATTAAGGTAGGCAAATAATGCAGGTAATTTGGGAAGGCAATTAAGGCAAGCAATTAAGGCAGGCAATTTAGGCAAGCAATTAAGGCAGGTAGTTTAGAAAGCCAATTAAGACAGGCAATTAAGGCAGGCAGCCAATTAAGGCTGGTAATTAAGGCATGCAATTAAGGCAGGCAATTAAGCTAGGCAATTAAGGCAAGCAATCAAGGATGGCAATTAAGGCAGCAAATTTAGGAATGCAATTAAGGCAGCCAATTAAGGCAGGCAATTAAGGCAGGCAATTAGCACAGGCAATTTAGGCAGGCAATAAAGGCATGCAAACAAGAAATGCAATTAAAGCAGGCAATTAAGGCAGGCCATTAAAGTAGGCAATTATGGCAGGCAATTAAGACAGTCCATTTAGGCAGACAATTAAGGCAGGTTATTAAGGATGGCATTTAAGGCAGCCAATTGAGGAATGTAATTAAGGCAGGCAATTAAAGCAGTCAATAATGGTAGGCAATTAAGTCAATCAATTAAGGCAGACAATTAAGGCAGGCAATTAAGGCTGGCAATTAAGGCTGGCAATGAAGGCAGGCTATTAAGGTAGGCAAATATACAGGTAATTAGGGAAGGCAATTAAGGCATGCAATTAAGGCAGGCAATTAAGGCAAGCAATTAAGGATGGCAATTAAGGCAGCCAATTAAGGCAGGCAAAAAAGGCAGCCAATTAAGGCAAGCAATTAAGGATGGCAATTAAGGCAGCCAATTAAGGCAGGCAATAAAGGCAGGCAATCAAGAAAGGCAATTAAGGTAGGCAAATAATACAGGTAATTAGGGAAGGCAATTAAGGCAGGCAATTAAGGCAGGCAATTAAGGCAAGCAATTAAGGCAGGTAGTTTAGAAAGCCAATTAAGACAGGCAATTAAGGCAGGCATACAATTAAGGCTGGTAATAAAGGCATGCAATTAAGGCAGGCAATTAAGCCAGGCAATTAAGCATGCAATTAAGGATGGCAATTAAGGCAGCAAATTTAGGAATGCAATTAAGGCAGCCAATTAAGGCAGGCAATTAAGGCAGGCAATTAGGGAAGGCAATTAGGCAGTCAATTAAGGCAGACTATTAAGGCAGGCAATTAAGTCTGGCAATGAAGGCAGGCTATTAGGTTAGGCAAATAATGCAGGTAATTAGGGAAGGCAATCAAGGCAGGCAATTAAGGCAAGCAATTAAGGCAATCTATTTAGGCGGGTAGTAAAGAAAGCCAATTCAGGCAAGCGATTAAGGCAGGCAATTAAGGCAGGCAGACAATTAAGGCAGGTAAATAAGGCTGGCATTTTAGGCAGACAATTGTGGCAGTCAATTAAGACAGGCAATTTAAGCAGGCAATGAAGGCAGGCAATTAAGTCTGGCAATGAAAGCAGGCTATTAGGGTAGGCAAATAATGCAGGTAATTAGGGAAGGCAATTAAGGCAGGCAATTAAGGCAGGCAATTAAGGCAGGCAATTAAGGCAAGCTATTTAGGCGGGTGGTAAATAAAGCCAATTAAGGCAGGCAGCCAATTAAGGCTGGTAATTAAAGCATGCAATTAAGGCAAGCAATTTAGGCACGCAATTAAGGCAAGCTATTAAGGATGGCATTTAAGGCAGCCAATTGAGGAATGTAATTAAGGCAGGCAATTAAAGCAGTCAATAATGGTAGGCAATTAAGTCAATCAATTAAGGCAGACAATTAAGGCAGGCAATTAAGGCTGGCAATGAAGGCAGGCTATTAAGGTAGGCAAATATACAGGTAATTAGGGAAGGCAATTAAGGCATGCAATTAAGGCAGGCAATTAAGGCAAGCAATTAAGGATGGCAATTAAGGCAGCCAATTAAGGCAGGCAAAAAAGGCAGCCAATTAAGGCAAGCAATTAAGGATGGCAATTAAGGCAGCCAATTAAGGCAGGCAATAAAGGCAGGCAATCAAGAAAGGCAATTAAGGTAGGCAAATAATACAGGTAATTAGGGAAGGCAATTAAGGCAGGCAATTAAGGCAGGCAATTAAGGCAAGCATTTAAGGCAGGTAGTTTAGAAAGCCAATTAAGACAGGCAATTAAGGCAGGCATACAATTAAGGCTGGTAATAAAGGCATGCAATTAAGGCAGGCAATTAAGCCAGGCAATTAAGCATGCAATTAAGGATGGCAATTAAGGCAGCAAATTTAGGAATGCAATTAAGGCAGCCAATTAAGGCAGGCAATTAAGGCAGGCAATTAAGTCTGGCAATGAAAGCAGGCTATTAGGGTAGGCAAATAATGCAGGTAATTAGGGAAGGCAATTAAGGCAGGCAATTAAGGCAGGCAATTAAGGCAGGCAATTAAGGCAAGCTATTTAGGCGGGTGGTAAATAAAGCCAATTAAGGCAAGCGATTAAGGCAGGCAATTAAGGCAAGCAGCCAATTAAGGCAGGTAAATAAGGCTGGCATTTTAGGCAGACAATTGAGGCAGTCAATTAAGACAGGCAATTAAAGCAGGCAATGAAGACAGGCAATTAAGGCAGGCAATTAAGGCAGGCAATTAAAGGCAGGCAATTAAGGAAAGCAATTAAGGCAGGTAATAAAGAAAGCCAATTAAGGCAGGCGATTTAGGCAGGCAATTAAGGCAGGCAGTCAATTAAGGCTGGTAATTAAGGCACGCAATTAAGGCAAGCAATTATGGCAGGCAATTAAGGCAGGCAATTAAAGCAGACAATTAAGACAGGCAATAAAGGCAGGCAATTAAGGCAAGCAATTAATGTAGCCAATTAAGGCAGGCAATTAAGGCAGGCAAATAATGCAGGTAATTTGGTAAGGCAATTAAGGCAGGCAATAAAAAGGCAGGCATTTAAGGCAAGCAATTAAGGCAGGGAGTAAAGAAAGCCAATAAAGGCAGGCGAGTAATGCAGGCAATTAAGGCAGGCAGCCAATTAAGGCTGGTAATTAAGGCATGCAATTAAGGCAGGCAATTAAGGCAGGCTATTAAGGCAGGCAATTTAGGCATGCAATTAATGCAGGCAATAAAGGCAGGCAATTAAGGCAGACAATTAAGCCAGGCAATTAGGCAGGCAATTAAGGCTGGCAATGAAGGCAGGCTAATGAGGTAGGCAAATTATGCAGGTAATTAGGGAAGGCAATTAAGGCAGGCAATTAAGGCAGGCAATTAAGGCAAGCTATTTAGGCGGGTAGTAAAGAAAGCCAATTAAGGCAAGCGATTAAGGCAGGCAATTAAGGCAGGCAGCCAATTAAGGCAGGTAAATAAGGCTGGCATTTTAGGCAGACAATTGAGGCAGTCAATTAAGACAGGCAATTTAAGCAGGCAATGAAGGCAGGCAATAAAGGCAGGCAATTAAGGCAGGCAATTAAGGCAAGCAATTAATGTAGCCAATTAAGGCAATCAATTAAGGCAGGCAAATAATGCAGGTAATTTAGTAAGGCAATTAAGGCAGGCAATGAAGGCAGGCAATTAAGGTAGTCAAATAATGCAGGTAATTAGAAAAGGCAATTAGGCAAGCAAATAAGGCAGGCATTTAAGGCAAGCAATTAAGGCAGGGAGTAAAGAAAGCCAATTAAGGCAGACGATTAATGCAGGCAATTAAGGCAGGCAGCCAATTAAGGCTGGTAATTAAGGCATGCAATAGGGGAAGGAAATTAAGGCAGGCTATTAAGGCAGGCAATTAAGGCAGGAAATTAAGGCAGACAATTAAGACAGGCAATTAAGGCTGGCAATGAAGGCAGACAATTTTAGGTAGTCAAATAAAGCAGGTAATTAGGGAAGGCAATTAAGGCAAGCAATTAAGGCCTGCAATTAATGCAGGCAATTAAAGCATGCAATTAAGGCATGCAATTAATGTAGCCAATATAGGCAGGCAATTAAGGCAGGCAAATAATGCAGGTAATTTGGTAAGGCAATTAAGGCAGGCCATTAAGGCAAGCAATTAAGGCAGGTAGTAAAGAAAGCCAATTAAGGCAGTCAATTAAGGCAGCCAATTAAGGCATGCAATTAAGGCTGGCAATGAAGGCAGGCAATTAAGGCAGGCAGCCAATTAAGGCTGGTAATTAAGGCATGCAATTAAGGCAGGAAATTAAGGCAGGCAATAATGGCAGGCAATTAAGGCAGTTAATTAAGGCAGACAATTAAGGCAGGCAATTAAGGCAGGCAATTAAGGCAGGCAATTAAGACAGGCAATTAAGAAAAGCAATTAGGGCAGGTAATAAAGAAAGCCAATTAAGGCAGGCGATTTAGGCAGGTAATTAAGGCAGGCAGCCAATTAAGGCAGGCAATAAAGGCAGGCAATTAAGGCAGGCAAATAATGCAGGTAATTAGGAAAGGCAATTAGGCAGGCAATTAAGCCAGGCAATTAAGGCAGGCAATTAAGGCAGGCAGCCAATTATGGCTGGTAATTATGGCATGCAATTAAGGCAGGCAATTAAGGCAGGCAATAATGGCAGGCAATTAAGGCAGTTATTTAAGGCAGACAATTAAGGCAGGCAATTAAGGCTGGCAATGAAGGCAGGCAATTAAGGTAGGCAAATAATGCAGGTAATTAGGGAAAGCAATTAAGGCAGCCAATTAAGGCAGGCAAATAAGACAAGCAATTAAGGCGGGTAGTTTAGAAAGCCAATTAAGACAGGCAATTAAGGCAGGCAGCCAATAAAGGCTGGTAATTAGGGCATGCAATTAAGGCAGGCAATTAAGCCAGGCAATTAAGGCAATCAATTAAGAATGGCAATTAAGGCAGCCAATTTAGGAATGCAATTAAGGCAGCCAATTAAGGCAGGCGATTAAGGCAGTCAGCCAATTAAGGCTGGTAATTAAGGCATGCAATTAAGGCAGGCAATTAAGGCAGGCAATTAAGGCAGACAATTAAGGCTGGCAATTAAGGCTGGCAATTAAGGCAGGCAATTAAGGCAGGCAGGCAAATAAAACTGGTAATTAAGGCAGGCAATTAAGGTAGGCAAATAATGCATGTAATTAGGGAAGGCAATTAAGGCAGGAAATTAAGCCAGAAAATTAAGGCAAGCAATTAAGAATGGCAATTAAGGCAGCCAATTTAGGAATGCAATTAGGGCAGCCAATTAAGTCAGGAAATTAAGGCAGGCAATTAAAGCAGGCAATTACGGCAGGCAATTAAGTCAATCAATTAAGGCAGACAATTAAGGCAGGCAATTAAGGCTGGCAATGAAGGCAGGCTATTAAGGTAGGCAAATAATGCAGGTAACTAGGGAAGGCAATTAAGGCATGCAATTATGGCAGGCAATAAAGGCAAGCAATTAATGCAGGCAATTAAGGCAGGCAATCAAGGAAGGGAATTAAGGCAAGAAATTAATGTAGCCAGTTAACGCTGGTATTTTAGGCATGCAATTAAGGCAGGCAATCAAGAAAGGCAATTAAGGCAGGCAATTAAGGCAGACAATTAAAGAAGCAATTAAGGCTGGCAATGAAGGCAGGTAAAGGTAGGCAAATAATGCAGGTAATTAGGGAAGGCAATTAATGCAGGCAATTAAGGCAGGCAATTAAGGCAAGCTATTTAGGCAGGTAGTAAAAAAAGCCAATTAAGGCAGCAATTAAGTCAGGCAATTAAGGCAGGCAGCCAATTAAGGCAAGCTATTAAGGATGGCAATAAGGCAGCCAATTAAGGAATACAATTAAAGCAGCCAATTAAGGCAGGCAATTAAGGCAGGCAATTAAGGCAAGCAATTAAGGCAGGTAGTAAAGAAAGCCAATTAAGGCAAGCAATTAAAGCAGGCAGCCAATTAAGGCTGGTAATTAAGGCATGTAATTAAGGCAGGCAATTAAGGCAGGCAATAAAGGCAGGTAATAAAGGCAGGCAATTAAGGCAGGCAATTAAGGCAGACAATTAAGGCAGGCAATTAAGGCTGGCAATAAAGGCAGGCAATTATGGCAGGCAATTCAAGGAGGCAATAAAGGCAGGCAATTAAGGCAAGCAATTAAGGCAGGCAATTAAAGCAGGCAATTAAGGCAGGCAATCAAGGCAGGCAATTAAGAAAGGAAAAAGGCAGGCAATTAAGGCAGGCAATTAAGGCAAGCAATTAAGGCAGGTAGTTAAGAAAGCCAATTAAGGCAGGCAATTAATGCAGGCAATTAAGGCAGGCAATTAAGGCAGGCAATTAAGTCGGGCAGCCAATTAAGGCTGTAATTAAGGCATGCAATTAAGGCAGGCAATAATGGCAGAAAATTAAGGCAGGCAATTAAGTCTGGCAATTAAGGCAGGCAATTAAGGTAGGCAAATAATGCAGGTAATTAGGGAAAGCAATTAACGCAGCCAATTAAGGCAGACAATTAAGGCAAGCAATTAAGGCAGGTAGTTTAGAAAGCCAATTAAGACAGGCAATTAAGGCAGGCAGCCAATAAAGGCTGGTAATTAGGGCATGCAATTAAGGCAGGCAATTAAGCCAGGCAATTAAGGCAAGCTATTAAGGATGGCAATTTAGGCAGCCAATTTAGGAATGCAATTAAGTCAGCCAATTAAGGCAGGCGATTAAGGCAGTCAGCCAATTAAGGCTGGTAATTAAGGCATTCAATTAAGGCAGGCAATTAAGGCAGGCAATTAAGGCAGACAATTAAGGCAGGCAATTAAGGCTGGCAATGAAGGCAGGCAATTAAGGCAGGCAGGCAAATAAAACTGGTAGTTAAGGCAGGCAATTAAAGTAGGCAAATAATGCATGTAATTACGGAAGGCAATTAAGGCAGACAATTAAGCCAGGCAATTAAGGCAAGCAATTAAGAATGGCTATTAAGGCAGCCAATTTAGGAATGCAATTAAGGCAGCCAATTAAGTCAGGAAATTAAGGCAGGCAATTAAAGCAGGCAATTACAGCAGGCAATTAAGTCAATCAATAAAGGCAGACAATAAAGGCAGGCAATTAAGGCTGGCAATGAAGGCAGGCTATTAAGGTAGGCAAATATAGCAGGTAATTAGGGAAGGCAATTAAGGCATGCAATTAAGGCAGGCAATAAAGGCAAGCAATTAATGCAGGCAATTAAGGCAGGCAATCAAGGAAGGGAATTAAGGCAAGAAATTAATGTAGCCAGTTAAGGCTGGTATTTAAGGCATGCAATTAAGGCAGGCAATTAAGGCAGGCAATCAAGAAAGGCAATTAAGGCAGACAATTAAAGAAGCAATTAAGGCTGGCAAGAAGGCAGGTAAAGGTAGGCAAATAATGCAGGTAATTAGGGAAGGCAATTAATGCAGGCAATTAAGGCAGGCAATTAAGGCAAGCTATTTAGGCAGGTAGTAAAAAAAGCCAACTAAGGCAGCAATAAAGGCAGCCAATTAAGGCTGGTAATTAAGGCATGCAATTAAGGCAGACATATAGGCAGGCAATGAAGGCAGGCAATTAAGGCAAGCTATTAAGAATGGCAATAAGGCAGCCAATTAAGGAATACAATTAAAGCAGGCAATTAAGGCAGGCAATTAAGGCAAGCAATTAAGGCAAGCAATTAAGGCAGGTAGTTAAGAGAGCCAATTAAGGCAGGTAGTTTAGAAAGCCAATTAAGGCAGGCAATAAAGGCAGGCAGCCAATTAAGGCTGGTAATTTAGGCATGCAATAAAGGCAGGCAATTAAGCCAGGCAATTAAGGCAAGCAATTAAAGATGGCAATTAAGGCAGCCAATTTAGAAATGCAATTAAGGCTGCCAATCAAGGCAGGCGATTAAGGCAGGCAGCCAATTAAGGCTGGTAATTAAGGCATGCAATTAAGGCAGGCAATTTAGGCACGCAATTAGGGCAGGCTATCAAGAAAGGCAATTAAGGCAGGCAATTAAGGCAGGCAATTAGGCAGGCAATTAAGGCAGGCAATTAAGGCAGACAATTTAGGCAGGCAATAAGGCAGGCAAATAATGCAGGTAGTTACGGAAGGCAATTAAGGCAGGCAAATAAGGCAGGCAATTAATGCAGGCAATTAATGCAGGCAATTAATGCAGGCAAATAAGGCAGGTAATTAAGGTAGGCAAATAATGCTGGTAAATCGGGAAGGCAATTAAGGCAGGCAATTAAAGCAGGCAATTAAGGCAAGCAATTAAGGCAGGTAGTTTAGAAAGCCAATTAAGACAGGCAATTAAGGCAGGCAGCCAATTAAGGCTGGTAATTGAGGCATGCAATTAAGGCAGGCAATTAAGCCAAGCAATTAAGGCAGGCAATTAATGCTGGCAATGAAGGCAGGCTAATGAGGTAGGCAAAAAATGCAGGTAATTAGGGAAGGCAATTAAGGCAGGTAATTAAGGCAGGCAATTAAAGCAAGCCTTTTAGGCAGGTAGTAACAAAAGCCAATTAAGGCAGGCAATTAAGGCAGGCATTTAAGGCAGGCATCTAATTAAGGCTGCTAATAAAGACATGCAATTAAGGCAGGCAATTAAGGCAGGCAATTAAGGAGGGCAATTTAAAAAAGGCAATTAAAGCAGGCAATGAAGGCAGGCAATTAAGGCAGGCAATTAAGGCAGCCAATTAAGGAATGCAATTAAGGCAGGCAATTAAGGCAGGCAATTAAAGCAGGCAATTAGTGCAGGCAATCAAGGCAGGCTATT
Source organism: Bacillus rossius redtenbacheri (assembly GCF_032445375.1). Taxonomy (NCBI): domain Eukaryota; kingdom Metazoa; phylum Arthropoda; class Insecta; order Phasmatodea; family Bacillidae; genus Bacillus; species Bacillus rossius. Next base: position 144,560 of record NW_026962382.1, read on the forward strand.
AAGGAAGGAAAAAGGCAGGCAATTAAGGCAGGCAATTAAGGAATGCAATTAAGGCAGACAATTAAGGAATGCAATTAAAGCAGGCAATTAGTGCAATCAATCAAGGCCGGCAATTAAGGAAGGAAAAAGGCAGGCAATTAAGGCAGGCAATTAAGGCAAGCAATTAAGGCAGGTAGTTAAGAAAATTAATTAAGGCAGGCAATTAAGGCAGGCAATTAAGGCAGGCAACTAAGGCAGGCAGCCAATTAAGGCTGGTAATTAAGGCATGCAATTAAGGCAGGCAATTAAGGCAGGCAATAATGGCAGGCAATTAAGGCAGTTAATTAAGGCAGACAATTAAGGCAGGCAATTAAGGCTGGCAATGAAGGCAGGCAATTAAGGTAGGCAAATAATGCAGGTAATTAGGGAACACATTAAGGCAGCCAATTAAGGCAGGCAATTAAGGCAAGCAATTAAGGCAGGTAGTTTAGAAAGCCAATTAAGACAGGCAATTAAGGCAGGCAGCCAATAATGGCTGGTAATTAGGGCATGCAATTAAGGCAGGCAATTAAGCCAGGCAATTAAGGCAAGCAATTAAGGATGGCAATTAAGGCAGCTAATTTAGGAATGTAATTAAGGCAGGCGATTAAGGCAGGCAGCCAATTAAGGCTGGTAATTAAGGCATGCAATTAAGGCAGGCAATTAAGGCAGGCAATTAAGGCAGACAATTAAGGCAGGCAATTAAGGCTGGCAATGAAGGCAGGCAGGCAAATAAGACTGGTATTTAAGGAGGCAATAAAGGTAGGCAAATAATGCAGGTAATTAAGGCAGACAATTTAGGCAGGCAATAAAGGCTGGCAATGAAGGCAGGCAATTAAGGCAGGCAGGCAAATAAGACTGGTATTTAAGGAGGCAATAAAGGTAGGCAAATAATGCAGGTAATTAGGGAAGGCAATTAAGGCAGGCAATTAAGGCTGGTAATTAAGGCATGCAATTAAGGCAGACAATTAAGGCAGGCAATTAAGGCTGGTAATTAAGGCATGCAATTAAGGCAGACATATAGGCAGGCAATGAAGGCAGGCAATTAAGGCAAGCTATTAAGGATGGCAATAAGGCAGCCAATTAAGGAATACAATTAAAGCAGCCAATTAAGGCAGGCAATTAAGGCTGGCAATGAAGGCAGGCAATTAAGGCAGGCAGGCAAATAAAACTGGTAATTAAGGCAGGCAATTAAGGTAGGCAAATAATGCATGTAATTAGGGAAGGCAATTAAGGCAGGCAATTAAGCCAGGAAATTAAGGCAAGCAATTAAGGATGGCAAGTAAGGCAGCTAATTTAGGAATGCAATTAAGGCAGCCAATTAAGGCAGGCGATAAAGGGAGGCAGCCAATTAAGGCTGGTAATTAAGGCATGCAATTAAGGCAGGCAATTAAGGCAGGCAATAAAGGCAGACAATTAAGGCAGGCAATTAAGGCTGGCAATGAAGGCAGGCAATTAAGGCAGGCAGGCAAATAAGACTGGTATTTAAGGAGGCAATAAAGGTAGGCAAATAATGCAGGTAATTAGGGAAGGCAATTAAGGCAGGCATTTAAGCCAGGCAATTAAGGGAAGCAATTAAGGATGGCAATAAAGGCAGCCAATTTAGAAATGCAATTAAGGAATGATATAAAACCAGGCAATTAAGGTAGGCAAATAATGCAGGTAATAAGGGAAGGCAATTAAGGCAGGCAATTTAGGCAGGCAATTAAGGCAGGCAATTAAGGCAAGCAATTAAGGCAGGTAGTTTAGAAAGCCAATTAAGGCAGGCAATTAAGGCAGGCAGCCAATTAAGGCTGGTAATTTAGGCATGCAATTAAGGCAGGCAATTAAGCCAGGCAATTAAGGCAAGCAATAAAGGATGGCAATTAAGGCAGCCAATTTAGGAATGCAATTAAGGAAGCCAATAAGGCAGGAAATTAAGGCAGGCAATTAAAGCAGGCAATTACGGCAGGCAATTAAGTCAATCAATTAAGGCAGACAATTAAGGCAGGCTATTAAGGCTGGCAATGAAGGAAGGCTATTAAGGTAGGCAAATATGCAGGTAATTAGGGAAGGCAATTAAGGCATGAAATTAAGGCAGGCAATAAAGGCAAGCAATTAAGGATGGCAATTAAGGCAGCCAATTAAGGCAGGCAATAAAGGCAGGCAATAAAGGCAAGCAATTAAGGATGGCAATTAAGGCAGCCAATTAAGGCAGGCAATTAAGGCAGGCAATCGAAAAAGGCATTTAAGGTAGGCAAATAATGCAGGTAATTTGGGAAGGCAATTAAGGCAAGCAATTAAGGCAGGCAATTTTGGCAAGCAATTAAGGCAGGTAGTTTAGAAAGCCAATTAAGACAGGCAATTAAGGCAGGCAGCCAATTAAGGCTGGTAATTAAGGCATGCAATTAAGGCAGGCAATTAAGCTAGGCAATTAAGGCAACCAATCAAGGATGGCAATTAAGGCAGCAAATTTAGGAATGCAATTAAGGCAGCCAATTAAGGCAGGCAATTAAGGCAGGCAATTAGCACAGGCAATTAAGGCAGGCAATAAAGGCAGGCAATCAAGAAATGCAATTAAAGCAGGCAATTAAGGCAGGCAATTAAAGTAGGCAGTTATGGCAGGCAATTAAGACAGTCCATTTAGGCAGACAATAAAGGCAGGTTATTAAGGCTGGCAATGAAAGCAGGCTGATAAAGTAGGCAAATAATGCAGGTAATTAGGGAAGGCAATTAAGGCAGGCAATTAAGGCAGGCAATTAAGGCAAGCTATTTAGGCAGGTAGTAAAGAAAGCCAATTAAGACAGGCAATTAATGCAGGCAGCCAATTAAGGCTGGTAATTAAAGCATGCAATTAAGGCAGGCAATTTAGGCACGCAATTAAGGCAAGCTATTAAGGATGGCATTTAAGGCAGCCATTTGAGGAATGTAATTAAGGCAGGCAATTAAAGCAGTCAATTATGGCAGGCAATTAAGTCAATCAATTAAGGCAGACAATTAAGGCAGGCAATTAAGGCTGGCAATGAAGGCAGGCTATTAAGGTAGGCAAATATACAGGTAATTAGGGAAGGCAATTAAGGCATGCAATTAAGGCAGGCAATAAAGGCAAGCAATTAAGGATGTCAATTAAGGCAGCCAATTAAGGCAGGCAATAAAGGCAGGCAATAAAGGCAAGCAATTAAGGATGGCAATTAAGGCAGCCAATTAAGGCAGGCAAAAAAGGCAGGCAATCGAGAAAGGCAATTAAGGTAGGCAAATAATGCAGGTAATTAGGGAAGGCAATTAAGGCAGGCAATTAAGGCAGGCAATTAAGGCAAGCAATTAAGGCAGGTAGTTTAGAAAGCCAATTAAGACAGGCAATTAAGGCAGGCAGCCAATTAAGGCTGGTAATTAAGGCATGCAATTAAGGCAGGCAATTAAGCCAGGCAATTAAGTCAAGCAATTAAGGATGGCAATTAAGGCAGCAAATTTAGGAATGCAATTAAGGCAGCCAATTAAGGCAGGCAATTAAGGCAGGCAATTACGGCAGGCAATTAGGAAGTCAATTAAGGCAGACTATTAAGGCAGGCAATTAAGTCTGGCAATGAAGGCAGGCTATTAGGTTAGGCAAATAATGCAGGTAATTAGGGAAGGCAATTAAGGCAGGTAATTAAGGAAAGCAATTAAGGCAATCTATTTTGGCGGGTAGTAAAGAAAGCCAATTAAGGCAAGCGATTAAGGCAGGCAATTAAGGCAGGCAGCCAATTAAGGCAGGTAAATAAGGCTGGCATTTTAGGCAGACAATTGAGGCAGTCAATTAAGACAGGCAATTAAAGCAAGCAATGAAGGCAGGCAATTAAGGCAGGCAATTAAGGCAGGCAATTAAGGCAGGCAATTAAGGAAAGCAATTAAGGCAGGTAATAAAGAAAGCCAATTAAGGCAGGCGATTTAGGCAGGCAATTAAGGCAGGCAGCCAATTAAGGCAGACAATTGAGGCAGTCAATTAAGACAGGCAATTAAAGCAAGCAATGAAGGCAGGCAATTAAGGCAAGCAATTAAGGCATGCAATTAAGGCAGGCAATTAAGGCAGGCAATTAAGGCAGGCAATTAACGCAGAAAATTAAGACAGACAATTAAGGCAGGCAATTATGCAAGCAATTAATGTAGCCAATTAAGGCAGGCAATTTAGGCAGGCAAATAATGCAGGTAATTTGGTAAGGCAATTAAGGCAGGCAATGAAGGCAGGCAATTAAGGGAGTCAAATAATGCAGGTAATTAGGAAAGGAAATAAGGCAAGCAAATAAGGCAGGCATTTAAGGCAAGCAATTAAGGCAATGAGTAAAGAAAGCCAATTAAGGCAGGCGATTAAAGCAGGCAATTAAGGCAGGCAGCCAATTAAGGCTAGTAATTAAGGCATGCAATTAAGGCAGGCAATTAAATCAGGCTATTAAGGCAGGCAATTAAGGCAAGCAATTAAGAATAGCAATTAAGGCAGCCAATTTAGGAATGCAATTAAGGCAGCCAATTAAGTCAGGAAATTAAGGCAGGCAATTAAAGCAGGCAATCAAGTAAGGCAATTAAGGCAGGCAATTAAGGCAGACAATTAAGACAGGCAATTAAGGCTGGCAATTAAGGCAAGCAATTAATGTAGCCAATTAAGGCAGGCAAATAATGCAGGTAATTTGGTATGGTAATTAAGGCAGGCAATTAGGCAAGCAATTAAGGCAGGTAGTAAAGAAAGCCAATTAAGGCAGTCAATTAAGGCAGCCAATTAAGGCATGCAATTAAGGCAGGCAATTAAGGCAGGCATTTTAGGCAGGCAATCAAGTAAGGCAATTAAGGCACGAAATTAAGGCAGGCAATTATGGCAGACAATTAAGACAGGCAATTAAGGCAGGCAATGAAGGCAGGCAATTAAGGTAGTCAAATAATGCAGGTAATTAGGAAAGGCAATTAGGCAAGCAATTAAGGCAGGCATTTAAGGCAAGCAATTAAGGCAGGGAGTAAAGAAAGCCAATTAAGGCAAGCGATTAATGCAGGCAATTAAAGCAGGCAGCCAATAAAGGCTGGTAATTAAGGAATGTAATTAAGGCAGGCTATTAAGGCAGGCAATTAAGGCAAGCAATTAAGGATGGCAATTAAAGCAGGCTATTAAGGCAGGCAAATAAGGCAGGCATTCAAGGAAGGCAATTAAGGCAAGCAATTAATGTAGCCAATTAAGGCAGGCATTTAAGTCAGGCAATAAAGGCATGCAATTAAGGCAGGTAATTAAGGCAGGCAATTAAGGCAGGCAATTAAGGCTGACATTTTAGGCAGTCAATTAAGGCTGTAATTGAAGGCAGGCAATTAAATTAGGCAAATAATGCAGGTAATAAGGGAAAGCAATTAAGGCAGGCAATTAAGGCAGTCAATTAAGGCAAGCAATTAAGGCAGGTAGTAAATAAAGCCAATTAAAGCAGGCAGCCTATTAAGGCTGGTAATTAGGGCATGCAACTAAGGCAGGCAATTATGGCAGGCAATTAAGGCAGGCATTTAAGGCAGGCAACCAATTAAGGCTAGTAATTAAGGCATTCAATTAAGGCAGGCAATAAAGGCAGGCAATTATGGCATGCAATTAAGGATTGCAATTAAAAAAAGCAATAAAGGCAGGCAATTAAGGCGGCAATTAAGGCAAGCAATTAAGGCAGTTAGTTAAGAAAGCTAATTAAGGGAGGCAATTAAGGCAGGCAGCCAATAAAGGCTGGTAATTAAGGCATGTAATTAAGGAAGGCATTTAAGGCAGGCAATTAAGGCAAGCAATTAAGGATGGCAATTAAGGCAGCCAATTAAGGGATGCCATTAAGGCAGCCAATAAAGGCAGGCAATTAAAGCAGGCAATTATGGCAGGCAATTAAGGCAGTAAATTAAGGCAGACAATTAAGGCAGGCAATTAAGGCTGGCAATCAACACAGGCAATTAAGGCTTGAAAATAATGCAGGTAATTAGGGAAGGCAATTAAGGCAGCCAATTAAGGCAGGCAGTTAAGGCAAGCAATTAAGGCAGGTAGTAAAGAAAGCCAATTAAGGCAGGCAATTAAAGCAGGCAGCCAATTAAGGCTGGTAATTAATACATGCAATTAAGGCAGGCAATTAAGTCAGGCAATTAAGGCAGACAATTAAGGCAGGCAATAAGGCAGGCAATCAATAAATTCAATTAAGGAAGGCAGCCAATTAAGGCTGGTAATTAAGGCATGCAATTAAGGCAGGCAATTAAGGCAGGCAATTAAGGCAAGCAATTAAGGATTGCAATTAAGGCAGTCAATAAAGGAATGCCATTAAGGCAGGCAATTAAAGCAGGCATTTATGGCAGGCAATTAAGGCAGTCAATTAAGGCAGACAATTAAGGCAGGCAATTAAGGCTGGTAATCAAGGCAGGCAATTAAAGTAGGCAAATAATGCTGTTAATTAAGGAAGGCAATTAAGGCAGGCAATTAAGGCAGGCAGTTAAGGCAAGCAATTAAGGCAGGTAGTAAAAAAAGCCAATTAAGGCAGGCAGCCAATTAAGGCTGGTAATTAAGGCAGGCAATTAAGGCAGGCAATTAAGGCAGGCAATCAAGAAATGCAATTAAGGCAGGCAATTAAGTCAGGCAATTAAAGCAGGCAATTATGGCCGGCAATTAAGGCAAGCAATTAAGGATGGCAATTAAGGCAGCCAATTAAGGGATGCCATTAAGGCAGCCAATAAAGGCAGGCAATTAAAGCAGGCAATTATGGCAGGCAATTAAGGCAGTAAATTAAGGCAGACAATTAAGGCAGGCAATTAAGGCTGGCAATCAACACAGGCAATTAAGGCTTGAAAATAATGCAGGTAATTAGGGAAGGCAATTAAGGCAGCCAATTAAGGCAGGCAGTTAAGGCAAGCAATTAAGGCAGGTAGTAAAGAAAGCCAATTAAGGCAGGCAATTAAGGCAGGCAGCCAATAAAGGCTGGTAATTAAGGCATGTAATTAAGGAAGGCATTTAAGGCAGGCAATTAAGGCAAGCAATTAAGGATGGCAATTAAGGCAGCCAATTAAGGGATGCCATTAAGGCAGCCAATAAAGGCAGGCAATTAAAGCAGGCAATTATGGCAGGCAATTAAGGCAGTAAATTAAGGCAGACAATTAAGGCAGGCAATTAAGGCTGGCAATCAACACAGGCAATTAAGGCTTGAAAATAATGCAGGTAATTAGGGAAGGCAATTAAGGCAGCCAATTAAGGCAGGCAGTTAAGGCAAGCAATTAAGGCAGGTAGTAAAGAAAGCCAATTAAGGCAGGCAATTAAAGCAGGCAGCCAATTAAGGCTGGTAATTAATACATGCAATTAAGGCAGGCAATTAAGTCAGGCAATTAAGGCAGACAATTAAGGCAGGCAATAAGGCAGGCAATCAATAAATTCAATTAAGGAAGGCAGCCAATTAAGGCTGGTAATTAAGGCATGCAATTAAGGCAGGCAATTAAGGCAGGCAATTAAGGCAAGCAATTAAGGATTGCAATTAAGGCAGTCAATAAAGGAATGCCATTAAGGCAGGCAATTAAAGCAGGCATTTATGGCAGGCAATTAAGGCAGTCAATTAAGGCAGACAATTAAGGCAGGCAATTAAGGCTGGTAATCAAGGCAGGCAATTAAAGTAGGCAAATAATGCTGTTAATTAAGGAAGGCAATTAAGGCAGGCAATTAAGGCAGGCAGTTAAGGCAAGCAATTAAGGCAGGTAGTAAAAAAAGCCAATTAAGGCAGGCAGCCAATTAAGGCTGGTAATTAAGGCAGGCAATTAAGGCAGGCAATTAAGGCAGGCAATCAAGAAATGCAATTAAGGCAGGCAATTAAGTCAGGCAATTAAAGCAGGCAATTATGGCCGGCAATTAAGGCAGTCAATTAAGGCAGATAATTAAGGCAGGCAATTAAGGCTGGCAATGAAGGAAGGCTATGAATGCAAGAAATTAATGTAGCCAATTAAGGCAGGCAATTAGGGCAGGCAAATAGTGCAGGTAATTAGGGAAGACAATTAAGGAAGGCAATTAAGGCAGGCAAATAATGCCGGTAATTAGGGAAGGCAATAAAGGAAGGCAATTAAGGCAGGCAATTAATGCAGGCAATTAATGCAGGCATATAAGGCAGGCAATCAAGGAAGGCAATTAAGGCAAGCAATTACTGTAGCCAATTAAGGCAGGCAATTATGGCAGGCAGGCAATTAAGACTGGTAATTAAGGCAGGTAAATAAGGCTGGCAATTTAGGCAGGCAATTAAGGCAGGCAATTAAGACAGGCAATTAAAGCAGGCAATAAAGGCAGCCAATTAAGGCAGGCAATTAAGGTAGGCAATTAAGGCAGGCAAATAATGCAGGTAATTAATGCAGGCAATTAAGGCAGGCAATTAGGGCAGGCAATTAATGCAGGCAAATAAGGCAGGCAATTAAGGTAGGCAAATAATGCAGGTAAATCGGGAAGGCAATTAAGGCAGGCAATTAAAGCAGGCAATTAAGGCAAGCAATTAAGGCAGGTAGTTTAGAAAGCCAATTAAGACAGGCAATTAAGGCAGGCAGCCAATTAAGGCTGGTAATTGAGGCATGCAATTAAGGCAGGCAATTACTCCAAACAATTAAGGCAGGCAATTAAGGATGGCAAGGCAGCCAATTAAGGAATGCAATTAAGTCAGCCAATTAAGGCAGGCGATTAAGGCAGTCAGCCAATTAAGGCTGGTAATTAAGGCATGCAATTAAGGCAGGCAATTAAGGCAGGCATTTAAGGCAGACAATTAAGGCAGGCAATTAAGGCTGGCAATGAAGGCAATCAATTAAGGCAGGCAGGAAAATAAAACTGGTAATTAAGGCAGGCAATTAAGGTAGGCAAAAAATGCATGTAATTACGGAAGGCAATTAAGGCAGGCAATTAAGACAGGCAATTAAGGCAAGCAATTAAGAATAGCAATTAAGGCAGCCAATTTAGGAATGCAATTAAGGCAGCCAATTAAGTCAGGAAATTAAGGCAGGCAATTAAAGCAGGCATTTACGGCAGGCAATTAAGTCAATCAATAAAGGCAGACAATTAAGGCAGGCAATTAAGGCTGGCAATGAAGGCAGGCTATTAAGTTAGGCAATCAAGAAAGGCAATTAAGGCAGGCAATTAAGGCAGACAATTAAAGAAGCAATTAAGGCTGGCAATGAAGGCAGGTAAAGGTAGGCAAATAATGCAGGTAATTAGGGAAGGCAATTAATGCAGGCAATTAAGGCAGGCAATTAAGGCAAGCTATTAAGGCAGGTAGTAAAGATAGCCAATTAAGGCATGCAATTAAGGCAGGCAATTAAGGCAGGCAATAAAAAGAAGCAAATTAAGGCAGCCAATCAAGTAAGGCAATTAAGGCAGGCAATTAAGGCAGACAATTAAGACAGGCAATTAAGGCAATCAATTAAGAATGGCAATTGAGGCAGCCAATTTAGGAATGCAATTAAGTCAGCCAATTAAGGCAGGCGATTAAGGCAGTCAGCCAATTAAGGCTGGTAATTAAGGCATGCAATTAAGGCAGGCAATTAAGGCAGGCAATTAAGGCAGACAATTAAGGCTGGCAATTAAGGCTGGCAATTAAGGCAGGCAATTAAGGCAGGCAGGCAAATAAAACTGGTAATTAAGGCAGGCAATTAAGGTAGGCAAATAATGCATGTAATTAGGGAAGGCAATTAAGGCAGGAAATTAAGCCAGAAAATTAAGGCAAGCAATTAAGAATGGCAATTAAGGCAGCCAATTTAGGAATGCAATTAGGGCAGCCAATTAAGTCAGGAAATTAAGGCAGGCAATTAAAGCAGGCAATTACGGCAGGCAATTAAGTCAATCAATTAAGGCAGACAATTAAGGCAGGCAATTAAGGCTGGCAATGAAGGCAGGCTATTAAGGTAGGCAAATAATGCAGGTAACTAGGGAAGGCAATTAAGGCATGCAATTATGGCAGGCAATAAAGGCAAGCAATTAATGCAGGCAATTAAGGCAGGCAATCAAGGAAGGGAATTAAGGCAAGAAATTAATGTAGCCAGTTAAGGCTGGTATTTTAGGCATGCAATTAAGGCAGGCAATCAAGAAAGGCAATTAAGGCAGGCAATTAAGGCAGACAATTAAAGAAGCAATTAAGGCTGGCAATGAAGGCAGGTAAAGGTAGGCAAATAATGCAGGTAATTAGGGAAGGCAATTAATGCAGGCAATTAAGGCAGGCAATTAAGGCAAGCTATTTAGGCAGGTAGTAAAAAAAGCCAATTAAGGCAGCAATTAAGTCAGGCAATTAAGGCAGGCAGCCAATTAAGGCAAGCTATTAAGGATGGCAATAAGGCAGCCAATTAAGGAATACAATTAAAGCAGCCAATTAAGGCAGGCAATTAAGGCAGGCAATTAAGGCAAGCAATTAAGGCAGGTAGTAAAGAAAGCCAATTAAGGCAAGCAATTAAAGCAGGCAGCCAATTAAGGCTGGTAATTAAGGCATGTAATTAAGGCAGGCAATTAAGGCAGGCAATAAAGGCAGGTAATAAAGGCAGGCAATTAAGGCAGGCAATTAAGGCAGACAATTAAGGCAGGCAATTAAGGCTGGCAATAAAGGCAGGCAATTATGGCAGGCAATTCAAGGAGGCAATAAAGGCAGGCAATTAAGGCAAGCAATTAAGGCAGGCAATTAAAGCAGGCAATTAAGGCAGGCAATCAAGGCAGGCAATTAAGAAAGGAAAAAGGCAGGCAATTAAGGCAGGCAATTAAGGCAAGCAATTAAGGCAGGTAGTTAAGAAAGCCAATTAAGGCAGGCAATTAATGCAGGCAATTAAGGCAGGCAATTAAGGCAGGCAATTAAGTCGGGCAGCCAATTAAGGCTGTAATTAAGGCATGCAATTAAGGCAGGCAATAATGGCAGAAAATTAAGGCAGGCAATTAAGTCTGGCAATTAAGGCAGGCAATTAAGGTAGGCAAATAATGCAGGTAATTAGGGAAAGCAATTAACGCAGCCAATTAAGGCAGACAATTAAGGCAAGCAATTAAGGCAGGTAGTTTAGAAAGCCAATTAAGACAGGCAATTAAGGCAGGCAGCCAATAAAGGCTGGTAATTAGGGCATGCAATTAAGGCAGGCAATTAAGCCAGGCAATTAAGGCAAGCTATTAAGGATGGCAATTGAGGCAGCCAATTTAGGAATGCAATTAAGTCAGCCAATTAAGGCAGGCGATTAAGGCAGTCAGCCAATTAAGGCTGGTAATTAAGGCATTCAATTAAGGCAGGCAATTAAGGCAGGCAATTAAGGCAGACAATTAAGGCAGGCAATTAAGGCTGGCAATGAAGGCAGGCAATTTAGGAATGCAATTAAGGCAGCCAATTAAGTCAGGAAATTAAGGCAGGCAATTAAAGCAGGCAATTACGGCAGGCAATTAAGTCAATCAATAAAGGCAGACAATAAAGGCTGGCAATTAAGGCAGGCAATTAAGGCAGGCAGGCAAATAAAACTGGTAGTTAAGGCAGGCAATTAAAGTAGGCAAATAATGCATGTAATTACGGAAGGCAATTAAGGCAGACAATTAAGCCAGGCAATTAAGGCAAGCAATTAAGAATGGCAATTAAGGCAGCCAATTTAGGAATGCAATTAAGGCAGCCAATTAAGTCAGGAAATTAAGGCAGGCAATTAAAGCAGGCAATTACGGCAGGCAATTAAGTCAATCAATAAAGGCAGACAATAAAGGCAGGCAATTAAGGCTGGCAATGAAGGCAGGCTATTAAGGTAGGCAAATATAGCAGGTAATTAGGGAAGGCAATTAAGGCATGCAATTAAGGCAGGCAATAAAGGCAAGCAATTAATGCAGGCAATTAAGGCAGGCAATCAAGGAAGGGAATTAAGGCAAGAAATTAATGTAGCCAGTTAAGGCTGGTATTTAAGGCATGCAATTAAGGCAGGCAATTAAGGCAGGCAATCAAGAAAGGCAATTAAGGCAGACAATTAAAGAAGCAATTAAGGCTGGCAAGAAGGCAGGTAAAGGTAGGCAAATAATGCAGGTAATTAGGGAAGGCAATTAATGCAGGCAATTAAGGCAGGCAATTAAGGCAAGCTATTTAGGCAGGTAGTAAAAAAAGCCAACTAAGGCAGCAATAAAGGCAGCCAATTAAGGCTGGTAATTAAGGCATGCAATTAAGGCAGACATATAGGCAGGCAATGAAGGCAGGCAATTAAGGCAAGCTATTAAGAATGGCAATAAGGCAGCCAATTAAGGAATACAATTAAAGCAGGCAATTAAGGCAGGCAATTAAGGCAAGCAATTAAGGCAAGCAATTAAGGCAGGTAGTTAAGAGAGCCAATTAAGGCAGGTAGTTTAGAAAGCCAATTAAGGCAGGCAATAAAGGCAGGCAGCCAATTAAGGCTGGTAATTTAGGCATGCAATAAAGGCAGGCAATTAAGCCAGGCAATTAAGGCAAGCAATTAAAGATGGCAATTAAGGCAGCCAATTTAGAAATGCAATTAAGGCTGCCAATCAAGGCAGGCGATTAAGGCAGGCAGCCAATTAAGGCTGGTAATTAAGGCATGCAATTAAGGCAGGCAATTTAGGCACGCAATTAGGGCAGGCTATCAAGAAAGGCAATTAAGGCAGGCAATTAAGGCAGGCAATTAGGCAGGCAATTAAGGCAGGCAATTAAGGCAGACAATTTAGGCAGGCAATAAGGCAGGCAAATAATGCAGGTAGTTACGGAAGGCAATTAAGGCAGGCAAATAAGGCAGGCAATTAATGCAGGCAATTAATGCAGGCAATTAATGCAGGCAAATAAGGCAGGTAATTAAGGTAGGCAAATAATGCTGGTAAATCGGGAAGGCAATTAAGGCAGGCAATTAAAGCAGGCAATTAAGGCAAGCAATTAAGGCAGGTAGTTTAGAAAGCCAATTAAGACAGGCAATTAAGGCAGGCAGCCAATTAAGGCTGGTAATTGAGGCATGCAATTAAGGCAGGCAATTAAGCCAAGCAATTAAGGCAGGCAATTAATGCTGGCAATGAAGGCAGGCTAATGAGGTAGGCAAAAAATGCAGGTAATTAGGGAAGGCAATTAAGGCAGGTAATTAAGGCAGGCAATTAAAGCAAGCCTTTTAGGCAGGTAGTAACAAAAGCCAATTAAGGCAGGCAATTAAGGCAGGCATTTAAGGCAGGCATCTAATTAAGGCTGCTAATAAAGACATGCAATTAAGGCAGGCAATTAAGGCAGGCAATTAAGGAGGGCAATTTAAAAAAGGCAATTAAAGCAGGCAATGAAGGCAGGCAATTAAGGCAGGCAATTAAGGCAGCCAATTAAGGAATGCAATTAAGGCAGGCAATTAAGGCAGGCAATTAAAGCAGGCAATTAGTGCAGGCAATCAAGGCAGGCTATTAAGGAAGGAAAAAGGCAGGCAATTAAGGCAGGCAATTAAGGAATGCAATTAAGGCAGACAATTAAGGAATGCAATTAAAGCAGGCAATTAGTGCAATCAATCAAGGCCGGCAATTAAGGAAGGAAAAAGGCAGGCAATTAAGGCAGGCAATTAAGGCAAGCAATTAAGGCAGGTAGTTAAGAAAATTAATTAAGGCAGGCAATTAAGGCAGGCAATTAAGGCAGGCAACTAAGGCAGGCAGCCAATTAAGGCTGGTAATTAAGGCATGCAATTAAGGCAGGCAATTAAGGCAGGCAATAATGGCAGGCAATTAAGGCAGTTAATTAAGGCAGACAATTAAGGCAGGCAATTAAGGCTGGCAATGAAGGCAGGCAATTAAGGTAGGCAAATAATGCAGGTAATTAGGGAACACATTAAGGCAGCCAATTAAGGCAGGCAATTAAGGCAAGCAATTAAGGCAGGTAGTTTAGAAAGCCAATTAAGACAGGCAATTAAGGCAGGCAGCCAATAATGGCTGGTAATTAGGGCATGCAATTAAGGCAGGCAATTAAGCCAGGCAATTAAGGCAAGCAATTAAGGATGGCAATTAAGGCAGCTAATTTAGGAATGTAATTAAGGCAGGCGATTAAGGCAGGCAGCCAATTAAGTCTGGTAATTAAGGCATGCAATTAAGGCAGGCAATTAAGGCAGGCAATTAAGGCAGACAATTAAGGCAGGCAATTAAGGCTGGCAATGAAGGCAGGCAGGCAAATAAGACTGGTATTTAAGGAGGCAATAAAGGTAGGCAAATAATGCAGGTAATTAAGGCAGACAATTTAGGCAGGCAATAAAGGCTGGCAATGAAGGCAGGCAATTAAGGCAGGCAGGCAAATAAGACTGGTATTTAAGGAGGCAATAAAGGTAGGCAAATAATGCAGGTAATTAGGGAAGGCAATTAAGGCAGGCAATTAAGGCTGGTAATTAAGGCATGCAATTAAGGCAGACAATTAAGGCAGGCAATTAAGGCTGGTAATTAAGGCATGCAATTAAGGCAGACATATAGGCAGGCAATGAAGGCAGGCAATTAAGGCAAGCTATTAAGGATGGCAATAAGGCAGCCAATTAAGGAATACAATTAAAGCAGCCAATTAAGGCAGGCAATTAAGGCTGGCAATGAAGGCAGGCAATTAAGGCAGGCAGGCAAATAAAACTGGTAATTAAGGCAGGCAATTAAGGTAGGCAAATAATGCATGTAATTAGGGAAGGCAATTAAGGCAGGCAATTAAGCCAGGAAATTAAGGCAAGCAATTAAGGATGGCAAGTAAGGCAGCTAATTTAGGAATGCAATTAAGGCAGCCAATTAAGGCAGGCGATAAAGGGAGGCAGCCAATTAAGGCTGGTAATTAAGGCATGCAATTAAGGCAGGCAATTAAGGCAGGCAATAAAGGCAGACAATTAAGGCAGGCAATTAAGGCTGGCAATGAAGGCAGGCAATTAAGGCAGGCAGGCAAATAAGACTGGTATTTAAGGAGGCAATAAAGGTAGGCAAATAATGCAGGTAATTAGGGAAGGCAATTAAGGCAGGCATTTAAGCCAGGCAATTAAGGGAAGCAATTAAGGATGGCAATAAAGGCAGCCAATTTAGAAATGCAATTAAGGAATGATATAAAACCAGGCAATTAAGGTAGGCAAATAATGCAGGTAATAAGGGAAGGCAATTAAGGCAGGCAATTTAGGCAGGCAATTAAGGCAGGCAATTAAGGCAAGCAATTAAGGCAGGTAGTTTAGAAAGCCAATTAAGGCAGGCAATTAAGGCAGGCAGCCAATTAAGGCTGGTAATTTAGGCATGCAATTAAGGCAGGCAATTAAGCCAGGCAATTAAGGCAAGCAATAAAGGATGGCAATTAAGGCAGCCAATTTAGGAATGCAATTAAGGAAGCCAATAAGGCAGGAAATACAGGCAGGCAATTAAAGCAGTCAATTATGGCAGGCAATTAAGTCAATCAATTAAGGCAGACAATTAAGGCAGGCAATTAAGGCTGGCAATGAAGGCAGGCTATTAAGGTAGGCAAATATACAGGTAATTAGGGAAGGCAATTAAGGCATGCAATTAAGGCAGGCAATAAAGGCAAGCAATTAAGGATGTCAATTAAGGCAGCCAATTAAGGCAGGCAATAAAGGCAGGCAATAAAGGCAAGCAATTAAGGATGGCAATTAAGGCAGCCAATTAAGGCAGGCAATAAAGGCAGGCAATCGAGAAAGGCAATTAAGGTAGGCAAATAATGCAGGTAATTAGGGAAGGCAATTAAGGCAGGCAATTAAGGCAGGCAATTAAGGCAAGCAATTAAGGCAGGTAGTTTAGAAAGCCAATTAAGCCAGGCAATTAAGGCAGGCAGCCAATTAAGGCTGGTAATTAAGGCATGCAATTAAGGCAGGCAATTAAGCCAGGCAATTAAGTCAAGCAATTAAGGATGGCAATTAAGGCAGCAAATTTAGGAATGCAATTAAGGCAGCCAATTAAGGCAGGCAATTAAGGCAGGCAATTATGGCAGGCAATTAGGAAGTCAATTAAGGCAGACTATTAAGGCAGGCAATTAAGTCTGGCAATGAAGGCAGGCTATTAGGTTAGGCAAATAATGCAGGTAATTAGGGAAGGCAATTAAGGCAGGTAATTAAGGAAAGCAATTAAGGCAATCTATTTTGGCGGGTAGTAAAGAAAGCCAATTAAGGCAAGCGATTAAGGCAGGCAAATAGGGCAGGCAGCCAATTAAGGCAGGTAAATAAGGCTGGCATTTTAGGCAGACAATTGAGGCAGTCAATTAAGACAGGCAATTAAAGCAAGCAATGAAGGCAGGCAATTAAGGCAGGCAATTAAGGCAGGCAATTAAGGCAGGCAATTAAGGAAAGCAATTAAGGCAGGTAATAAAGAAAGCCAATTAAGGCAGGCGATTTAGGCAGGCAATTAAGGCAGGCAGCCAATTAAGGCAGACAATTGAGGCAGTCAATTAAGACAGGCAATTAAAGCAAGCAATGAAGGCAGGCAATTAAGGCAAGCAATTAAGGCATGCAATTAAGGCAGGCAATTAAGGCAGGCAATTAAGGCAGGCAATTAACGCAGAAAATTAAGACAGACAATTAAGGCAGGCAATTATGCAAGCAATTAATGTAGCCAATTAAGGCAGGCAATTTAGGCAGGCAAATAATGCAGGTAATTTGGTAAGGCAATTAAGGCAGGCAATGAAGGCAGGCAATTAAGGGAGTCAAATAATGCAGGTAATTAGGAAAGGAAATAAGGCAAGCAAATAAGGCAGGCATTTAAGGCAAGCAATTAAGGCAATGAGTAAAGAAAGCCAATTAAGGCAGGCGATTAAAGCAGGCAATTAAGGCAGGCAGCCAATTAAGGCTAGTAATTAAGGCATGCAATTAAGGCAGGCAATTAAATCAGGCTATTAAGGCAGGCAATTAAGGCAAGCAATTAAGAATAGCAATTAAGGCAGCCAATTTAGGAATGCAATTAAGGCAGCCAATTAAGTCAGGAAATTAAGGCAGGCAATTAAAGCAGGCAATCAAGTAAGGCAATTAAGGCAGGCAATTAAGGCAGTTAATTAAGACAGGCAATTAAGGCTGGCAATTAAGGCAAGCAATTAATGTAGCCAATTAAGGCAGGCAAATAATGCAGGTAATTTGGTATGGTAATTAAGGCAGGCAATTAGGCAAGCAATTAAGGCAGGTAGTAAAGAAAGCCAATTAAGGCAGTCAATTAAGGCAGCCAATTAAGGCATGCAATTAAGGCAGGCAATTAAGGCAGGCATTTTAGGCAGGCAATCAAGTAAGGCAATTAAGGCAGGAAATTAAGGCAGGCAATTATGGCAGACAATTAAGACAGGCAATTAAGGCAGGCAATGAAGGCAGGCAATTAAGGTAGTCAAATAATGCAGGTAATTAGGAAAGGCAAATAGGCAAGCAATTAAGGCAGGCATTTAAGGCAAGCAATTAAGGCAGGGAGTAAAGAAAGCCAATTAAGGCAAGCGATTAATGCAAGCAATTAAAGCAGGCAGCCAATAAAGGCTGGTAATTAAGGAATGTAATTAAGGCAGGCTATTAAGGCAGGCAATTAAGGCAAGCAATTAAGGATGGCAATTAAAGCAGGCTATTAAGGCAGGCAAATAAGGCAGGCATTCAAGGAAGGCAATTAAGGCAAGCAATTAATGTAGCCAATTAAGGCAGGCATTTAAGTCAGGCAATAAAGGCATGCAATTAAGGCAGGTAATTAAGGCAGGCAATTAAGGCAGGCAATTAAGGCTGACATTTTAGGCAGTCAATTAAGGCTGTAATTGAAGGCAGGCAATTAAATTAGGCAAATAATGCAGGTAATAAGGGAAAGCAATTAAGGCAGGCAATTAAGGCAGTCAATTAAGGCAAGCAATTAAGGCAGGTAGTAAATAAAGCCAATTAAAGCAGGCAGCCTATTAAGGCTGGTAATTAGGGCATGCAACTAAGGCAGGCAATTATGGCAGGCAATTAAGGCAGGCATTTAAGGCAGGCAACCAATTAAGGCTAGTAATTAAGGCATGCAATTAAGGCAGGCAATAAAGGCAGGCAATTATGGCATGCAATTAAGGATTGCAATTAAAAAAAGCAATAAAGGCAGGCAATTAAGGCGGCAATTAAGGCAAGCAATTAAGGCAGTTAGTTAAGAAAGCTAATTAAGGGAGGCAATTAAGGCAGGCAGCCAATAAAGGCTGGTAATTAAGGCATGTAATTAAGGAAGGCATTTAAGGCAGGCAATTAAGGCAAGCAATTAAGGATGGCAATTAAGGCAGCCAATTAAGGGATGCCATTAAGGCAGCCAATAAAGGCAGGCAATTAAAGCAGGCAATTATGGCAGGCAATTAAGGCAGTAAATTAAGGCAGACAATTAAGGCAGGCAATTAAGGCTGGCAATCAACACAGGCAATTAAGGCTTGAAAATAATGCAGGTAATTAGGGGAGGCAATTAAGGCAGCCAATTAAGGCAGGCAGTTAAGGCAAGCAATTAAGGCAGGTAGTAAAGAAAGCCAATTAAGGCAGGCAATTAAAGCAGGCAGCCAATTAAGGCTGGTAATTAATACATGCAATTAAGGCAGGCAATTAAGTCAGGCAATTAAGGCAGACAATTAAGGCAGGCAATAAGGCAGGCAATCAATAAATTCAATTAAGGAAGGCAGCCAATTAAGGCTGGTCATTAAGGCATGCAATTAAGGCAGGCAATTAAGGCAGGCAATTAAGGCAAGCAATTAAGGATTGCAATTAAGGCAGTCAATAAAGGAATGCCATTAAGGCAGGCAATTAAAGCAGGCATTTATGGCAGGCAATTAAGGCAGTCAATTAAGGCAGACAATTAAGGCAGGCAATTAAGGCTGGTAATCAAGGCAGGCAATTAAAGTAGGCAAATAATGCTGTTAATTAAGGAAGGCAATTAAGGCTGGTAATTAAGGCAGGCAATTAAGGCAGGCAATTAAGGCAGGCAATCAAGAAATGCAATTAAGGCAGGCAATTAAGTCAGGCAATTAAAGCAGGCAATTATGGCCGGCAATTAAGGCAGTCAATTAAGGCAGATAATTAAGGCAGGCAATTAAGGCTGGCAATGAAGGAAGGCTATGAATGCAAGAAATTAATGTAGCCAATTAAGGCAGGCAATTAGGGCAGGCAAATAGTGCAGGTAATTAGGGAAGACAATTAAGGAAGGCAATTAAGGCAGGCAAATAATGCCGGTAATTAGGGAAGGCAATAAAGGAAGGCAATTAAGGCAGGCAATTAATGCAGGCAATTAATGCAGGCAATGAAGGCAGGCAATCAAGGTAGTCAAATAATGCGGGTAATTAGGAAAGGCAATTAGGCAAGCAATTAAGGCAGGCATTTAAGGCAAGCAATTAAGGCAGGGAGTAAAGAAAGCCAATTAAGGCAGTCGATTAATGCAGGCAATTAAGGCAGGCAATTAAGGCAGGCAAATA
Source organism: Bacillus rossius redtenbacheri (assembly GCF_032445375.1). Classification (NCBI taxonomy): domain Eukaryota; kingdom Metazoa; phylum Arthropoda; class Insecta; order Phasmatodea; family Bacillidae; genus Bacillus; species Bacillus rossius. The sequence continues at coordinate 163,888 of NW_026962382.1, forward strand.
ATGCAGGTAATTTGGTAAGGCAATTAAGGCAGGCAATTAAGGCAAGCAATTAAGGCAGGTAGTAAAGAAAGCCAATTAAGGCAGTCAATAAGGGAGCCAATTAAGGCATGCAATTAAGGCAGGCAATTAAGGCAGGCAATTTAGGCAGACAATTTAGGCAGGCAATCAAGTAAGGCAATTAAGGCAGAAAATTAAGGCAGGCAATTAAGGCAGACAATTAAGACAGGCAATTAAGGCAGGCAATGAAGGCAGGCAATCAAGGTAGTCAAATAATGCGGGTAATTAGGAAAGGCAATTAGGCAAGCAATTAAGGCAGGCATTTAAGGCAAGCAATTAAGGCAGGGAGTAAAGAAAGCCAATTAAGGCAGTCGATTAATGCAGGCAATTAAGGCAGGCAGCCATTTAAGGCTGGTAATTAAGGCATGCAATTAAGGCAGGCAATTAAGGCAGGCAATTAAGGCAAGCAATTAAGGTTGGCAATTAAGGAATGCAATTAAGGCAGCCAATTAAGGCAGTCACATAAGGCAGGCAATTAAGGCAGGCAATAAAGGCAGGCAATCAAGAAAGGCAATTAAGGCAGGAAAAAAAGGCAAGCAATCAAGGCAGGAAGTATAGAAAGCCAATTAAGGCTGGCAGCCAATTAAGACTGGTAATTAAGGCATGCAATTAAGGCAAGCAATTAAGGCAGTTAAGTAAGGCAGGCAAATAATGCAAGTAATTTGGTAAGGCAATTAAGGCAAGCTATTAAGGCAGGTAGTCAAGATAGCCAATTAAGGCAGTCAATAAGGGAGCCAATTAAGGCATGCAATTAAAGCAGGCTATTAAGGCAGACAATTAAAGCAGGCAATTAAGGAAGGCAATCAAGTAAGGAAATTAAGGCAGGCAATTAAGGCAGGCAATTAAGGCAGACAATTAAGACAGGCAATTAAGGCAGGCAATTAAGGCAGGCAATTAAGGCAGGAAATTAAGGCAGGAAATTAAGGCAGACAATTAAGACAGGCAATTAAGGCTGGCAATGAAGGCAGGCAATTAAGGTAGTCAAATAATGCAGGTAATTAGGGAAGGCAATTAAGGCAAGCAATTAAGGCCTGCAATTAATGCAGGCAATTAAGGCAGCAAATCAAGGAAGGCAATTAAGGCATGCAATTAATGTAGCCAAATAAGGCAGTTAATTAAGGCAGGCAAATAATGCAAGTAATTTGGTAAGGCAATTAAGGCAAGCTATTAAGGCAAGTAGTAAAGATAGCCAATTAAGGCATGCAAATAAGGCAGGCAATTAAGGCAGGCAATTAAAGCAGGCAATTAAGGCAGGCAATCAAGTAAGGCAATTAAGGCAGGCAATTAAGGCAGGCAATTAAGGCAGACAATTAAGACAGGCAATTAAAGCAGGCAATTAAGGCAAGCAATAAATGTAGCCAATTAAGGCAGGCAATTAAAGCAGGCAAATAATGCAGGTAATTTGGTAAGGCAATTAAGGCAGGCAATTAAGGCAAGCAATAAATGTAGCCAATTAAGGCAGTCGATTAATGCAGGCAATTAAGGCAGGCAGCCATTTAACGCTGGTAATTAAGGCAGGCAATTAAGGCAGGCAATTAAGGCAAGCAATTAAGGTTGGCAATTAAGGAATGCAATTAAGGCAGCCAATTAAGGAAGCAAATAATGCAGGTAATCAGGGAAGTCAATTATGGCAGGCAATTAAGGCAGGCAATTAAGGCAAGCAATCAAGGCAGGAAGTATAGAAAGCCAATTAAGGCTGGCAGCCAATTAAGACAGGTAATTAAGGCATGCAATTAAGGCAGGCAATTAAGCCAGGCAATTAAGGCAAGCAATTAAGGATGGCAATTAAGGAAGCCATTTAAGGAATGCAATTTAGGCAGCCAATTAAGGCAGGCAATTAGGCAGGCAAATATAGCAGGCAATTTTGGGAGGCAATAAAGGTAGGCAATTATGGCAAGCAGTTAAGGATGGCAATTAAGGCAGGCAATTAGGCTGGCAATGAAGGCAAGCAATTAAGGAAGCAAAAAATGCAGGTTATTAGGGAAGTCAATTATGGCAGACAATTAAGGCAGGCAATAAAGGCTGGCAATGAAGGTAGGCAATTAAGGAAGCAAATAATGCAGGTTATTAGGGAAGTCAATTATGGCAGACAATTAAGGCAGGCAATTAAGGCAAGCAATCAAGGCAGGTAGTATAGAAAGACAATTAAGGCTGATAGCCAATTAAGACTGGTAAATAAGGCATGCAATTAAGGAAGGTAATTAAGGCAGGAAATTAAGGCAAGCTATTAAGGATGGAATTTAAGGCAGCTAATTAAGGAATGCAATTAAGGCAGGCAATTAAGGCAAGCAATTAAGGTAGGCAATAAAGGCAGGCAATCAAGAAAGGCAATTAAGGCAGGCAATTAAGGCAGACAATTAAGGCAGGCAATTATGGCAGGCAATTAAGGCAGTCAATTTAGGCAGACAATTAAGGCTGGCAATGAAGGCAGGCAATTAAGGCAAGCAATTAAGGCAGGTAGTTTAGAAAGCCAATTAAGACAGGCAATTAAGGCAGGCAGCCAATTAAGGCTGGTAATTGAGGCATGCAATTAAGGCAGGCAATTAAGCCGAGCAATTAAGGCAGGCAATTAAGGATAAAAGGCAGCCAATTAAGGAATGCAATTAAGTCAGCCAATTAAGGCAGGCGATTAAGGCAGTCAGCCAATTAAGGCTGGTAATTAAGGCATGCAATTAAGGCAGGCAATTAAGGCAGACAATTAAGGCAGGCAATTAAGGCTGGCAATGAAGGCAATCAATTAAGGCAGGCCGGCAAATAAAACTGGTAATTAAGGCAGGCAATTAAGGTAGGCAAAAAATGCATGTAATTACGGAAGGCAATTAAGGCAGGCAATTAAGGGAGGCAATTAAGGCAAGCAATTAAGAATAGCAATTAAGGCAGCCAATTTAGGAATGCAATTAAGGCAGCCAATTAAGTCAGGAAATTAAGGCAGGCAATTAAAGCAGGCATTTACGGCAGGCAATTAAGTCAATCAATAAAGGCAGACAATTAAGGCAGGCAATTAAGGCTGGCAATGAAGGCAGGTTTTTAAGGTAGGCAAATATAGCAGGTAATTAGGGAAGGCAATTAAGGCATGCAATTAAGGCAGGCAATAAAGGCAAGCAATTAATGCAGGCAATTAAGGCAGGCAATCAAGGAAGGGAATTAAGGCAAGAAATTAATGTAGCTAGTTAAGGCTGGTATTTAAGGCATGCAATTAAGGCAGGCAATTAAGGCAGGCAATCAAGAAAGGCAATTAAGGCAGGCAATTAAGGCAGGCAATTAAGGCAGGCAATTAACGCAGAAAATTAAGACAGACAATTAAGGCAGGCAATTATGCAAGCAATTAATGTAGCCAATTAAGGCAGGCAATTTAGGCAGGCAAATAATGCAGGTAATTTGGTAAGGCAATTAAGGCAGGCAATGAAGGCAGGCAATTAAGGGAGTCAAATAATGCAGGTAATTAGGAAAGGCAATAAGGCAAGCAAATAAGGCAGGCATTTAAGGCAAGCAATTAAGGCAATGAGTAAAGAAAGCCAATTAAGGCAGGCGATTAAAGCAGGCAATTAAGGCAGGCAGCCAATTAAGGCTAGTAATTAAGGCATGCAATTAAGGCAGGCAATTAAATCAGGCTATTAAGGCAGGCAATTAAGGCAAGCAATTAAGAATAGCAATTAAGGCAGCCAATTTAGGAATGCAATTAAGGCAGCCAATTAAGTCAGGAAATTAAGGCAGGCAATTAAAGCAGGCAATCAAGTAAGGCAATTAAGGCAGGCAATTAAGGCAGACAATTAAGACAGGCAATTAAGGCTGGCAATTAAGGCAAGCAATTAATGTAGCCAATTAAGGTAGGCAAATAATGCAGGTAATTTGGTATGGTAATTAAGGCAGGCAATTAGGCAAGCAATTGAGGCAGGTAGTAAAGAAAGCCAATTAAGGCATTCAATTAAGGCAGCCAATTAAGGCATGCAATTAAGGCAGGCAATTAAATCAGGCTATTAAGGCAGGCAATTAAGGCAAGCAATTAAGAATAGCAATTAAGGCAGCCAATTTAGGAATGCAATTAAGGCAGCCAATTAAGTCAGGAAATTAAGGCAGGCAATTAAAGCAGGCAATCAAGTAAGGCAATTAAGGCAGGCAATTAAGGCAGACAATTAAGACAGGCAATTAAGGCTGGCAATTAAGGCAAGCAATTAATGTAGCCAATTAAGGCAGGCAAATAATGCAGGTAATTTGGTATGGTAATTAAGGCAGGCAATTAGGCAAGCAATTGAGGCAGGTAGTAAAGAAAGCCAATTAAGGCAGTCAATTAAGGCAGCCAATTAAGGCATGCAATTAAGGCAGGCAATTAAGGCAGGCATTTTAGGCAGGCAATCAAGTAAGGCAATTAAGGCAGGAAATTAAGGCAGGCAATTATGGCAGACAATTAAGACAGGCAATTAAGGCAGGCAATGAAGGCAGGCAATTAAGGTAGTCAAATAATGCAGGTAATTAGGAAAGGCAATTAGGCAAGCAATTAAGGCAGGCATTTAAGGCAAGCAATTAAGGCAGGGAGTAAAGAAAGCCAATTAAGGCAAGCGATTAATGCAGGCAATTAAAGTAGGCAGCCAATAAAGGCTGGTAATTAAGGAATGTAATTAAGGCAGGCTATTAAGGCAGGCAATTAAGGCAAGCAATTAAGGATGGCAATTAAAGCAGGCTATTAAGGCAGGCAAATAAGGCAGGCATTCAAGGAAGGCAATTAAGGCAAGCAATTAATGTAGCCAATTAAGGCAGGCATTTAAGTCAGGCAATAAAGGCATGCAATTAAAGCAGGTAATTAAGGCAGGCAATTAAGGCAGGCAATTAAGGCAGACATTTTAGGCAGTCAATTAAGGCTGTAATTGAAGGCAGGCAATTAAATTAGGCAAATAATGCAGGTAATAAGGGAAAGCAATTAAGGCAGGCAATTAAGGCAGTCAATTAAGGCAAGCAATTAAGGCAGGTAGTAAATAAAGCCAATTAAAGCAGGCAGCCTATTAAGGCTGGTAATTAGGGCATGCAATTAAGGCAGGCAATTATGGCAGGCAATTAAGGCAGGCATTTAAGGCAGGCAACCAATTAAGGCTAGTAATTAAGGCATGCAATTAAGGCAGGCAATAAAGGCAGGCAATTATGGCATGCCATTAAGGATTGCAATTAAAAAAAGCAATAAAGGCAGGCAATTAAGGCGGCAATTAAGGCAAGCAATTAAGGCAGTTAGTTAAGAAAGCTAATTAAGGGAGGCAATTAAGGCAGGCAGCCAATAAAGGCTGGTAATTAAGGCATGTAATTAAGGAAGGCAATTAAGGCAGGCAATTAAGGCAAGCAATTAAGGATGGCAATTAAGGCAGCCAATTAAGGGATGCCATTAAGGCAGCCAATAAAGGCAGGCAATTAAAAGCGGGCAATTATGGCAGGCAATTAAGGCAGTAAATTAAGGCAGACAATTAAGGCAGGCAATTAAGGCTGGCAATCAACACAGGCAATTAAGGCTTGAAAATAATGCAGGTAATTAGGGAAGGCAATTAAGGCAGCCAATTAAGGCAGGCAGTTAAGGCAAGCAATTAAGGCAGGTAGTAAAGAAAGCCAATTAAGGCAGGCAATTAAAGCAGGCAGCCAATTAAGGCTGGTAATTAATACATGCAATTAAGGCAGGCAATTAAGTCAGGCAATTAAGGCAGACAATTAAGGCAGGCAATAAGGCAGGCAATCAATAAATTCAATTAAGGAAGGCAGCCAATTAAGGCTGGTAATTAAGGCATGCAATTAAGGCAGGCAATTAAGGCAGTCAATTAAGGCAAGCAATTAAGGATTGCAATTAAGGCAGTCAATAAAGGAATGCCATTAAGGCAGGCAATTAAAGCAGGCATTTATGGCAGGCAATTAAGGCAGTCAATTAAGGCAGACAATTAAGGCAGGCAATTAAGGCTGGTAATCAAGGCAGGCAATTAAAGTAGGCAAATAATGCTGTTGATTAAGGAAGGCAATTAAGGCAGGCAATTAAGGCAGGCAGTTAAGGCAAGCAATTAAGGCAGGTAGTAAAAAAAGCCAATTAAGGCAGGCACCCAATTAAGGCTGGTAATTAAGGCAGGCAATTAAGGCAGGCAATTAAGGCAGGCAATCAAGAAATGCAATTAAGGCAGGCAATTAAGGCAGGCATTTAAGGCAGGCAACCAATTAAGGCTAGTAATTAAGGCATGCAATTAAGGCAGGCAATAAAGGCAGGCAATTATGGCATGCCATTAAGGATTGCAATTAAAAAAAGCAATAAAGGCAGGCAATTAAGGCGGCAATTAAGGCAAGCAATTAAGGCAGTTAGTTAAGAAAGCTAATTAAGGGAGGCAATTAAGGCAGGCAGCCAATAAAGGCTGGTAATTAAGGCATGTAATTAAGGAAGGCAATTAAGGCAGGCAATTAAGGCAAGCAATTAAGGATGGCAATTAAGGCAGCCAATTAAGGGATGCCATTAAGGCAGCCAATAAAGGCAGGCAATTAAAAGCGGGCAATTATGGCAGGCAATTAAGGCAGTAAATTAAGGCAGACAATTAAGGCAGGCAATTAAGGCTGGCAATCAACACAGGCAATTAAGGCTTGAAAATAATGCAGGTAATTAGGGAAGGCAATTAAGGCAGCCAATTAAGGCAGGCAGTTAAGGCAAGCAATTAAGGCAGGTAGTAAAGAAAGCCAATTAAGGCAGGCAATTAAAGCAGGCAGCCAATTAAGGCTGGTAATTAATACATGCAATTAAGGCAGGCAATTAAGTCAGGCAATTAAGGCAGACAATTAAGGCAGGCAATAAGGCAGGCAATCAATAAATTCAATTAAGGAAGGCAGCCAATTAAGGCTGGTAATTAAGGCATGCAATTAAGGCAGGCAATTAAGGCAGTCAATTAAGGCAAGCAATTAAGGATTGCAATTAAGGCAGTCAATAAAGGAATGCCATTAAGGCAGGCAATTAAAGCAGGCATTTATGGCAGGCAATTAAGGCAGTCAATTAAGGCAGACAATTAAGGCAGGCAATTAAGGCTGGTAATCAAGGCAGGCAATTAAAGTAGGCAAATAATGCTGTTGATTAAGGAAGGCAATTAAGGCAGGCAATTAAGGCAGGCAGTTAAGGCAAGCAATTAAGGCAGGTAGTAAAAAAAGCCAATTAAGGCAGGCACCCAATTAAGGCTGGTAATTAAGGCAGGCAATTAAGGCAGGCAATTAAGGCAGGCAATCAAGAAATGCAATTAAGGCAGGCAATTAAGTCAGGCAATTAAAGCAGGCAATTATGGCCGGCAATTAAGGCAGTCAATTAAGGCAGATAATTAAGGCAGGCAATTAAGGCTGGCAATGAAGGAAGGCTATGAATGCAAGAAATTAATGTAGCCAATTAAGGCAGGCAATTAGGGCAGGCAAATAGTGCAGGTAATTAGGGAAGACAATTAAGGAAGGCAATTAAGGCAGGCAAATAATGCCGGTAATTAGGGAAGGCAATAAAGGAAGGCAATTAAGGCAGGCAATTAATGCAGGCAATTAATGCAGGCAAATAAGGCAGGCAATCAAGGAAGGCAGTTAAGGCAAGCAATTACTGTAGCCAATTAAGGCAGGCAATTATGGCAGGCAGGCAATTAAGACTGGTAATTAAGGCAGGTAAATAAGGCTGGCAATTTAGGCAGGCAATTAAGGCAGGCAATTAAGACAGGCAATTAAAGCAGGCAATAAAGGCAGGCAATTAAGGCAGGCAATTAAGGTAGGCAATTAAGGCAGGCAAATAATGCAGGTAATTAATGCAGGCAATTAAGGCAGGCAATTAGGGCAGGCAATTAATGCAGGCAAATAAGGCAGGCAATTAAGGTAGGCAAATAATGCAGGTAAATCGGGAAGGCAATTAAGGCAGGCAATTAAAGCAGGCAATTAAGGCAAGCAATTAAGGCAGGTAGTTTAGAAAGCCAATTAAGACAGGCAATTAAGGCAGGCAGCCAATTAAGGCTGGTAATTGAGGCATGCAATTAAGGCAGGCAATTAAGCCAAGCAATTAAGGCAGGCAATTAAGGATGAAAGGCAGCCAATTAAGGAATGCAATTAAGTCAGCCAATTAAGGCAGGCGATTAAGGCAGTCAGCCAATTAAGGCTGGTAATTAAGGCATGCAATTAAGGCAGGCAATTAAGGCAGGCAATTAAGGCAGACAATTAAGGCAGGCAATTAAGGCTGGCAATGAAGGCAATCAATTAAGGCAGGCAGGAAAATAAAACTGGTAATTAAGGCAGGCAATTAAGGTAGGCAAAAAATGCATGTAATTACGGAAGGCAATTAAGGCAGGCAATTAAGGCAGGCAATTAAGGCAAGCAATTAAGAATAGCAATTAAGGCAGCCAATTTAGGAATGCAATTAAGGCAGCCAATTAAGTCAGGAAATTAAGGCAGGCAATTAAAGCAGGCATTTACGGCAGGCAATTAAGTCAATCAATAAAGGCAGACAATTAAGGCAGGCAATTAAGGCTGGCAATGAAGGCAGGCTATTAAGGTAGGCAATCAAGAAAGGCAATTAAGGCAGGCAATTAAGGCAGACAATTAAAGAAGCAATTAAGGCTGGCAATGAAGGCAGGTAAAGGTAGGCAAATAATGCAGGTAATTAGGGAAGGCAATTAATGCAGGCAATTAAGGCAGGCAATTAAGGCAAGCTATTAAGGCAGGTAGTAAAGATAGCCAATTAAGGCATGCAATTAAGGCAGGCAATTAATGCAGGCAATTAAAGCAGGAAATTAAGGCAGCCAATCAAGTAAGGCAATTAAGGCAGGCAATTAAGGCAGACAATTAAGACAGGCAATTAAGGCAGGCAATTAAGGCAAGCAATAAATGTAGCCAATTAAGGCAGGCAATTAAGGCAGGCAAATAATGCAGGTAATTTGGTAAGGCAATTAAGGCAGGCAATTAAGGCAAGCAATTAAGGCAGGTAGTAAAGAAAGCCAATTAAGGCAGTCAATAAGGGAGCCAATTAAGGCATGCAATTAAGGCAGGCAATTAAGGCAGGCAATTTAGGCAGACAATTTAGGCAGGCAATCAAGTAAGGCAATTAGGGCAGAAAATTAAGGCAGGCAATTAAGGCAGACAATTAAGACAGGCAATTAAGGCAGGCAATGAAGGCAGGCAATCAAGGTAGTCAAATAATGCGGGTAATTAGGAAAGGCAATTAGGCAAGCAATTAAGGCAGGCATTTAAGGCAAGCAATTAAGGCAGGGAGTAAAGAAAGCCAATTAAGGCAGTCGATTAATGCAGGCAATTAAGGCAGGCAGCCATTTAAGGCTGGTAATTAAGGCATGCAATTAAGGCAGGCAATTAAGGCAGGCAATTAAGGCAAGCAATTAAGGTTGGCAATTAAGGAATGCAATTAAGGCAGCCAATTAAGGCAGTCACATAAGGCAGGCAATTAAGGCAGGCAATAAAGGCAGGCAATCAAGAAAGGCAATTAAGGCAGGCAAAAAAGGCAAGCAATCAAGGCAGGAAGTATAGAAAGCCAATTAAGGCTGGCAGCCAATTAAGACTGGTAATTAAGGCATGCAATTAAGGCAGGCAATTAAGGCAGTTAATTAAGGCAGGCAAATAATGCAAGTAATTTGGTAAGGCAATTAAGGCAAGCTATTAAGGCAGGTAGTCAAGATAGCCAATTAAGGCAGTCAATAAGGGAGCCAATTAAGGCATGCAATTAAAGCAGGCTATTAAGGCAGACAATTAAAGCAGGCAATTAAGGAAGGCAATCAAGTAAGGAAATTAAGGCAGGCAATTAAGGCAGGCAATTAAGGCAGACAATTAAGACAGGCAATTAAGGCAGGCAATTAAGGCAGGCAATTAAGGCAGGAAATTAAGGCAGGAAATTAAGGCAGACAATTAAGACAGGCAATTAAGGCTGGCAATGAAGGCAGGCAATTAAGGTAGTCAAATAATGCAGGTAATTAGGGAAGGCAATTAAGGCAAGCAATTAAGGCCTGCAATTAATGCAGGCAATTAAGGCAGCAAATCAAGGAAGGCAATTAAGGCATGCAATTAATGTAGCCAAATAAGGCAGTTAATTAAGGCAGGCAAATAATGCAAGTAATTTGGTAAGGCAATTAAGGCAAGCTATTAAGGCAAGTAGTAAAGATAGCCAATTAAGGCATGCAAATAAGGCAGGCAATTAAGGCAGGCAATTAAAGCAGGCAATTAAGGCAGGCAATCAAGTAAGGCAATTAAGGCAGGCAATTAAGGCAGGCAATTAACGCAGACAATTAAGACAGGCAATTAAAGCAGGCAATTAAGGCAAGCAATAAATGTAGCCAATTAAGGCAGGCAATTAAGGCAGGCAAATAATGCAGGTAATTTGGTAAGGCAATTAAGGCAGGCAATTAAGGCAAGCAATAAATGTAGCCAATTAAGGCAGTCGATTAATGCAGGCAATTAAGGCAGGCAGCCATTTAACGCTGGTAATTAAGGCAGGCAATTAAGGCAGGCAATTAAGGCAAGCAATTAAGGTTGGCAATTAAGGAATGCAATTAAGGCAGCCAATTAAGAAAGCAAATAATGCAGGTAATCAGGGAAGTCAATTATGGCAGGCAATTAAGGCAGGCAATTAAGGCAAGCAATCAAGGCAGGAAGTATAGAAAGCCAATTAAGGCTGGCAGCCAATTAAGACAGGTAATTAAGGCATGCAATTAAGGCAGGCAATTAAGCCAGGCAATTAAGGCAAGCAATTAAGGATGGCAATTAAGGAAGCCATTTAAGGAATGCAATTTAGGCAGCCAATTAAGGCAGGCAATTAGGCAGGCAAATATAGCAGGCAATTTTGGGAGGCAATAAAGGTAGGCAATTATGGCAAGCAGTTAAGGATGGCAATTAAGGCAGGCAATTAGGCTGGCAATGAAGGCAAGCAATTAAGGAAGCAAAAAATGCAGGTTATTAGGGAAGTCAATTATGGCAGACAATTAAGGCAGGCAATAAAGGCTGGCAATGAAGGTAGGCAATTAAGGAAGCAAATAATGCAGGTTATTAGGGAAGTCAATTATGACAGACAATTAAGGCAGGCAATTAAGGCAAGCAATCAAGGCAGGTAGTATAGAAAGACAATTAAGGCTGATAGCCAATTAAGACTGGTAAATAAGGCATGCAATTAAGGAAGGTAATTAAGGCAGGAAATTAAGGCAAGCTATTAAGGTAGGCAATAAAGGCAGGCAATCAAGAAAGGCAATTAAGGCAGGCAATTAAGGCAGGCAATTAAGGCAGGCAATTATGGCAGGCAATTAAGGCAGTCAATTTAGGCAGACAATTAAGGCTGGCAATGAAGGCAGGCAATTAAGGCAAGCAATTAAGGCAGGTAGTTTAGAAAGCCAATTAAGACAGGCAATTAAGGCAGGCAGCCAATTAAGGCTGGTAATTGAGGCATGCAATTAAGGCAGGCAATTAAGCCAAGCAATTAAGGCAGGCAATTAAGGATGAAAGGCAGCCAATTAAGGAATGCAATTAAGTCAGCCAATTAAGGCAGGCGATTAAGGCAGTCAGCCAATTAAGGCTGGTAATTAAGGCATGCAATTAAGGCAGGCAATTAAGGCAGACAATTAAGGCAGGCAATTAAGGCTGGCAATGAAGGCAATCAATTAAGGCAGGCCGGCAAATAAAACTGGTAATTAAGGCAGGCAATTAAGGTAGGCAAAAAATGCATGTAATTACGGAAGGCAATTAAGGCAGGCAATTAAGGGAGGCAATTAAGGCAAGCAATTAAGAATAGCAATTAAGGCAGCCAATTTAGGAATGCAATTAAGGCAGCCAATTAAGTCAGGAAATTAAGGCAGGCAATTAAAGCAGGCATTTACGGCAGGCAATTAAGTCAATCAATAAAGGCAGACAATTAAGGCAGGCAATTAAGGCTGGCAATGAAGGCAGGTTTTTAAGGTAGGCAAATATAGCAGGTAATTAGGGAAGGCAATTAAGGCATGCAATTAAGGCAGGCAATAAAGGCAAGCAATTAATGCAGGCAATTAAGGCAGGCAATCAAGGAAGGGAATTAAGGCAAGAAATTAATGTAGCTAGTTAAGGCTGGTATTTAAGGCATGCAATTAAGGCAGGCAATTAAGGCAGGCAATCAAGAAAGGCAATTAAGGCAGGCAATTAAGGCAGGCAATTAAGGCAGGCAATTAACGCAGAAAATTAAGACAGACAATTAAGGCAGGCAATTATGCAAGCAATTAATGTAGCCAATTAAGGCAGGCAATTTAGGCAGGCAAATAATGCAGGTAATTTGGTAAGGCAATTAAGGCAGGCAATGAAGGCAGGCAATTAAGGGAGTCAAATAATGCAGGTAATTAGGAAAGGCAATAAGGCAAGCAAATAAGGCAGGCATTTAAGGCAAGCAATTAAGGCAATGAGTAAAGAAAGCCAATTAAGGCAGGCGATTAAAGCAGGCAATTAAGGCAGGCAGCCAATTAAGGCTAGTAATTAAGGCATGCAATTAAGTCAGGCAATTAAATCAGGCTATTAAGGCAGGCAATTAAGGCAAGCAATTAAGAATAGCAATTAAGGCAGCCAATTTAGGAATGCAATTAAGGCAGCCAATTAAGTCAGGAAATTAAGGCAGGCAATTAAAGCAGGCAATCAAGTAAGGCAATTAAGGCAGGCAATTAAGGCAGACAATTAAGACAGGCAATTAAGGCTGGCAATTAAGGCAAGCAATTAATGTAGCCAATTAAGGCAGGCAAATAATGCAGGTAATTTGGTATGGTAATTAAGGCAGGCAATTAGGCAAGCAATTGAGGCAGGTAGTAAAGAAAGCCAATTAAGGCAGTCAATTAAGGCAGCCAATTAAGGCATGCAATTAAGGCAGGCAATTAAGGCAGGCATTTTAGGCAGGCAATCAAGTAAGGCAATTAAGGCAGGAAATTAAGGCAGGCAATTATGGCAGACAATTAAGACAGGCAATTAAGGCAGGCAATGAAGGCAGGCAATTAAGGTAGTCAAATAATGCAGGTAATTAGGGAAGGCAATTAAGGCAGCCAATTAAGGCAGGCAGTTAAGGCAAGCAATTAAGGCAGGTAGTAAAGAAAGCCAATTAAGGCAGGCAATTAAAGCAGGCAGCCAATTAAGGCTGGTAATTAATACATGCAATTAAGGCAGGCAATTAAGTCAGGCAATTAAGGCAGACAATTAAGGCAGGCAATAAGGCAGGCAATCAATAAATTCAATTAAGGAAGGCAGCCAATTAAGGCTGGTAATTAAGGCATGCAATTAAGGCAGGCAATTAAGGCAGGCAATTAAGGCAAGCAATTAAGGATTGCAATTAAGGCAGTCAATAAAGGAATGCCATTAAGGCAGGCAATTAAAGCAGGCATTTATGGCAGGCAATTAAGGCAGTCAATTAAGGCAGACAATTAAGGCAGGCAATTAAGGCTGGTAATCAAGGCAGGCAATTAAAGTAGGCAAATAATGCTGTTGATTAAGGAAGGCAATTAAGGCAGGCAATTAAGGCAGGCAGTTAAGGCAAGCAATTAAGGCAGGTAGTAAAAAAAGCCAATTAAGGCAGGCAGCCAATTAAGGCTGGTAATTAAGGCAGGCAATTAAGGCAGGCAATTAAGGCAGGCAATCAAGAAATGCAATTAAGGCAGGCAATTAAGTCAGGCAATTAAAGCAGGCAATTATGGCCGGCAATTAAGGCAGTCAATTAAGGCAGATAATTAAGGCAGGCAATTAAGGCTGGCAATGAAGGAAGGCTATGAATGCAAGAAATTAATGTAGCCAATTAAGGCAGGCAATTAGGGCAGGCAAATAGTGCAGGTAATTAGGGAAGACAATTAAGGAAGGCAATTAAGGCAGGCAAATAATGCCGGTAATTAGGGAAGGCAATAAAGGAAGGCAATTAAGGCAGGCAATTAATGCAGGCAATTAATGCAGGCAAATAAGGCAGGCAATCAAGGAAGGCAATTAAGGCAAGCAATTACTGTAGCCAATTAAGGCAGGCAATTATGGCAGGCAGGCAATTAAGACTGGTAATTAAGGCAGGTAAATAAGGCTGGCAATTTAGGCAGGCAATTAAGGCAGGCAATTAAGACAGGCAATTAAAGCAGGCAATAAAGGCAGGCAATTAAGGCAGGCAATTAAGGTAGGCAATTAAGGCAGGCAAATAATGCAGGTAATTAATGCAGGCAATTAAGGCAGGCAATTAGGGCAGGCAATTAATGCAGGCAAATAAGGCAGGCAATTAAGGTAGGCAAATAATGCAGGTAAATCGGGAAGGCAATTAAGGCAGGCAATTAAAGCAGGCAATTAAGGCAAGCAATTAAGGCAGGTAGTTTAGAAAGCCAATTAAGACAGGCAATTAAGGCAGGCAGCCAATTAAGGCTGGTAATTGAGGCAAGCAATTAAGGCAGGCAATTAAGCCAAGCAATTAAGGCAGGCAATTAAGGATGGCAAGGCAGCCAATTAAGGAATGCAATTAGGTCAGCCAATTAAGGCAGGCGATTAAGGCAGTCAGCCAATTAAGGCTGGTAATTAAGGCATGCAATTAAGGCAGGCAATTAAGGCAGGCAATTAAGGCAGACAATTAAGGCAGGCAATTAAGGCTGGCAATGAAGGCAATCAATTAAGGCAGGCAGGAAAATAAAACTGGTAATTAAGGCAGGCAATTAAGGTAGGCAAAAAATGCATGTAATTACGGATGGCAATTAAGGCAGGCAATTAAGGCAGGCAGTTAAGGCAAGCAATTAAGAATAGCAATTAAGGCAGCCAATTTAGGAATGCAATTAAGGCAGCCAATTAAGTCAGGAAATTAAGGCAGGCAATTAAAGCAGGCATTTACGGCAGGCAATTAAGTCAATCAATAAAGGCAGACAATTAAGGCAGGCAATTAAGGCTGGCAATGAAGGCAGGCTATTAAGGTAGGCAATCAAGAAAGGCAATTAAGGCAGGCAATTAAGGCAGACAATTAAAGAAGCAATTAAGGCTGGCAATGAAGGCAGGTAAAGGTAGGCAAATAATGCAGGTAATTAGGGAAGGCAATTAATGCAGGCAATTAAGGCAGGCAATTAAGGCAAGCTATTAAGGCAGGTAGTAAAGATAGCCAATTAAGGCATGCAATTAAGGCAGGCAATTAAGGCAGGCAATTAAAGCAGGAAATTAAGGCAGCCAATCAAGTAAGGCAATTAAGGCAGGCAATTAAGGCAGACAATTAAGACAGGCAATTAAGGCAGGCAATTAAGGCAAGCAATAAATGTAGCCAATTAAGGCAGGCAATTAAGGCAGGCAAATAATGCAGGTAATTTGGTAAGGCAATTAAGGCAGGCAATTAAGGCAAGCAATTAAGGCAGGTAGTAAAGAAAGCCAATTAAGGCAGTCAATAAGGGAGCCAATTAAGGCATGCAATTAAGGCAGGCAATTAAGGCAGGCAATTTAGGCAGACAATTTAGGCAGGCAATCAAGTAAGGCAATTAAGGCAGAAAATTAAGGCAGGCAATTAAGGCAGACAATTAAGACAGGCAATTAAGGCAGGCAATAAAAGGCAGGCAATCAAGGTAGTCAAATAATGCGGGTAATTAGGAAAGGTAATTAGGCAAGCAATTAAGGCAGGCATTTAAGGCAAGCAATTAAGGCAGGGAGTAAAGAAAGCCAATTAAGGCAGTCGATTAATGCAGGCAATTAAGGCAGGCAGCCATTTAAGGCTGGTAATTAAGGCATGCAATTAAGGCAGGCAATTAAGGCAGGCAATTAAGGCAAGCAATTAAGGTTGGCAATTAAGGAATGCAATTAAGGCAGCCAATTAAGGCAGTCACATAAGGCAGGCAATTAAGGCAGGCAATAAAGGCAGGCAATCAAGAAAGGCAATTAAGGCAGGCAAAAAAGGCAAGCAATCAAGGCAGGAAGTATAGAAAGCCAATTAAGGCTGGCAGCCAATTAAGACTGGTAATTAAGGCATGCAATTAAGGCAGGCAATTAAGGCAGTTAATTAAGGCAGGCAAATAATGCAAGTAATTTGGTAAGGCAATTAAGGCAAGCTATTAAGGCAGGTAGTCAAGATAGCCAATTAAGGCAGTCAATAAGGGAGCCAATTAAGGCATGCAATTAAAGCAGGCTATTAAGGCAGACAATTAAAGCAGGCAATTAAGGAAGGCAATCAAGTAAGGAAATTAAGGCAGGCAATTAAGGCAGGCAATTAAGGCAGACAATTAAGACAGGCAATTAAGGCAGGCAATTAAGGCAGGCAATTAAGGCAGGAAATTAAGGCAGGAAATTAAGGCAGACAATTAAGACAGGCAATTAAGGCTGGCAATGAAGGCAGGCAATTAAGGTAGTCAAATAATGCAGGTAATTAGGGAAGGCAATTAAGGCAAGCAATTAAGGCCTGCAATTAATGCAGGCAATTAAGGCAGCAAATCAAGGAAGGCAATTAAGGCATGCAATTAATGTAGCCAAATAAGGCAGTTAATTAAGGCAGGCAAATAATGCAAGTAATTTGGTAAGGCAATTAAGGCAAGCTATTAAGGCAAGTAGTAAAGATAGCCAATTAAGGCATGCAAATAAGGCAGGCAATTAAGGCAGGCAATTAAAGCAGGCAATTAAGGCAGGCAATCAAGTAAGGCAATTAAGGCAGGCAATTAAGGCAGGCAATTAACGCAGACAATTAAGACAGGCAATTAAAGCAGGCAATTAAGGCAAGCAATAAATGTAGCCAATTAAGGCAGGCAATTAAGGCAGGCAAATAATGCAGGTAATTTGGTAAGGCAATTAAGGCAGGCAATTAAGGCAAGCAATAAATGTAGCCAATTAAGGCAGTAGATTAATGCAGGCAATTAAGGCAGGCAGCCATTTAACGCTGGTAATTAAGGCAGGCAATTAAGGCAGGCAATTAAGGCAAGCAATTAAGGTTGGCAATTAAGGAATGCAATTAAGGCAGCCAATTAAGGAAGCAAATATTGCAGGTAATCAGGGAAGTCAATTATGGCAGGCAATTAAGGCAGGCAATTAAGGCGAGCAATCAAGGCAGGAAGTATAGAAAGCCAATTAAGGCTGGCAGCCAATTAAGACAGGTAATTAAGGCATGCAATTAAGGCAGGCAATTAAGCCAGGCAATTAAGGCAAGCAATTAAGGATGGCAATTAAGGAAGCCATTTAAGGAATGCAATTTAGGCAGCCAATTAAGGCAGGCAATTAGGCAGGCAATTATAGCAGGCAATTTGGGAGGCAATAAAGGTAGGCAATTATGGCAAGCAGTTAAGGATGGCAATTAAGGCAGGCAATTAGGCTGGCAATGAAGGCAAGCAATTAAGGAAGCAAATAATGCAGGTTATTAGGGAAGTCAATTATGGCAGACAATTAAGGCAGGCAATAAAGGCTGGCAATGAAGGTAGGCAATTAAGGAAGCAAATAATGCAGGTTATTAGGGAAGTCAATTATGGCAGACAATTAAGGCAGGCAATTAAGGCAAGCAATCAAGGCAGGTAGTATAGAAAGACAATTAAGGCTGATAGCCAATTAAGACTGGTAAATAAGGCATGCAATTAAGGAAGGTAATTAAGGCAGGAAATTAAGGCAAGCTATTAAGGATGGAATTTAAGGCAGCTAATTAAGGAATGCAATTAAGGCAGGCAATTAAGGCAAGCAATTAAGGTAGGCAATAAAGGCAGGCAATCAAGAAAGGCAATTAAGGCAGGCAATTAAGGCAGGCAATTAAGGCAGGCAATTATGGCAGGCAATTAAGGCAGTCAATTTAGGCAGACAATTAAGGCTGGCAATGAAGGCAGGCAATTAAGGCAAGCCATTAAGGCAGGTAGTTTAGAAAGCCAATTAAGACAGGCAATTAAGGCAGGCAGCCAATTAAGGCTGGTAATTGAGGCATGCAATTAAGGCAGGCAATTAAGCCAAGCAATTAAGGCAGGCAATTAAGGATGGCAAGGCAGCCAATTAAGGAATGCAATTAAGTCAGCCAATTAAGGCAGGCGATTAAGGCAGTCAGCCAATTAAGGCTGGTAATTAAGGCATGCAATTAAGGCAGGCAATTAAGGCAGGCAATTAAGGCAGACAATTAAGGCAGGCAATTAAGGCTGGCAATGAAGGGAATCAATTAAGGCAGGCAGGCAAAAAAAACTGGTAATTAAGGCAGGCAATTAAGGTAGGCAAAAAATGCATGTAATTACGGAAGGCAATTAAGGCAGGCAATTAAGGCAGGCAATTAAGGCAAGCAATTAAGAATAGCAATTAAGGCAGCCAATTTAGGAATGCAATTAAGGCAGCCAATTAAGTCAGGAAATTAAGGCAGGCAATTAAAGCAGGCATTTACGGCAGGCAATTAAGTCAATCAATAAAGGCAGACAATTAAGGCAGGCAATTAAGGCTGGCAATTAAGGCAGGCTATTAAGGTAGGCAAATATAGCAGGTAATTAGGGAAGGCAATTAAGGCATGCAATTAAGGCAGGCAATAAAGGCAAGCAATTAATGCAGGCAATTAAGGCAGGCAATCAAGGAAGGGAATTAAGGCAAGAAATTAATGTAGCTAGTTAAGGCTGGTATTTAAGGCATGCAATTAAGGCAGGCAATTAAGGCAGGCAATCAAGAAAGGCAATTAAGGCAGGCAATTAAGGCAGACATATAAGAAGCAATTAAGGCTGGCAATGAAGGCAGGTAAAGGTAGGCAAATAATGCAGGTTATTAGGGAAGGCAATTAATGCAGGCAATTAAGGCAGGCAATTAAGGCAAGCAATTAAGGCAGGTAGTAAAGAAAGCCAATTAAGGCAGTCAATAAGGGAGCCAATTAAGGCATGCAATTAAGGCAGGCAATTAAGGCAGGCAATTTAGGCAGACAATTTAGGCAGGCAATCAAGTAAGGCAATTAAGGCAGGAAATTAAGGCAGGCAATTAAGGCAGACAATTAAGACAGGCAATTAAGGCAGGCAATGAAGGCAGGCAATCAAGGTAGTCAAATAATGCGGGTAATTAGGAAAGGCAATTAGGCAAGCAATTAAGGCAGGCATTTAAGGCAAGCAATTAAGGCAGGGAGTAAAGAAAGCCAATTAAGGCAGTCGATTAATGCAGGCAATTAAGGCAGGCAGCCATTTAAGGCTGGTAATTAAGGCATGCAATTAAGGCAGACAATTAAGACAGGCAATTAAGGCAGGCAATTAAGGCAGGCAATTAAGGCAGGAAATTAAGGCAGGAAATTAAGGCAGTCAATTAAGACAGGCAATTAAAGCTGGCAAAGAAGGCAGGCAATTAAGGTAGTCAAATAATGCAGGTAATTAGGGAAGGCAATTAAGGCAAGCAATTAAGGCCTGCAATTAATGCAGGCAATTAAGGCAGCAAATCAAGGAAGGCAATTAAGGCATGCAATTAATGTAGCCAAATAAGGCAGTTAATTAAGGCAGGCAAATAATGCAAGTAATTTGGTAAGGCAATTAAGGAAAGCTATTAAGGCAAGTAGTAAAGATAGCCAATTAAGGCATGCAAATAAGGCAGGCAATTAAGGCAGGCAATTAAAGCAGGCAATTAAGGCAGGCAATTAAGGCAGGCAATTAAGGCAGACAATTAAGACAGGCAATTAAGGCAGGCAATTAAGGCAAGCAATAAATGTAGCCAATTAAGGCAGGCAATTAAGGCAGGCAAATAATGCAGGTAATTTGGTTAAGCAATTAAGGCAGGCAATTAAGGCAAGCAATAAATGTAGCCAATTAAGGCAGTCGATTAATGCAGGCAATTAAGGCAGGCAGCCATTTAACGCTGGTAATTAAGGCAGGCAATTAAGGCAGGCAATTAAGGCAAGCAATTAAGGTTGGCAATAAAGGAATGCAATTAAGGCAGCCAATTAAGGCAGTCACGTAAGGCAGGCAATTAAGGCAGGCAATAAAAGCAGGCAATCAAGAAAGGCAATTAAGGCAGGCAATTAAGGAAGCAAATAATGCAGGTAATCAGGGAAGTTAATTATGGCAGGCAATTAAGGCAGGCAATTAAGGCAAGCAATCAAGGCAGGAAGTATAGAAAGCCAATTAAGGCTGGCAGCCAATTAAGACAGGTAATTAAGGCATGCAATTAAGGCAGGCAATTAAGCCAGGCAATTAAGGCAAGCAATTAAGGATGGCAATTAAGTAAGCCATTTAAGGAATGCAATTTAGGCAGCCAATTAAGGCAGGCAATTAAGGCAGGCAATTATAGCAGGCAATTTTGGGAGGCAATAAAGGTAGGCAATTATGGCAAGCAGTTAAGGATGACAATTAAGGCAGGCAATTAGGCTGGCAATGAAGGCAAGCAATTAAGGAAGCAAATAATGCAGGTTATTAGGGAAGTCAATCATGGCAGACAATTAAGGCAGGCAATAAAGGCTGGCAATGAAGGTAGGCAATTAAGGAAGCAAATAATGCAGGTTATTAGGGAAGTCAATTATGGCAGACAATTAAGGCAGGCAATTAAGGCAAGCAATCAAGGCAGGTAGTATAGAAAGACAATGAAGGCTGATAGCCAATTAAGACTGGTAAATAAGGCATGCAATTAAGGAAGGTAATTAAGGCAGGAAATTAAGGCAAGCTATTAAGGCAGGCATTTAAAGCAGCTAATTAAGGAATGCAATTAAGGCAGGCAATTAAGACAAGCAATTAAGGTAGGCAATAAAGGCAGGCAATCAAGAAAGGCAATTAAGGCAGGCAATTAAGGCAGGCAATTAAGGCAGGCAATTATGGCAGGCAATTAAGGCAGTCAATTTAGGCAGACAATTAAGGCTGGCAATGAAGGCAGTCAATTAAGGCAGGCAATAAAGGCAGGCAATCAAGAAATGCAATTAAAGCAGGCAATTAAGGCAGGCAATTAAAGCAGGCAATTATGGCAGGCAATTAAGGCATTCCATTTAGGCAGACAACTAAGGCAGGTTATTAAGGCTGGCCATGAAAGCAGGCTGTTAAAGGTAGGCAAATAATGCAGGTAATTAGGGAAGGCAATTAAGACAGGCAATTAAGGCAGGCAATTAGGGCAAGCTTATTAGGCAGGTATTGAAGAAAGCCAATTAAGACAGGCAATTTAGGCAGGCAGCCAATTAAGGCTGGTAATTAAAGCATGCAATTAAGGCAGGCAATTTAGGGACGCAGTTAAGGCAAGCTATAAAGGATGGCATTTAAGGCAGCCAATTGAGGAATGTAATTAAGTCAGGCAATTTAGACAGGCAATTAAGGCAAGCAATTAAGGCACGTATTAAAGAAAGCCAATTAAGCAGGCAATTAAGGCAGGCAGCCAATTAAGGCTGGTAATTAAGGCATGCAATTAAGGCAGGCAATTAGGGCAGGCTATTAAGGCATGCAATGAAGGCAGGCGATTAAGGTAGGCAAATAATGCAGGTAATTAGGGAAGGCTATTAAGGCAGGCAATTAAGGCAGGCAATTAAGGCAAGCAATTAAGGCAGGCAATTAAGTCAAGCAATTAAGGAAGGAAATTAAGGCAGGCAATTAAAGCAGGCAATTAATCCAGTCCGCAGTTCGCAGATCGCTGTGTGTAGATTGAAGTTTGCATAGTTCGCATTTTGCTGTTTGCAGTTAGCATTTAGCATTTTGCAGATCGCAGTTCGCGGTTTGTAGTTCCCAGTTTAGGGTTCTCAGTTCGAAGTTTGCAGTTCAGAGTTTGCAGTTCCATTCCACTATGTGGTTCGCAATTCATAGGTTTGGATTTCGCAATTTGCAGTTCCCAGTTCGCAGTTCGCAGTTGCAGTTCGCAGTTCGCAAATTGCTGTTCTAAGTTTGCAGTTTGCAGTTTGCAGTTCGCAGTTCGCAGGGCGCAGTTGGCGGTTTGCAGTTCGAAATTCGCATTTTGCAGTTCGCTTTTTGCAGTTCGCGTATTTAATTTCGCAGTGTGCAGTTTGCAAACTGCCGTTTGCGGTTTGGGGTTTGCAGTTTAGAGTTTTAATTTTGCAATTTGCTGTTCGCAGTTTGCAGTTTTAGTTTGCAGTTCGAAGTTTGCAGTTATCAGTTCGCAGAATTTGTAGTCTGTATTTTATGGTTTGCAGTCCGCAGTTCGCAGTTCGTAGGTTTTTATTTCGCATTTTGACGTTCGTAGTTTGTAGTTTGCAGTCTGCAGTTCAAAGTTCGTAGGTTTGCATTTTGCAATTTGGAGTTCTCAGTTTAGAGTTTGCTGTTTGCAGTTCGTTACTGCATTTCGCTCTTTGTGGTTTGGGGTTTGCTGTTTGAATTTATGGATTGAAGTTTTCAGTTTGCGGTAGGCATTATGCAGTTGGCAGTTTGCAGACAGCAGTTTACAGTTCGCAGTTTGCAGTTCGTAATTTGCAGTTTGCAGTTTGCATTTTGCTGTTTGCAGTTTTCAATAGGCAGTTCGCGGTTTGCAGTTCGCATTTTGCCGTTCGTAGTTTAACATTTCTCAAATTGCAATTTGCAGTTTGCAGTACGCAGTTTGCAGTTTTTAGTTCGCTTTATGATTTTTGCAGTTTGCAGTACACAGTTCGCAGTTCTTGGTTCTCATATAGCAAATTGCTGTTTGCAGTTCACAATTCGCAGTTTGCAGTTCGCTGTTTGTGTTTCGAATTACACAGTTTGCAGATTGCAGTTCGGAAATCACAAATCGCATTTTGTGGTTTACGGTTTAAGGTTTGAGGTTTGCGTTTTGCGTTTTGCGTTTTGTGGTTTGCAGTTTGCGTTTTGCAGTGTGCGGTTTACATCTCGTAGTTCGCAGTTCGCATTTTGCGGTTCACTGTTTGAAGTTTGCCTTTTACGGTTTGGGGTTTTACAGTTTGCAGTTTTGATTTTACAATTTCCAGTACGCAGTTCGCAGTTGACAATTCAAAGTTTGCAGTTTGCCGTTCGCAGTCTGCAGTTCGCAGTTTTTAGTCTTCAATTCGCAGATTGCATTTGGTAGTTCGCAGTTTTCTTTTCGCTATTTTTATTTCGCAGTTTGCAGTTCACATTTCGCAGTCTGCAGTTAGCAGTTTGCAGTCCGCTGTTCGCAGTTTGCATTTCACAGCTTGCAGTTCGCTTATTGCTTTTCGCATTTTGAAGCAGTTGACAAATATCTGTTTGCAGTGCGCAGTTCACAGTTTTTTTGTTCGCAGTTCACAGTTCAACACTT
Organism: Bacillus rossius redtenbacheri; assembly: GCF_032445375.1. Lineage (NCBI taxonomy): Eukaryota > Metazoa > Arthropoda > Insecta > Phasmatodea > Bacillidae > Bacillus > Bacillus rossius. Next base: position 186,988 of record NW_026962382.1, read on the forward strand.
CACAGTTTGCAGAAGGTAGTTAGCAGTTTGTACTTTGCAATTCGTATTACGCAGTTCGCACGTTGCAGTTCGCGGTTTGCAGTTCTAAGTTCGCACTTTGCAGTTTTTATGTTAACGGTTCGCAGTTGTAGGGTTGCATTACGCAGTTTGCAGTTCGCAGTTTGTAGGTTCGCATTTCGCTGTTTACATTTCGCAAATTAAAGTTCGCTGTTTGCAGTTCGCAGTTCGCAGTTGGCAATTCGTAGTCTACAGTTCATAGTTAGCAGTCCGCAGTTTGCAGTTTGCAATTTTAAATTTTGCGGTTCGCAGTTCGTAGGTTTCCATTTCGCAATTTGGAGTTCGCTGTTTGCAGTTTGCAGATCGCAGTTCATTGTCTGCATTTCGCTCTTTGTGGTTTGGGGTTTGCTGTTTGCAGTTTACTCATTGCGGTTTTCGGTTTGTGGTTGGCATTTTGCAGATTGCAGTTTGCAGTTTTCAATAGGCAGTTCGAAGTTTGCAGTACGCATTTCGCAGTTCGTAGTTGGATTTCGCAGATTGCAGTTTGCATTTACTGTTTGCAGTTTCCTGTTTGAAGTTTGTGGTTTGTGGTTTGCGGATTGCAGTTTTCAGTTCGCAGTTAGCAATTCGCTGTTTGCAGTTCGCTTATAGCAATTTGCAGTTAGATGTTTAAAAATTGCAATTTTTGGTTTACGGTTTGCAGTCTTCAGTTTACATTTTGAAATTTGCAGTTCGCAGTTTGCATTTCGAAGATTGCAGTTCGCAGAATGCTGTTCAAAGTTCGTTGGTTCGTATCCCAAGGTTTGCAGTATGCAGTTCTCAGTGTGCAATTTGCTGTTTCGAAATTTAGTAGTTCGCAGTTTGAAGAACGCGGTTTGCAGTTCATAGTATACAATTCTCAGTTCGCAATTTGCTGTTCGCAGTTGGCAGTTCGCAGTATGCTGTTCGCTGTGCGTGGTTTGGCATTTCGCAATTTTACATTTCGCCGAACGAAGTTTGCAATTTTCAGTTCGCATTTCATGTTTGCATAGTATGCATTTCGCAGTTCGTTGTATGCAATGGTTTCCTTTTTGCGATTGGCATTTATCAGTTCGCAGTTGGCAGTTCGTAAATTGCATTTTGCAGTGTGAAGTTTGCATTTTGCCGTTCGCATTCTGCATTTCGCTATATGCAGTCTGCAGTTCGCAGATCGCAGTTGGCAGTTCGCAATTTGCAGTTCTCAGTTTGCATTTCACAGTTTGAAGTACGCTTATTATATTTCGAAATTTAATAAAGTTTGCTAATATAAATTTTTTGTTTGCGTTTTGTAGTTTGCAGTTCTTATTTTGCGCTTTGCAGTTCTTCATTGATCAGTTAAATAAGGCCAGCAATTAATTCAGGCAATTAAGGCAGGCAATTAAGGCAGGCAATAAAGGCAGGCAATTAAGGCAGGCAATTAAGGCAGGTAGTAAAGAAAGCCAATTAAGGCAGCCAATTAAGGCAGTCAATTAAGGCTAATAATTAAGGCATGCAATTATAGCGGGCAATTAAGGCAGTCAATTAAGGCAGACAATTAAGTCAAGCAATTAAGGAATTAAATTAAGGCAGGCAATTAAGACACGCAATTAAAGCAGGCAATGAAGGCAGGCAATTAAGGCAGGCAATTAAGGCAGGCAATTAAAGCAGGCAGCAAATTAAAGCTGGTAATTAAGGCGAGCAATTAACGATGGCAATTAAGGCAGCCAATTAAGGAATGCAATAAAGGCAGCCAATAAGGGCAGTCAATTGAGGCAGGCAATTAAGACAGGCAATTAAGGCAGGCAATTAAGGTAGTCAATTAATGCAGGTAATTAGGGAAGGCAATTAAGGCAGGCAATAAAGGCAAGCAATTAATGCAGGCAATTAAGGCAGGCAATCAAGGAAGGAAATTAAGGCAAGCAATTAAGGCAGGTAGTTAAGAAAGCCAATTAAGACAGTCAATTAAGGCAGGCAGCCAATTAAGGCTGGTAATTAAGGCATGCAATTAAGGCAGGCAATTAAGCCAGAAAATTAAGATTAGGCAATTAAGGCAGGCAATTAAGACAGGCAATTAAGGCAATCTATTTAGGCAGAAAGTAAAGAAAGCGAATTAAGACAGGCTATTAAGGCTGGTAATTAAAGCACGCAATTAAGGCAAGCTATTAAGGATGGCATGAAAGGCAGCCAATTGAGGAATGTAATTAAGGCAGGCAATTTAGAAAGGCAATTAAGGCAAGCAATCAAAACACGTATTAAAGAAAGCCAATTAAGGCAAGCAATCAAGGCAGGCAGCCAATTAAGGCTGGTAATTAAGGCATGCAATTAAGGCAGGCAATTAAGGCAGGCAATTAAAGCAGGCAATTAAGGCAAGCAATTAAGGCAGCCAATTAAGGCAGGCAATAAAGGCAGGCAATTAAGGCAAGCAATTAAGGATGTCAATTAAGGCAGCCAATTAAGGCAGGCAATAAAGGCAGGCAATCGAGAAAGGCAATTAAGGTAGGCAAATAATGCAGGTAATTTAGTAAGGCAATTAAGGCAGGCAATGAAGGCAGGCAATTAAGGTAGTCAAATAATGCAGGTAATTAGGAAAGGCAATTAGGCAAGCAAATAAAGCAGTCAAAAAGGCAGACAATTAAGGCAGGCAATTAAGTCTGGCAATGAAAGCAGGCTATTAGGGTAGGCAAATAATGCAGGTAATTAGGGAAGGCAATTAAGGCAGGCAATTAAGGCAGGCAATTAAGGCAGGCAATTAAGGCAAGCTATTTAGGCGGGTGGTAAATAAAGCCAATTAAGGCAAGCGATTAAGGCAGGCAATTAAGGCAAGCAGCCAATTAAGGCAGGTAAATAAGGCTGGCATTTTAGGCAGACAATTGAGGCAGTCAAATAAGACAGGCAATTAAAGCAGGCAATGAAGACAGGCAATTAAGGCAGGCAATTAAAGGCAGGCAATTAAGGAAAGCAATTAAGGCAGGTAATAAAGAAAGCCAATTAAGGCAGGCGATTTAGGCCGGCAATTAAGGCAGGCAGTCAATTAAGGCTGGTAATTAAGGCACGCAATTAAGGCAGGCAATTATGGCAGGCAATTAAGGCAGGCAATTAAAGCAGACAATTAAGACAGGCAATTAAGGCAGGCAATTAAGGCAAGCAATTAATGTAGCCAATTAAGGCAGGCAATTAAGGCAGGCAAATAATGCAGGTAATTTGGTAAGGCAATTAAGGCAGGCAATAAAGGCAGGCAATTAAGGTAGTCAAATAATGCAGGTAATTAGGAAAGGCAATTAGGCAAGCAAATAAGGCAGGCATTTAAGGCAAGCAATTAAGGCAGGGAGTAAAGAAAGCAAATTAAGGCAGGCGATTAATGCAGGCAATTAAGGCAGGCAGCCAATTAAGGCTGGTAATTAAGGCATGCAATTAAGGCAGGCAATTAAGGCAGGCTATTAAGGCAGGCAATGTAGGCATGCAATTAATGCAGGCAATAAAGGCAGGCAATTAAGGCAGACAATTAAGCCAGGCAATTAGGCAGGCAATTAAGGCTGGCAATGAAGGCAGGCTAATGAGGTAGGCAAATTATGCAGGTAATTAGGGAAGGCAATTAAGGCAGGCAATTAAGGCAGGCAATTAAGGCAAGCTATTTAGGCGGGTAGTAAAGAAAGCCAATTAAGGCAACCGATTAAGGCAGGCAATTAAGGCAGGCAGCCAATTAAGGCAGGTAAATAAGGCTGGCATTTTAGGCAGACAATTGAGGCAGTCAATTAAGACAGGCAATTTAAGCAGGCAATGAAGGCAGGCAATAAAGGCAGGCAATTAAGGCAGGCAATTAAGACAGGCAATTAAGAAAAGCAATTAAGGCAGGTAATAAAGAAAGCCAATTAAGGCAGGCGATTTAGGCAGGTAATTAAGGCAGGCAGCCAATTAAGGCTGGTTATTAAGGCATGCAATTAAGGCAGGCAATTAAGGCAGGCAATTAAGGCAGGCAATTAAGGCAGACAATTATGACAGGCAATTAAGGCAGGCAATTAAGGCAAGCAATTAATGTAGCCAATTAAGGCAGGCAATTAAGGCAGGCAAATAATGCAGGTAATTAAGTAAGGCAATTAAGGCAGGCAATGAAGGCAGGGAGTAAAGAAAGCAAATTAAGGCAGGCGATTAATGCAGGCAATTAAGGCAGGCAGCCAATTAAGGCTGGTAATTAAGGCATGCAATAGGGGAAGGAAATTATGGCAGGCTATTAAGGCAGGCAATTAAGGCAGGCAATTAAGGCAGGAAATTAAGGCAGACAATTAAGACAGGCAATTAAGGCTGGCAATGAAGGCAGACAATTTTAGGTAGTCAAATAAAGCAGGTAATTAGGGAAGGCAATTAAGGCAAGCAATTAAGGCCTGCAATTAATGCAGGCAATTAAAGCATGCAATTAAGGCATGCAATTAATGTAGCCAATATAGGCAGGCAATTAAGGCAGGCAAATAATGCAGGTAATTTGGTAAGGCAATTAAGGCAGGCAATTAAGGCAAGCAATTAAGGCAGGTAGTAAAGAAAGCCAATTAAGGCAGTCAATTAAGGCAGCCAATTAAGGCTGGTTATTAAGGCATGCAATTAAGGCAGGCAATTAAGGCAGGCAATTAAGGCAGGCAATTAAGGCAGACAATTAAGACAGGCAATTAAGGCAGGCAATTAAGGCAAGCAATTAATGTAGCCAATTAAGGCAGGCAATTAAGGCAGGCAAATAATGCAGGTAATTTAGTAAGGCAATTAAGGCAGGCAATGAAGGCAGGCAATTAAGGCAGGCAAATAATGCAGGTAATTAGGAAAGGCAATTAGGCAGGCAATTAAGGCAGGCAATTAAGTCAGGCAATTAAGGCAGGCAGCCAATTAAGGCTGGTAATTAAGGCATGCAATTAAGGCAGGCAATTAAGGCAGGCAATAATGGCAGGCAATTAAGGCAGTTATTTAAGGCAGACAATTAAGGCAGGCAATTAAGGCTGGCAATGAAAACAGGCAATTAAGGTAGGCAAATAATGCAGGTAATTAGGGAAAGCAATTAAGGCAGCCAATTAAGGCAGGCAAATAAGACAAGCAATTAAGGCAGGTAGTTTAGAAAGCCAATTAAGACAGGCAATTAAGGCAGGCAGCCAATAAAGGCTGGTAATTAGGGCATGCAATTAAGGCAGGCAATTAAGCCAGGCAATTAAGGCAAGCAATTAAGAATGGCAATTAAGGCAGCCAATTTAGGAATGCAATTAAGGCAGCCAATTAAGGCAGGCGATTAAGGCAGTCAGCCAATTAAGGCTGGTAATTAAGGCATGCAATTAAGGCAGGCAATTAAGGCAGGCAATTAAGGCAGACAATTAAGGCAGGCAATTAAGGTTGGCAATTAAGGCAGGCAATTAAGGCAGGCAGGCAAATAAAACTGGTAATTAAGGCAGGCAATTAAGGTAGGCAAATAGTGCATGTAATTAGGGAAGGCAATTAAGGCAGGAAATTAAGCCAGAAAATTAAGGCAAGCAATTAAGAATGGCAATTAAGGCAGCCAATTTAGGAATGCAATTAGGGCAGCCAATTAAGTCAGGAAATTAAGGCAGGCAATTAAAGCAGGCAATTACGGCAGGCAATTAAGTCAATCAATTAAGGCAGACAATTAAGGCAGGCAATTAAGGCTGGCAATGAAGGCAGGCTATTAATGTAGGCAAAAAATGCAGGTAACTAGGGAAGGCAATTAAGGCATGCAATTATGGCAGGCAATAAAGGCAAGCAATTAATGCAGGCAATTAAGGCAGGCAATCAAGGAAGGGAATTAAGGCAAGAAATTAATGTAGCCAGTTAAGGCTGGTATTTTAGGCATGCAATTAAGGCAGGCAATTAAGGCAGGCAATCAAGAAAGGCAATAAAGGCAGGCAATTAAGGCAGACAATTAAAGAAGCAATTAAGGCTGGCAATGAAGGCAGGTAAAGTTAGGCAAATAATGCAGGTAATTAGGGAAGGCAATTAAGGCAGGCAATTAAGGCAAGCTATTTAGGCAGGTAGTAAAAAAAGCCAATTAAGGCAGCAATTAAGGCAGGCAATTAAGGCAGGCAGCAAATTAAGGCTGGTCATTAAGGCATGCAATTAAGGCAGACATATAGGCAGGCAATGAAGGCAGGCAATTAAGGCAAGCTATTAAGGATGGCAATAAGGCAGCCAATTAAGGAATACAATTAAAGCAGCCAATTAAGGCAGGCAATTAAGGCAGGCAATTAAGGCAGGCAATTAAGGCAAGCAATTAAGGCAGGTAGTAAAGAAAGACAATTAAGGCAGGCAATTAAAGCAGGCAGCCAATTAAGGCTGGTAATTAAGGCATAAAATTAAGGCAGGCAATTAAGGCAGGCAATAAAGGCAGGCAATAAAGGCAGGCAATTAAGGCAGGCAATTAAGGCAGACAATTAAGGCAGGCAATTAAGGCTGGCAATAAAGGCAGGTAATTATGGCAGGCAATTCAAGGAGGCAATAAAGGCAGGCAATTAAGGCAAGCAATTAAGGCAGGCAATTAAAGCAGGCAATTAAGGCAGGCAATCACGGCAGGCAATTAAGAAAGGAAACGGCAGGCAATTAAGGCAGGCAATTAATGCAAGCAATTAAGGCAGGTAGTTAAGAAAGCCAATTAAGGCAGGCAATTAATGCAGGCAATTATGGCAGGCAATTAAGGCAGGCAATTAAGTCGGGCAGCCAATTAAGGCTGTAATTAAGGCATGCAATTAAGGCAGGCAATAATGGCAGAAAATTAAGGCAGGCAATTAAGGATGGCAATTAAGGCAGGCAATTAAGGTAGGCAAATAATGCAGGTGATTAGGGAAAGCAATTAACGCAGCCAATTAAGGCAGACAATTAAGGCAAGCAATTAAGGCAGGTAGTTTAGAAAGCCAATTAAGACAGGCAATTAAGGCAGGCAGCCAATAAAGGCTGGTAATTAGGGCATGCAATTAAGGCAGGCAATTAAGCCAGGCAATTAAGGCAAGCAATTAAGGATGGCAATTGAGGCAGCCAATTTAGGAATGCAATTAAGTCAGCCAATTAAGGCAGACGATTAAGGCAGTCAGCCAATTAAGGCTGGTTATTAAGGCATTCAATTAAGGCAGGCAATTAAGGCAGGCAATTAAGGCAGACAATTAAGGCAGGCAATGAAGGCTGGCAATGAAGGCAGGCAATTAAGGCAGGCAGGCAAATAAAACTGGTAATTAAGGCAGGCAATTAAGGTAGGCAAATAATGCATGTAATTACGGAAGGCAATTAAGGCAGACAATTAAGCCAGGCAATTAAGGCAAGCAATTAAGAATGGCAATTAAGGCAGCCAATTTAGGAATGCAATTAAGGCAGCCAATTAAGTCAGGAAATTAAGGCAGGCAATTAAAGCAGGCAATTACGGCAGGCAATTAAGTCAATCAATAAAGGCAGACGATAAAGGCAGGCAATTAAGGCTGGCAATGAAGGCAGGCTATTAAGGCAAGAAATTAATGTAGCCAGTTAAGGCTGGTATTTAAGGCATGCAATTAAGGCAGGCAATTAAGGCAGGCAATCAAGAAAGGCAATTAAGGCAGACAATTAAAGAAGCAATTAAGGCTGGCAATGAAGGCAGGTAAAGGTAGGCAAATAATGCAGGTAATTAGGGAAGGCAATTAATGCAGGCAATTAAGGCAGGCAATTAAGGCAAGCTATTTAGGCAGGTAGTAAAAAAAGCCAACAAAGGCAGCAATAAAGTCAGCCAATTAAGGCTGGTAATTAAGGCATGCAATTAAGGCAGACATATAGGCAGGCAATGAAGGCAGGCAATTAAGGCAAGCTATTAAGGATGGCAATAAGGCAGCCAATTAAGGAATACAATTAAAGCAGCCAATTAAGGCAGGCAATTAAGGCAGGCAATTAAGGCAAGCAATTAAGGCAAGCAATTAAGGCAGGTAGTTAAGAGAGCCAATTAAGGCAGGTAGTTTAGAAAGCCAATTAAGGCAGGCAATTAAGGCAGGCAGCCAATTAAGGCTGGTAATTTAGGCATGCAATAAAGGCAGGCAATTAAGCCAGGCAATTAAGGCAAGCAATTAAGGATGGCAATTAAGGCAGCCAATTTAGAAATGCAATTAAGGCTGCCAATCAAGGCAGGCGATAAAGGCAGGCAGCCAATTAAGGCTGGTAATTAAGGCATGCAATTAAGGCAGGCAATTTAGGCACGCAATTAGGGCAGGCTATCAAGAAAGGCAATTAAGGCAGGCAATTAAGGCAGGCAATTAGGCAGGCAATTAAGGCAGGCAATTAAGGCAGACAATTTAGGCAGGCAATAAGGCAGGCAAATAATGCAGGTAGTTACGGAAGGCAATTAAGGCAGGCAAATAAGGCAGGCAATTAATGCAGGCAATTAATGCAGGCAATTAATGCAGGCAAATAAGGCAGGTAATTAAGGTAGGCAAATAATGCAGATAAATCGGGAAGGCAATTAAGGCAGGCAATTAAAGCAGGCAATTAATGCAAGCCATTAAGGCAGGTAGTTTAGAAAGCCAATTAAGACAGGCAATTAAGGATGCAAGCCAATTAAGGCTGGTAATTGAGGCATGCAATTAAGGCAGGAAATTAAGCCAAGCAATTAAGGCAGACAATTAATGCTGGCAATGAAGGCAGGCTAATGAGGTAGGCAAAAAATGCAGGTAATTAGGGAAGGCAATTAAGGCAGGTAATTAAGGCAGGCAATTAAAGCAAGCCTTTTAGGCAGGTAGTAACAAAAGCCAATTAAGGCAGGCAATTAAGGCAGGCATTTAAGGCAGGCATCTAATTAAGGCTGGTAATAAAGACATGCAATTAAGGCAGGCAATTAAGGAGGGCAATTTAAAAAAGGCGATTAAAGCAGGCAATTAAGGCAGGCAATTAAGGCAGCCAATTAAGGAATGCAATTAAGGCAGGCAATTAAGGCAGGCAATTAAAGCAGGCAATTAGTGCAGGCAATCAAGGCAGGCTATTAAGGAAGGAAAAAGGCAGGCAATTAAGGAATGCAATTAAGGCAGGCAATTAAGGAAGGCAATTAAAGCAGGCAATTAGTGCAATCAATCAAGGCCGGCAATTAAGGAAGGAAAAAGGCAGGCAATTAAGGCAGGCAATTAAGGCAAGCAATTAAGGCAGGTAGTTAAAAAAATTAATTAAGGCAGGCAATTAAGGCAGGCAATTAAGGCAGGCAATTAAGGCAGGCAATTAAGGCAGGCAGCCAATTAAGGCTGGTAATTAAGGCATGCAATTAAGGCAGGCAATTAAGGCAGGCAATAATGGCAGGCAATTAAGGCAGTTAATTAAGGCAGACAATTAAGGCAGGCAATTAAGGCTGGCAATGAAGGCAGGCAATTAAGGTAGGCAAATAATGCAGGTAATTAGGGAAAGCATTAAGGCAGCCAATTAAGGCAGGCAATTAAGGCAAGCAATTAAGGCAGGTAGTTTAGAAAGCCAATTAAGACAGGCAATTAAGGCAGGCAGCCAATAATGGCTGGTAATTAGGGCATGCAATTAAGGCAGGCAATTAAGCCAGGCAATTAAGGCAAGCAATTAAGGATGGCAATTAAGGCAGCTAATTTAGGAATGTAATTAAGGCAGGCGATTAAGGCAGGCAGCCAATTAAGGCTGGTAATTAAGGCATGCAATTAAAGCAGGCAATTAAGGGAGGCAATTAAGGCAGACAATTAAGGCAGGCAATTAATGCTGGCAATGAAGGCAGGCAATTAAGGCAAGCTATTAAGGATGGCAATAAGGCAGCCAATTAAGGAATACAATTAAAGCAGCCAATTAAGGCAGGCAATTAAGGCAGGCAATTAAGGCAAGCAATTAAGGCAAGCAATTAAGGCAGGTAGTTAAGAGAGCCAATTAAGGCAGGTAGTTTAAAAAGCCAATTAAGGCAGGCAATTAAGGCAGGCAGCCAATTAAGGCTGGTAATTTAGGCATGCAATAAAGGCAGGCAATTAAGCCAGGCAATTAAGGCAAGCAATTAAGGATGGCAATTAAGGCAGCCAATTTAGAAATGCAATTAAGGCTGCCAATCAAGGCAGGCGATAAAGGCAGGCAGCCAATTAAGGCTGGTAATTAAGGCATGCAATTAAGGCAGGCAATTTAGGCACGCAATTAGGGCAGGCTATCAAGAAAGGCAATTAAGGCAGGCAATTAAGGCAGGCAATTAGGCAGGCAATTAAGGCAGGCAATTAAGGCAGACAATTTAGGCAGGCAATAAGGCAGGCAAATAATGCAGGTAGTTACGGAAGGCAATTAAGGCAGGCAAATAAGGCAGGCAATTAATGCAGGCAATTAATGCAGGCAATTAATGCAGGCAAATAAGGCAGGTAATTAAGGTAGGCAAATAATGCAGATAAATCGGGAAGGCAATTAAGGCAGGCAATTAAAGCAGGCAATTAATGCAAGCCATTAAGGCAGGTAGTTTAGAAAGCCAATTAAGACAGGCAATTAAGGATGCAAGCCAATTAAGGCTGGTAATTGAGGCATGCAATTAAGGCAGGAAATTAAGCCAAGCAATTAAGGCAGGCAATTAATGCTGGCAATAAAGGCAGGCTAATGAGGTAGGCAAAAAATGCAGGTAATTAGGGAAGGCAATTAAGGCAGGTAATTAAGGCAGGCAATTAAAGCAAGCCTTTTAGGCAGGTAGTAACAAAAGCCAATTAAGGCAGGCAATTAAGGCAGGCATTTAAGGCAGGCATCTAATTAAGGCTGGTAATAAAGACATGCAATTAAGGCAGGCAAATTAGGAGGGCAATTTAAAAAAGGCGATTAAAGCAGGCAATTAAGGCACGCAATTAAGGCAGCCAATTAAGGAATGCAATTAAGGCAGGCAATTAAGGCAGGCAATTAAAGCAGGCAATTAGTGCAGGCAATCAAGGCAGGCTATTAAGGAAGGAAAAAGGCAGGCAATTAAGGCAGGCAATTAAGGAATGCAATTAAGGCAGGCAATTAAGGAAGGCAATTAAAGCAGGCAATTAGTGCAATCAATCAAGGCCGGCAATTAAGGAAGGAAAAAGGCAGGCAATTAAGGCAGGCAATTAAGGCAAGCAATTAAGGCAGGTAGTTAAGAAAATTAATTAAGGCAGGCAATTAAGGCAGGCAATTAAGGCAGGCAATTAAGGCAGGCAATTAAGGCAGGCAATAATGGCAGGCAATTAAGGCAGTTAATTAAGGCAGACAATTAAGGCAGGCAATTAAGGCTGGCAATGAAGGCAGGCAATTAAGGTAGGCAAATAATGCAGGTAATTAGGGAAAGCATTAAGGCAGCCAATTAAGGCAGGCAATTAAGGCAAGCAATTAAGGCAGGTAGTTTAGAAAGCCAATTAAGACAGGCAATTAAGGCAGGCAGCCAATAATGGCTGGTAATTAGGGCATGCAATTAAGGCAGGCAATTAAGCCAGGCAATTAAGGCAAGCAATTAAGGATGGCAATTAAGGCAGGTAATTTAGGAATGTAATTAAGGCAGCCAATTAAGGCAGGCGATTAAGGCAGGCAGCCAATTAAGGCTGGTAATTAAGGCATGCAATTAAAGCAGGCAATTAAGGGAGGCAATTAAGGCAGACAATTAAGGCAGGCAATTAAGGCTGGCAATGAAGGCAGGCAATTAAGGCAGGCAGGCAAATAAAACTGGTAATTAAGGCAGGCAATTAAGGTAGGCAAATAATGCATGTAATAAGGGAAGGCAATTAAGGCAGGCAATTAAGCCAGGCAATTAAGGCAATCAATTAAGAATGGCAATTAAGGCAGCCAATTTAGGAATGCAATTAAGGCAGCTAATTAAGGCAGGAAATTAAGGCAGGCAATTAAAGCAGGCAATTACGGCAGGCAATTAAGTCAATCAATTAAGGCAGACAATTAAGGCAGGCAATTAAGGTTGGCAATGAAGGCAGGCAATTAAGGCTGGCAATGAAGGCAGGCAATTAAGGCAGGTAGGCAAATAAAACTGGTAATTAAGGCAGGCAATTAAGGTAGGCAAATAATGCATGTAATTAGGGAAGGCAATTAAGGCAGGCAATTAAGCCAGGCAATGAAGGCAAGCAATTAAGGATGGCAATTAAGGCAGCCAATTTAGGAATGCAATTAAGGCAGGCGATAAAGGAAGGCAGCCAATTAAGGCTGGTAATTAAGGCATGCAATTAAGGCAGGCAATTAAGGCAGGCAATAAAAGCAGACGATTAAGGCAGGCAATTAATGCTGGCAATGAAGGCAGGCAATTAAGGCAGGCAGGCAAATAAGACTGGTATTTAAGGAGGCAATAAAGGTAGGCAAATAATGCAGGTAATTAGGGAAAGCAATTAAGGCAGGCAATTAAGGCTGGTAATTAAGGCATGCAATTATGGCAGACAATTAAGGCCGGCAATTAAGGCTGGTTATTAAGGCATGCAATTAAGGCATACATATAGGCAGGCAATGAAGGCAGGCAATTAAGGCAAGCTATTAAGGATGGCAATAAGGCAGCCAATTAAGGAATACAATAAAGCAGCCAATTAAGGCAGGCAATTAAGGCTGGCAATGAAGGCAGGCAATTAAGGCAGGCAGGCAAATAAAACTGGTAATTAAGGCAGGCAATTAAGGTAGGCAAATAATGCAGGTAATTAGGGAAGGCAATTAATGCAGGCAATTAAGGCAGGCAATTAAGGCAAGATATTTAGGCAGGTAGTAAAAAAAGCCAATTAAGGCAGCAATTAAGGCAGGCAATTAAGGCAGGCAGCCAATTAAGGCTGGTAATTAAGGCATGCAATTAAGGCAGACATATAGGCAGGCAATGAAGGCAGGCAATTAAGGCAAGCTATTAAGGATGGCAATAAGGCAGCCAATTAAGGAATACAATTAAAGCAGCCAATTAAGGCAGGCAATTAAGGCAGGCAATTAAGGCAGGCAATTAAGGCAAGCAATTAAGGCAGGTAGTAAAGAAAGCCAATTAAGGCAGGCAATTAAAGCAGGCAGCCAATTAAGGCTGGTAATTAAGGCATGCAATTAAGGCAGGCAATTAAGGCAGGCAATAAAGGCAGGCAATAAAGGCAGGCAATTAAGGCAGGCAATTAAGGCAGACAATTAAGGCAGGCAATTAAGGCTGGCAATAAAGGCAGGCAATTATGGCAGGCAATTCAAGGAGGCAATAAAGGCAGGCAATTAAGGCAAGCAATTAAGGCAAGCAATTAAGGCAGGTAGTTAAGAAAGCCAATTAAGGCAGGCAATTAATGCAGGCAATTAAGGCAGGCAATTAAGGCAGGCAATTAAGTCGGGCAGCCAATTAAGGCTGTAATTAAGGCATGCAATTAAGGCAGGCAATAATGGCAGAAAATTAAGGCAGGCAATTAAGGCTGGCAATTAAGGCAGGCAATTAAGGTAGGCAAATAATGCAGTTAATTAGGGAAAGCAATTAACGCAGCCAATTAAGGCAGACAATTAAGGCAAGCAATTAAGGCAGGTAGTTTAGAAAGCCAATTAAGACAGGCAATTAAGGCAGGCAGCCAATAAAGGCTGGTAATTAGGGCATGCAATTAAGGCAGGCAATTAAGCCAGGCAATTAAGGCAAGCAATTAAGGATGGCAATTGAGGCAGCCAATTTAGGAATGCAATTAAGTCAGCCAATTAAGGCAGGCGATTAAGGCAGTCAGCCAATTAAGGCTGGTAATTAAGGCATTCAATTAAGGCAGGCAATTAAGGCAGGCAATTAAGGCAGGCAATTAAGGCTGGCAATGAAGGCAGGCAATTAAGGCAGGCAGGCAAACAAAACTGGTTATTAAGGCAGGCAATTAAGGTAGGCAAATAATGCATGTAATTACGGAAGGCAATTAAGGCAGACAATTAAGCTAGGCAATTAAGGCAAGCAATTAAGAATGGCAATTAAGGCAGCCAATTTAGGAATGCAATTAAGGCAGCCATTTAAGTCAGGAAATTAAGGCAGGCAATTAAAGCAGGCAATTACGGCAGGCAATTAAGCCAATCAATAAAGGCAGACAATAAAGGCAGGCAATTAAGGCTGGCAATGAAGGCAGGCTATTAAGGGAAGGCAAATATTGCAGGTAATTAGGGAAGGCAATTAAGGCATGCAATTAAGGCAGGCAATAAAGGCAAGCAATTAATGCAGGCAATTAAGGCAGGCAATCAAGGAAGGGAATTAAGGCAAGAAATTAATGTAGCCAGTTAAGGCTGGTATTTAAGGCATGCAATTAAGGCAGGCAATTAAGGCAGGCAATCAAGAAAGGCAATTAACGCAGACAATAAAAGAAGCAATTAAGGCTGGCAATGAAGGCAGGTAAAGGTAGGCAAATAATGCAGGTAATTAGGGAAGGCAATTAATGCAGGCAATTAGGGCAGGCAATTAAGGCAAGCTATTTAGGCAGGTAGTAAAAAAAGCCAACTAAGGCAGCAATAAAGGCAGCCAATTAAGGCTGGTAATTAAGGCATGCAATTAAGGCAGACATATAGGCAGGCAATGAAGGCAGGCAATTAAGGCAAGCTATTAAGGATGGCAATAAGGCAGCCAATTAAGGAATACAATTAAAGCAGCCAATTAAGGCAGGCAATTAAGGCAGGCAATTAAGGCAAGCAATTAAGGCAAGCAATTAAGGCAGGTAGTTAAGAGAGCCAATTAAGGCAGGTAGTTTAGAAAGCCAATTAAGGCAGGCAATTAAGGCAGGCAGCCAATTAAGGCTGGTAATTTAGGCATGCAATAAAGGCAGGCAATTAAGCCAGGCAATTAAGGCAAGCAATAAAGGATGGCAATTAAGGCAGCCAATTTAGAAATGCAATTAAGGCTGCCAATCAAGGCAGGCGATTAAGGCAGGCAGCCAATTAAGGCTGGTAATTAAGGCATGCAATTAAGGCAGGAAATTTAGGCACGCAATTAGGGCAGGCTATCAAGAAAGGCAATTAAGGCAGGCAATTAAGGCAGGCAATTAGGCAGGCAATTAAGGCAGGCAATTAAGGCAGACAATTTAGGCAGGCAATAAGGCAGGCAAATAATGCAGGTAGTTACGGAAGGCAATTAAGGCAGGCAAATAAGGCAGGCAATAATGCAGGCAATTAATGCAGGCAATTAATGCAGGCAAATAAGGCAGGTAATTAAGGTAGGCAAATAATGCAGGTAAATCGGGAAGGCAATTAAGGCAGGCAATTAAAGCAGGCAATTAATGCAAGCCATTAAGGCAGGTAGTTTAGAAAGCCAATTAAGACAGGCAATTAAGGATGCAAGCCAATTAAGGCTGGTAATTGAGGCATGCAATTAAGGCAGGAAATTAAGCCAAGCAATTAAGGCAGGCAATTAATGCTGGCAATGAAGGCAGGCTAATGAGGTAGGCAAAAAATGCAGGTAATTAGGGAAGGCAATTAAGGCAGGTAATTAAGGCAGGCAATTAAAGCAAGCCTTTTAGGCAGGTAGTAACAAAAGCCAATTAAGGCAGGCAATTAAGGCAGGCATTTAAGGCAGGCATCTAATTAAGGCTGGTAATAAAGACATGCAATTAAGGCAGGCAATTAAGGCAGGCAATTAAGGAGGGCAATTTAAAAAAGGCGATTAAAGCAGGCAATTAAGGCAGGCAATTAAGGCAGCCAATTAAGGAATGCAATTAAGGCAGGCAATTAAGGCAGGCAATTAAAGCAGGCAATTAGTGCAGGCAATCAAGGCAGGCTATTAAGGAAGGAAAAAGGCAGGCAATTAAGGCAGGCAATTAAGGAATGCAATTAAGGCAGGCAATTAAGGAAGGCAATTAAAGCAGGCAATTAGTGCAATCAATCAAAGCCGGCAATTAAGGAAGGAAAAAGGCAGGCAATTAAGACAGGCAATTAAGGCAAGCAATTAAGGCAGGTAGATAAGAAAATTAATTAAGGCAGGCAATTAAGGCAGGCAATTAAGGCAGGCAATTAAGGCAGGCAATTAAGGCAGGCAGCCAATTAAGGCTGGTAATTAAGGCATGCAATTAAGGCAGGCAATTAAGGCAGGCAATAATGGCAGGCAATTAAGGCAGTTAATTAAGGCAGGCAATTAAGGCTGGCAATGAAGGCAGGCAATTAAGGTAGGCAAATAATGCAGGTAATTAGGGAAGGCATTAAGGCAGCCAATTAAGGCAGGCAATTAAGGCAAGCAATTAAGGCAGGTAGTTTAGAAAGCCAATTAAGACAGGCAATTAAGGCAGGCAGCCAATAATGGCTGGTAATTAGGGCATGCAATTAAGGCAGGCAATTAAGCCAGGCAATTAAGGCAAGCAATTAAGGATGGCAATTAAGGCAGCTAATATAGGAATGTAATTAAGGCAGCCAATTAAGGCAGGCGATTAAGGCAGGCAGCCAATTAAGGCTGGTAATTAAGGCATGCAATTAAAGCAGGCAATTAAGGGAGGCAATTAAGGCAGACAATTAAGGCAGGCAAATAAGGCTGGCAATGAAGGCAGGCAATTAAGGCAGGCAGGCAAATAAAACTGGTAATTAAGGCAGGCAATTAAGGTAGGCAAAAAATGCATGTAATTAGGGAAGGCAATTAAGGCAGGCAATTAAGCCAGGCAATTAAGGCAATCAATTAAGAATGGCAATTAAGGCAGCCAATTTAGGAATGCAATTAAGGCAGCTAATTAAGGCAGGAAATTAAGGCAGGCAATTAAAGCAGGCAATTACGGCAGGCAATTAAGTCAATCAATTAAGGCAGACAATTAAGGCAGGCAATTAAGGTTGGCAATGAAGGCAGGCAATTAGGGCTGGCAATGAAGGCAGGCAATTAAGGCAGGCAGGCAAATAAAACTGGTAATTAAGGCAGGCAATTAAGGTAGGCAAATAATGCATGTAATTAGGGAAGGCAATTAAGGCAGGCAATTAAGCCAGGCAATTAAGGCAAGCAATTAAGAATGGCAATTAAGGCAGCCAATTTAGGAATGCAATTAAGGCAGGCGATAAAGGAAGGCAGCCAATTAAGGCTGGTAATTAAGGCATGCAATTAACACAGGCAATTAAGGCAGGCAATAAAAGCAGACGATTAAGGCAGGCAATTAATGCTGGCAATGAAGGCAGGCAATTAAGGCAGGCAGGCAAATAAGACTGGTATTTAAGGAGGCAATAAAGGTAGGCAAATAATGCAGGTAATTAGGGAAAGCAATTAAGGCAGGCAATTAAGGCTGGTAATTAAGGCATGCAATTAAGGCAGACAATTAAGGCAGGCAATTAAGGCTGGTTATTAAGGCATGCAATTAAGGCAGACATATAGGCAGGCAATGAAGGCAGGCAATTAAGGCAAGCTATTAAGGATGGCAATAAGGCAGCCAATTAAGGAATACAATTAAAGCAGCCAATTAAGGCAGGCAATTAAGGCTGGCAATGAAGGCAGGCAATTAAGGCAGGCAGGCAAATAAAACTGGTAATTAAGGCAGGCAATTAAGGTAGGCAAATAATGCAGGTAATTAGGGAAGGCAATTAATGCAGGCAATTAAGGCAGGCAATTAAGGCAAGCTATTTAGGCAGGTAGTAAAAAAAGCCAATTAAGGCAGCAATTAAGGCAGGCAATTAAGGCAGGCAGCCAATTAAGGCTGGTAATTAAGGCATGCAATTAAGGCAGACATATAGGCAGGCAATGAAGGCAGGCAATTAAGGCAAGCTATTAAGGATGGCAATAAGGCAGCCAATTAAGGAATACAATTAAAGCAGCCAATTAAGGCAGGCAATTAAGGCAGGCAATTAAGGCAGGCAATTAAGGCAAGCAATTAAGGCAGGTAGTAAAGAAAGCCAATTAAGGCAGGCAATTAAAGCAGGCAGCCAATTAAGGCTGGTAATTAAGGCATGCAATTAAGGCAGGCAATTAAGGCAGGCAATAAAGGCAGGCAATAAAGGCAGGCAATTAAGGCAGGCAATTAAGGCAGACAATTAAGGCAGGCAATTAAGGCTGGCAATAAAGGCAGGCAATTATGGCAGGCAATTCAAGGAGGCAATAAAGGCAGGCAATTAAGGCAAGCAATTAAGGCAAGCAATTAAGGCAGGTAGTTAAGAAAGCCAATTAAGGCAGGCAATTAATGCAGGCAATTAAGGCAGGCAATTAAGGCAGGCAATTAAGTCGGGCAGCCAATTAAGGCTGTAATTAAGGCATGCAATTAAGGCAGGCAATAATGGCAGAAAATTAAGGCAGGCAATTAAGGCTGGCAATTAAGGCAGGCAATTAAGGTAGGCAAATAATGCAGGTAATTAGGGAAAGCAATTAACGCAGCCAATTAAGGCAGACAATTAAGGCAAGCAATTAAGGCAGGTAGTTTAGAAAGCCAATTAAGACAGGCAATTAAGGCAGGCAGCCAATAAAGGCTGGTAATTAGGGCATGCAATTAAGGCAGGCAATTAAGCCAGGCAATTAAGGCAAGCAATTAAGGATGGCAATTGAGGCAGCCAATTTAGGAATGCAATTAAGGCAGGCGATTAAGGCAGTCAGCCAATTAAGGCTGGTAATTAAGGCATTCAATTAAGGCAGGCAATTAAGGCAGGCAATTAAGGCAGGCAATTAAGGCTGGCAATGAACGCAGGCAATTAAGGCAGGCAGGCAAACAAAACTGGTTATTAAGGCAGGCAATTAAGGTAGGCAAATAATGCATGTAATTACGGAAGGCAATTAAGGCAGACAATTAAGCTAGGCAATTAAGGCAAGCAATTAAGAATGGCAATTAAGGCAGCCAATTTAGGAATGCAATTAAGGCAGCCATTTAAGTCAGGAAATTAAGGCAGGCAATTAAAGCAGGCAATTACGGCAGGCAATTAAGCCAATCAATAAAGGCAGACAATAAAGGCAGGCAATTAAGGCTGGCAATGAAGGCAGGCTATTAAGGGAAGGCAAATATTGCAGGTAATTAGGGAAGGCAATTAAGGCATGCAATTAAGGCAGGCAATAAAGGCAAGCAATTAATGCAGGCAATTAAGGCAGGCAATCAAGGAAGGGAATTAAGGCAAGAAATTAATGTAGCCAGTTAAGGCTGGTATTTAAGGCATGCAATTAAGGCAGGCAATTAAGGCAGGCAATCAAGAAAGGCAATTAACGCAGACAATAAAAGAAGCAATTAAGGCTGGCAATAAAGGCAGGTAAAGGTAGGCAAATAATGCAGGTAATTAGGGAAGGCAATTAATGCAGGCAATTAAGGCAGGCAATTAAGGCAAGCTATTTAGGCAGGTAGTAAAAAAAGCCAACTAAGGCAGCAATAAAGGCAGCCAATTAAGGCTGGTAATTAAGGCATGCAATTAAGGCAGACATATAGGCAGGCAATGAAGGCAGGCAATTAAGGCAAGCTATTAAGGATGGCAATAAGGCAGCCAATTAAGGAATACAATTAAAGCAGCCAATTAAGGCAGGCAATTAAGGCAGGCAATTAAGGCAAGCAATTAAGGCAAGCAATTAAGGCAGGTAGTTAAGAGAGCCAATTAAGGCAGGTAGTTTAGAAAGCCAATTAAGGCAGGCAATTAAGGCAGGCAGCCAATTAAGGCTGGTAATTTAGGCATGCAATAAAGGCAGGCAATTAAGCCAGGCAATTAAGGCAAGCAATAAAGGATGGCAATTAAGGCAGCCAATTTAGAAATGCAATTAAGGCTGCCAATCAAGGCAGGCGATTAAGGCAGGCAGCCAATTAAGGCTGGTAATTAAGGCATGCAATTAAGGCAGGAAATTTAGGCACGCAATTAGGGCAGGCTATCAAGAAAGGCAATTAAGGCAGGCAATTAAGGCAGGCAATTAGGCAGGCAATTAAGGCAGGCAATTAAGGCAGACAATTTAGGCAGGCAATAAGGCAGGCAAATAATGCAGGTAGTTACGGAAGGCAATTAAGGCAGGCAAATAAGGCAGGCAATAATGCAGGCAATTAATGCAGGCAATTAATGCAGGCAAATAAGGCAGGTAATTAAGGTAGGCAAATAATGCAGGTAAATCGGGAAGGCAATTAAGGCAGGCAATTAAAGCAGGCAATTAATGCAAGCCATTAAGGCAGGTAGTTTAGAAAGCCAATTAAGACAGGCAATTAAGGATGCAAGCCAATTAAGGCTGGTAATTGAGGCATGCAATTAAGGCAGGAAATAAAGCCAAGCAATTAAGGCAGGCAATTAATGCTGGCAATGAAGGCAGGCTAATGAGGTAGGCAAAAAATGCAGGTAATTAGGGAAGGCAATTAAGGCAGGTAATTAAGGCAGGCAATTAAAGCAAGCCTTTTAGGCAGGTAGTAACAAAAGCCAATTAAGGCAGGCAATTAAGGCAGGCATTTAAGGCAGGCATCTAATTAAGGCTGGTAATAAAGACATGCAATTAAGGCAGGCATTAAGGCAGGCAATTAAGGAGGGCAATTTAAAAAAGGCGATTAAAGCAGGCAATTAAGGCAGGCAATTAAGGCAGCCAATTAAGGAATGCAATTAAGGCAGGCAATTAAGGCAGGCAATTAAAGCAGGCAATTAGTGCAGGCAATCAAGGCAGGCTATTAAGGAAGGAAAAAGGCAGGCAATTAAGGCAGGCAATTAAGGAATGCAATTAAGGCAGGCAATTAAGGAAGGCAATTAAAGCAGGCAATTAGTGCAATCAATCAAAGCCGGCAATTAAGGAAGGAAAAAGGCAGGCAATTAAGGCAGGCAATTAAGGCAAGCAATTAAGGCAGGTAGATAAGAAAATTAATTAAGGCAGGCAATTAAGGCAGGCAATTAAGGCAGGCAATTAAGGCAGGCAATTAAGGCAGGCAGCCAATTAAGGCTGGTAATTAAGGCATGCAATTAAGGCAGGCAATTAAGGCAGGCAATAATGGCAGGCAATTAAGGCAGTTAATTAAGGCAGGCAATTAAGGCTGGCAATGAAGGCAGGCAATTAAGGTAGGCAAATAATGCAGGTAATTAGTTAAAGCATTAAGGCAGCCAATTAAGGCAGGCAATTAAGGCAAGCAATTAAGGCAGGTAGTTTAGAAAGCCAATTAAGACAGGCAATTAAGGCAGGCAGCCAATAATGGCTGGTAATTAGGGCATGCAATTAAGGCAGGCAATTAAGCCAGGCAATTAAGGCAAGCAATTAAGGATGGCAATTAAGGCAGCTAATATAGGAATGTAATTAAGGCAGCCAATTAAGGCAGGCGATTAAGGCAGGCAGCCAATTAAGGCTGGTAATTAAGGCATGCAATTAAAGCAGGCAATTAAGGGAGGCAATTAAGGCAGACAATTAAGGCAGGCAAATAAGGCTGGCAATGAAGGCAGGCAATTAAGGCAGGCAGGCAAATAAAACTGGTAATTAAGGCAGGCAATTAAGGTAGGCAAAAAATGCATGTAATTAGGGAAGGCAATTAAGGCAGGCAATTAAGCCAGGCAATTAAGGCAATCAATTAAGAATGGCAATTAAGGCAGCCAATTTAGGAATGCAATTAAGGCAGCTAATTAAGGCAGGAAATTAAGGCAGGCAATTAAAGCAGGCAATTATGGCAGGCAATTAAGTCAATCAATTAAGGCAGACAATTAAGGCAGGCAATTAAGGTTGGCAATGAAGGCAGGCAATTAAGGCTGGCAATGAAGGCAGGCAATTAAGGCAGGCAGGCAAATAAAACTGGTAATTAAGGCAGGCAATTAAGGTAGGCAAATAATGCATGTAATTAGGGAAGGCAATTAAGGCAGGCAATTAAGCCAGGCAATTAAGGCAAGCAATTAAGAATGGCAATTAAGGCAGCCAATTTAGGAATGCAATTAAGGCAGGCGATAAAGGAAGGCTGCCAATTAAGGCTGGTAATTAAGGCATGCAATTAACACAGGCAATTAAGGCAGGCAATAAAAGCAGACGATTAAGGCAGGCAATTAATGCTGGCAATGAAGGCAGGCAATTAAGGCAGGCAGGCAAATAAGACTGGTATTTAAGGAGGCAATAAAGGTAGGCAAATAATGCAGGTAATTAGGGAAAGCAATTAAGGCAGGCAATTAAGGCTGGTAATTAAGGCATGCAATTAAGGCAGACAATTAAGGCAGGCAATTAAGGCTGGTTATTAAGGCATGCAATTAAGGCAGACATATAGGCAGGCAATGAAGGCAGGCAATTAAGGCAAGCTATTAAGGATGGCAATAAGGCAGCCAATTAAGGAATACAATTAAAGCAGCCAATTAAGGCAGGCAATTAAGGCTGGCAATGAAGGCAGGCAATTAAGGCAGGCAGGCAAATAAAACTGGTAATTAAGGCAGGCAATTAAGGTAGGCAAATAATGCAGGTAATTAGGGAAGGCAATTAATGCAGGCAATTAAGGCAGGCAATTAAGGCAAGCTATTTAGGCAGGTAGTAAAAAAAGCCAATTAAGGCAGCAATTAAGGCAGGCAATTAAGGCAGGCAGCCAATTAAGGCTGGTAATTAAGGCATGCAATTAAGGCAGACATATAGGCAGGCAATGAAGGCAGGCAATTAAGGCAAGCTATTAAGGATGGCAATAAGGCAGCCAATTAAGGAATACAATTAAAGCAGCCAATTAAGGCAGGCAATTAAGGCAGGCAATTAAGGCAGGCAATTAAGGCAAGCAATTAAGGCAGGTAGTAAAGAAAGCCAATTAAGGCAGGCAATTAAAGCAGGCAGCCAATTAAGGCTGGTAATTAAGGCATGCAATTAAGGCAGGCAATTAAGGCAGGCAATAAAGGCAGGCAATAAAGGCAGGCAATTAAGGCAGGCAATTAAGGCAGACGATTAAGGCAGGCAATTAAGGCTGGCAATAAAGGCAGGCAATTATGGCAGGCAATTCAAGGAGGCAATAAAGGCAGGCAATTAAGGCAAGCAATTAAGGCAGGCAATTAAAGCAGGCAATTAAGGCAGGCAATCAAGGCAGGCAATTAAGAAAGGAAAAAGGCAGGCAATTAAGGCAGGCAATTAAGGCAAGCAATTAAGGCAGGTAGTTAAGAAAGCCAATTAAGGCAGGCAATTAATGCAGGCAATTAAGGCAGGCAATTAAGGCAGGCAATTAAGTCGGGCAGCCAATTAAGGCTGTAATTAAGGCATGCAATTAAGGCAGGCAATAATGGCAGAAAATTAAGGCAGGCAATTAAGGCTGGCAATTAAGGCAGGCAATTAAGGTAGGCAAATAATGCAGGTAATTAGGGAAAGCAATTAACGCAGCCAATTAAGGCAGACAATTAAGGCAAGCAATTAAAGCAGGTAGTTTAGAAAGCCAATTAAGACAGGCAATTAAGGCAGGCAGCCAATAAAGGCTGGTAATTAGGGCATGCAATTAAGGCAGGCAATTAAGCCAGGCAATTAAGGCAAGCAATTAAGGAGGCCAATTGAGGCAGCCAATTTAGGAATGCAATTAAGTCAGCCAATTAAGGCAGGCGAATAAGGCAGTCAGCCAATTAAGGCTGGTAATTAAGGCATTCAATTAAGGCAGGCAATTAAGGCAGGCAATTAAGGCAGGCAATTAAGGCTGGCAATGAAGGCAGGCAATAAAGGCAGGCAGGCAAATAAAACTGGTAATTAAGGCAGGCAATTAAGGTAGGCAAATAATGCATGTAATTACGGAAGGCAATTAAGGCAGACAATTAAGCCAGGCAATTAAGGCAAGCAATTAAGAATGGCAATTAAGGCAGCCAATTTAGGAATGCAATTAAGGCAGCCAATTAAGTCAGGAAATTAAGGCAGGCAATTAAAGCAGGCAATTACGGCAGGCAATTAAGTCAATCAATAAAGGCAGACAATAAAGGCAGGCAATTAAGGCTGGCAATGAAGGCAGGCTATTAAGGGAAGGCAAATATTGCAGGTAATTAGGGAAGGCAATTAAGGCATGCAATTAAGGCAGGCAATAAAGGCAAGCAATTAATGCAGGCAATTAAGGCAGGCAATCAAGGAAGGGAATTAAGGCAAGAAATTAATGTAGCCAGTTAAGGCTGGTATTTAAGGCATCCAATTAAGGCAGGCAATTAAGGCAGGCAATCAAGAAAGGCAATTAAGGCAGACAATAATAGAAGCAATTAAGGCTGGCAATGAAGGCAGTTAAAGGTAGGCAAATAATGCAGGTAATTAGGGAAGGCAATTAATGCAGGCAATTAAGGCAGGCAATTAAGGCAAGCTATTTAGGCAGGTAGTAAAAAAAGCCAACTAAGGCAGCAATAAAGGCAGCCAATTAAGGCTGGTAATTAAGGCATGCAATTAAGGCAGACATATAGGCAGGCAATGAAGGCAGGCAATTAAGGCAAGCTATTAAGGATGGCAATAAGGCAGCCAATTAAGGAATACAATTAAAGCAGCCAATTAAGGCAGGCAATTAAGGCAGGCAATTAAGGCAAGCAATTAAGGCAAGCAATTAAGGCAGGTAGTTAAGAGAGCCAATTAAGGCAGGTAGTTTAGAAAGCCAATTAAGGCAGGCAATTAAGGCAGGCAGCCAATTAAGGCTGGTAATTTAGGCATGCAATAAAGGCAGGCAATTAAGCCAGGCAATTAAGGCAAGCAATTAAGGATGGCAATTAAGGCAGCCAATTTAGAAATGCAATTAAGGCTGCCAATCAAGGCAGGCGATTAAGGCAGGCAGCCAATTAAGGCTGGTAATTAAGGCATGCAATTAAGGCAGGCAATTTAGGCACGCAATTAGGGCAGGCTATTAAGAAAGGCAATTAAGGCAGGCAATTAAGGCAGGCAATTAGGCAGGCAATTAAGGCAGGCAATTAAGGCAGACAATTTAGGCAGGCAATTAATGCAGGCAATTAATGCAGGCAAATAAGGCAGGTAATTAAGGTAGGCAAATAATGCAGGTAAATCGGGAAGGCAATTAAGGCAGGCAATCAAAGCAGGCAATTAATGCAAGCCATTAAGGCAGGTAGTTTAGAAAGCCAATTAAGACAGGCAATTAAGGATGCAAGCCAATTAAGGCTGGTAATTGAGGCATGCAATTAAGGCAGGAAATTAAGCCAAGCAATTAAGGCAGGCAATTAATGCTGGCAATGAAGGCAGGCTAATGAGGTAGGCAAAAAATGCAGGTAATTAGGGAAGGCAATTAAGGCAGGTAATTAAGGCAGGCAATTAAAGCAAGCCTTTTAGGCAGGTAGTAACAAAAGCCAATTAAGGCAGGCAATTAAGGCAGGCATTTAAGGCAGGCATCTAATTAAGGCTGGTAATAAAGACATGCAATTAAGGCAGGCAATTAAGGCAGGCAATTAAGGAGGGCAATTTAAAAAAGGCGATTAAAGCAGGCAATTAAGGCAGGCAATTAAGGCAGCCAATTAAGGAATGCAATTAAGGCAGGCAATTAAGGCAGGCAATTAAAGCAGGCAATTAGTGCAGGCAATCAAGGCAGGCTATTAAGGAAGGAAAAAGGCAGGCAATTAAGGCAGGCAATTAAGGAATGCAATTAGGCAGGCAATTAAGGAAGGCAATTAAAGCAGGCAATTAGTGCAATCAATCAAGGCCGGCAATTAAGGAAGGAAAAAGGCAGGCAATTAAGGCAGGCAATTAAGGCAAGCAATTAAGGCAGGTAGTTAAGAAAATTAATTAAGGCAGGCAATTAAGGCAGGCAATTAAGGCAGGCAATTAAGGCAGGCAATTAAGGCAGGCAGCCAATAAAGGCTGGTAATTAAGGCATACAATTAAGGCAGGCAATTAAGGCAGGCAATAATGGCAGGCAATTAAGGCAGTTAATTAAGGCAGACAATTAAGGCAGGCAATTAAGGCTGGCAATGAAGGCAGGCGATTAAGGTAGGCAAATAATGCAGGTAATTAGGGAAAGCATTAAGGCAGCCAATTAAGGCAGGCAATTAAGGCAAGCAATTAAGGCAGGTAGTTTAGAAAGCCAATTATGACAGGCAATTAAGGCAGGCAGCCAATAATGGCTGGTAATTAGGGAATGCAATTAAGGCAGGCAATTAAGCCAGGCAATTAAGGCAAGCAATTAAGGATGGCAATTAAGGCAGCTAATTTAGGAATGTAATTAAGGCAGCCAATTAAGGCAGGCGATTAAGGCAGGCAGCCAATTAAGGCTGGTAATTAAGGCATGCAATTAAGGCAGGCAATTAAGGGAGGCAATTAAGGCAGACAATTAAGGCAGGCAATTAAGGCTGGCAATGAAGGCAGGCAATTAAGGCAGGCAGGCAAATAAAACTGGTAATTAAGGCAGGCAATTAAGGTAGGCAAATAATGCATGTAATTAGGGAAGGCAATTAAGGCAGGCAATTAAGCCAGGCAATTAAGGCAATCAATTAAGAATGGCAATTAAGGCAGCCAATTTAGGAATGCAATTAAGGCAGCTAATTAAGGCAGGAAATTAAGGCAGGCAATTAAAGCAGGCAATTACGGCAGGCAATTAAGTCAATCAATTAAGGCAGACAATTAAGGCAGGCAATTAAGGTTGGCAATGAAGGCAGGCAATTAAGGCTGGCAATGAAGGCAGGCAATTAAGGCAGGCAGGCAAATAAAACTGGTAATTAAGGCAGGCAATTAAGGTAGGCAAATAATGCATGTAATTAGGGAAGGCAATTAAGGCAGGCAATTAAGCCAGGCAATTAAGGCAATCAATTAAGAATGGCAATTAAGGCAGCCAATTTAGGAATGCAATTAAGGCAGCTAATTAAGGCAGGAAATTAAGGCAGGCAATTAAAGCAGGCAATTACGGCAGGCAATTAAGTCAATCAATTAAGGCAGACAATTAAGGCAGGCAATTAAGCCAGGCAATTAAGGCAAGCAATTAAGGATGGCAATTAAGGCAGCCAATTTAGGAATGCAATTAAGGCAGGCGATAAAGGAAGGCAGCCAATTAAGGCTGGTACTTAAGGCATGCAATTAAGGCAGGCAATTAAGGCAGGCAATAAAAGCAGACGATTAAGGCAGGCAATTAATGCTGGCAATGAAGGCTGGCAATTAAGGCAGGCAGGCAAATAAGACTGGTATATAAGGAGGCAATAAAGGTAGGCAAATAATGCAGGTAATTAGGGAAAGCAATTAAGGCAGGCAATTAAGGCTGGTAATTAAGGCATGCAATTAAGGCAGACAATTAAGGCAAGCAATTAAGGCTGGTTATTAAGGCATGCAATTAAGGCATACATATAGGCAGGCAATGAAGGCAGGCAATTAAGGCAAGCTATTAAGGATGGCAATAAGGCAGCCAATTAAGGAATACAATTAAAGCAGCCAATTAAGGCAGGCAATTAAGGCTGGCAATGAAGGCAGGCAATTAAGGCAGGCAGGCAAATAAAACTGGTAATTAAGACAGGCAATTAAGGTAGGCAAATAATGCAGTTAATTAGGGAAGGCAATTAATGCAGGCAATTAAGGCAGGCAATTAAGGCAAGCTATTTAGGCAGGTAGTAAAAAAAGCCAATTAAGGCAGCAATTAAGGCAGGCAATTAAGGCAGGCAGCCAATTAAGGCTGGTAATTAAGGCATGCAATAAGGCAGACATATAGGCAGGCAATGAAGGCAGGCAATTAAGGCAAGCTATTAAGGATGGCAATAAGGCAGCCAATTAAGGAATACAATTAAAGCAGCCAATTAAGGCAGGCAATTAAGGCAGGCAATAAGGCAGGCAATTAAGGCAAGCAATTAAGGCAGGTAGTAAAGAAAGCCAATTAAGGCAGGCAATTAAAGCAGGCAGCCAATTAAGGCTGGTAGATAAGGCATGCAATTAAGGCAGGCAATTAGGCAGGCAATAAAGGCAGGCAATAAAGGCAGGCAATTAAGGCAGGCAATTAAGGCAGACAATTAAGGCAGGCAATTAAGGCTGGCAATAAAGGCAGGCAATTATGGCAGGCAATTCAAGGAGGCAATAAAGGCAGGCAATTAAGGCAAGCAATTAAGGCAAGCAATTAAGGCAGGTAGTTAAGAAAGCCAATTAAGGCAGGCAATTAATGCAGGCAATTAAGGCAGGCAATTAAGGCAGGCAATTAAGTCGGGCAGCCAATTAAGGCTGTAATTAAGGCATGCAATTAAGGCAGGCAATAATGGCAGAAAATTAAGGCAGGCAATTAAGGCTGGCAATTAAGGCAGGCAATTAAGGTAGGCAAATAATGCAGGTAATTAGGGAAAGCAATTAACGCAGCCAATTAAGGCAGACAATTAAGGCAAGCAATTAAGGCAGGTAGTTTAGAAAGCCAATTAAGACAGGCAATTAAGGCAGGCAGCCAATAAAGGCTGGTAATTAGGGCATGCAATTAAGGCAGGCAATTAAGCCAGGCAATTAAGGCAAGCAATTAAGGATGGCAATTGAGGCAGCCAATTTAGGAATGCAATTAAGTCAGCCAATTAAGGCAGGCGATTAAGGCAGTCAGCCAATTAAGGCTGGTAATTAAGGCATTCAATTAAGGCAGGCAATTAAGGCAGGCAATTAAGGCAGGCAATTAAGGCTGGCAATGAAGGCAGGCAATTAAGGCAGGCAGGCAAACAAAACTGGTTATTAAGGCAGGCAATTAAGGTAGGCAAATAATGCATGTAATTACGGAAGGCAATTAAGGCAGACAATTAAGCTAGGCAATTAAGGCAAGCAATTAAGAATGGCAATTAAGGCAGCCAATTTAGGAATGCAATTAAGGCAGCCATTTAAGTCAGGAAATTAAGGCAGGCAATTAAAGCAGGCAATTACGGCAGGCAATTAAGCCAATCAATAAAGGCAGACAATAAAGGCAGGCAATTAAGGCTGGCAATGAAGGCAGGCTATTAAGGGAAGGCAAATATTGCAGGTAATTAGGGAAGGCAATTAAGGCATGCAATTAAGGCAGGCAATAAAGGCAAGCAATTAATGCAGGCAATTAAGGCAGGCAATCAAGGAAGGGAATTAAGGCAAGAAATTAATGTAGCCAGTTAAGGCTGGTATTTAAGGCATGCAATTAAGGCAGGCAATTAAGGCAGGCAATCAAGAAAGGCAATTAACGCAGACAATAAAAGAAGCAATTAAGGCTGGCAATGAAGGCAGGTAAAGGTAGGCAAATAATGCAGGTAATTAGGGAAGGCAATTAATGCAGGCAATTAAGGCAGGCAATTAAGGCAAGCTATTTAGGCAGGTAGTAAAAAAAGCCAACTAAGGCAGCAATAAAGGCAGCCAATTAAGGCTGGTAATTAAGGCATGCAATTAAGGCAGACATATAGGCAGGCAATGAAGGCAGGCAATTAAGGCAAGCTATTAAGGATGGCAATAAGGCAGCCAATTAAGGAATACAATTAAAGCAGCCAATTAAGGCAGGCAATTAAGGCAGGCAATTAAGGCAAGCAATTAAGGCAAGCAATTAAGGCAGGTAGTTAAGAGAGCCAATTAAGGCAGGTAGTTTAGAAAGCCAATTAAGGCAGGCAATTAAGGCAGGCAGCCAATTAAGGCTGGTAATTTAGGCATGCAATAAAGGCAGGCAATTAAGCCAGGCAATTAAGGCAAGCAATAAAGGATGGCAATTAAGGCAGCCAATTTAGAAATGCAATTAAGGCTGCCAATCAAGGCAGGCGATTAAGGCAGGCAGCCAATTAAGGCTGGTAATTAAGGCATGCAATTAAGGCAGGCAATTTAGGCACGCAATTAGGGCAGTCTATCAAGAAAGGCAATTAAGGCAGGCAATTAAGGCAGGCAATTAGGCAGGCAATTAAGGCAGGCAATTAAGGCAGACAATTTAGGCAGGCAATAAGGCAGGCAAATAATGCAGGTAGTTACGGAAGGCAATTAAGGCAGGCAAATAAGGCAGGCAATTAATGCAGGCAATTAATGCAGGCAATTAATGCAGGCAAATAAGGCAGGTAATTAAGGTAGGCAAATAATGCAGGTAAATCGGGAAGGCAATTAAGGCAGGCAATTAAAGCAGGCAATTAATGCAAGCCATTAAGGCAGGTAGTTTAGAAAGCCAATTAAGACAGGCAATTAAGGATGCAAGCCAATTAAGGCTGGTAATTGAGGCATGCAATTAAGGCAGGAAATTAAGCCAAGCAATTAAGGCAGGCAATTAATGCTGGCAATGAAGGCAGGCTAATGAGGTAGGCAAAAAATGCAGGTAATTAGGGAAGGCAATTAAGGCAAGTAATTATGGCAGGCAATTAAAGCAAGCCTTTTAGGCAGGTAGTAACAAAAGCCAATTAAGGCAGGCAATTAAGGCAGGCATTTAAGGCAGGCATCTAATTAAGGCTGGTAATAAAGACATGCAATTAAGGCAGGCAATTAAGGCAGGCAATTAAGGAGGGCAATTTAAAAAAGGCGATTAAAGCAGGCAATTAAGGCAGGCAATTAAGGCAGCCAATTAAGGAATGCAATTAAGGCAGGCAATTAAGGCAGGCAATTAAAGCAGGCAATTAGTGCAGGCAATCAAGGCAGGCTATTAAGGAAGGAAAAAGGCAGGCAATTAAGGCAGGCAATTAAGGAATGCAATTAAGGCAGGCAATTAAGGAAGGCAATTAAAGCAGGCAATTAGTGCAATCAATCAAAGCCGGCAATTAAGGAAGGAAAAAGGCAGGCAATTAAGGCAGGCAATTAAGGCAAGCAATTAAGGCAGGTAGTTAAGAAAATTAATTAAGGCAGGCAATTAAGGCAGGCAATTAAGGCAGGCATTTAAGGCAGGCAGCCAATTAAGGCTGGTAATTAAGGCATGCAATTAAGGCAGGCAATTAAGGCAGGCAATAATGGCAGGCAATTAAGGCAGTTAATTAAGGCAGACAATTAAGGCAGGCAATTAAGGCTGGCAATGAAGGCAGGCAATTAAGGTAGGCAAATAATGCAGGTAATTAGGGAAAGCATTAAGGCAGCCAATTAAGGCAGGCAATTAAGGCAAGCAATTAAGGCAGGTAGTTTAGAAAGCCAATTAAGACAGGCAATTAAGGCAGGCAGCCAATAATGGCTGGTAATTAGGGCATGCAATTAAGGCAGGCAATTAAGCCAGGCAATTAAGGCAAGCAATTAAGGATGGCAATTAAGGCAGCTAATATAGGAATGTAATTAAGGCAGCCAATTAAGGCAGGCGATTAAGGCAGGCAGCCAATTAAGGCTGGTAATTAAGGCATGCAATTAAAGCAGGCAATTAAGGGAGGCAATTAAGGCAGACAATTAAGGCAGGCAAATAAGGCTGGCAATGAAGGCAGGCAATTAAGGCAGGCAGGCAAATAAAACTGGTAATTAAGGCAGGCAATTAAGGTAGGCAAAAAATGCATGTAATTAGGGAAGGCAATTAAGGCAGGCAATTAAGCCAGGCAATTAAGGCAATCAATTAAGAATGGCAATTAAGGCAGCCAATTTAGGAATGCAATTAAGGCAGCTAATTAAGGCAGGCAATTAAGGACGCAATTAAGGCAGGCAATTAAGGCAAGCAATTAAGGCAGGTAGTAAAGAAAGCCAATTAAGGCAGGCAATTAAAGCAGGCAGCCAATTAAGGCTGGTAATTAAGGCATGCAATTAAGGCAGGCAATTAAGGCAGGCAATAAAGGCAAGCAATTAAGAATGGCAATTAAGGCAGCCAATTTAGGAATGCAATTAAGGCAGGCGATAAAGGAAGGCAGCCAATTAAGGCTGGTAATTAAGGCATGCAATTAACACAGGCAATTAAGGCAGGCAATAAAAGCAGACGATTAAGGCAGGCAATTAATGCTGGCAATGAAGGCAGGCAATTAAGGCAGGCAGGCAAATAAGACTGGTATTTAAGGAGGCAATAAAGGTAGGCAAATAATGCAGGTAATTAGGGAAAGCAATTAGGCAGGCAATTAAGGCTGGTAATTAAGGCATGCAATTAAGGCAGACAATTAAGGCAGGCAATTAAGGCTGGTTATTAAGGCATGCAATTAAGGCAGACATATAGGCAGGCAATGAAGGCAGGCAATTAAGGCAAGCTATTAAGGATGGCAATAAGGCAGCCAATTAAGGAATACAATTAAAGCAGCCAATTAAGGCAGGCAATTAAGGCCGTCAATGAAGGCAGGCAATTAAGGCAGGCAGGCAAATAAAACTGGTAATTAAGGCAGGCAATTAAGGTAGGCAAATAATGCAGGTAATTAGGGAAGGCAATTAATGCAGGCAATTAAGGCAGGCAATTAAGGCAAGCTATTTAGGCAGGTAGTAAAAAAAGCCAATTAAGGCAGCAATTAAGGCAGGCAATTAAGGCAGGCAGCCAATTAAGTCTGGTAATTAAGGCATGCAATTAAGGCAGACATATAGGCAGGCAATGAAGGCAGGCAATTAAGGCAAGCTATTAAGGATGGCAATAAGGCAGCCAATTAAGGAATACAATTAAAGCAGCCAATTAAGGCAGGCAATTAAGGCAGGCAATTAAGGCAGGCAATTAAGGCAAGCAATTAAGGCAGGTAGTAAAGAAAGCCAATTAAGGCAGGCAATTAAAGCAGGCAGCCAATTAAGGCTGGTAATTAAGGCATGCAATTAAGGCAGGCAATTAAGGCAGGCAATAAAGGCAGGCAATAAAGGCAGGCAATTAAGGCAGGCAATTAAGGCAGACAATTAAGGCAGGCAATTAAGGCTGGTAATAAAGGCAGGCAATTATGGCAGGCAATTCAAGGAGGCAATAAAGGCAGGCAATTAAGGCAAGCAATTAAGGCAGGCAATTAAAGCAGGCAATTAAGGCAGGCAATCAAGGCAGGCAATTAAGAAAGGAAAAAGGCAGGCAATTAAGGCAGGCAATTAAGGCAAGCAATTAAGGCAGGTAGTTAAGAAAGCCAATTAAGGCAGGCAATTAATGCAGGCAATTAAGGCAGGCAATTAAGGCAGGCAATTAAGTCGGGCAGCCAATTAAGGCTGTAATTAAGGCATGCAATTAAGGCAGGCAATAATGGCAGAAAATTAAGGCAGGCAATTAAGGCTGGCAATTAAGGCAGGCAATTAAGGTAGGCAAATAATGCAGGTAATTAGGGAAAGCAATTAACGCAGCCAATTAAGGCAGACAATTAAGGCAAGCAATTAAAGCAGGTAGTTTAGAAAGCCAATTAAGACAGGCAATTAAGGCAGGCAGCCAATAAAGGCTGGTAATTAGGGCATGCAATTAAGGCAGGCAATTAAGCCAGGCAATTAAGGCAAGCAATTAAGGAGGCCAATTGAGGCAGCCAATTTAGGAATGCAATTAAGTCAGCCAATTAAGGCAGGCGATTAAGGCAGTCAGCCAATTAAGGCTGGTAATTAAGGCATTCAATTAAGGCAGGCAATTAAGGCAGGCAATTAAGGCAGGCAATTAAGGCTGGCAATGAAGGCAGGCAATAAAGGCAGGCAGGCAAATAAAACTGGTAATTAAGGCAGGCAATTAAGGTAGGCAAATAATGCATGCAATTAAGGCAGACATATAGGCAGGCAATGAAGGCAGGCAATTAAGGCAAGCTATTAAGGATGGCAATAAGGCAGCCAATTAAGGAATACAATTAAAGCAGCCAATTAAGGCAGGCAATTAAGGCAGGCAATTAAGGCAAGCAATTAAGGCAAGCAATTAAGGCAGGTAGTTAAGAGAGCCAATTAAGGCAGGTAGTTTAGAAAGCCAATTAAGGCAGGCAATTAAGGCAGGCAGCCAATTAAGGCTGGTAATTTAGGCATGCAATAAAGGCAGGCAATTAAGCCAGGCAATTAAGGCAAGCAATAAAGGATGGCAATTAAGGCAGCCAATTTAGAAATGCAATTAAGGCTGCCAATCAAGGCAGGCGATTAAGGCAGGCAGCCAATTAAGGCTGGTAATTAAGGCATGCAATTAAGGCAGGAAATTTAGGCACGCAATTAGGGCAGGCTATAAAGAAAGGCAATTAAGGCAGGCAATTAAGGCAGGCAATTAGGCAGGCAATTAAGGCAGGCAATTAAGGCAGACAATTTAGGCAGGCAATAAGGCAGGCAAATAATGCAGGTAGTTACGGAAGGCATATAGGCAGGCAAATAAGGCAGGCAATAATGCAGGCAATTAATGCAGGCAATTAATGCAGGCAAATAAGGCAGGTAATTAAGGTAGGCAAATAATGCAGGTAAATCGGGAAGGCAATTAAGGCAGGCAATTAAAGCAGGCAATTAATGCAAGCCATTAAGGCAGGTAGTTTAGAAAGCCAATTAAGACAGGCAATTAAGGATGCAAGCCAATTAAGGCTGGTAATTGAGGCATGCAATTAAGGCAGGAAATTAAGCCAAGCAATTAAGGCAGGCAATTAATGCTGGCAATGAAGGCAGGCTAATGAGGTAGGCAAAAAATGCAGGTAATTAGGGAAGGCAATTAAGGCAGGTAATTAAGGCAGGCAATTAAAGCAAGCCTTTTAGGCAGGTAGTAACAAAAGCCAATTAAGGCAGGCAATTAAGGCAGGCATTTAAGGCAGGCATCTAATTAAGGCTGGTAATAAAGACATGCAATTAAGGCAGGCAATTAAGGCAGGCAATTAAGGAGGGCAATTTAAAAAAGGCGATTAAAGCAGGCAATTAAGGCAGGCAATTAAGGCAGCCAATTAAGGAATGCAATTAAGGCAGGCAATTAAGGCAGGCAATTAAAGCAGGCAATTAGTGCAGGCAATCAAGGCAGGCTATTAAGGAAGGAAAAAGGCAGGCAATTAAGGCAGGCAATTAAGGAATGCAATTAAGGCAGGCAATTAAGGAAGGCAATTAAAGCAGGCAATTAGTGCAATCAATCAAAGCCGGCAATTAAGGAAGGAAAAAGGCAGGCAATTAAGGCAGGCAATTAAGGCAAGCAATTAAGGCAGGTAGATAAGAAAATTAATTAAGGCAGGCAATTAAGGCAGGCAATTAAGGCAGGCAATTAAGGCAGGCAGCCAATTAAGGCTGGTAATTAAGGCATGCAATTAAGGCAGGCAATTAAGGCAGGCAATAATGGCAGGCAATTAAGGCAGTTAATTAAGGCAGGCAATTAAGGCTGGCAATGAAGGCAGGCAATTAAGGTAGGCAAATAATGCAGGTAATTAGGGAAAGCATTAAGGCAGCCAATTAAGGCAGGCAATTAAGGCAAGCAATTAAGGCAGGTAATTTAGAAAGCCAATTAAGACAGGCAATTAAGGCAGGCAGCCAATAATGGCTGGTAATTAGGGCATGCAATTAAGGCAGGCAATTAAGCCAGGCAATTAAGGCAAGCAATTAAGGATGGCAATTAAGGCAGCTAATATAGGAATGTAATTAAGGCAGCCAATTAAGGCAGGCGATTAAGGCAGGCAGCCAATTAAGGCTGGTAATTAAGGCATGCAATTAAAGCAGGCAATTAAGGGAGGCAATTAAGGCAGACAATTAAGGCAGGCAAATAAGGCTGGCAATGAAGGCAGGCAATTAAGGCAGGCAGGCAAATAAAACTGGTAATTAAGGCAGGCAATTAAGGTAGGCAAAAAATGCATGTAATTAGGGAAGGCAATTAAGGCAGGCAATTAAGCCAGGCAATTAAGGCAATCAATTAAGAATGGCAATTAAGGCAGCCAATTTAGGAATGCAATTAAGGCAGCTAATTAAGGCAGGAAATTAAGGCAGGCAATTAAAGCAGGCAATTACGGCAGGCAATTAAGTCAATCAATTAAGGCAGACAATTAAGGCAGGCAATTAAGGTTGGCAATGAAGGCAGGCAATTAAGGCTGGCAATGAAGGCAGGCAATTAAGGCAGGCAGGCAAATAAAACTGGTAATTAAGGCAGGCAATTAAGGTAGGCAAATAATGCATGTAATTAGGGAAGGCAATTAAGGCAGGCAATTAAGCCAGGCAATTAAGGCAAGCAATTAAGAATGGCAATTAAGGCAGCCAATTTAGGAATGCAATTAAGGCAGGCGATAAAGGAAGGCAGCCAATTAAGGCTGGTAATAAAGGCATGCAATTAACACAGGCAATTAAGGCAGGCAATAAAAGCAGACGATTAAGGCAGGCAATTAATGCTGGCAATGAAGGCAGGCAATTAAGGCAGGCAGGCAAATAAGACTGGTATTTAAGGAGGCAATAAAGGTAGGCAAATAATGCAGGTAATTAGGGAAAGCAATTAAGGCAGGCAATTAAGGCTGGTAATTAAGGCATGCAATTAAGGCAGACAATTAAGGCAGGCAATTAAGGCTGGTTATTAAGGCATGCAATTAAGGCAGACATATAGGCAGGCAATGAAGGCAGGCAATTAAGGCAAGCTATTAAGGATGGCAATAAGGCAGCCAATTAAGGAATACAATTAAAGCAGCCAATTAAGGCAGGCAATTAAGGCTGGCAATGAAGGCAGGCAATTAAGGCAGGCAGGCAAATAAAACTGGTAATTAAGGCAGGCAATTAAGGTAGGCAAATAATGCAGGTAATTAGGGAAGGCAATTAATGCAGGCAATTAAGGCAGGCAATTAAGGCAAGCTATTTAGGCAGGTAGTAAAAAAAGCCAATTAAGGCAGCAATTAAGGCAGGCAATTAAGGCAGGCAGCCAATTAAGGCTGGTAATTAAGGCATGCAATTAAGGCAGACATATAGGCAGGCAATGAAGGCAGGCAATTAAGGCAAGCTATTAAGGATGGCAATAAGGCAGCCAATTAAGGAATACAATTAAAGCAGCCAATTAAGGCAGGCAATTAAGGCAGGCAATTAAGGCAGGCAATTAAGGCAAGCAATTAAGGCAGGTAGTAAAGAAAGCCAATTAAGGCAGGCAATTAAAGCAGGCAGCCAATTAAGGCTGGTAATTAAGGCATGCAATTAAGGCAGGCAATTAAGGCAGGCAATAAAGGCAGGCAATAAAGGCAGGCAATTAAGGCAGGCAATTAAGGCAGACAATTAAGGCAGGCAATTAAGGCTGGCAATAAAGGCAGGCAATTATGGCAGGCAATTCAAGGAGGCAATAAAGGCAGGCAATTAAGGCAAGCAATTAAGGCAGGCAATTAAAGCAGGCAATTAAGGCAGGCAATCAAGGCAGGCAATTAAGAAAGGAAAAAGGCAGGCAATTAAGGCAGGCAATTAAGGCAAGCAATTAAGGCAGTTAGTTAAGAAAGCCAATTAAGGCAGGCAATTAATGCAGGCAATTAAGGCAGGCAATTAAGGCAGGCAATTAAGTCGGGCAGCCAATTAAGGCTGTAATTAAGGCATGCAATTAAGGCAGGCAATAATGGCAGTAAATTAAGGCAGGCAATTAAGGCTGGCAATTAAGGCAGGCAATTAAGGTAGGCAAATAATGCAGGTAATTAGGGAAAGCAATTAACGCAGCCAATTAAGGCAGACAATTAAGGCAAGCAATTAAAGCAGGTAGTTTAGAAAGCCAATTAAGACAGGCAATTAAGGCAGGCAGCCAATAAAGGCTGGTAATTAGGGCATGCAATTAAGGCAGGCAATTAAGCCAGGCAATTAAGGCAAGCAATTAAGGAGGCCAATTGAGGCAGCCAATTTAGGAATGCAATTAAGTCAGCCAATTAAGGCAGGCGATTAAGGCAGTCAGCCAATTAAGGCTGGTAATTAAGGCATTCAATTAAGGCAGGCAATTAAGGCAGGCAATTAAGGCAGGCAATTAAGGCTGGCAATGAAGGCAGGCAATAAAGGCAGGCAGGCAAATAAAACTGGTAATTAAGGCAGGCAATTAAGGTAGGCAAATAATGCATGTAATTACGGAAGGCAATTAAGGCAGACAATTAAGCCAGGCAATTAAGGCAAGCAATTAAGAATGGCAATTAAGGCAGCCAATTTAGGAATGCAATTAAGGCAGCCAATTAAGTCAGGAAATTAAGGCAGGCAATTAAAGCAGGCAATTACGGCAGGCAATTAAGTCAATCAATAAATTCAGACAATAAAGGCAGGCAATTAAGGCTGGCAATGAAGGCAGGCTATTAAGGGAAGGCAAATATTGCAGGTAATTAGGGAAGGCAATTAAGGCATGCAATTAAGGCAGGCAATAAAGGCAAGCAATTAATGCAGGCAATTAAGGCAGGCAATCAAGGAAGGGAATTAAGGCAAGAAATTAATGTAGCCAGTTAAGGCTGGTATTTAAGGCATCCAATTAAGGCAGGCAATTAAGGCAGGCAATCAAGAAAGGCAATTAAGGCAGACAATAATAGAAGCAATTAAGGCTGGCAATGAAGGCAGGTAAAGGTAGGCAAATAATGCAGGTGATTAGGGAAGGCAATTAATGCAGGCAATTAAGGCAGGCAATTAAGGCAAGCTATTTAGGCAGGTAGTAAAAAAAGCCAACTAAGGCAGCAATAAAGGCAGCCAATTAAGGCTGGTAATTAAGGCATGCAATTAAGGCAGACATATAGGCAGGCAATGAAGGCAGGCAATTAAGGCAAGCTATTAAGGATGGCAATAAGGCAGCCAATTAAGGAATACAATTAAAGCAGCCAATTAAGGCAGGCAATTAAGGCAGGCAATTAAGGCAAGCAATTAAGGCAAGCAATTAAGGCAGGTAGTTAAGAGAGCCAATTAAGGCAGGTAGTTTAGAAAGCCAATTAAGGCAGGCAATTAAGGCAGGCAGCCAATTAAGGCTGGTAATTTAGGCATGCAATAAAGGCAGGCAATTAAGCCAGGCAATTAAGGCAAGCAATTAAGGATGGCAATTAAGGCAGCCAATTTAGAAATGCAATTAAGGCTGCCAATCAAGGCAGGCGATTAAGGCAGGCAGCCAATTAAGGCTGGTAATTAAGGCATGCAATTAAGGCAGGCAATTTAGGCACGCAATTAGGGCAGGCTATTAAGAAAGGCAATTAAGGCAGGCAATTAGGCAGTCAATTAAGGCAGGCAATTAAGGCAGACAATTTAGGCAGGCAATTAATGCAGGCAATTAATGCAGGCAAATAAGGCAGGTAATTAAGGTAGGCAAATAATGCAGGTAAATCGGGAAGGCAATTAAGGCAGGCAATCAAAGCAGGCAATTAATGCAAGCCATTAAGGCAGGTAGTTTAGAAAGCCAATTAAGACAGGCAATTAAGGATGCAAGCCAATTAAGGCTGGTAATTGAGGCATGCAATTAAGGCAGGAAATTAAGCCAAGCAATTAAGGCAGGCAATTAATGCTGGCAATGAAGGCAGGCTAATGAGGTAGGCAAAAAATGCAGGTAATTAGGGAAGGCAATTAAGGCAGGTAATTAAGGCAGGCAATTAAAGCAAGCCTTTTAGGCAGGTAGTAACAAAAGCCAATTAAGGCAGGCAATTAAGGCAGGCATTTAAGGCAGGCATCTAATTAAGGCTGGTAATAAAGACATGCAATTAAGGCAGGCAATTAAGGCAGGCAATTAAGGAGGGCAATTTAAAAAAGGCGATTAAAGCAGGCAATTAAGGCAGGCAATTAAGGCAGCCAATTAAGG
Organism: Bacillus rossius redtenbacheri; assembly: GCF_032445375.1. Classification (NCBI taxonomy): domain Eukaryota; kingdom Metazoa; phylum Arthropoda; class Insecta; order Phasmatodea; family Bacillidae; genus Bacillus; species Bacillus rossius. Next base: position 226,065 of record NW_026962382.1, read on the forward strand.
AATGCAATTAAGGCAGGCAATTAAGGCAGGCAATTAAAGCAGGCAATTAGTGCAGGCAATCAAGGCAGGCTATTAAGGAAGGAAAAAGGCAAGCAATTAAGGCAGGCAATTAAGGAATGCAATTAAGGCAGGCAATTAAGGAAGGCAATTAAAGCAGGCAATTAGTGCAATCAATCAAGGCCGGCAATTAAGGAAGGAAAAAGGCAGGCAATTAAGGCAGGCAATTAAGGCAAGCAATTAAGGCAGGTAGTTAAGAAAATTAATTAAGGCAGGCAATTAAGGCAGGCAATTAAGGCAGGCAATTAAGGCAGGCAATTAAGGCAGGCAGCCAATAAAGGCTGGTAATTAAGGCATACAATTAAGGCAGGCAATTAAGGCAGGCAATAATGGCAGGCAATTAAGGCAGTTAATTAAGGCAGACAATTAAGGCAGGCAATTAAGGCTGGCAATGAAGGCAGGCAATTAAGGTAGGCAAATAATGCAGGTAATTAGGGAAAGCATTAAGGCAGCCAATTAAGGCAGGCAATTAAGGCAAGCAATTAAGGCAGGTAGTTTAGAAAGCCAATTAAGACAGGCAATTAAGGCAGGCAGCCAATAATGGCTGGTAATTAGGGAATGCAATTAAGGCAGGCAATTAAGCCAGGCAATTAAGGCAAGCAATTAAGGATGGCAATTAAGGCAGCTAATTTAGGAATGTAATTAAGGCAGCCAATTAAGGCAGGCGATTAAGGCAGGCAGCCAATTAAGGCTGGTAATTAAGGCATGCAATTAAGGCAGGCAATTAAGGGAGGCAATTAAGGCAGACAATTAAGGCAGGCAATTAAGGCTGGCAATGAAGGCAGGCAATTAAGGCAGGCAGGCAAATAAAACTGGTAATTAAGGCAGGCAATTAAGGTAGGCAAATAATGCATGTAATTAGGGAAGGCAATTAAGGCAGGCAATTAAGCCAGGCAATTAAGGCAATCAATTAAGAATGGCAATTAAGGCAGCCAATTTAGGAATGCAATTAAGGCAGCTAATTAAGGCAGGAAATTAAGGCAGGCAATTAAAGCAGGCAATTACGGCAGGCAATTAAGTCAATCAATTAAGGCAGACAATTAAGGCAGGCAATTAAGGTTGGCAATGAAGGCAGGCAATTAAGGCTGGCAATGAAGGCAGGCAATTAAGGCAGGCAGGCAAATAAAACTGGTAATTAAGGCAGGCAATTAAGGTAGGCAAATAATGCATGTAATTAGGGAAGGCAATTAAGGCAGGCAATTAAGCCAGGCAATTAAGGCAATCAATTAAGAATGGCAATTAAGGCAGCCAATTTAGGAATGCAATTAAGGCAGCTAATTAAGGCAGGAAATTAAGGCAGGCAATTAAAGCAGGCAATTACGGCAGGCAATTAAGTCAATCAATTAAGGCAGACAATTAAGGCAGGCAATTAAGCCAGGCAATTAAGGCAAGCAATTAAGGATGGCAATTAAGGCAGCCAATTTAGGAATGCAATTAAGGCAGGCGATAAAGGAAGGCAGCCAATTAAGGCTGGTAATTAAGGCATGCAATTAAGGCAGGCAATTAAGGCAGGCAATAAAAGCAGACGATTAAGGCAGGCAATTAATGCTGGCAATGAAGGCAGGCAATTAAGGCAGGCAGGCAAATAAGACTGGTATTTAAGGAGGCAATAAAGGTAGGCAAATAATGCAGGTAATTAGGGAAAGCAATTAAGGCAGGCAATTAAGGCTGGTAATTAAGGCATGCAATTAAGGCAGACAATTAAGGCAGGCAATTAAGGCTGGTTATTAAGGCATGCAATTAAGGCATACATATAGGCAGGCAATGAAGGCAGGCAATTAAGGCAAGCTATTAAGGATGGCAATAAGGCAGCCAATTAAGGAATACAATTAAAGCAGCCAATTAAGGCAGGCAATTAAGGCTGGCAATGAAGGCAGGCAATTAAGGTAGGCAGGCAAATAAAACTGGTAATTAAGACAGGCAATTAAGGTAGGCAAATAATGCAGGTAATTAGGGAAGGCAATTAATGCAGGCAATTAAGGCAGGCAATTAAGGCAAGCTATTTAGGCAGGTAGTAAAAAAAGCCAATTAAGGCAGCAATTAAGGCAGGCAATTAAGGCAGGCAGCCAATTAAGGCTGGTAATTAAGGCATGCAATTAAGGCAGACATATAGGCAGGCAATGAAGGCAGGCAATTAAGGCAAGCTATTAAGGATGGCAATAAGGCAGCCAATTAAGGAATACAATTAAAGCAGCCAATTAAGGCAGGCAATTAAGGCAGGCAATTAAGGCAGGCAATTAAGGCAAGCAATTAAGGCAGGTAGTAAAGAAAGCCAATTAAGGCAGGCAATTAAAGCAGGCAGCCAATTAAGGCTGGTAATTAAGGCATGCAATTAAGGCAGGCAATTAAGGCAGGCAATAAAGGCAGGCAATAAAGGCAGGCAATTAAGGCAGGCAATTAAGGCAGACAATTAAGGCAGGCAATTAAGGCTGGCAATAAAGGCAGGCAATTATGGCAGGCAATTCAAGGAGGCAATAAAGGCAGGCAATTAAGGCAAGCAATTAAGGCAAGCAATTAAGGCAGGTAGTTAAGAAAGCCAATTAAGGCAGGCAATTAATGCAGGCAATTAAGGCAGGCAATTAAGGCAGGCAATTAAGTCGGGCAGCCAATTAAATCTGTAATTAAGGCATGCAATTAAGGCAGGCAATAATGGCAGAAAATTAAGGCAGGCAATTAAGGCTGGCAATTAAGGCAGGCAATTAAGGTAGGCAAATAATGCAGGTAATTAGGGAAAGCAATTAACGCAGCCAATTAAGGCAGACAATTAAGGCAAGCAATTAAGGCAGGTAGTTTAGAAAGCCAATTAAGACAGGCAATTAAGGCAGGCAGCCAATAAAGGCTGGTAATTAGGGCATGCAATTAAGGCAGGCAATTAAGCCAGGCAATTAAGGCAAGCAATTAAGGATGGCAATTGAGGCAGCCAATTTAGGAATGCAATTAAGTCAGCCAATTAAGGCAGGCGATTAAGGCAGTCAGCCAATTAAGGCTGGTAATTAAGGCATTCAATTAAGGCAGGCAATTAAGGCAGGCAATTAAGGCAGGCAATTAAGGCTGGCAATGAAGGCAGGCAATTAAGGCAGGCAGGCAAACAAAACTGGTTATTAAGGCAGGCAATTAAGGTAGGCAAATAATGCATGTAATTACGGAAGGCAATTAAGGCAGACAATTAAGCTAGGCAATTAAGGCAAGCAATTAAGAATGGCAATTAAGGCAGCCAATTTAGGAATGCAATTAAGGCAGCCATTTAAGTCAGGAAATTAAGGCAGGCAATTAAAGCAGGCAATTACGGCAGGCAATTAAGCCAATCAATAAAGGCAGACAATAAAGGCAGGCAATTAAGGCTGGCAATGAAGGCAGGCTATTAAGGGAAGGCAAATATTGCAGGTAATTAGGGAAGGCAATTAAGGCATGCAATTAAGGCAGGCAATAAAGGCAAGCAATTAATGCAGGCAATTAAGGCAGGCAATCAAGGAAGGGAATTAAGGCAAGAAATTAATGTAGCCAGTTAAGGCTGGTATTTAAGGCATGCAATTAAGGCAGGCAATTAAGGCAGGCAATCAAGAAAGGCAATTAACGCACACAATAAAAGAAGCAATTAAGGCTGGCAATGAAGGCAGGTAAAGGTAGGCAAATAATGCAGGTAATTAGGGAAGGCAATTAATGCAGGCAATTAAGGCAGGCAATTAAGGCAAGCTATTTAGGCAGGTAGTAAAAAAAGCCAACTAAGGCTGCAATAAAGGCAGCCAATTAAGGCTGGTAATTAAGGCATGCAATTAAGGCAGACATATAGGCAGGCAATGAAGGCAGGCAATTAAGGCAAGCTATTAAGGATGGCAATAAGGCAGCCAATTAAGGAATACAATTAAAGCAGCCAATTAAGGCAGGCAATTAAGGCAGGCAATTAAGGCAAGCAATTAAGGCAAGCAATTAAGGCAGGTAGTTAAGAGAGCCAATTAAGGCAGGTAGTTTAGAAAGCCAATTAAGGCAGGCAATTAAGGCAGGCAGCCAATTAAGGCTGGTAATTTAGGCATGCAATAAAGGCAGGCAATTAAGCCAGGCAATTAAGGCAAGCAATAAAGGATGGCAATTAAGGCAGCCAATTTAGAAATGCAATTAAGGCTGCCAATCAAGGCAGGCGATTAAGGCAGGCAGCCAATTAAGGCTGGTAATTAAGGCATGCAATTAAGGCAGGCAATTTAGGCACGCAATTAGGGCAGGCTATCAAGAAAGGCAATTAAGGCAGGCAATTAAGGCAGGCAATTCGGCAGGCAATTAAGGCAGGCAATTAAGGCAGACAATTTAGGCAGGCAATAAGGCAGGCAAATAATGCAGGTAGTTACGGAAGGCAATAAAGGCAGGCAATTAATGCAGGCAATGAATGCAGGCAAATAAGGCAGGTAATTAAGGTAGGCAAATAATGCAGGTAAATCGGGAAGGCAATTAAGGCAGGCAATTAAAGCAGGCAATTAATGCAAGCCATTAAGGCAGGTAGTTTAGAAAGCCAATTAAGACAGGCAATTAAGGATGCAAGCCAATTAAGGCTGGTAATTGAGGCATGCAATTAAGGCAGGAAATTAAGCCAAGCAATTAAGGCAGGCAATTAATGCTGGCAATGAAGGCAGGCTAATGAGGTAGGCAAAAAATGCAGGTAATTAGGGAAGGCAATTAAGGCAGGTAATTAAGGCAGGCAATTAAAGCAAGCCTTTTAGGCAGGTAGTAACAAAAGCCAATTAAGGCAGGCAATTAAGGCAGGCATTTAAGGCAGGCATCTAATTAAGGCTGGTAATAAAGACATGCAATTAAGGCAGGCAATTAAGGCAGGCAATTAAGGAGGGCAATTTAAAAAAGGCGATTAAAGCAGGCAATTAAGGCAGGCAATTAAGGCAGCCAATTAAGGAATGCAATTAAGGCAGGCAATTAAGGCAGGCAATTAAAGCAGGCAATTAGTTAAGGCAATCAAGGCAGGCTATTAAGGAAGGAAAAAGGCAGGCAATTAAGGCAGGCAATTAAGGAATGCAATTAAGGCAGGCAATTAAGGAAGGCAATTAAAGCAGGCAATTAGTGCAATCAATCAAAGCCGGCAATTAAGGAAGGAAAAAGGCAGGCAATTAAGGCAGGCAATTAAGGCAAGCAATTAAGGCAGGTAGTTAAGAAAATTAATTAAGGCAGGCAATTAAGGCAGGCAATTAAGGCAGGCATTTAAGGCAGGCAGCCAATTAAGGCTGGTAATTAAGGCATGCAATTAAGGCAGGCAATTAAGGCAGGCAATAATGGCAGGCAATTAAGGCAGTTAATTAAGGCAGACAATTAAGGCAGGCAATTAAGGCTGGCAATGAAGGCAGGCAATTAAGGTAGGCAAATAATGCAGGTAATTAGGGAAAGCATTAAGGCAGCCAATTAAGGCAGGCAATTAAGGCAAGCAATTAAGGCAGGTAGTTTAGAAAGCCAATTAAGACAGGCAATTAAGGCAGGCAGCCAATAATGGCTGGTAATTAGGGCATGCAATTAAGGCAGGCAATTAAGCCAGGCAATTAAGGCAAGCAATTAAGGATGGCAATTAAGGCAGCTAATATAGGAATGTAATTAAGGCAGCCAATTAAGGCAGGCGATTAAGGCAGGCAGCCAATTAAGGCTGGTAATTAAGGCATGCAATTAAAGCAGGCAATTAAGGGAGGCAATTAAGGCAGACAATTAAGGCAGGCAAATAAGGCTGGCAATGAAGGCAGGCAATTAAGGCAGGCAGGCAAATAAAACTGGTAATTAAGGCAGGCAATTAAGGTAGGCAAAAAATGCATGTAATTAGGGAAGGCAATTAAGGCAGGCAATTAAGCCAGGCAATTAAGGCAATCAATTAAGAATGGCAATTAAGGCAGCCAATTTAGGAATGCAATTAAGGCAGCTAATTAAGGCAGGAAATTAAGGCAGGCAATTAAAGCAGGCAATTACGGCAGGCAATTAAGTCAATCAATTAAGGCAGACAATTAAGGCAGGCAATTAAGGTTGGCAATGAAGGCAGGCAATTAAGGCTGGCAATGAAGGCAGGCAATTAAGGCAGGCAGGCAAATAAAACTGGTAATTAAGGCAGGCAATTAAGGTAGGCAAATAATGCATGTAATTAGGGAAGGCAATTAAGGCAGGCAATTAAGCCAGGCAATTAAGGCAAGCAATTAAGAATGGCAATTAAGGCAGCCAATTTAGGAATGCAATTAAGGCAGGCGATAAAGGAAGGCAGCCAATTAAGGCTGGTAATTAAGGCATGCAATTAACACAGGCAATTAAGGCAGGCAATAAAAGCAGACGATTAAGGCAGGCAATTAATGCTGGCAATGAAGGCAGGCAATTAAGGCAGGCAGGCAAATAAGACTGGTATTTAAGGAGGCAATAAAGGTAGGCAAATAATGCAGGTAATTAGGGAAAGCAATTAAGGCAGGCAATTAAGGCTGGTAATTAAGGCATGCAATTAAGGCAGACAATTAAGGCAGGCAATTAAGGCTGGTTATTAAGGCATGCAATTAAGGCAGACATATAGGCAGGCAATGAAGGCAGGCAATTAAGGCAAGCTATTAAGGATGGCAATAAGGCAGCCAATTAAGGAATACAATTAAAGCAGCCAATTAAGGCAGGCAATTAAGGCTGGCAATGAAGGCAGGCAATTAAAGCAGGCAGGCAAATAAAACTGGTAATTAAGGCAGGCAATTAAGGTAGGCAAATAATGCAGGTAATTAGGGAAGGCAATTAATGCAGGCAATTAAGGCAGGCAATTAAGGCAAGCTATTTAGGCAGGTAGTAAAAAAAGCCAATTAAGGCAGCAATTAAGGCAGGCAATTAAGGCAGGCAGCCAATTAAGGCTGGTAATTAAGGCATGCAATTAAGGCAGACATATAGGCAGGCAATGAAGGCAGGCAATTAAGGCAAGCTATTAAGGATGGCAATAAGGCAGCCAATTAAGGAATACAATTAAAGCAGCCAATTAAGGCAGGCAATTAAGGCAGGCAATTAAGGCAGGCAATTAAGGCAAGCAATTAAGGCAGGTAGTAAAGAAAGCCAATTAAGGCAGGCAATTAAAGCAGGCAGCCAATTAAGGCTGGTAATTAAGGCATGCAATTAAGGCAGGCAATTAAGGCAGGCAATAAAGGCAGGCAATAAAGGCAGGCAATTAAGGCAGGCAATTAAGGCAGACAATTAAGGCAGGCAATTAAGGCTGGCAATAAAGGCAGGCAATTATGGCAGGCAATTCAAGGAGGCAATAAAGGCAGGCAATTAAGGCAAGCAATTAAGGCAGGCAATTAAAGCAGGCAATTAAGGCAGGCAATCAAGGCAGGCAATTAAGAAAGGAAAAAGGCAGGCAATTAAGGCAGGCAATTAAGGCAAGCAATTAAGGCAGGTAGTTAAGAAAGCCAATTAAGGCAGGCAATTAATGCAGGCAATTAAGGCAGGCAATTAAGGCAGGCAATTAAGTCGGGCAGCCAATTAAGGCTGTAATTAAGGCATGCAATTAAGGCAGGCAATAATGGCAGAAAATTAAGGCAGGCAATTAAGGCTGGCAATTAAGGCAGGCAATTAAGGTAGGCAAATAATGCAGGTAATTAGGGAAAGCAATTAACGCAGCCAATTAAGGCAGACAATTAAGGCAAGCAATTAAAGCAGGTAGTTTAGAAAGCCAATTAAGACAGGCAATTAAGGCAGGCAGCCAATAAAGGCTGGTAATTAGGGCATGCAATTAAGGCAGGCAATTAAGCCAGGCAATTAAGGCAAGCAATTAAGGAGGCCAATTGAGGCAGCCAATTTAGGAATGCAATTAAGTCAGCCAATTAAGGCAGGCGATTAAGGCAGTCAGCCAATTAAGGCTGGTAATTAAGGCATTCAATTAAGGCAGGCAATTAAGGCAGGCAATTAAGGCTGGCAATGAAGGCAGGCAATAAAGGCAGGCAGGCAAATAAAACTGGTAATTAAGGCAGGCAATTAAGGTAGGCAAATAATGCATGTAATTACGGAAGGCAATTAAGGCAGACAATTAAGCCAGGCAATTAAGGCAAGCATTTAAGAATGGCAATTAAGGCAGCCAATTTAGGAATGCAATTAAGGCAGCCAATTAAGTCAGGAAATAAAGGCAGGCAATTAAAGCAGGCAATTACGGCAGGCAATTAAGTCAATCAATAAAGGCAGACAATAAAGGCAGGCAATTAAGGCTGGCAATGAAGGCAGGCTATTAAGGGAAGGCAAATATTGCAGGTAATTAGGAAAGGCAATTAAGGCATGCAATTAAGGCAGGCAATAAAAGCAAGCAACTAATGCAGGCAATTAAGGCAGGCAATCAAGGAAGGGAATTAAGGCAAGAAATTAATGTAGCCAGTTAAGGCTGGTATTTAAGGCATGCAATTAAGGCAGGCAATTAAGGCAGGCAATCAAGAAAGGCAATTAAGGCAGACAATAAAAGAAGCAATTAAGGCTGGCAATGAAGGCAGGTAAAGGTAGGCAAATAATGCAGGTAATTAGGGAAGGCAATTAATGCAGGCAATTAAGGCAGGCAATTAAGGCAAGCTATTTAGGCAGGTAGTAAAAAAAGCCAACTAAGGCAGCAATAAAGGCAGCCAATTAAGGCTAAAAATTAAGGCATGCAATTAAGGCAGACATATAGGCAGGCAATGAAGGCAGGCAATTAAGGCAAGCTATTAAGGATGGCAATAAGGCAGCCAATTAAGGAATACAATTAAAGCAGCCAATTAAGGCAGGCAATTAAGGCAGGCAATTAAGGCAAGCAATTAAGGCAAGCAATTAAGGCAGGTAGTTAAGAGAGCCAATTAATGCAGGTAGTTTAGAAAGCCAATTAAGGCAGGCAATTAAGGCAGGCAGCCAATTAAGGCTGGTAATTTAGGCATGCAATAAAGGCAGGCAATTAAGCCAGGCAATTAAGGCAAGCAATTAAGGATGGCAATTAAGGCAGCCAATTTAGAAATGCAATTAAGGCTGCCAATCAAGGCAGGCGATTAAGGCAGGCAGCCAATTAAGGCTGGTAATTAAGGCATGCAATTAAGGCAGGCAATTTAGGCACGCAATTAGGGCAGGCTATTAAGAAAGGCAATTAAGGCAGGCAATTAAGGCAGGCAATTAGGCAGGCAATTAAGGCAGGCAATTAAGGCAGACAATTTAGGCAGGCAATAAGGCAGGCAAATAATGCAGGTAGTTATGGAAGGCAATTAAGGCAGGCAAATAAGGCAGGCAATTAATGCAGGCAATTAATGCAGGCAATTAATGCAGGCAAATAAGGCAGGTAATTAAGGTAGGCAAATAATGCAGGTAAATCGGGAAGGCAATTAAGGCAGGCAATCAAAGCAGGCAATTAATGCAAGCCATTAAGGCAGGTAGTTTAGAAAGCCAATTAAGACAGGCAATTAAGGATTCAAGCCAATTAAGGCTGGTAATTGAGGCATGCAATTAAGGCAGGAAATTAAGCCAAGCAATTAAGGCAGGCAATTAATGCTGGCAATGAAGGCAGGCTAATGAGGTAGGCAAAAAATGCAGGTAATTAGGGAAGGCAATTAAGGCAGGTAATTAAGGCAGGCAATTAAAGCAAGCCTTTTTGGCAGGTAGTAACAAAAGCCAATTAAGGCAGGCAATTAAGGCAGGCATTTAAGGCAGGCATCTAATTAAGGCTGGTAATAAAGACATGCAATTAAGGCAGGCAATTAAGGCAGGCAATTAAGGAGGGCAATTTAAAAAAGGCGATTAAAGCAGGCAATTAAGGCAGGCAATTAAGGCAGCCAATTAAGGAATGCAATTAAGGCAGGCAATTAAGGCAGGCAATTAAAGCAGGCAATTAGTGCAGGCAATCAAGGCAGGCTATTAAGGAAGGAAAAAGGCAGGCAATTAAGGCAGGCAATTAAGGAATGCAATTAAGGCAGGCAATTAAGGAAGGCAATTAAAGCAGGCAATTAGTGCAATCAATCAAGGCCGGCAATTAAGGAAGGAAAAAGGCAGGCAATTAAGGCAGGCAATTAAGGCAAGCAATTAAGGCAGGTAGTTAAGAAAATTAATTAAGGCAGGCAATTAAGGCAGGCAATTAAGGCAGGCAATTAAGGCAGGCAATTAAGGCAGGCAGCCAATAAAGGCTGGTAATTAAGGCATGCAATTAAGGCAGGCAATTAAGGCAGGCAATAATGGCAGGCAATTAAGGCAGTTAATTAAGGCAGACAATTAAGGCAGGCAATTAAGGCTGGCAATGAAGGCAGGCAATTAAGGTAGGCAAATAATGCAGGTAATTAGGGAAAGCATTAAGGCAGCCAATTAAGGCAGGCAATTAAGGCAAGCAATTAAGGCAGGTAGTTTAGAAAGCCAATTAAGACAGGCAATTAAGGCAGGCAGCCAATAATGGCTGGTAATTAGGGAATGCAATTAAGGCAGGCAATTAAGCCAGGCAATTAAGGCAAGCAATTAAGGATGGCAATTAAGGCAGCTAATTTAGGAATGTAATTAAGGCAGCCAATTAAGGCAGGCGATTAAGGCAGGCAGCCAATTAAGGCTGGTAATTAAGGCATGCAATTAAGGCAGGCAATTAAGGGAGGCAATTAAGGCAGACAATTAAGGCAGGCAATTAAGGCTGGCAATGAAGGCAGGCAATTAAGGCAGGCAGGCAAATAAAACTGGTAATTAAGGCAGGCAATTAAGGTAGGCAAATAATGCATGTAATTAGGGAAGGCAATTAAGGCAGGCAATTAAGCCAGGCAATTAAGGCAATCAATTAAGAATGGCAATTAAGGCAGCCAATTTAGGAATGCAATTAAGGCAGCTAATTAAGGCAGGAAATTAAGGCAGGCAATTAAAGCAGGCAATTACGGCAGGCAATTAAGTCAATCAATTAAGGCAGACAATTAAGGCAGGCAATTAAGGTTGGCAATGAAGGCAGGCAATTAAGGCTGGCAATGAAGGCAGGCAATTAAGGCAGGCAGGCAAATAAAACTGGTAATTAAGGCAGGCAATTAAGGTAGGCAAATAATGCATGTAATTAGGGAAGGCAATTAAGGCAGGCAATTAAGCTAGGCAATTAAGGCAATCAATTAAGAATGGCAATTAAGGCAGCCAATTTAGGAATGCAATTAAGGCAGCTAATTAAGGCAGGAAATTAAGGCAGGCAATTAAAGCAGGCAATTACGGCAGGCAATTAAGTCAATCAATTAAGGCAGACAATTAAGGCAGGCAATTAAGCCAGGCAATTAAGGCAAGCAATTAAGGATGGCAATTAAGGCAGCCAATTTAGGAATGCAATTAAGGCAGGCGATAAAGGAAGGCAGCCAATTAAGGCTGGTAATGAAGGCATGCAATTAAGGCAGGCAATTAAGGCAGGCAATAAAAGCAGACGATTAAGGCAGGCAATTAATGCTGGCAATGAAGGCAGGCAATTAAGGCAGGCAGGCAAATAAGACTGGTATTTAAGGAGGCAATAAAGGTAGGCAAATAATGCAGGTAATTAGGGAAAGCAATTAAGGCAGGCAATTAAGGCTGGTAATTAAGGCATGCAATTAAGGCAGGCAATTAAGGCAGGCAATTAAGGCTGGTAATTAAGGCATGCAATTAAGGCAGACATATAGGCAGGCAATGAAGGCAGGCAATTAAGGCAGGCAGGCAAATAAGACTGGTATTTAAGGAGGCAATAAAGGTAGGCAAATAATGCAGGTAATTAGGGAAAGCAATTAAGGCAGGCAATTAAGGCTGGCAATGAATGCAGGCAATTAAGGCAGGCAGGCAAATAAAACTGGTAATTAAGGCAGGCAATTAAGGTAGGCAAATATTGCATGTAATTAGGGAAGGCAATTAAGGCAGGCAATTAAGCCAGGCAATTAAGGCAAGCAATTAAGGATGGCAATTAAGGCAGCCAATTTAGGAATGCAATTAAGGCAGCCAATTAAGGCAGGCGATAAAGGCAGGCAGCCAATTAAGGCTGGTAATTAAGGCATGCAATTAAGGCAGGCAATTAAGGCAGGCAATAAAGGCAGACAATTAAGGCAGGCAATTAAGGTTGGCAATGAAGGCAGGCAATTAAGGCAGGCAGGCAAATAAGACTGGTATTTAAGGAGGCAATAAAGGTAGGCAAATAATGCAGGTAATTAGGGAAGGCAATTAAGGCAGGCATTTAAGCCAGGCAATTAAGGGAAGCAATTAAGGATGGCAATTAAGGCAGCCAATTTAGAAATGCAATTAAGGAATGATATAAAACCAGGCAATTAAGGTAGGCAAATAATGCAGGTATTAAGGGAAGGCAATTAAGGCAGGCAATTAAGGCAGGCAATTAAGGCAGGCAATTAAGGCAAGCAATTAAGGCAGGTAGTTTAGAAAGCCAATTAAGGCAGGCAATTAAGGCAGGCAGCCAATTAATGCTGGTAATTTAGGCATGCAATTAAGGCAGGCAATTAAGCCAGGCAATTAAGGCAAGCAATAAAGGATGGCAATTAAGGCAGCCAATTTAGGAATGCAATTAAGGAAGCAAATAAGGCAGGAAATTAAGGCAGGCAATAAAAGCAGGCAATTACGGCAGGCAATTAAGTCAATCAATTAAGGCAGACAATTAAGGCAGGCTATTAAGGCTGGCAATGAAGGAAGGCTATTAAGGTAGGCAAATATGCAGGTAATTAGGGAAGGCAATTAAGGCATGAAATTAAGGCAGGCAATAAAGGCAAGCAATTAAGGATGGCAATTAAGGCAGCCAATTAAGGCAGGCAATAAAGGCAGGCAATAAAGGCAAGCAATTAAGGATGGCAATTACGCAGCAAATTAAGGCAGGCAATTAAGGCAGGCAATCGAGAAAGGCAATTAAGTTAGCCAAATAATGCAGGTAATTTGGGAAGGCAATTAAGGCAAGCAATTAAGGCAGGCAATTTTGGCAGCAATTAAGGCAGGTAGTTTAGAAAGCCAATTAAGACAGGCAATTAAGGCAGGCAGCCAATTAAGGCTGGTAATTAAGGCATGCAATTAAGGCAGGCAATTTAGCTAGGCAATTAAGGCAAGCAATCAAGGATGGCAATTAAGGCAGCAAATTTAGGAATTCAATTAAGGCAGCCAATTAAGGAGGCAATTAAGGCAGGCAATTAGCACAGGCAATTAAGGCAGGCAATAAAGGCAGGCAATCAAGAAATGCAATTAAAGCAGGCAATTAAGGCAGGCAATTAAAGTAGGCAATAATGGCAGGCAATTAAGACAGTCCATTTAGGCAGACAATAAAGGCAGGTTATGAAGGCAGGTTATTAAGGCTGGCAATGAAAGCAGGCTGATAAAGAAGACAAATAATGCAGGTAATTAGGGAAGGCAATTAAGGCAGGCAATTAAGGCAGGCAATTAAGGCAAGCTATTTAGGCAGGTAGTAAAGAAAGCCAATTAAGACAGGCAATTAAGGCAGGCAGCCAATTAAGGCTGGTAATTAAAGCATGCAATTAAGGCAGGCAATTTAGGCACACAATTAAGGCAAACTATTAAGGATGGCATTTAAGGCAGCCAATTGAGGAATGTATTTAAGGCAGGCAATTAAAGCAGTCAATTACGGCAGGCAATTAAGTCAATCAATTAAGGCAGACAATTAAGGCAGGCAATTAAGGCTGGCAATGAAGGCAGGCTATTAAGGTAGGCAAATATACAGGTAATTAGGGAAGGCAATTAAGGCATGCAATTAAGGCAGGCAATAAAGGCAAGCAATTAAGGATGGCAATTAAGGCAGCCAATTAAGGCAGGCAATAAAGGCAGGCAATAAAGGCAAGCAAATAAGGATGGCAATTAAGGCAGCCAATTAAGGCAGGCAATAAAGGCAGGCAATCGAGAAAGGCAATTAAGGTAGGCTAATAATGCAGGTAATTAGGGAAGGCAATTAAGGCAGGCAATTAAGGCAGGCAATTAAGGCAAGCAATTAAGGCAGGTAGTTTAGAAAGCCAATTAAGACAGGCAATTAAGGCAGGCAGCCAATTAAGGCTGGTAATTAAGGCATGTAATTAAGGCAGGCAATTAAGCCAGGCAATTAAGGCAAGCAATTAAGGATGGCAATTAAGGCAGCAAATTTAGGAATGCAATTAAGGCAGTCAATTAAGGCAGGCAATTAAGGCAGGCAATTACGGCAGGCAATTAGGAAGTCAATTAAGGCAGACTATTAAGGCAGGCAATTAAGTCTGGCAATGAAGGCAGGCTATTAGGTTAGGCAAATAATGCAGGTAATTAGGGAAGGCAATTAAGAAAAGCAATTAAGGCAATCTATTTAGGCGGGTAGTAAAGAAAGCCAATTAAGGCAAGCGATTAAGGCAGGCAATTAAGGCAGGCAGCCAATTAAGGCAGGTAAATAAGGCTGGCATTTTAGGCAGACAATTGAGGCAGTCAATTAAGACAGGCAATTAAAGCAAGCAATGAAGGCAGGCAATTAAGGCAGGCAATTAAGGCAGGCAATTAAGGCAGGCAATTAAGGAAAGAAATTAAGGCAGGTAATAAAGAAAGCCAATTAAGGCAGGCGATTTAGGCAGGCAATTAAGGCAGGCAGCCAATTAAGGCAGACAATTAAGGCAGTCAATTAAGACAGGTAATTAAAGCAAGCAATGAAGGCAGGCAATTAAGGCAGTCAATTAAAGCATGCAATTAAGGCAGGCAATTAAGGCAGGCAATTAAGGCAGGCAATTAGAGCAGAAAATTAAGACAGACAATAAAGGCAGGCAATTATGCAAGCAATTAATGTAGCCAATTAAGGCAGGCAAATAATGCAGGTAATTTGGTAAGGCAATTAAGGCAGGCAATGAAGGCCGGCAATTAAGGGAGTCAAATAATGCAGGTAATTAGGAAAGGCAATAAGGCAAGCAAATAAGGCAGGCATTTAAGGCATGCAATTAAGGCAATGAGTAAAGAAAGCCAATTAAGGCAGGCGACTAAATCAGGCAATTAAGGCAGGCAGCCAATTAAGGCTAGTAATTACGGCATGCAATTAAGGCAGGCAATTAAATCAGGCTATTAAGGCAGGCAATTAAGGCAAGCAATTAAGAATAGCAATTAAGGCAGCCAATTTAGGAATGCAATTAAGGCAGCCAATTAAGTCAGGAATTTAAGGCAGGCAATTAAAGCAGGCAATCAAGTAAGGCAATTAAGGCAGGCAACTAAGGCAGACAATTAAGACAGGCAATTAAGGCTGGCAATTAAGGCAAGCAATTAATGTAGCCAATTAAGGCAGGCAAATAATGCAGGTAATTTGGTATGGTAATTAAGGCAGGCAATTAGGCAAGCAATTAAGGCAGGTAGTAAAGAAAGCCAATTAAGGCAGTCAATTAAGGCAGCCAATTAAGGCATGCAATTAAGGCAGGCAATTAAGGCAGGCATTTTAGGCAGGCAATCAAGTAAGGCAATTAAGGTAGGAAATTAAGGCAGGCAATTATTGCAGACAATTAAGACAGGCAATTAAGGCAGGAAATGAAGGCAGGCAATTAAGGTAGTCAAATAATGCAGGTAATTAGGAAAGGCGTTAGGCAAGCAATTAAGGCAGGCATTTAAGGCAAGCAATTAAGGCAGGGAGTAAAGAAAGCCAATTAAGGCAAGCGATTAATGCAGGCAATTAAAGCAGGCAGCCAATAAAGGCTGGTAATTAAGGAATGTAATTAAGGCAGGCAATTAAGGCAGGCAATTAAGGCAAGCAATTAAGGATGGCAATTAAAGCAGGCTATTAATGCAGGCAAAAAAGGCAGGCATTCAAGGAAGGCAATAAAGGCATGCAATTAAGGCAGGTAATTAAGGCAGGCAATTAAGGCAGGCAATTAAGGCAGACATTTTAGGCAGTCAATTAAGGCTGTAATTGAAGGCAGGCAATTAAATTAGGCAAATAATGCAGGTAATAAGGGAAAGCAATTAAGGCAGGCAATTAAGGCAGTCAATTAAGGCAAGCAATTAAGGCAGGTAGTAACAAAAGCCAATTAAGGCAGGCAATTAAGGCTGGCATTTAAAGCAGGCATCTAATTAAGGCTGGTTATTAAGGCATGCAATTAAGGCAGGCAATTAAGGCAGGCAATTAAGGCAAGCAATTAAGGATGGCAATTAAAGATTGCAATTAAGGAAGCCAATTAAGGCAGTCATGTAACGCAGCCGTTAAGGCAGGCAATTAAGGCAAGCAATTAAGGCAGGTAGTAAAAAAAGCCAATTAAGGCAGGCAGCCAATTAAGGCTGGTAATTAGGGCATGCAATTAAGGCAGGCAATTATGGCAGGCAATTAAGGCAGGCATTAAGGCAGGCAACCAATTAAGGCTAGTAATTAAGGCATGCAATTAAGGCAGGCAATAAAGGCAGGCAATTATGGCATGCAATTAAGGATTGCAATTAAAAAAAGCAATAAAGGCAGGCAATTAAGGCGGCAATTAAGGCATGCAATTAAGGCAGTTAGTTAAGAAAGCTAATTAAGGGAGGCAATTAAGGCAGGCAGCCAATAAAGGCTGGTAATTAAGGCATGTAATTAAGGAAGGCAATTAAGGCAGGCAATTAAGGCAAGCAATTTAGGATGGCAATTAAGGCAGCCAATTAAGGGATGCAATTAAGGCAGCCTATAAAGGCAGGCAATTAAAGCAGGCAATTATGGCAGGCAATTAAGGCAGTAAATTAAGGCAGACAATTAAGGCAGGCAATTAAGGCTGGCAATCAACACAGGCAATTAAGGCTTGAAAATAATGCAGGTAATTAGGGAAGGCAATTAAGGCAGCCAATTAAGGCAGGCAGTTAAGGCAAGCAATTAAGGCAGGTAGTAAAGAAAGCCAATTAAGGCAGGCAATTAAAGCAGGCTGGTAATTAATACATGCAATTAAGGCAGGCAATTAAGTCAGGCAATTAAGGCAGACAATTAAGGCAGGCAATAAGGAAGGCAATCAATAAATTCAATTAAGGAAGGCAGCCAATTAAGGCTGGTAATTAAGGCATGCAATTAAGGCAGGCAATTAAGGCAGGCAATTAAGGCAAGCAATTAAGGATTGCAATTAAGGCAGTCAATAAAGGAATGCCATTAAGGCAGGCAATTAAAGCAGGCATTTATGGCAGGCAATTAAGGCAGTCAATTAAGGCAGACAATTAAGGCAGGCAATTAAGGCAGGTAGTAAAAAAAGCCAATTAAGGCAGGCAGCCAATTAAGGCTGGTAATTAAGGCAGGCAATTAAGGCAGGCAATTAAGGCAGGCAATCAAGAAATGTAATTAAGGCAGGCAATTAAGTCAGGCAATTAAAGCAGGCAATTTTGGCCGGCAATTAAGGCAGTCAATTAAGGCAGATAATTAAGGCAGGCAATTAAGGCTGGCAATGAAGGAAGGCTATGAATGCAAGAAATTAATGTAGCCAATTAATGCAGGCAATTAGGGCAGGCAAATAATGCAGGTAATTAATGCAGGCAATTAAGGCAGGCAATTAGGGCAGGCAATTAATGCAGGCAAATACGGCAGGCAATTAAGGTAGGCAAATAATGCAGGTAAATCGGGAAGGCAATTAAGACAGGCAATTAAAGCAGGCAGTTAAGGCAAGCAATTAAGGCAGGTAGTTTAGAAAGCCAATTAAGACAGGCAATTAAGGCAGGCAGCCAATTAAGGCTGGTAATTGAGGCATGCAATTAAGGCAGGCAATTAAGCCAAGCAATTAAGGCAGGCAATTAAGGATGGCAATTAAGGCAGCCAATTAAGGAATGCAATTAAGTCAGCCAATTAAGGAAGGCGATTAAGGCAGTCAGCCAATTAAGGCTGGTAATTAAGGCATGCAATTAAGGTAGGCAAAAAATGCATGTAATTACGGAAGGCAATTAAGGCAGGCAATTAAGGCAGGCAATTAAGGCAAGCAATTAAGAATAGCAATTAAGGCAGCCAATTTAGGAATGCAATTAAGGCAGCCAATTAAGTCAGGAAATTAAGGCAGGCAATTAAAGCAGGCAATTACGGCAGGCAATTAATGCAGGCAATTAAGGCAGGCAATCAAGGAAGGGAATTAAGGCAAGAAATTAATGTAGCCAGTTAAGGCTGGTATTTAAGGCATGCAATTAAGGCAGGCAATTAAGGCAGGCAATCAAGAAAGGCAATTAAGGCAGGCAATTAAGGCAGACAATTAAGACAGGCAATTAAGGCAGGCAATTAAGGCAAGCAATAAATGTAGCCAATTAAGGCAGGCAATTAAGGCAGGCAAATAATGCAGGTAATTTGGTAAGGCAATTAATGCAGGCAATTAAGGCAGGCAATTAAGGCAGACAATTAAGGCAGGCAATTAAGGCTGGCAATGAAGGCAATCAATTAAGGCAGGCAGGCAAATAAAACTGGCAATGAAGGCAGGCTATTAAGGTAGGCAAATATAGCAGGTAATTAGGGAAGGCAATTAAGGCATGCAATTAAGGCAGGCAATAAAGGCAAGCAATTAATGCAGGCAATTAAGGCAGGCAATCTAGGAAGGGAATTAAGGCAAGAAATTAATGTAGCCAGTTAAGGCTGGTATTTAAGGCATGCAATTAAGGCAGGCAATTAAGGCAGGCAATCAAGAAAGGCAATTAAGGCAGGCAATTAAGGCAGACAATTAAAGAAGCAATTAAGGCTGGCAATGAAGGCAGGTAAAGGTAGGCAAATAATGCAGGTAATTAGGGAAGGCAATTAATGCAGGCAATTAAGGCAAGCTATTAAGGCAGGTAGTAAAGATAGCCAATTAAGGCATGCAATTAAGGCAGGCAATTAAGGCAGGCAATTAAGGCAGGCAATTAAGGCAGGCAATTAAAGCAGGAAATTAAGGCAGCCAATCAAGTAAAGCAATTAAGGCAGGCAATTAAGGCAGACAATTAAGACAGGCAATTAAGGCAGGCAATTAAGGCAAGCAATAAATTTAGCCAATTAAGGCAGGCAATTAAGGCAGGCAAATAATGCAGGTAATTTGGTAAGGCAATTAAGGCAGGCAATTAAGGCAAGCAATTAAGGCAGGTAGTAAAGAAAGCAAATTAAGGCAGTCAATAAGGGAGCCAATTAAGGCATGCAATTAAGGCAGGCAATTAAGGCAGGCAATTTAGGCAGACAATTTAGGCAGGCAATCAAGTAAGGCAATTAAGGCAGGAAATTAAGGCAGGCAATTAAGGCAGACAATTAAGACAGGCAATTAAGGCAGGCAATGAAGGCAGGCAATCAAGGTAGTCAAATAATGCGGGTAATTAGGAAAGGCAATTAGGCAAGCAATTAAGGCAGGCATTTAAGGCAAGCAATTAAGGCAGGGAGTAAAGAAAGCCAATTAAGGCAGTCGATTAATGCAGGCAATTAAGGCAGGCAGCCATTTAAGGCTGGTAATTAAGGCATGCAATTAAGGCAGCCAATTAAGGCAGGCAATTAAGGCAGGCAATTAAGGCATGCAATTAAGGTTGGCAATTAAGGAATGCAATTAAGGCAGCCAATTAAGGCAGTCACATAAGGCAGGCAATTAAGGCAGGCAATAAAGGCAGGCAATCAAGAAAGGCAATTAAGGCAGGCAAAAAAGGCACGCAATCAAGGCAGAAAGTATAGAAAGCCAATTAAGGCTGGCAGCCAATTAAGACTGGTAATTAAGGCATGCAATTAAGGCAGGCAATTAAGGCAGTTAATTAAGGCAGGCAAATAATGCAAGTAATTTGGTAAGGCAATTAAGGCAAGCTATAAAGGCAGGTAGTAAAGATAGCCAATTAAGGCTGTCAATAAGGGAGCCAATTAAGGCATGCAATTAAAGCAGGCTATTAAGGCAGGCAATTAAAGCAGGCAATTAAGGAAGGCAATCAAGTAAGGAAATTAAGGTAGGCAATTAAGGCAGGCAATTAAGGCAGACAATTAAGACAGGCAATTAAGGCAGGCAATTAAGGCAGGCAATTAAGGCAGGAAATTAAGGCAGGAAATTAAGGCAGACAATTAAGACAGGCAATTAAGGCTGGCAATGAAGGCAGGCTATTAAGGTAGTCAAATAATGCAGGTAATTAGGGAAGGCAATTAAGGCAAACAATTAAGGCCTGCAATTAATGCAGGCAATTAAGGCAGCAAATCAAGGAAGGCAATTAAGGCATGCAATTAATGTAGCCAAATAAGGCAGTTAATTAAGGCAGGCAAATAATGCAAGTAATTTGGTAAGGCAAGTAGTAAAGATAGCCAATTAAGGCATGCAAATAAGGCAGGCAATTAAGGCAGGCAATTAAGGCAGGCAATTAAGGCAGACAATTAAGACAGGCAATTAAGGCAGGCAATTAAGGCAAGCAATAAATGTAGCCAATTAAGGCAGGCAATTAAGGCAGGCAAATAATGCAGGTAATTTGGTAAGGCAATTAAGGCAGGCAATTAAGGCAAGCAATAAATGTAGCCAATTAAGGCAGTCGATTAATGCAGGCAATTAAGGCAGGCAGCCATTTAACGCTGGTAATTAAGGCAGGCAATTAAGGCAGGCAATTAAGGCAAGCAATTAAGGTTGGCAATTAAGGAATGCAATTAAGGCAGCCTATTAAGGCAGTCACGTAAGGCAGGCAATTAAGGCAGGCAATAAAGGCAGGCAATCAAGAAAGGCAATTAAGGCAGGCAATTAAGGAAGCAAATAATGCAGGTAATCAGGGAAGTCAATTATGGCAGGCAATTAAGGCAGGAAATTAAGGCAAGCAATCAAGGCAGGAAGTAAGGAAAGCCAATTAAGGCTGGCAGCCAATTAAGACAGGTAATTAAGGCATGCAATTAAGGCAGGAAATTAAGCCAGGCAATTAAGGCAAGCAATTAAGGTTGGCAATTAAGGAAGCCATTTAAGGAATGTAATTTAGGCAGCCAATTAAGGCAGGCAATTAAGGCAGGCAATTATAGCAGGCAATTTTGGGAGGCAATAAAGGTAGGCACTTATGGCAAGCAGTTAAGGATGGCAATTAAGGCAGGCAATTAGGCTGGCAATGAAGGCAAGCAATTAAGGAAGCAAATAATGCAGGTTATTAGGGAAGTCAATTATGGCAGACAATTAAGGCAGGCAATAAAGGCTGGCAATGAAGGTAGGCAATTAAGGAAGCAAATAATGCAGGTTATTAGGGAAGTCAATTATGGCAGACAATTAAGGCAGGCAATTAAGGCAAGCAATCAAGGCAGGTAGTATAGAAAGACAATTAAGGCTGATAGCCAATTAAGACTGGTAAATAAGGCATGCAATTAAGGAAGGTATTAAGACAGGAAATTAAACAAGCTATTAAGGATGGCATTTAAGGCAGCTAATTAAGGAATGCAATTAATGCAGGCAATTAAGGCAAGCAATTAAGGTAGGCAATAAAGGCAGGCAATCAAGAAAGGCAATTAAGGCAGGCAATTAAGGCAGGCAATTAAGGCAGGCAATTATGGCAGGCAATAAGGCAGTCAATTTAGGCAGACAATTAAGGCTGGCAATGAAGGCAGGCAATTAAGGTAGGCAAAAATTGCAGGTAATTAGGGAAGGCAATTATGGCAGGCAATTAAGGCAGGCAATTAAGGCAAGCAATCAAGGCAGGTAGTAAAGAAAGCCAATTAAGGCTGGCAACCAATTAAGACTGGTAATTAAGGCATGCAATTAAGGCAGTCAATTAGCCAGGCAACTAAGGCAAGCAATTAAGGATGGCAATTAAGGCAGCCAATTAAGGAATGCAATTAAGGCAGCCAATTAAGGCAGGCAATTAAGGCAGGGAATTAAAGCAGGCAATTATGGCAGGCAATTAAGGCAGTCAATTAAGGCAGACAATTAAGGCAGGTAATTAAGGCATGCAATGAAGGCAGGCGATTAAGGTAGGCAAATAATGCAGGTAATTAGGGAAGGCTATTAAGGCAGGCAATTAAGGCAGGCAATTAAGGCAAGCAATTAAGGCAGATAGTAAAGAAAGCCAATTAAGGCAGGCAATTAAGGCAGGCAATTAAGGCAAGCAATTAAGGCAGGCAATTAAGTCAAGCAATTAAGGAAGGAAATTAAGGCAGGCAATTAAAGCAGGCAATTAATCCAGTCCGCAGTTCGCAGATCGCAGTTTGTAGATTGAAGTTTGCATAGTTCGCATTTCGCTGTTTGCAGTTAGCATTTAGCATTTTGCAGATCGCAGTTCGCGGTTTACAGTTCCCAGTTTAGTGTTCTCAGTTCGAAGTTTGCAGTTTAGAGTTTGCAGTTCCATTCCACTATGTGGTTCGCAATTCATAGGTTTGGATTTCGCAATTTGCAGTTCCCAGTTCGCAGTTCGCAGTTGCAGTTCTCAGTTCGCAAATTGCTGTTCTAAGTTTGCAGTTTGCAGTTTGCAGTTTGCAGTTAGCAGTTCGCAGGGCGCAGTTGGCGGTTTGCAGTTCGAAATTCGCATTTTGCAGTTCGCTTTTTGCAGTTCGCGTATTTAATTTCGCAGTGTGCAGTTTGCAAACTGCCGTTTGCGGTTTGCGGTTTGCAGTTTAGAGTTTTAATTTTGCAATTTGCTGTTCGCAGTTTGCAGTTTTAGTTTGCAGTGCGCAGTTCACAGATTTTTCGTAAGTCGTAGGTTGACATTTCGCATTTTCAGTTGGTAGTTAGCAGTTTGCAGTTGGCAATTCGCATTTCGCATTTCGCAGTTATCAGTTCGTGGTTTGCAGTTCGAAGTTTGCAGTTATCAGTTCGCAGTTTTAGTCTGTAGTTTATGGTTTGCAGTCCGCAGTTTTCAGTTCGCAGTTCGTAGGTTTTTATTTCGCATTTTGCCGTTCGTAGTTTGTAGTTTGCAGTCTGCAGTTCAAAGTTCGTAGGTTTGCATTTTGCAATTGTAGAGTTCAGTTTAGAGTTTGCTGTTTGCAGTTCGTTACTGCAGTTCGCTCTTTGTGGTTTGGGGTTTGCTGTTTGAATTTACGGATTGAAGATTTCAGTTTGCGGTAGGCATTATGCAGTTGGCAGTTTGCAGACAGCAGTTTACAGTTCGCAGTTTGCAGTTCGTAATTTGCAGTTTGCAGTTTGCATTTTGCTGTTTGCAGTTTTCAATAGGCAGTTCGCGGTTTGCAGTTCGCATTTTGCCGTTCGTAGTTTAACATTTCTCAAATTGCAATTTGCAGTTTGCAGTACGCAGTTTGCAGTTTTTAGTTCGCTTTATGATTTTTGCAGTTTGCAGTACACAGTTCGCAGTTCTTGGTTCTCATATTGCAAATTGCTGTTTGCAGTTCACAATTCGCAGTTTGCAGTTCGCTGTTTGTGTTTCGAATTACACAGTTTGCAGATTGCAGTTCGGAAATCACAAATCGCAGTTTGTGGTTTACGGTTAAAGGTTTGAGGTTTGCGTTTTGCGTTTTGTGGTTTGTAGTTTGCGTTTTGCAGTGTGCGGTTTACATCTCGTAGTTCGCAGTTCGCATTTTGCGGTTCACTGTTTGAAGTTTGCCTTTTACGGTTTGGGATATACAGTTTGCATTTTTGATTTTACAATTTCCAGTACGCAGTTAGCAGTTGACAATTCAAAGTTTGCAGTTTGCCGTTCGCAGTCTGCAGTTCGCAGTTTTTAGTCTTCAATTCGCAGATTGCATTTGGTAGTTCGCAGTTTTCTTTTCGCAATTTTTATTTCGCAGTTTGCAGTTCACATTTCGCAGTCTGCAGTTAGCAGTTTGCAGTCCGCTGTTCGCAGTTTGCATTTCACAGCTTGCAGTTCGCTTATTGCTTTTCGCATTTTGAAGCAGTTGACAAATATCTGTTTGCAGTGCGCAGTTCACAGTTTTTTTGTTCGCAGTTCACAGTTCAACATTTCTCAGTTTGCAGAAGGTAGTTAGCAGTTTGTACTTTGCAATTCGTATTACGCAGTTCGCACGTTGCAGTTCGCGGTTTGCAGTTCTAAGTTCGCACTTTGCAGTTTTTATGTTAGCGGTTCGCAGTTGTAGGGTTGCATTACGCAGTTTGCAGTTCGCAGTTTGTAGGTTCGCATTTCGCTGTTTTCATTTCGCAAATTAAAGTTCGCTGTTTGCAGTTCGCAGTTCGCAGTTGGCAATTCGTAGTCTACAGTTCATAGTTAGCAGTCCGCAGTTTGCAGTTTGCAATTTTAAATTTTGCGGTTCGCAGTTCGTAGGTTTCCATTTCGCAATTTGGAGTTCGCTGTTTGCAGTTTGCAGATCGCAGTTCATTGTCTGCATTTCGCTCTTTGTGGTTTAAGGTTTGCGGTTTTCGGTTTGTGGTTGGCATTTTGCAGATTGCAGTTTGCAGTTTTCAATTGGCAGTTCGAAGTTTGCAGTACGCATTTCCCAGTTCGTAGTTGGTTTTCGCAGATTGCAGTTTGCATTTACTGTTTGCAGATTCCTGTTTGAAGTTTGTGGTTTGCGGATTGCAGTTTTCAGTTCGCAGTTAGCAATTCGCTGTTTGCAGTTCGCTTATAGCAATTTGCAGTTAGATGTTTAAAAATTGCAATTTTTTATTTACGGTTTGCAGTCTTCAGTTTGCATTTTGTAATTTGCAGTTTGCAGTTTGCATTTCGAAGATTGCAGTTCGCAGATTGCTGTTCAAAGTTCGTTGGATCGTATCCCAAGGTTTGCAGTATGCAGTTCTCAGTGTGCAATTTGCTGTTTCGAAATTTAGTAGTTCGCAGTTTGAAGAACGCGGTTTGCAGTTCATAGTATACAATTCTCAGTTCGCAATTTGCTGTTCGCAGTTGGCAATTCGCAGTTTGCTGTTCGCAGTTGGCAGTTCGCAGTATGCTGTTCGCTGTGCGTGGTTTGGCATTTCGCAATTTTACATTTCGCCGATTGAAGTTTGCAATTTTCAGTTCGCATTTCATGTTTGCATAGTATGCATTTCGCAGTTCGTTGTATGCAATGGTTTCCTTTTTGCGATTGGCATTTATCAGTTCGCAGTTTGCAGTTCGTAAATTGCATTTTGCAGTGTGCAGTTTGCATTTTGCCGTTCGCATTCTGCAGTTCGCTATATGCAGTCTGCAGTTCGCAGATCGCAGTTGGCAGTTCGCAATTTGCAGTTCTCAGTTTGCATTTCACAGTTTGAAGTACGCTTATTATATTTCGAAATTTAATGAAGTTTGCTAATATGAATTTTTTGTTTGCGTTTTGTAGTTTGCAGTTCTTATTTTGCGCTTTGCAGTTCTTCATTGATCAGTTAATTAAGGCTAGTAATTAAGGCATGCAATTAAGGCAGGCAATTAAATCAGGCAATTAAGGCAGGCAATTAAGGCAGACATTTTAGGCAGTCAATTAAGACTGTAATTGAAGGCAGGCAATTAAATTAGGCAAATAATGCAGGTAATAAGGGAAAGCAATTAAGGCAGGCAATTAAGGCAGTCAATTAAGGCAAGCAATTAAGGCAGGTAGTAACGAAAGCCAATTAAGGCAGGCAATTAAGGCTGGCATTTAAAGCAGGCATCTAATTAAGGCTGGTAATTAAGGCAAGCAATTAAGGCAGGCAATTAAGGCAGGCAATTAAATCAGGCAATAAAGGCATGCAATTAAGGCAGGTAATTAAGGCAGGCATTTAAGGCAAGCAATTAAGGCAGGGAGTAAAGAAAGCCAATTAAGGCAGTCGATTAATGCAGGCAATTAAGGCAGGCAGCCATTTAAGGCTGGTAATTAAGGCATGCAATTAAGGCAGGCAATAAAGGCAGGCAATTATGGCATGCAATTAAGGATTGCAATTAAAAAAAGCAATAAAGGCAGGCAATTAAGGCGGCAATTAAGGCAAGCAATTAAGGCAGTTAGTTAAGAAAGCTAATTAAGGGAGGCAATTAAGGCAGGCAGCCAATAAAGGCTGGTAATTAAAGCAAGCAATTAATTTAGCCAATTAAGGCATGCAATTAAGGCAGGCAAATAATGCAGTTAATTTGGTGAGGCAATTAGGGCAAGCAATTAAGGCAGGTTGTAAAGATAGCCAATTAAGGCAGCCAATTAAGGCATGCAATTAAGGCAGGCAATTTAGGCAGGCAATTAAGGCAGGCAATAAAGGCAGGCAATCAAGTAAGGCAATTAAGGCAGGCAATTAAGGCAGACAATTAAGACAGGCAATTAAGGCTGGCAATTACGGCAGGCAATTAAGGCAGGCATTTAAGGCAGGCAACCAATTAAGGCTAGTAATTAAGGCATGCAATTAAGGCAGGCAATAAAGGCAGGCAATTATGGCATGCAATTAAGGATTGCAATTAAAAAAAGCAATAAAGGCAGGCAATTAAGGCGGCAATTAAGGCAAGCAATTAAGGCAGTTAGTTAAGAAAGCTAATTAAGGGAGGCAATTAAGGCAGGCAGCCAATAAAGGCTGGTAATTAAAGCATGTAATTAAGGAAGGCAATTAAGGCAGGCAATTAAGGCAAGCAATTAAGGATGGCAATTAAGGCAGCCAATTAACGGATGCCATTAAGGCAGCCAATAAAGGCAGGCAATTAAAGCAGGCAAATATGGCAGGCAATTAAGGCAGTAAATTAAGGCAGACAATTAAGGCAGGCAATTAAGGCTGGCAATCAACACAGGCAATTAAGGCTTGAAAATAATGCAGGTAATTTGGTAAGGCAATTAAGGCAGGCAATTAAGGCAAGCAATTAAGGCAGGTAGTAAAGAAAGCCAATTAAGGCAGTCAATTAAGGTAGGCAATTAAGACAGGCAATTAAAGCAGGCTATTAAGGCAGGCAAATAAGGCAGGCATTCAAGGAAGGCAATTAAGGCAAGCAATTAATGTAGCCAATTAAGGCAGGCATTTAAGTCAGGCCAAAAAGGCTTGCAATTAAGGCAGATAATTAAGGCAGGCAATTAAGGCAGGCAATTAAGGCAGACATTTTAGGCAGTCAATTAAAACTGTAATTGAAGGCAGGCAATGAAATTAGGCAAATAATGCAGGTAATAAGGGAAAGCAATTAAGGCAGGCAATTAAGGCAGTCAATTAAGGCAAGCAATTAAGACAGGTAGTAACGAAAGCCAATTAAGGCAGGCAATTAAGGCTGGTATTTAAAGCAGGCATCTAATTAAGGCTGGTAATTAAGGCAAGCAATTAAGGCAGGCAATTAAGGCAAGCAATTAAGGATGGCAATTAAAGATTGCAATTAAGGAAGCCAATTAAGGCAGTCATGTAACGCAGCCATTAAGGCAGGCAATTAAGGCAAGCAATTAAGGCAGGTAGTAAATAAAGCCAATTAAGGCAGGCAGCCAATTAAGGCTGGTAATTAGGGCATGCAATTAAGGCAGGCAATTACGGCAGGCAATTAAGGCAGGCATTTAAGGCAGGCAACCAATTAAGGCTAGTAATTAAGGCATGCAATTAAGGCAGGCAATAAAGGCAGGCAATTATGGCATGCAATTAAGGATTGCAATTAAAAAAAGCAATAAAGGCAGGCAATTAAGGCGGCAATTAAGGCAAGCAATTAAGGCAGTTAGTTAAGAAAGCTAATTAAGGGAGGCAATTAAGGCAGGCAGCCAATAAAGGCTGGTAATTAAAGCATGTAATTAAGGAAGGCAATTAAGGCAGGCAATTAAGGCAAGCAATTAAGGATGGCAATTAAGGCAGCCAATTAACGGATGCCATTAAGGCAGCCAATAAAGGCAGGCAATTAAAGCAGGCAAATATGGCAGGCAATTAAGGCAGTAAATTAAGGCAGACAATTAAGGCAGGCAATTAAGGCTGGCAATCAACACAGGCAATTAAGGCTTGAAAATAATGCAGGTAATTAGGGAAGGCAATTAAGGGAGCCAATTAAGGCAGGCAGTTAAGGCAAGCAATTAAGGCAGGTAGTAAAGAAAGCCAATTAAGGCAGGCAATTAAAGCAGGCAGCCAATTAAGGCTGGTAATTAATACATGCAATTAAGGCAGGCAATTAAGTCAGGCAATTATGGCAGACAATTAAGGCAGGCAATAAGGCAGGCAATCAATAAATTCAATTAAGGAAGGCTGCCAATTAAGGCTGGTAATTAAGGCATGCAATTAAGGCAGGCAATTAAGGCAGGCAATTAAGGCAAGCAATTATGGATTGCAATAAAGGCAGTCAATAAAGGAATGCCATTAAGGCAGGCAATTAAAGCAGGCATTTATGGCAGGCAATTAAGGCAGACAATAAGGCAGGCAATTAAGGCTGGCAATTAAAGCTGGCAATCAAGGCAGGCAATTAAAGTAGGCAAATAATGCTGGTAATTAAGGAAGGCAATTAAGGCAGGCAATTAAGGCAGGCAGTTAAGGCAAGCAATTAAGGCAGGTAGTAAAAAAAGCCAATTAAGGCAGGCAGCCAATTAAGGCTGGTAATTAAGGCAGGCAATTAAGGCAGGCAATTAAGGCAGGCAATCAAGGCAGGCAATTAAAGTAGGCAAATAATGCTGGTAATTAAGGAAGGCAATTAAGGCAGGCAATTAAGGCAGGCAGTTAAGGCAAGCAATTAAGGCAGGTAGTAAAAAAAGCCAATTAAGGCAGGCAGCCAATTAAGGCAGGCAATTAAGGCAGACATTTTAGGCAGTCAATTAAGGCTGTAATTGAAGGCAGGCAATTAAATTAGGCAAATAATGCAGGTAATAAGGGAAAGCAATTAAGGCAGGCAATTAAGGCAGTCAATTAAGGCAAGCAATTAAGGCAGGTAGTAATAAAAGCCAATTAAGGCAGGCAATTAAGGCTGGCATTTAAAGCAGGCATCTAATTAAGGCTGGTTATTAAGGCATGCAATTAAGGCAGGCAATTAAGGCAGGCAATTAAGGCAAGCAATTAAGGATGGCAATTAAAGATTGCAATTAAGGAAGCCAATTAAGGCAGTCATGTAACGCAGCCATTAAGGCAGGCAATTAAGGCAAGCAATTAAGGCAGGTAGTAAATAAAGCCAATTAAGGCAGGCAGCCAATTAAGGCTGGTAATTAGGGCATGCAATTAAGGCAGGCAATTACGGCAGGCAATTAAGGCAGGCATTTAAGGCAGGCAACCAATTAAGGCTAGTAATTAAGGCATGCAATTAAGGCAGGCAATAAAGGCAGGCAATTATGGCATGCAATTAAGGATTGCAATTAAAAAAAGCAATAAAGGCAGGCAATTAAGGCGGCAATTAAGGCAAGCAATTAAGGCAGTTAGTTAAGAAAGCTAATTAAGGGAGGCAATTAAGGCAGGCAGCCAATAAAGGCTGGTAATTAAAGCATGTAATTAAGGAAGGCAATTAAGGCAGGCAATTAAGGCAAGCAATTAAGGATGGCAATTAAGGCAGCCAATTAACGGATGCCATTAAGGCAGCCAATAAAGGCAGGCAATTAAAGCAGGCAAATATGGCAGGCAATTAAGGCAGTAAATTAAGGCAGACAATTAAGGCAGGCAATTAAGGCTGGCAATCAACACAGGCAATTAAGGCTTGAAAATAATGCAGGTAATTAGGGAAGGCAATTAAGGGAGCCAATTAAGGCAGGCAGTTAAGGCAAGCAATTAAGGCAGGTAGTAAAGAAAGCCAATTAAGGCAGGCAATTAAAGCAGGCAGCCAATTAAGGCTGGTAATTAATACATGCAATTAAGGCAGGCAATTAAGTCAGGCAATTATGGCAGACAATTAAGGCAGGCAATAAGGCAGGCAATCAATAAATTCAATTAAGGAAGGCAGCCAATTAAGTCTGGTAATTAAGGCATGCAATTAAGGCAGGCAATTAAGGCAGGCAATTAAGGCAAGCAATTATGGATTGCAATAAAGGCAGTCAATAAAGGAATGCCATTAAGGCAGGCAATTAAAGCAGGCATTTATGGCAGGCAATTAAGGCAGACAATAAGGCAGGCAATTAAGGCTGGCAATTAAGGCTGGCAATCAAGGCAGGCAATTAAAGTAGGCAAATAATGCTGGTAATTGAGGAAGGCAATTAAGGCAGGCAATTAAGGCAGGCAGTTAAGGCAAGCAATTAAGGCAGGTAGTAAAAAAAGCCAATTAAGGCAGGCAGCCAATTAAGGCTGGTAATTAAGGCAGGCAATTAAGGCAGGCAATTAAGGCAGGCAATCAAGAAATGCAATTAAGGCAGGCAATTAAGTCAGGCAATTAAAGCAGGAAATTATGGCCGGCAATTAAGGCAGTCAATTAAGGCAGATAATTAAGGCAGGCAATTAAGGCTGGCAATGAAGGAAGGCTATGAATGCAAGAAATTAATGTAGCCAATTAAGGCAGGCAATTAGGGCAGGCAAATAGTGCAGGTAATTAGGGAAGACAATTAAGGAAGGCAATTAAGGCAGGCAAATAATGCCGGTAATTAGGGAAGGCAATTAAGGAAGGCAATTAAGGCAGGCAATTAATACAGGCAATTAATGCAGGCAAATAAGGCAGGCAATCAAGGAAGGCAATTAAGGCAAGCAATTAATGTAGCCAATTAAGGCAGGCAATTATGGCAGGCAGGCAATTAAGACTGGTAATTAAGGCAGGTAAATAAGGCTGGCAATTTAGGCAGGCAATTAAGGCAGGCAATTAAGACAGGCAATTAAAGCAGGCAATAAAGGCAGGCAATTAAGGCAGGCAATTAAGGTAGGCAATTAAGGCTGGCAATTAAGGCAGGAAAATAATGCAGGTAATTAATGCAGGCAATTAAGGCAGGCAATTAGGGCAGGCAATTAATGCAGGCAAATAAGGCAGGCAATTAAGGTAGGCAAATAATGCAGGTAAATCGGGAAGGCAATTAAGGCAGGCAATTAAAGCAGGCAATTAAGGCAAGCAATTAAGGCAGGTAGTTTAGAAAGCCAATTAAGACAGGCAATAAAGGCAGGCAGCCAATTAAGGCTGGTAATTGAGGCTTGCAATTAAGGCAGGCAATTAAGCCAAGCAATTAAGGCAGGCAATTAAGGATGGCAATTAAGGCAGCCAATTAATGAATGCAATTAAGTCAGCCAATTAAGGCAGGCGATTAAGGCAGTCAGCCAATTAAGGCTGGTAATTAAGGCATGCAATTAAGGCAGGCAATTAAGGCAGGCAATTAAGGCAGACAATTAAGGCAGGCAATTAAGGCTGGCAATGAAGGCAATCAATTAAGGCAGGCAGGCAAATAAAACTGGTAATTAAGGCAGGCAATTAAGGTAGGCAAAAAATGCATGTATTTACAGAAGGCAATTAAGGCAGGCAATTAAGGCAAGCAATAAAGGCAAGCAATTAAGAATAGCAATTAAGGCAGCCAATTTAGGAATGCAATTAAGGCAGCCAATTA
The DNA here is from genome assembly GCF_032445375.1 of Bacillus rossius redtenbacheri. Lineage (NCBI taxonomy): Eukaryota > Metazoa > Arthropoda > Insecta > Phasmatodea > Bacillidae > Bacillus > Bacillus rossius. Next base: position 257,152 of record NW_026962382.1, read on the forward strand.
AGTCAGGAAATTAAGGCAGGCAATTAAAGCAGGCAATTACGGCAGGCAATTAAGTCAATCAATAAAGGCAGACAATTAAGGCAGGCAATTAAGGCTGGCAATGAAGGCAGGCTATTAAGGTAGGCAAATATAGCAGGTAATTAGGGAAGGCAATTAAGGCATGCAATTAAGGCAGGCAATAAAGGCAATCAATTAATGCAGGCAATTAAGGCAGGCAATCAAGGAAGGGAATTAAGGCAAGAAATTAATGTAGCCAGTTAAGGCTAGTTTTTAAGGCATGCAATTAAGGCAGGCAATTAAGGCAGGCAATCAAGAAAGGCAATTAAGGCAGGCAATTAAGGCAGACAATTAAAGAAGCAATTAAGGCTGGCAATGAAGGCAGGTAAAGGTAGGCAAATAATGCAGGTAAATAGGGAAGGCAATTAATGCAGGCAATTAAGGCAGGCAATTAAGGCAAGCTATTAAGGCAGGTAGTAAAGATAGCCAATTAAGGCATGCAATTAAGGCAGGCAATTAAGGCAGGCAATTAAAGCAGGAAATTAAGGCAGCCAATCAAGTAAGGCAATTAAGGCAGGCAATTAAGGCAGACAATTAAGACAGGCAATTAAGGCAGGCAATTAAGGCAAGCAATAAATGTAGCCAATTAAGGCAGGCAATTAAGGCAGGCAAATAATGCAGGTAATTTGGTAAGGCAATTAAGGCAGGCAATTAAGGCAAGCAATTAAGGCAGGTAGTAAAGAAAGCCAATTAAGGCAGTCAATAAGGGAGCCAATTAAGGCATGCAATTAAGGCAGGCAATTAAGGGAGGCAATTTAGGCAGACAATTTAAGCAGGCAATTAAGGCAGGCAATTAAGGCAGGCAATTAAGGCAGACAATTAAGACAGGCAATTAAGGCAGGCAATGAAGGCAGGCAATCAAGGTAGTCAAATAATGCGGGTAATTAGGGAAGGCAATTAGGCAAGCAATTAAGGCAGGCATTTAAGGCAAGCAATTAAGGCAGGGAGAAAAGAAAGCCAATTAAGGCAGTCGATTAATGCAGGCAATTAAAGCAGGCAGCCATTTAAGGCTGGTAATTAAGGCATGCAATTAAGGCAGCCAATTAAGGCAGGCAATTAAGGCAGGCAATTAAGGCAAGCAATTAAGGTTGGCAATTAAGAAATGCAATTAAGGCAGCCAATTAAGGCAGTCACATAAGGCAGGCAATTAAGGCAGGCAATAAAGGCAGGCAATCAAGAAAGGCAATTAAGGCAGGCAAAAAAGGTAAGCAATCAAGGCAGGAAGTATAGAAAGCCAATTAAGGCTGGCAGCCAATTAAGACTGGTAATTAAGGCATGCAATTAAGGCAGGCAATGAAGGCAGTTAATTAAGGCAGGCAAATAATGCAAGTAATTTGGTAAGGCAATTAAGGCAAGCTATTAAGGCAGGTAGTAAAGATAGCCAATTAAGGCAGTCAATAAGGGAGCCAATTAAGGCATGCAATTAAAGCAGGCTATTAAGGCAGGCAATTAAAGCAGGCAATAATGAAGGCAATCAAGTAAGGAAATTAAGGCAGGCAATTAAGGCAGGCAATTAAGGCAGACAATTAAGACAGGCAATTAAGGCAGGCAATTAAGGCAGGCAATTAAGGCAGGAAATTAAGGCAGGAAATTAAGGCAGACATTTAAGACAGGCAATTAAGGCTGGCAATGAAGGCAGGCAATTAAGGTAGTCAAATAATGCAGGTAATTAGGGAAGGCAATTAAGGCAAGCAATTAAGGCCTGCAATTAATGCAGGCAATTAAGGCAGCAAATCAAGGAAGGCAATTAAGGCATGCAATTAATGTAGCCAAATAAGGCAGTTAATTAAGGCAGGCAAATAATGCAAGTAATTTGGTAAGGCAATTAAGGCATGCAAATAAGGCAGGCAATTAAGGCAGGCAATTAAAGCAGGCAATTAAGGCAGGCAATAAAGTAAGGCAATTAAGGCAGGCAATTAAGGCAGGCAATTAAGGCAGACAATTAAGACAGGAAACTAAGGCAGGCAATAAAGGCAAGCAATAAATGTAGCCAATAAAGGCAGGCAATTAAGGCAGGCAAATAATGCAGGTAATTTGAAAAGGCAATTAAGGCAGGCAATTAAGGCAAGCAATAAATGTAGCCAATTAAGGCAGTCGATTAATGCAGGCAATTAAGGCAGGCAGCCATTTAACGCTGGTAATTAAGGCAGGCAATTAAGGCAGGCAATTAAGGCAAGCAATTAAGGTTGGCAATTAAGGAATGCAATTAAGGCAGCCAATTAAGGCAGTCACGTAAGGCAGGCAATTAAGGCAGGCAATAAAGGCAGGCAATCAAGAAAGGCAATTAAGGCAGGCAATTAAGGAAGCAAATAATGCAGGTAATCAGGGAAGTCAATTATGGCAGGCAATTAAGGCAGGCAATTAAGGCAAGCAATCAAGGCAGGAAGTATAGAAAGCCAATTAAGGCTGGCAGCCAATTAAGACAGGTAATTAAGGCATGCAATTAAGGCAGGCAATTAAGCCAGGCAATTAAGGCAAGCAATTAAGGATGGCAATTAAGGAAGCCATTTAAGGAATGCAATTTAGGCAGCCAATTAAGGCAGGCAATTAAGGCAGGCAATTATAGCAGGCAATTTTGGGAGGCAATAAAGGTAGGCAATTATGGCAAGCAGTTAAGGATGGCAATTAAGGCAGGCAATTAGGCTGGCAATGAAGGCAAGCAATTAAGGAAGCAAATAATGCAGGTTATTAGGGAAGTCAATTATGGCAGACAATTAAGGCAGGCAATAAAGGCTGGCAATGAAGGTAGGCAATTAAGGAAGCAAATAATGCAGGTTATTAGGGAAGTCAATTATGGCAGACAATTAAGGCAGGCAATTAAAGCAAGCAATCAAGGCAGGTAGTATAGAAAGACAATTATGGCTGATTGCCAATTAAGACTGGTAAATAAGGCATGCAATTAAGGAAGGTAATTAAGGCAGGAAATTAAGGCAAGGAATTAAGGATGGCAATTAAGGCAGCCAATTAAGGCAGGCAATAAAGGCAGGCAATTAAGGCAAGCAATTAAGGCAGGGAGTTAAAGCAGGCAATTATGGCAGGCAATTAAGGCAGTCAATTAAGGCAGACAATTAAGGCAGGTAATTAAGGCATGCAATGAAGGCAGGCGATTAAGGTAGGCAAATAATGCAGGTAATTAGTGAAGGCTATTAAGGCAGGCAATTAAGGCAGGCAATTGAGGCAAGCAATTAAGGCAGGTAGTAAAGAACCCAATTAAGGCAGGCAATTAAGGCAGGAATTAAGGCAAGCAATTAAGGCAGGCAATTAAGTCAAGCAATTAAGGAAGGAAATTAAGGCAGGCAATTAAAGCAGGCAATTAATCCAGTCCGCAGTTCGCAGTTCGCAGCTTGTAGATTTAAGTTTGCATAGTTCGCATTTCGCTGTTTGCAGTTAGCATTTAGCATTTTGCAGATCGCAGTTCGCGGTTTACAGTTCCCAGTTTAGTGTTCTCAGTTCGAAGTTTGCAGTTTAGAGTTTGCAGTTCCATTCCACTATGTGGTTCGCAATTCATAGGTTTGGATTTCGCAATTTGCAGTTCCCAGTTCGCAGTTCGCAGTTGCAGTTCTCAGTTCGCAAATTGCTGTTCTAAGTTTGCAGTTTGCAGTTTGCAGTTTGCAGTTAGCATTTCGCAGGGCGCAGTTGGCGGTTTGCAGTTCGAAATTCGCATTTTGCAGTTCGCTTTTTGCAGTTCGCGTATTTAATTTCGCAGTGTGCAGTTTGCAAACTGCCGTTTGCGGTTTGCGGTTTGCAGTTTACAGTTTTAATTTTGCAATTTGCTGTTCGCAGTTTACAGTTTTAGTTTGCAGTGCGCAGTTCACAGATTTTTCGTAGGTCGTAGGTTGACATTTCGCATTTTCAGTTGGTAGTTAGCAGTTTGCAGTTGGCAATTCGCATTTCGCATTTCGCAGTTCTCAGTTCGTGGTTTGCAGTTCGAAGTTTGCAGTTATCAGTTCGCAGTTTTAGTCTGTATTTTATGGTTTGCAGTCCGCAGTTCGCAGTTCGTAAGTTTTTATTTCGCATTTTGACGTTCGTAGTTTGTAGTTTGCAGTCTGCAGTTCAAAGTTCGTAGGTTTGCATTTTGCAATTTGGATTTCTCAGTTTAGAGTTTGCTGTTTGCAGTTCGTTACTGCAGTTCGCTCTTTGTGGTTTGGGGTTTGCTGTTTGAATTTATGGATTGAAGTTTTCAGTTTGCGGTAGGCATTATGCAGTTGGCAGTTTGCAGACAGCAGTTTACAGTTCGCAGTTTGCAGTTCGTAATTTGCAGTTTGCAGTTTGCATTTTGCTGTTTGCAGTTTTCAATAGGCAGTTCGCGGTTTGCAGTTCGCATTTTGCCGTTCGTAGTTTAACATTTCTCAAATTGCAATTTGCAGTTTGCAGTACGCAGTTTGCAATTTTTAGTTCGCTTTATGATTTTTGCAGTTTGCAGTACACAGTTCGCAGTTCTTGGTTCTCATATAGCAAATTGCTGTTTGCAGTTCACAATTCGCAGTTTGCATTTCGCTGTTTGTGTTTCGAATTACACAGTTTGCAGATTGCAGTTCGGAAATCACAAATCGCATTTTGTGGTTTACGGTTTAAGGTTTGAGGTTTGCGTTTTGCGTTTTGTGGTTTGCAGTTTGCGTTTTGCAGTGTGCGGTTTACATCTCGTAGTTCGCAGTTCGCATTTTGCGGTTCACTGTTTGAAGTTTGCCTTTTACGGTTTGGGATTTTACAGTTTGCAGTTTTGATTTTACAATTTCCAGTACGCAGTTCGCAGTTGACAATTCAAAGTTTGCAGTTTGCCGTTCGCAGTCTGCAGTTCGCAGTTTTTAGTCTTCAATTCGCAGATTGCATTTGGTAGTTCGCAGCTTTCTTTTCGCAAATTTTATTTCGCAGTTTGCAGTTCACATTTCGCAGTCTGCAGTTAGCAGTTTGCAGTCCGCTGTTCGCAGTTTGCATTTCACAGCTTGCAGTTCGCTTATTGCTTTTCGCATTTTGAAGCAGTTGACAAATATCTGTTTGCAGTGCGCAGTTCACAGTTTTTTTGTTCGCAGTTCACAGTTCAACACTTCACAGTTTGCAGAAGGTAGTTAGCAGTTTGTACTTTGCAATTCGTATTACGCAGTTCGCACGTTGCAGTTCGCGGTTTGCAGTTCTAAGTTCGCACTTTGCAGTTTTTATGTTAACGGTTCGCAGTTGTAGGGTTGCATTACGCAGTTTGCAGTTCGCAGTTTGTAGGTTCGCATTTCGCTGTTTACATTTCGCAAATTAAAGTTCGCTGTTTGCAGTTCGCAGTTCGCAGTTGGCAATTCGTAGTCTACAGTTCATAGTTAGCAGTCCGCAGTTTGCAGTTTGCAATTTTAAATTTTGCGGTTCGCAGTTCGTAGGTTTCCATTTCGCAATTTGGAGTTCGCTGTTTGCAGTTTGCAGATCGCAGTTCATTGTCTGCATTTCGCTCTTTGTGGTTTGGGGTTTGCTGTTTGCAGTTTACTCATTGCGGTTTTCGGTTTGTGGTTGGCATTTTGCAGATTGCAGTTTGCAGTTTTCAATAGGCAGTTCGAAGTTTGCAGTACGCATTTCGCAGTTCGTAGTTGGATTTCGCAGATTGCAGTTTGCATTTACTGTTTGCAGTTTCCTGTTTGAAGTTTGTGGTTTGTGGTTTGCGGATTGCAGTTTTCAGTTCGCAGTTAGCAATTCGCTGTTTGCAGTTCGCTTATAGCAATTTGCAGTTAGATGTTTAAAAATTGCAATTTTTGGTTTACGGTTTGCAGTCTTCAGTTTACATTTTGAAATTTGCAGTTCGCAGTTTGCATTTCGAAGATTGCAGTTCGCAGATTGCTGTTCAAAGTTCGTTGGTTCGTATCCCAAGGTTTGCAGTATGCAGTTCTCAGTGTGCAATTTGCTGTTTCGAAATTTAGTAGTTCGCAGTTTGAAGAACGCGGTTTGCAGTTCATAGTATACAATTCTCAGTTCGCAATTTGCTGTTCGCAGTTGGCAGTTCGCAGTTTGCTGTTCGCAGTTGGCAGTTCGCAGTATGCTGTTCGCTGTGCGTGGTTTGGCATTTCGCAATTTTACATTTCGCCGAACGAAGTTTGCAATTTTCAGTTCGCATTTCATGTTTGCATAGTATGCATTTCGCAGTTCGTTGTATGCAATGGTTTCCTTTTTGCGATTGGCATTTATCAGTTCGCAGTTTGCAGTTCGTAAATTGCATTTTGCAGTGTGCAGTTTGCATTTTGCCGTTCGCATTCTGCAGTTCGCTATATGCAGTCTGCAGTTCGCAGATCGCAGTTGGCAGTTCGCAATTTGCAGTTCTCAGTTTGCATTTCACAGTTTGAAGTACGCTTATTATATTTCGAAATTTAATAAAGTTTGCTAATATAAATTTTTTGTTTGCGTTTTGTAGTTTGCAGTTCTTATTTTGCGCTTTGCAGTTCTTCATTGATCAGTTAAATAAGGCCAGCAATTAATTCAGGCAATTAAGGCAGGCAATTAAGGCAGGCAATTAAGGCAGGTAGTAAAGAAAGCCAATTAAGGCAGCCAATTAAGGCAGTCAATTAAGGCTAATAATTAAAGCATGCAATTATAGCCGGCAATTAAGGCAGTCAATTAAGGCAGACAATTAATTCAAGCAATTAAGGAATTAAATTAAGGCAGGCAATTAAGACACGCAATTAAAGCAGGCAATGAAGGCAGGCAATTAAGGCAGGCAATTAAGGCAGGCAATTAAGGCAGGTAATTAGGGAATGCAATTAAGGCAGGCTGTTAAGGCAGGCAATTAAGGCAAGCAATTAAGGCAGGTAGTAAAGAAATCCAATTAAGGCAGGCAATTAAGGCAGGCAATTAAAGCAGGCAGCAAATTAAAGCTGGTAATTAAGGCGAGCAATTAACGATGGCAATTAAGGCAGCCAATTAAGGAATGTAATAAAGGCAGCCAATAAGGGCAGTCAATTGAGGCAGGCAATTAAGACAGGCAATTAAGGCAGGCAATTAAGGTAGTCAAATAATGCAGGTAATTAGGGAAGGCAATTAAGGCAGGCAATAAAGGCAAGCAATTAATGCAGGCAATTAAGGCAGGCAATCAAGGAAGGAAATTAAGGCAAGCAATTAAGGCAGGTAGTTAAGAAAGCCAATTAAGACAGGCAATTAAGGCAGGCAGCCAATTAAGGCTGGTAATTAAGGCATGCAATTAAGGCAGGCAATTAAGCCAGAAAATTAAGATTAGGCAATTAAGGCAGGCAATTAAGACAGGCAATTAAGGCAATCTATTTAGGCAGAAAGTAAAGAAAGCGAATTAAGACAGGCAATTAAGGCTGGTAATTAAAGCACGCAATTAAGGCAAGCTATTAAGGATGGCATGAAAGGCAGCCAATTGAGGAATGTAATTAAGGCAGGCAATTTAGAAAGGCAATTAAGGCAAGCAATTAAAACACGTATTAAAGAAAGCCAATTAAGGCAAGAAATCAAGGCAGGCAGCAAATTAAGGCTGGTAATTAAGGCATGCAATTAAGGCAGGCAATTAAGGCAGGCAATTAAAGCAGGCAATTAAGGCAAGCAATTAAGGATGGCAATTAAGGCAGCCAATTAAGGCAGGCAATAAAGGCAGGCAATTAAGGCAAGCAATTAAGGATGTCAATTAAGGCAGCCAATTAAGGCAGGCAATAAAGGCAGGCAATCGAGAAAGGCAATTAAGGTAGGCAAATAATGCAGGTAATTTAGTAAGGCAATTAAGGCAGGCAATGAAGGCAGGCAATTAAGGTAGTCAAATAATGCAGGTAATTAGGAAAGGCAATTAGGCAAGCAAATAAAGCAGTCAAAAAGGCAGACAATTAAGGCAGGCAATTAAGTCTGGCAATGAAAGCAGGCTATTAGGGTAGGCAAATAATGCAGGTAATTAGGGAAGGCAATTAAGGCAGGCAATTAAGGCAGGCAATTAAGGCAGGCAATTAAGGCAAGCTATTTAGGCGGGTGGTAAATAAAGCCAATTAAGGCAAGCGATTAAGGCAGGCAATTAAGGCAGGCAGCCAATTAAGGCAGGTAAATAAGGCTGGCATTTTAGGCAGACAATTGAGGCAGTCAATTAAGACAGGCAATTAAAGCAGGAAATGAAGACAGGCAATTAAGGCAGGCAATTAAGGCAGCCAATTAAAGGCAGGCAATTAAGGAAAGCAATTAAAGCAGGTAATAAAGAAAGCCAATTAAGGCAGGCGATTAAGGCAGGCAATTAAGGCAGGCAGTCAATTAAGGCTGGTAATTAAGGCACGCAATTAAGGCAGGCAATTATGGCAGGCAATTAAGGCAGGCAATTAAAGCAGACAATTAAGACAGGCAATTAAGGCAGGCAATTAAGGCAAGCAATTAATGTAGCCAATTAAGGCAGGCAATTAAGGCAGGCAAATAATGCAGGTAATTTGGTAAGGCAATTAAGGCAGGCAATAAAGGCAGGCAATTAAGGTAGTCAAATAATGCAGGTAATTAGGAAAGGCAATTAGGCAAGCAAATAAGGCAGGCATTTAAGGCAAGCAATTAAGGCAGGGAGTAAAGAAAGCCAATTAAGGCAGGCGATTAATGCAGGCAATTAAGGCAGGCAGCCAATTAAGGCTGGTAATTAAGGCATGCAATTAAGGCAGGCAATTAAGGCAGGCTATTAAGGCAGGCAATTTAGGAATGCAATTAATGCAGGCAATAAAGGCAGGCAATTAAGGCAGACAATTAAGCCAGGCAATTAGGCAGGCAATTAAGGCTGGCAATGAAGGCAGGCTAATGAGGTAGGCAAATTATGCAGGTAATTAGGGAAGGCAATTAAGGCAGGCAATTAAGGCAGGCAATTAAGGCAAGCTATTTAGGCGGGTAGTAAAGAAAGCCAATTAAGGCAAGCGATTAAGGCAGGCAATTAAGGCAGGCAGCCAATTAAGGCAGGTAAATAAGGCTGGCATTTTAGGCAGACAATTGAGGCAGTCCATTAAGACAGGCAATTTAAGCAGGCAATGAAGGCAGGCAATAAAGGCAGGCAATTAAGGCAGGCAATTAAGACAGGCAATTAAGAAAAGCAATTAAGGCAGGTTATAAAGAAAGCCAATTAAGGCAGGCGATTTAGGCAGGTAATTAAGGCAGGCAGCCAATTAAGGCTGGTTATTAAGGCATGCAATTAAGGCAGGCAATTAAGGCAGGCAATTAAGGCAGGCAATTAAGGCAGACAATTAAGACAGGCAATTAAGGCAGGCAATTAAGGCAAGCAATTAATGTAGCCAATTAAGGCAGGCAATTAAGGCAGGCAAATAATGCAGGTAATTTAGTAAGGCAATTAAGGCAGGCAATGAAGGCAGGCAATTAAGGTAGTCAAATAATGCAGGTAATTAGGAAAGGCAATTAGGCAAGCAAATAAGGCAGGCATTTAAGGCAAGCAATTAAGGCAGGGAGTAAAGAAAGCCAATTAAGGCAGGCGATTAATGCAGGCAATTAAGGCAGGCAGCCAATTAAGGCTGGTAATTAAGGCTGGCATTTTAGGCAGACAATTGAGGCAGTCAATTAAGACAGGCAATTAAAGCAGGCAATGAAGACAGGCAATTAAGGCAGGCTATTAAGGCAGGCAATTAAGGCAGGCAATTAAGGCAGGAAATTAAGGCAGACAATTAAGACAGGCAATTAAGGCTGGCAATGAAGGCAGACTATTTTAGGTAGTTTAATAAAGCAGGTAATTAGGGAAGGCAATTAAGGCAAGCAATTAAGGCCTGCAATTAATGCAGGCAATTAAAGCATGCAATTAAGGCATGCAATTAATGTAGCCAATATAGGCAGGCAATTAAGGCAGGCAAATAATGCAGGTAATTTGGTAAGGAAATTAAGGCAGGCAATTAAGGCAAGCAATTAAGGCAGGTAGTAAAGAAAGCCAATTAAGGCAGTCAATTAAGGCAGCCAATTAAGGCATGCAATTAAGGCTGGCAATGAAGGCAGGCAATTAAGGCAGGCAGCCAATTAAGGCTGGTAATTAAGGCATGCAATTAAGGCAGGCAATTAAGGCAGGCAAAATTGCAGGCAATTAAGGCAGTTAATTAAGGCAGACAATTAAGGCAGGCAATTAAGGCAGGCAAATAATGCAGGTAATTTAGTAAGGCAATTAAGGCAGGCAATGAAGGCAGGCAATTAAGGCAGGCAAATAATGCAGGTAATTAGGAAAGGCAATTAGGCAGGCAATTAAGGCAGGCAATTAAGGCAGGCAATTAAGGCAGGCAGCCAATTAAGGCTGGTAATTAAGGCATGCAATTAAGGCAGGCAATTAAGGCAGGCAATAATGGCAGGCAATTAAGGCAGTTATTTAAGGCAGACAATTAAGGCAGGCAATTAAGGCTGGCAATGAAGGCAGGCAATTAAGGTAGGCAAATAATGCAGGTAATTAGGGAAAGCAATTAAGGCAGCCAATTAAGGCAGGCAAATAAGACAAGCAATTAAGGCAGGTAGTTTAGAAAGCCAATTAAGACAGGCAATTAAGGCAGGCAGCCAATAAAGGCTGGTAATTAGGGCATGCAATTAAGGCAGGCAATTAAGCCAGGCAATTAAGGCAAGCAATTAAGAATGGCAATTAAGTCAGCCAATTTAGGAATGTAATTAAGGCAGCCAATTAAGGCAGGCGATTAAGGCAGTCAGCCAATTAAGGCTGGTAATTAAGGCATGCAATTAAGGCAGGCAATTAAGGCAGGCAATTAAGGCAGACAATTAAGGCAGGCAATTAAGGCAGACAATTAAAGAAGCAATTAAGGCTGGCAATGAAGGCAGGTAAAGGTAGGCAAATAATGCAGGTAATTAGGGAAGGCAATTAATGCAGGCAATTAAGGCAGGCAATTAAGGCAAGCTATTTAGGCAGGTAGTAAAAAAAGCCAATTAAGGCAGCAATTAAGGCAGGCAATTAAGGCAGGCAGCCAATTAAGGCTGGTAATTAAGGCATGCAATTAAGGCAGACATATAGGCAGGCAATGAAGGCAGGCAATTAAGGCAATCTATTAAGGATGGCAATAAGGCAGCCAATTAAGGAATACAATTAAAGCAGCCAATTAAGGCAGGCAATTAAGGCAGGCAATTAAGGCAAGCAATTAAGGCAGGTAGTAAAGAAAGCCAATTAAGGCAGGCAATTAAAGCAGGCAGCCAATTAAGGCTGGTAATTAAGGCATGCAATTAAGGCAGGCAATAAAGGCAGGCAATAAAGGCAGGCAATTAAGGCAGGCAATTAAGGCAGACAATTAAGGCAGGCAATTAAGGCTGGCAATAAAGGCAGGCAATTATGGCAGGCAATTCAAGGAGGCAATAAAGGCAGGCAATTAAGGCAAGCAATTAAGGCAGGCAATTAAAGCAGGCAATTAAGGCAGGCAATCAAGGCAGGCAATTAAGAAAGGAAAAAGGCAGGCAATTAAGGCAGGCAATTAAGGCAAGCAATTAAGGCAGGTAGTTAAGAAAGCCAATTAAGGCAGGCAATCATGCAGGCAATTAAGGCAGGCAATTAAGGCAGGCAATTAAGTCGGGCAGCCAATTAAGGCTGTAATTAAGGCATGCAATTAAGGCAGGCAATAATGGCAGAAAATTAAGGCAAACAATTAAGGCTGGCAATTAAGGCAGGCAATTAAGGTAGGCAAATAATGCAGGTAATTAGGGAAAGCAATTAACGCAGCCAATTAAGGCAGACAATTAAGGCAAGCAATTAAGGCAGGTAGTTTAGAAAGCCAATTAAGACAGGCAATTAAGGCAGGCAGCCAATAAAGGCTGGTAATTAGGGCATGCAATTAAGGCAGGCAATTAAGCCATGCAATTAAGGCAAGCAATTAAGGATGGCAATTGGGGCAGCCAATTTAGGAATGCAATTAAGTCAGCCAATTAAGGCAGGCGATTAAGGCAGTCAGCCAATTAAGGCTGGTAATTAAGGCAGTCAATTAAGGCAGGCAATTAAGGCAGGCAATTAAGGCAGGCAATTAAGGCAGGCAATAATGGCAGCCAATTAAGGCAGTTAATTAAGGCAGACAATTAAGGCAGGCAATTAAGGCTGGCAATGAAGGCAGGCAATTAAGGCAGGCAGGCAAATAAAACTGGTAATTAAGGCAGGCAATTAAGGTAGGCAAATAATGCATGTAATTAGGGAAGGCAATTAAGGCAGGCAATTAAGCCAGGCAATTAAGGCAATCAATTAAGAATGGCAATTAAGGCAGCCAATTTAGGAATGCAATTAAGGCAGCTAATTAAGGCAGGAAATTAAGGCAGGCAATTAAAGCAGGCAATTACGGCAGGCAATTAAGTCAATCAATTAAGGCAGACAATTAAGGTTGGCAATGAAGGCAGGCAATTAAGGCTGGCAATGAAGGCAGGCAATTAAGGCAGGCAGGCAAATAAAACTGGTAATTAAGGCAGGCAATTAATGTAGGCAAATAATGCATGTAATTAGGGAAGGCAATTAAGGCAGGCAATTAAGCCAGGCAATTAAGGCAAGCAATTAAGGATGGCAATTAAGGCAGCCAATTTAGGAATGCAATTAAGGCAGGCGATAAAGGAAGGCAGCCAATTAAGGCTGGTAATTAAGGCATGCAATTAAGGCAGGCAATTAAGGCAGGCAATAAAAGCAGAATATTAAGGCAGGCAATTAATGCTGCCAATGAAGGCAGGCAATTAAGGCAGGCAGGCAAATAAGACTGGTATTTAAGGAGGCAATAAAGGTAGGCAAATAATGCAGGTAATTAAGGCAAGCTATTAAGGATGGCAATAAGGCAGCCAATTAAGGAATACAATTAAAGCAGCCAGTTAAGGCAGGCAATTAAGGCTGGCAATGAAGGCAGGCAATTAAGGCAGGCAGGCAAATAAAACTGGTAATAAAGGCAGACAATTAAGGTAGGCAAATAATGCAGGTAATTAGGGAAGGCAATTAATGCAGGCAATTAAGGCAGGCAATTAAGGCAAGCTATTTAGGCAGGTAGTAAAAAAAGCCAATTAAGGCAGCAATTAAGGCAGGCAATTAAGGCAGGCAGCCAATTAAGGCCGGTAATTAAGGCATGCAATTAAGGCAGACATATAGGCAGGCAATGAAGGCAGGCAATTAAGGCAAGCTATTAAGGATGGCAATAAGGCAGCCAATTAAGGAATACAATTAAAGCAGCCAATTAAGGCAGGCAATTAAGGCAGGCAATTAAGGCAGGCAATTAAGGCAAGCAATTAAGGCAGGTAGTAAAGAAAGCCAATTAAGGCACGCAATTAAAGCAGGCAGCCAATTAAGGCTGGTAATTAAGGCATGCAATTAAGGCAGGCAATTAAGGCAGGCAATAAAGGCAGGCAATAAAGGCAGGCAATTAAGGCAGGCAATTAAGGCAGACAATTAAGGCAGGCAATTAAGGCTGGCAATAAAGGCAGGCAATTATGGCAGGCAATTCAAGGAGGCAATAAAGGCAGGCAATTAAGGCAAGCAATTAAGGCAGGCAATTAAAGCAGGCAATTAAGGCAGGCAATCAAGGCAGGCAATTAAGAAAGGAAAAAGGCAGGCAATTTAGGCAGGCAATTAAGGCAAGCAATTAAGGCAGGTAGTTAAGAAAGCCAATTAAGGCAGGCAATTAATGCAAGCAATTAAGGCAGGCAATTAAGGCAGGCAATTAAGTCGGGCAGCCAATTAAGGCTGTAATTAAGGCATGCAATTAAGGCAGGCAATAATGGCAGAAAATTAAGGCAGGCAATTAAGGCAGGCAATTAAGGCAGGCAATTAAGGTAGGCAAATAATGCAGGTAATTAGGGAAAGCAATTAACGCAGCCAATTAAGGCAGACAATTAAGGCAAGCAATTAAGGCAGGTAGTTTAGAAAGCCAATTAAGACAGGCAATTAAGGCAGGCAGCCAATAAAGGCTGGTAATTAGGGCATGCAATTAAGGCAGGCAATTAAGCCAGGCAATTAAGGCAAGCAATTAAGGATGGCAATTGAGGCAGCCAATTTAGGAATGCAATAAAGTCAGCCAATTAAGGCAGGCGATTAAGGCAGTCAGCCAATTAAGGCTGGTAATTAAGGCATTCAATTAAGGCAGGCAATTAAGGCAGGCAATTAAGGCAGACAATTAAGGCAGGAAATTAAGGCTGGCAATGAAGGCAGGCAGGCAAATAAAACTGGTAATTAAGGCAGGCAATTAAGGTAGGCAAATAATGCATGTAATTACAGAAGGCAATTAAGGCAGACAATTAAGCCAGGCAATTAAGGCAAGCAATTAAGAATGGCAATTAAGGCAGCCAATTTAGGAATGCAATTAAGGCAGCCAATTAAGTCAGGAAATTAAGGCAGGCAATTAAAGCAGGCAATTACGGCAGGCAATTAAGTCAATCAATAAAGGCAGACAATAAAGGCAGGCAATTAAGGCTGGCAATGAAGGCAGGCTATTAAGGGAAGGCAAATATTGCAGGTAATTAGGGAAGGCAATTAAGGCATGCAATTAAGGCAGGCAATAAAGGCAAGCAATTAATGCAGGCAATTAAGGCAGGCAATCAAGGAAGGGAATTAAGGCAAGAAATTAATGTAGCCAGTTAAGGCTGGTATTTAAGGCATGCAATTAAGGCAGGCAATTAAGGAAGGCAATCAAGAAAGGCAATTAAGGCAGACAATTAAAGAAGCAATTAAGGCTGGCAATGAAGGCAGGTAAAGGTAGGCAAATAATGCAGGTAATTAGGGAAGGCAATTAATGCAGGCAATTAAGGCAGGCAATTAAGGCAAGCTATTTAGGCAGGTAGTAAAAAAAGCCAACTAAGGCAGCAATAAAGGCAGCCAATTAAGGCTGGTAATTAAGGCATGCAATTAAGGCAGACATATAGGCAGGCAATGAAGGCAGGCAATTAAGGCAAGCTATTAAGGATGGCAATAAGGCAGCCAATTAAGGAATACAATTAAAGCAGCTAATTAAGGCAGGCAATTAAGGCAGGCAATTAAGGCAAGCAATTAAGGCAAGCTATTAAGGCAGGTAGTTAAGAGAGCCAATTAAGGCAGGTAGTTTAGAAAGCCAATTAAGGCAGGCAATTAAGGCAGGCAGCCAATTAAGGCTGGTAATTTAGGCATGCAATAAAGGCAGGCAATTAAGCCAGGCAATCAAGGCAAGCAATTAAGGATGGCAATTAAGGCAGCTAATTTAGAAATGCAATTAAGGCTGCCAATCAAGGCAGGCTATTAAGGCAGGCAATTAATGCAGGCAAATAAGGCAGGTAATTAAGGTAGGCAAATAATGCAGGTAAATCAGGAAGGCAATTAAGGCAGGCAATTAAAGCAGGCAATTAATGCAAGCCATTAAGGCAGGTAGTTTAGAAAGCCAATTAAGACAGGCAATTAAGGATGCAAGCCAATTAAGGCTGGTAATTGAGGCATGCAATTAAGGCAGGAAATTAAGCCAAGCAATTAAGGCAGGCAATTAATGCTGGCAATGAAGGCAGGCTAATGAGGTAGGCAAAAAATGCAGGTAATTAGGGAAGGCAATTAAGGCAGGTAATTAAGGCAGGCAATTAAAGCAAGCCTTTTAGGCAGGTAGTAACAAAAGCCAATTAAGGCAGGCAATTAAGGCAGGCATTTAAGGCAGGCATCTAATTAAGGCTGGTAATAAAGACATGCAATTAAGGCAGGCAATTAAGGCAGGCAATTAAGGAGGGCAATTTAAAAAAGGCGATTAAAGCAGGCAATTAAGGCAGGCAATTAAGGCAGCCAATTAAGGAATGCAATTAAGGCAGGCAATTAAGGCAGGCAATTAAAGCAGGCAATTAGAGCAGGCAATCAAGGCAGGCTATTAAGGAAGGAAAAAGGCAGGCAATTAAGGCAGGCAATTAAGGAATGCAATTAAGGCAGGCAATTAAGGAAGGCAATTAAAGCAGGCAATTAGTGCAATCAATCAAGGCCGGCAATTAAGGAAGGAAAAAGGCAGGCAATTAAGGCAGGCAATTAAGGCAAGCAATTAAGGCAGGTAGTTAAGAAAATTAATTAAGGCAGGCAATTAAGGCAGGCAATTAAGGCAGGCAATTAAGGCAGGCAATTAAGGCAGGCAATTAAGGAAGGCAATTAAGGCAGGCAGCCAATTAAGGCTGGTAATTAAGGCATGCAATTAAGGCAGGCAATTAAGGCAGGCAATAATGGCAGGCAATTAAGGCAGTTAATTAAGGCAGACAATTAAGGCAGGCAATTAAGGCTGGCAATGAAGACAGGCAATTAAGGTAGGCAAATAATGCAGGTAATTAGGGAAAGCATTAAGGCAGCCAATTAAGGCAGGCAATTAAGGCAAGCAATTAAGGCAGGTAGTTTAGAAAGCCAATTAAGACAGGCAATTAAGGCAGGCAGCCAATAATGGCTGGTAATTAGGGCATGCAATTAAGGCAGGCAATTAAGCCAGGCAATTAAGGCAAGCAATTAAGGATGGCAATTAAGGCAGCTAATTTAGGAATGTAATTAAGGCAGCCAATTAAGGCAGGCGATTAAGGCAGGCAGCCAATTATGGCTGGTAATTAAGGCATGCAATTAAGGCAGGCAATTAAGGGAGGCAATTAAGGCAGACAATTAAGGCAGGCAATTAAGGCTGGCAATGAAGGCAGGCAATTAAGGCAGGCAGGCAAATAAAACTGGTAATTAAGGCAGGCAATTAAGGTAGGCAAATAATGCATGTAATTAGGGAAGGCAATTAAGGCAGGCAATTAAGCCAGGCAATTAAGGCAATCAATTAAGAATGGCAATTAAGGCAGCCAATTTAGGAATGCAATTAAGGCAGCTAATTAAGGCAGGAAATTAAGGCAGGCAATTAAAACAGGCAATTACGGCAGGCAATTAAGTCAATCAATTAAGGCAGACAATTAAGGCAGGCAATTAAGGTTGGCAATGAAGGCAGGCAATTAAGGCTGGCAATGAAGGCAGGCAATTAAGGCAGGCAGGCAAATAAAACTGGTAATTAAGGCAGGCAATTAAGGTAGGCAAATAATGCATGTAATTAGGGAAGGCAATTAAGGCAGGCAATTAAGCCAGGCAATTAAGGCAAGCAATTAAGGATGGCAATTAAGGCAGCCAATTTAGGAATGCAATTAAGGCAGGCGATAAAGGAAGGCAGCCAATTATGGCTGGTAATTAAGGCATGCAATTAAGGCAGGCAATTAAGGGAGGCAATTAAGGCAGACAATTAAGGCAGGCAATTAAGGCTGGCAATGAAGGCAGGCAATTAAGGCAGGCAGGCAAATAAGACTGGTATTTAAGGAGGCAATAAAGGTAGGCAAATAATGCAGGTAATTAGGGAAAGCAATTAAGGCAGGCAATTAAGGCTGGTAATTAAGGCATGCAATTAAGGCAGACAATTAAGGCAGGCAATTAAGGCTGGTAATTAAGGCATGCAATTAAGGCAGACATATAGGCAGGCAATGAAGGCAGGCAATTAGGCAAGCTATTAAGGATGGCAATAAGGCTGCCAATTAAGGAATACAATTAAAGCAGCCAATTAAGGCAGGCAATTAAGGCTGGCAATGAAGGCAGGCAATTAAGGCAGGCAGGCAAATAAGACTGGTATTTAAAGAGGCAATAAAGGTAGGCAAATAATGCAGGTAATTAGGGAAGGCAATTAAGGCAGGCAATTAAGCCAGGCAATTAAGGCAAGCAATAAAGGATGGCAATTAAGGCAGCCAATTTAGGAATGCAATTAAGGAAGCAAATAAGGCAGGAAATTAAGGCAGGCAATTAAAGCAGGCAATTACGGCAGGCAATTAAGTCAATCGATTAAGGCAGACAATTAAGGCAGGCTATTAAGGCTGGCAATGAAGGAAGGCTAATAAGGTAGGCAAATATGCAGGTAATTAGGGAAGGCAATTAAGGCATGAAATTAAGGCAGGCAATAAAGGCAAGCAATTAAGGATGGCAATTAAGGCAGCCAATTAAGGCAGGCAATAAAGGCAGGCAATAAAGGCAAGCAATTAAGGATGGCAATTAAGGCAGCAAATTAAGGCAGGCAATTAAGGCAGGCAATCGAGAAAGGCAATTAAGGTAGGCAAATAATGCAGGTAATTTGGGAAGGCAATTAAGGCAAGCAATTAAGGCAGGCAATTTTGGCAAGCAATTAAGGCAGGTAGTTTAGAAAGCAAAATTAAGACAGGCAATTAAGGCAGGCAGCCAATTATGGCTGGTAAATAAGGCATGCAATTAAGGCAGGCAATTAAGCTAGGCAATTAAGGCAAGCAAACAAGGATGGCAATTAAGGCAGCAAATATAGGAATGCAATTAAGGCAGCCAATTAAGGAAGGCAATTAAGGCAGGCAATTAGCACAGGCAATTAAGGCAGGCAATAAAGGCAGGCAATCAAGAAATGCAATTAAAGCAGGCAATTAAGGCAGGCAATTAAAGTAGGCAATTATGACAGGCAATTAAGACAGTCCATTTAGGCAGACAATAAATGCAGGTTATTAAGGCTGGCAATGAAAGCAGGCTGATAAAGAAGACAAATAATGCAGGTAATTAGGGAAGGCAATTAAGGCAGGCAATTAAGGCAGGCAATTAAGGCAAGCTATTTAGGCAGGTAGTAAAGAAAGCCAATTAAGGCAAGCAATCAAGGCAGGCAGCCAATTAAGGCTGGTAATTAAGGCATGCAATTAAGGCAGGCAATTAAGGCAGGCAATTAAAGCAGGCAATTAAGGCAAGCAATTAAGGATGGCAATTAAGGCAGCCAATTAAGGCAGGCAATAAAGGCAGGCAATTAAGGCAAGCAATTAAGGATGTCAATTAAGGCAGCCAATTAAGGCAGGCAATAAAGGCAGGCAATCGAGAAAGGCAATTAAGGTAGGCAAATAATGCAGGTAATTTAGTAAGGCAATTAAGGCAGGCAATGAAGGCAGGCAATTAAGGTAGTCAAATAATGCAGGTAATTAGGAAAGGCAATTAGGCAAGCAAATAAAGCAGTCAAAAAGGCAGACAATTAAGGCAGGCAATTAAGTCTGGCAATGAAAGCAGGCTATTAGGGTAGGCAAATAATGCAGGTAATTAGGGAAGGCAATTAAGGCCGGCAATTAAGGCAGGCAATTAAGGCAGGCAATTAAGGCAAGCTATTTAGGCGGGTGGTAAATAAAGCCAATTAAGGCAAGCGATTAAGGCAGGCAATTAAGGCAGGCAGCCAATTAAGGCAGGTAAATAAGGCTGGCATTTTAGGCAGACAATTGAGGCAGTCAATTAAGACAGGCAATTAAAGCAGGCAATGAAGACAGGCAATTAAGGCAGGCAATTAAGGCAGCCAATTAAAGGCAGGCAATTAAGGAAAGCAATTAAAGCAGGTAATAAAGAAAGCCAATTAAGGCAGGCGATTTAGGCAGGCAATTAAGGCAGGCAGTCAATTAAGGCTGGTAATTAAGGCACGCAATTAAGGCAGGCAATTATGGCAGGCAATTAAGGCAGGCAATTAAAGCAGACAATTAAGACAGGCAATTAAGGCAGGCAATTAAGGCAAGCAATTAATGTAGCCAATTAAGGCAGGCAATTAAGGCAGGCAAATAATGCAGGTAATTTGGTAAGGCAATTAAGGCAGGCAATAAAGGCAGGCAATTAAGGTAGTCAAATAATGCAGGTAATTAGGAAAGGCAATTAGGCAAGCAAATAAGGCAGGCATTTAAGGCAAGCAATTAAGGCAGGGAGTAAAGAAAGCCAATTAAGGCAGGCGATTAATGCAGGCAATTAAGGCAGGCAGCCAATTAAGGCTGGTAATTAAGGCATGCAATTAAGGCAGGCAATTAAGGCAGGCTATTAAGGCAGGCAATTTAGGCATGCAATTAATGCAGGCAATAAAGGCAGGCAATTAAGGCAGACAATTAAGCCAGGCAATTAGGCAGGCAATTAAGTCTGGCAATGAAGGCAGGCTAATGAGGTAGGCAAATTATGCAGGTAATTAGGGAAGGCAATTAAGGCAGGCAATTAAGGCAGGCAATTAAGGCAAGCTATTTAGGCGGGTAGTAAAGAAAGCCAATTAAGGCAAGCGATTAAGGCAGGCAATTAAGGCAGGCAGCCAATTAAGGCAGGTAAATAAGGCTGGCATTTTAGGCAGACAATTGAGGCAGTCAATTAAGACAGGCAATTTAAGCAGGCAATGAAGGCAGGCAATAAAGGCAGGCAATTAAGGCAGGCAATTAAGACAGGCAATTAAGAAAAGCAATTAAGGCAGGTTATAAAGAAAGCCAATTAAGGCAGGCGATTTAGGCAGGTAATTAAGGCAGGCAGCCAATTAAGGCTGGTTATTAAGGCATGCAATTAAGGCAGGCAATTAAGGCAGGCAATTAAGGCAGGCAATTAAGGCAGACAATTAAGACAGGCAATTAAGGCAGGCAATTAAGGCAAGCAATTAATGTAGCCAATTAAGGCAGGCAATTAAGGCAGGCAATTAAGGCAGGCAAATAATGCAGGTAATTTAGTTAGGCAATTAAGGCAGGCAATGAAGGCAGGCAATTAAGGTAGTCAAATAATGCAGGTAATTAGGAAAGGCAATTAGGCAAGCAAATAAGGCAGGCATTTAAGGCAAGCAATTAAGGCAGGGAGTAAAGAAAGCCAATTAAGGCAGGCGATTAATGCAGGCAATTAAGGCAGGCAGCCAATTAAGGCTGGTAATTAAAGCATGCAATAGGGGAAGGAAATTAAGGCAGGCTATTAAGGCAGGCAATTAAGGCAGGCAATTAAGGCAGGAAATTAAGGCAGACAATTAAGACAGGCAATTAAGGCTGGCAATGAAGGCAGACAATTTTAGGTAGTCAAATAAAGCAGGTAATTAGGGAAGGCAATTAAGGCAAGCAATTAAGGCCTGCAATTAATGCAGGCAATTAAAGCATGCAATTAAGGCATGCAATTAATGTAGCCAATATAGGCAGGCAATTAAGGCAGGCAAATAATGCAGGTAATTTGGTAAGGAAATTAAGGCAGGCAATTAAAGCAAGCAATTAAGGCAGGTAGTAAAAAAAGCCAATTAAGGCAGTCAATTAAGGCAGCCAATTAAGGCATGCAATTAAGGCTGGCAATGAAGGCAGGCAATTAAGGCAGGCAGCCAATTAAGGCTGGTAATTAAGGCATGCAATTAAGGCAGGCAATTAAGGCAGGCAAAATTGCAGGCAATTAAGGCAGTTAATTAAGGCAGACAATTAAGGCAGGCAATTAAGGCAGGCAAATAATGCAGGTAATTTAGTAAGGCAATTAAGGCAGGCAATGAAGGCAGGCAATTAAGGCAGGCAAATAATGCAGGTAATTAGGAAAGGCAATTAGGCAGGCAATTAAGGCAGGCAATTAAGGCAGGCAATTAAGGCAGGCAGCCAATTAAGGCTGGTAATTAAGGCATGCAATTAAGGCAGGCAATTAAGGCAGCCAATAATGGCAGGCAATTAAGGCAGTTATTTAAGGCAGACAATTAAGGCAGGCAATTAAGGCTGGCAATGAAGGCAGGCAATTAAGGTAGGCAAATAATGCAGGTAATTAGGGAAAGCAATTAAGGCAGCCAATTAAGTCAGGCAAATAAGACAAGCAATTAAGGCAGGTAGTTTAGAAAGCCAATTAAGACAGGCAATTAAGGCAGGCAGCCAATAAAGGCTGGTAATTAGGGCATGCAATTAAGGCAGGCAATTAAGCCAGGCAATTAAGGCAAGCAATTAAGAATGGCAATTAAGGCAGCCAATTTAGGAATGCAATTAAGGCAGCCAATTAAGGCAGGCGATTAAGGCAGTCAGCCAATTAAGGCTGGTAATTAAGGCATGCAATTAAGGCAGGCAATTAAGGCAGGCAATTAAGGCAGGCAATTAAGGCTGGCAATTAAGGCAGGCAATTAAGGCAGGCAGGCAAATAAAACTGGTAATTAAGGCAGGCAATTAAGGTAGGCAAATAATGCATGTAATTAGGGAAGGCAATTAAGGCAGGAAATTAAGCCAGAAAATTAAGGCAAGCAATTAAGAATGGCAATTAAGGCAGCCAATTTAGGAATGCAATTAGGGCAGCCAATTAAGTCAGGAAATTAAGACAGGCAATTAAAGCAGGCAATTACGGCAGGCAATTAAGTCAATCAATTAAGGCAGACAATTAAGGCAGGCAATTAAGGCTGGCAATGAAGGCAGGCTATTAAGGTAGGCAAATAATGCAGGTAACTAGGGAAGGCAATTAAGGCATGCAATTATGGCAGGCAATAAAGGCAAGCAATTAATGCAGGCAATTAAGGCAGGCAATCAAGGAAGGGAATTAAGGCAAGAAATTAATGTAGCCAGTTAAGGCTGGTATTTTAGGCATGCAATTAAGGCAGGCAATTAAGGCAGGCAATCAAGAAAGGCAATAAAGGCAGGCAATTAAGGCAGACAATTAAAGAAGCAATTAAGGCTGGCAATGAAGGCAGGTAAAGGTAGGCAAATAATGCAGGTAATTAGGGAAGGCAATTAATGCAGGCAATTAAGGCAGGCAATTAAGGCAAGCTATTTAGGCAGGTAGTAAAAAAAGCCAATTAAGGCAGCAATTAAGGCAGGCAATTAAGGCAGGCAGCCAATTAAGGCTGGTAATTTAGGCATGCAATAAAGGCAGGCAATTAAGCCAGGCAATCAAGGCAAGCAATTAAGGATGGCAATAAGGCAGCCAATTAAGGAATACAATTAAAGCAGCCAATTAAGGCAGGCAATTAAGGCAGGCAATTAAGGCAAGCAAACAAGGATGGCAATTAAGGCAGCAAATATAGGAATGCAATAAAGGCAGCCAATTAAGGAAGGCAATTAAGGCAGGCAATTAGCACAGGCAATTAAGGCAGGCAATAAAGGCAGGCAATCAAGAAATGCAATTAAAGCAGGCAATTAAGGCAGGCAATTAAAGTAGGCAATTATGACAGGCAATTAAGACAGTCCATTTAGGCAGACAATAAAGGCAGGTTATTAAGGCTGGCAATGAAAGCAGGCTGATAAAGAAGACAAATAATGCAGGTAATTAGGGAAGGCAATTAAGGCAGGCAATTAAGGCAGGCAATTAAGGCAAGCTATTTAGGCAGGTAGTAAAGAAAGCCAATTAAGGCAAGCAATCAAGGCAGGCAGCCAATTAAGGCTGGTAATTAAGGCATGCAATTAAGGCAGGCAATTAAGGCAGGCAATTAAAGCAGGCAATTAAGGCAAGCAATTAAGGATGGCAATTAAGGCAGCCAATTAAGGCAGGCAATAAAGGCAGGCAATTAAGGCAAGCAATTAAGGATGTCAATTAAGGCAGCCAATTAAGGCAGGCAATAAAGGCAGGCAATCGAGAAAGGCAATTAAGGTAGGCAAATAATGCAGGTAATTTAGTAAGGCAATTAAGGCAGGCAATGAAGGCAGGCAATTAAGGTAGTCAAATAATGCAGGTAATTAGGAAAGGCAATTAGGCAAGCAAATAAAGCAGTCAAAAAGGCAGACAATTAAGGCAGGCAATTAAGTCTGGCAATGAAAGGAGGCTATTAGGGTAGGCAAATAATGCAGGTAATTAGGGAAGGCAATTAAGGCAGGCAATTAAGGCAGGCAATTAAGGCAGGCAATTAAGGCAAGCTATTTAGGCGGGTGGTAAATAAAGCCAATTAAGGCAAGCGATTAAGGCAGGCAATTAAGGCAGGCAGCCAATTAAGGCAGGTAAATAAGGCTGGCATTTTAGGCAGACAATTGAGGCAGTCAATTAAGACAGGCAATTAAAGCAGGCAATGAAGACAGGCAATTAAGGCAGGCAATTAAGGCAGCCAATTAAAGGCAGGCAATTAAGGAAAGCAATTAAAGCAGGTAATAAAGAAAGCCAATTAAGGCAGGCGATTTAGGCAGGCAATTAAGGCAGGCAGTCAATTAAGGCTGGTAATTAAGGCACGCAATTAAGGCAGGCAATTATGGCAGGCAATTAAGGCAGGCAATTAAAGCAGACAATTAAGACAGGCAATTAAGGCAGGCATTAAGGCAAGCAATTAATGTAGCCAATTAAGGCAGGCAATTAAGGCTGGCAAATAATGCAGGTAATTTGGTAAGGCAATTAAGGCAGGCAATAAAGGCAGGCAATTAAGGTAGTCAAATAATGCAGGTAATTAGGAAAGGCAATTAGGCAAGCAAATAAGGCAGGCATTTAAGGCAAGCAATTAAGGCAGGGAGTAAAGAAAGCCAATTAAGGCAGGCGATTAATGCAGGCAATTAAGGCAGGCAGCCAATTAAGGCTGGTAATTAAGGCATGCAATTAAGGCAGGCAATTAAGGCAGGCTATTAAGGCAGGCAATTTAGGCATGCAATTAATGCAGGCAATAAAGGCAGGCAATTAAGGCAGACAATTAAGCCAGGCAATTAGGCAGGCAATTAAGTCTGGCAATGAAGGCAGGCTAATGAGGTAGGCAAATTATGCAGGTAATTAGGGAAGGCAATTAAGGCAGGCAATTAAGGCAGGCAATTAAGGCAAGCTATTTAGGCGGGTAGTAAAGAAAGCCAATTAAGGCAAGCGATTAAGGCAGGCAATTAAGGCAGGCAGCCAATTAAGGCAGGTAAATAAGGCTGGCATTTTAGGCAGACAATTGAGGCAGTCAATTAAGACAGGCAATTTAAGCAGGCAATGAAGGCAGGCAATAAAGGCAGGCAATTAAGGCAGGCAATTAAGACAGGCAATTAAGAAAAGCAATTAAGGCAGTTTATAAAGAAAGCCAATTAAGGCAGGCGATTTAGGCAGGTAATTAAGGCAGGCAGCCAATTAAGGCTGGTTATTAAGGCATGCAATTAAGGCAGGCAATTAAGGCAGGCAATTAAGGTAGGCAATTAAGGCAGACAATTAAGACAGGCAATTAAGGCAGGCAATTAAGGCAAGCAATTAATGTAGCCAATTAAGGCAGGCAATTAAGGCAGGCAAATAATGCAGGTAATTTAGTAAGGCAATTAAGGCAGGCAATGAAGGCAGGCAATTAAGGCAGTCAAATAATGCAGGTAATAAGGAAAGGCAATTAGGCAAGCAAATAAGGCAGGCATTTAAGGCAAGCAATTAAGGCAGGGAGTAAAGAAAGCCAATTAAGGCAGGCGATTAATGCAGGCAATTAAGGCAGGCAGCCAATTAAGGCTGGTAATTAAGGCATGCAATAGGGGAAGGAAATTAAGGCAGGCTATTAAGGCAGGCAATTAAGGCAGGCAATTAAGGCAGGAAATTAAGGCAGACAATTAAGACAGGCAATTAAGGCTGGCAATGAAGGCAGACAATTTTAGGTAGTCAAATAAAGCAGGTAATTAGGGAAGGCAATTAAGGCAAGCAATTAAGGCCTGCAATTAATGCAGGCAATTAAAGCATGCAATTAAGGCATGCAATTAATGTAGCCAATATAGGCAGGCAATTAAGGCAGGCAAATAATGCAGGTAATTTGGTAAGGAAATTAAGGCAGGCAATTAAGGCAAGCAATTAAGGCAGGTAGTAAAGAAAGCCAATTACTGCAGTCAATTAAGGCAGCCAATTAAGGCATGCAATTAAGGCTGGCAATGAAGGCAGGCAATTAAGGCAGGCAGCCAATTAAGGCTGGTAATTAAGGCATGCAATTAAGGCAGGCAATTAAGGCAGGCAAAATTGCAGGCAATTAAGGCAGTTAATTAAGGCAGACAATTAAGGCAGGCAATTAAGGCAGGCAAATAATGCAGGTAATTTAGTAAGGCAATTAAGGCAGGCAATGAAGGCAGGCAATTAAGGCAGGCAAATAATGCAGGTAATTAGGAAAGGCAATTAGGCAGGCAATTAAGGCAGGCAATTAAGGCAGGCAATTAAGGCAGGCAGCCAATTAAGGCTGGTAATTAAGGCATGCAATTAAGGCAGGCAATTAAGGCAGGCAATAATGGCAGGCAATTAAGGCAGTTATTTAAGGCAGACAATTAAGGCAGGCAATTAAGGCTGGCAATGAAGGCAGGCAATTAAGGTAGGCAAATAATGCAGGTAATTAGGGAAAGCAATTAAGGCAGCCAATTAAGGCAGGCAAATAAGACAAGCAATTAAGGCAGGTAGTTTAGAAAGCCAATTAAGACAGGCAATTAAGGCAGGCAGCCAATAAAGGCTGGTAATTAGGGCATGCAATTAAGGCAGGCAATTAAGCCAGGCAATTAAGGCAAGCAATTAAGAATGGCAATTAAGGCAGCCAATTTAGGAATGCAATTAAGGCAGCCAATTAAGGCAGGCGATTAAGGCAGTCAGCCAATTAAGGCTGGTAATTAAGGCATGCAATTAAGGCAGGCAATTAAGGCAGGCAATTAAGGCAGACAATTAAGGCAGGCAATTAAGGCTGGCAATTAAGGCAGGCAATTAAGGCAGGCAGGCAAATAAAACTGGTAATTAAGGCAGGCAATTAAGGTAGGCAAATAATGCATGTAATTAGGGAAGGCAATTAAGGCAGGAAATTAAGCCAGAAAATTAAGGCAAGCAATTAAGAATGGCAATTAAGGCAGCCAATTTAGGAATGCAATGAGGGCAGCCAATTAAGTCAGGAAATTAAGACAGGCAATTAAAGCAGGCAATTACGGCAGGCAATTAAGTCAATCAATTAAGGCAGACAATTAAGGCAGGCAATTAAGGCTGGCAATGAAGGCAGGCTATTAAGGTAGGCAAATAATGCAGGTAACTAGGGAAGGCAATTAAGGCATGCAATTATGGCAGGCAATAAAGGCAAGCAATTAATGCAGGCAATTAAGGCAGGCAATCAAGGAAGGGAATTAAGGCAAGAAATTAATGTAGCCAGTTAAGGCTGGTATTTTAGGCATGCAATTTAGGCAGGCAATTAAGGCAGGCAATCAAGAAAGGCAATAAAGGCAGGCAATTAAGGCAGACAATTAAAGAAGCAATTAAGGCTGGCAATGAAGGCAGGTAAAGGTAGGCAAATAATGCAGGTAATTAGGGAAGGCAATTAATGCAGGCAATTAAGGCAGGCAATTAAGGCAAGCTATTTAGGCAGGTAGTAAAAAAAGCCAATTAAGGCAGCAATTAAGGCAGGCAATTAAGGCAGGCAGCCAATTAAGGCTGGTAATTAAGGCATGCAATTAAGGCAGACATATAGGCAGGCAATGAAGGCAGTCAATTAAGGCAAGCTATTAAGGATGGCAATAAGGCAGCCAATTAAGGAATACAATTAAAGCAGCCAATTAAGGCAGGCAATTAAGGCAGGCAATTAAGGCAGGCAATTAAGGCAAGCAATTAAGGCAGGTAGTAAAGAAAGCCAATTAAGGCAGGCAATTAAAGCAGGCAGCCAATTAAGGCTGGTAATTAAGGCATGCAATTAAGGCAGGCAATAAAGGCAGGCAATAAAGGCAGGCAATTAAGGCAGGCAATTAAGGCAGACAATTAAGGCAGGCAATTAAGGCTGGCAATAAAGGCAGGCAATTATGGCAGGCAATTCAAGGAGGCAATAAAGGCAGGCAATTAAGGCAAGCAATTAAGGCAGGCAATTAAAGCAGGCAATTAAGGCAGGCAATCAAGGCAGGCAATTAAGAAAGGAAAAAGGCAGGCAATTAATGCAGGCAATTAAGGCAGGCAATTAAGGCAGGCAATTAAGTCGGGCAGCCAATTAAGGCTGTAATTAAGGCATGCAATTAAGGCAGGCAATAATGGCAGAAAATTAAGGCAAACAATTAAGGCTGGCAATTAAGGCAGGCAATTAAGGTAGGCAAATAATGCAGGTAATTAGGGAAAGCAATTAACGCAGCCAATTAAGGCAGACAATTAAGGCAAGCAATTAAGGCAGGTAGTTTAGAAAGCCAATTAAGACAGGCAATTAAGGCAGGCAGCCAATAAAGGCTGGTAATTAGGGCATGCAATTAAGGCAGGCAATTAAGCCAGGCAATTAAGGCAAGCAATTAAGGATGGCAATAGGGGCAGCCAATTTAGGAATGCAATTAAGTCAGCCAATTAAGGCAGGCGATTAAGGCAGTCAGCCAATTAAGGCTGGTAATTAAGGCATTCAATTAAGGCAGGCAATTAAGGCAGGCAATTAAGGCAGGCAATTAAGGCAGGCAATAATGGCAGGCAATTAAGGCAGTTAATTAAGGCAGACAATTAAGGCAGGCAATTAAGGCTGGCAATGAAGGCAGGCAATTAAGGCAGGCAGGCAAATAAAACTGGTAATTAAGGCAGGCAATTAAGGTAGGCAAATAATGCATGTAATTAGGGAAGGCAATTAAGGCAGGCAATTAAGCCAGGCAATTAAGGCAATCAATTAAGAATGGCAATTAAGGCAGCCAATTTAGGAATGCAATTAAGGCAGCTAATTAAGGCAGGAAATTAAGGCAGGCAATTAAAGCAGGCAATTACGGCAGGCAATTAAGTCAATCAATTAAGGCAGACAATTAAGGCAGGCAATTAAGGTTGGCAATGAAGGCAGGCAATTAAGGCTGGCAATGAAGGCAGGCAATTAAGGCAGGCAGGCAAATAAAACTGGTAATTAAGGCAGGCAATTAATGTAGGCAAATAATGCATGTAATTAGGGAAGGCAATTAAGGCAGGCAATTAAGCCAGGCAATTAAGGCAAGCAATTAAGGATGGCAATTAAGGCAGCCAATTTAGGAATGCAATTAAGGCAGGCGATAAAGGAAGGCAGCCAATTAAGGCTGGTAATTAAGGCATGCAATTAAGGCAGGCAATTAAGGCAGGCAATAAAAGCAGAATATTAAGGCAGGCAATTAATGCTGGCAATGAAGGCAGGCAATTAAGGCAGGCAGGCAAATAAGACTGGTATTTAAGGAGGCAATAAAGGTAGGCAAATAATGCAGGTAATTAAGGCAAGCTGTTAAGGATGGCAATAAGGCAGCCAATTAAGGAATACAATTAAAGCAGCCAGTTAAAGCAGGCAATTAAGGCTGGCAATGAAGGCAGGCAATTAAGGCAGGCAGGCAAATAAAACTGGTAATAAAGGCAGGCAATTAAGGTAGGCAAATAATGCAGGTAATTAGGGAAGGCAATTAATGCAGGCAATTAAGGCAGGCAATTAAGGCAAGCTATTTAGGCAGGTAGTAAAAAAAGCCAATTAAGGCAGCAATTAAGGCAGGCAATTAAGGCAGGCAGCCAATTAAGGCTGGTAATTAAGGCATGCAATTAAGGCAGACATATAGGCAGGCAATGAAGGCAGGCAATTAAGGCAAGCTATTAAGGATGGCAATAAGGCAGCCAATTAAGGAATACAATAAAAGCAGCCAATTAAGGCAGGCAATTAAGGCAGGCAATTAAGGCAGGCAATTAAGGCAAGCAATTAAGGCAGGTAGTAAAGAAAGCCAATTAAGGCACGCAATTAAAGCAGGCAGCCAATTAAGGCTGGTAATTAAGGCATGCAATTAAGGCAGGCAATTAAGGCAGGCAATAAAGGCAGGCAATAAAGGCAGGCAATTAAGGCAGGCAATTAAGGCAGACAATTAAGGCAGGCAATTAAGGCTGGCAATAAAGGCAGGCAATTATGGCAGGCAATTCAAGGAGGCAATAAAGGCAGGCAATTAAGGCAAGCAATTAAGGCAGGCAATTAAAGCAGGCAATTAAGGCAGGCAATCAAGGCAGGCAATTAAGAAAGGAAAAAGGCAGGCAATTAAGGCAGGCAATTAAGGCAAGCAATTAAGGCAGGTAGTTAAGAAAGCCAATTAAGGCAGGCAATTATTGCAAGCAATTAAGGCAGGCAATTAAGGCAGGCAATTAAGTCGGGCAGCCAAGTAAGGCTGTAATTAAGGCATGCAATTAAGGCAGGCAATAATGGCAGAAAATTAAGGCAGGCAATTAAGGCTGGCAATTAAGGCAGGCAATTAAGGTAGGCAAATAATGCAGGTAATTAGGGAAAGCAATTAACGCAGCCAATTAAGGCAGACAATTAAGGCAAGCAATTAAGGCAGGTAGTTTAGAAAGCCAATTAAGACAGGCAATTAAGGCAGGCAGCCAATAAAGGCTGGTAATTAGGGCATGCAATTAAGGCAGGCAATTAAGCCAGGCAATTAAGGCAAGCAATTAAGGATGGCAATTGAGGCAGCCAATTTAGGAATGCAATTAAGTCAGCCAATTAAGGCAGGCGATTAAGGCAGTCAGCCAATTAAGGCTGGTAATTAAGGCATTCAATTAAGGCAGGCAATTAAGGCAGGCAATTAAGGCAGACAATTAAGGCAGGAAATTAAGGCTGGCAATGAAGGCAGGTAGGCAAATAAAACTGGTAATTAAGGCAGGCAATTAAGGTAGGCAAATAATGCATGTAATTACGGAAGGCAATTAAGGCAGACAATTAAGCCAGGCAATTAAGGCAAGCAATTAAGAATGGCAATTAAGGCAGCCAATTTAGGAATGCAATTAAGGCAGCCAATTAAGTCAGGAAATTAAGGCAGGCAATTAAAGCAGGCAATTACGGCAGGCAATTAAGTCAATCAATAAAGGCAGACAATAAAGGCAGGCAATTAAGGCTGGCAATGAAGGCAGGCTATTAAGGGAAGGCAAATATTGCAGGTAATTAGGGAAGGCAATTAAGGCATGCAATTAAGGCAGGCAATAGAGGCAAGCAATTAATGCAGGCAATTAAGGCAGGCAATCAAGGAAGGGAATTAAGGCAAGAAATTAATGTAGCCAGTTAAGGCTGGTATTTAAGGCATGCAATTAAGGCAGGCAATTAAGGCAGGCAATCAAGAAAGGCAATTAAGGCAGACAATTAAAGAAGCAATTAAGGCTGGCAATGAAGGCAGGTAAAGGTAGGCAAATAATGCAGGTAATTAGGGAAGGCAATTAATGCAGGCAATTAAGGCAGGCAATTAAGGCAAGCTATTTAGGCAGGTAGTAAAAAAAGCCAACTAAGGCAGCAATAAAGGCAGCCAATTAAGGCTGGTAATTAAGGCATGCAATTAAGGCAGACATATAGGCAGGCAATGAAGGCAGGCAATTAAGGCAAGCTATTAAGGATGGCAATAAGGCAGCCAATTAAGGAATACAATTAAAGCAGCCAATTAAGGCAGGCAATTAAGGCAGGCAATTAAGGCAAGCAATTAAGGCAAGCAATTAAGGCAGGTAGTTAAGAGAGCCAATTAAGGCAGGTAGTTTAGAAAGCCAATTAAGGCAGGCAATTAAGGCAGGCAGCCAATTAAGGCTGGTAATTTAGGCATGCAATAAAGGCAGGCAATTAAGCCAGGCAATCAAGGCAAGCAATTAAGGATGGCAATTAAGGCAGCCAATTTAGAAATGCAATTAAGGCTGCCAATCAAGCCAGGCTATTAAGGCAGGCAATTAATGCAGGCAAATAAGGCAGGTAATTAAGGTAGGCAAATAATGCAGGTAAATCGGGAAGGCAATTAAGGCAGGCAATTAAAGCAGGCAATTAATGCAAGCCATTAAGGCAGGTAGTTTAGAAAGCCAATTAAGACAGGCAATTAAGGATGCAAGCCAATTAAGGCTGGTAATTGAGGCATGCAATTAAGGCAGGAAATTAAGCCAAGCAATTAAGGCAGGCAATTAATGCTGGCAATGAAGGCAGGCTAATGAGGTAGGCAAAAAATGCAGGTAATTAGGGAAGGCAATTAAGGCAGGTAATTAAGGCAGGCAATTAAAGCAAGCCTTTTAGGCAGGTAGTAACAAAAGCCAATTAAGGCAGGCAATTAAGGCAGGCATTTAAGGCAGGCATCTAATTAAGGCTGGTAATAAAGACATGCAATTAAGGCAGGCAATTAAGGCAGGCAATTAAGGAGGGCAATTTAAAAAAGGCGATTAAAGCAGGCAATTAAGGCAAGCAATTAAGGCAGCCAATTAAGGAATGCAATTAAGGCAGGCAATTAAGGCAGGCAATTAAAGCAGGCAATTAGTGCAGGCAATCAAGGCAGGCTATTAAGGAAGGAAAAAGGCAGGCAATTAAGGCAGGCAATTAAGGAATGCAATTAAGGCAGGCAATTAAGGAAGGCAATTAAAGCAGGCAATTAGTGCAATCAATCAAGGCCGGCAATTAAGGAAGTAAAAAGGCAGGCAATTAAGGCAGGCAATTAAGGCAAGCAATTAAGGCAGGTAGTTAAGAAAATTAATTAAGGCAGGCAATTAAGGCAGGCAATTAAGGCAGGCAATTAAGGCAGGCAATTAAGGCAGGCAATTAAGGCAGGCAATTAAGGCAGGCAGCCAATTAAGGCTGGTAATTAAGGCATGCAATTAAGGCAGGCAATTAAGGCAGGCAATAATGGCAGGCAATTAAGGCAGTTAATTAAGGCAGACAATTAAGGCAGGCAATTAAGGCTGGCAATTAAGGCAGGCAATTAAGGTAGGCAAATAATGCAGGTAATTAGGGAAAGCATTAAGGCAGCCAATTAAGGCAGGCAATTAAGGCAAGCAATTAAGGCAGGTAGTTTAGAAAGCCAATTAAGACAGGCAATTAAGGCAGGCAGCCAATAATGGCTGGTAATAAGGGCATGCAATTAAGGCAGGCAATTAAGCCAGGCAATTAAGGCAAGCAATTAAGGATGGCAATTAAGGCAGCTAATTTAGGAATGTAATTAAGGCAGCCAATTAAGGTAGGCGATTAAGGCAGGCAGCCAATTATGGCTGGTAATTAAGGCATGCAATTAAGGCAGGCAATTAAGGGAGGCAATTAAGGCAGACAATTAAGGCAGGCAATTAAGGCTGGCAATGAAGGCAGGCAATTAAGGCAGGCAGGCAAATAAAACTGGTAATTAAGGCAGGCAATTAAGGTAGGCAAATAATGCATGTAATTAGGGAAGGCAATTAAGGCAGGCAATTAAGCCAGGCAATTAAGGCAATCAATTAAGAATGGCAATTAAGGCAGCCAATTTAGGAATGCAATTAAGGCAGCTAATTAAGGCAGGAAATTAAGGCAGGCAATTAAAACAGGCAATTACGGCAGGCAATTAAGTCAATCAATTAAGGCAGACAATTAAGGCAGGCAATTAAGGTTGGAAATGAAGGCAGGCAATTAAGGCTGGCAATGAAGGCAGGCAATTAAGGCAGGCAGGCAAATAAAACTGGTAATTAAGGCAGGCAATTAAGGTAGGCAAATAATGCATGTAATTAGGGAAGGCAATTAAGGCAGGCAATTAAGCCAGGCAATTAAGGCAAGCAATTAAGGATGGCAATTAAGGCAGCCAATTTAGGAATGCAATTAAGGCAGGCGATAAAGGAAGGCAGCCAATTAAGGCTGGTAATTAAGGCATGCAATTAAGGCAGGCAATTAAGGCAGGCAATAAAAGAAGACGATTAAGGCAGGCAATTAATGCTGGCAATGAAGGCAGGCAATTAAGGCAGGCAGGCAAATAAGACTGGTATTTAAGGAGGCAATAAAGGTAGGCAAATAATGCAGGTAATTAGGGAAAGCAATTAAGGCAGGCAATTAAGGCTGGTAATTAAGGCATGCAATTAAGGCAGACAATTAAGGCAGGCAATTAAGGCTGGTAATTAAGGCATGCAATTAAGGCAGACATATAGGCAGGCAATGAAGGCAGGCAATTAAGGCAAGCTATTAAGGATGGCAATAAGGCAGCCAATTAAGGAATACAATTAAAGCAGCCAATTAAGGCAGGCAATTAAGGCTGGCAATGAAGGCAGGCAATTAAGGCAGGCAGGCAAATAAAACTGGTAATTAGGGCAGGCAATTAAGGTAGGCAAATAATGCATGTAATTAGGGAAG
Source organism: Bacillus rossius redtenbacheri (assembly GCF_032445375.1). Lineage (NCBI taxonomy): Eukaryota > Metazoa > Arthropoda > Insecta > Phasmatodea > Bacillidae > Bacillus > Bacillus rossius. The sequence goes on from NW_026962382.1 coordinate 290,751, forward strand.
GCAATTAAGGCAGGCAATTAAGCCAGGCAATTAAGGCAAGCAATTAAGGATGGCAATTAAGGCAGCCAATTTAGGAATGCAATTAAGGCAGCCAATTAAGGCAGGCGATAAAGGCAGGCAGCCAATTAAGGCTGGTAATTAAGGCATGCAATTAAGGCAGGCAATTAAGGCAGGCAATAAAGGCAGACAATTAAGGCAGGCAATTAAGGCTGGCAATGAAGGCAGGCAATTAAGGCAGGCAGGCAAATAAGACTGGTATTTAAAGAGGCAATAAAGGTAGGCAAATAATGCAGGTAATTAGGGAAGGCAATTAAGGCAGGCAATTAAGCCAGGCAATTAAGGCAAGCAATAAAGGATGGCAATTAAGGCAGCCAATTTAGGAATGCAATTAAGGAAGCAAATAAGGCAGGAAATTAAGGCAGGCAATTAAAGCAGGCAATTACGGCAGGCAATTAAGTCAATCGATTAAGGCAGACAATTAAGGCAGGCTATTAAGGCTGGCAATGATGGAAGGCTATTAAGGTAGGCAAATATGCAGGTAATTAGGGAAGGCAATTAAGGCATGAAATTAAGGCAGGCAATAAAGGCAAGCAATTAAGGATGGCAATTAAGGCAGCCAATTAAGGCAGGCAATAAAGGCAGGCAATTAAGGCAAGCAATTAAGGATGGCAATTAAGGCAGCAAATTAAGGCAGGCAATTAAGGCAGGCAATCGAGAAAGGCAATTAAGGTAGGCAAATAATGCAGGTAATTTGGAAAGGCAATTAAGGCAAGCAATTAAGGCAGGCAATTTTGGCAAGCAATTAAGGCAGGTAGTTTAGAAAGCAAAATTAAGACAGGCAATTAAGGCAGGCAGCCAATTATGGCTGGTAATTAAGGCATGCAATTAAGGCAGGCAATTAAGCTAGGCAATTAAGGCAAGCAATCAAGGATGGCAATTAAGGCAGCAAATATAGGAATGCAATTAAGGCAGCCAATTAAGGAAGGCAATTAAGGCAGGCAATTAGCACAGGCAATTAAGGCAGGCAATAAAGGCAGGCAATCAAGAAATGCAATTAAAGCAGGCAATTAAGGCAGGCAATTAAAGTAGGCAATTATGACAGGCAATTAAGACAGTCCATTTAGGCAGACAATAAAGGCAGGTTATTAAGGCTGGCAATGAAAGCAGGCTGATAAAGAAGACAAATAATGCAGGTAATTAGGGAAGGCAATTAAGGCAGGCAATTAAGGCAGGCAATTAAGGCAAGCTATTTAGGCAGGTAGTAAAGAAAGCCAATTAAGGCAAGCAATCAAGGCAGGCAGCCAATTAAGGCTGGTAATTAAGGCATGCAATTAAGGCAGGCAATTAAGGCAGGCAATTAAAGCAGGCAATTATGGCAAGCAATTAAGGATGGCAATTAAGGCAGCCAATTAAGGCAGGCAATAAAGGCAGGCAATTAAGGCAAGCAATTAAGGATGTCAATTAAGGCAGACAATTAAGGCAGGCAATTAAGGCTGGCAATGAAGGCAGGCTATTAAGGTAGGCAAATATACAGGTAATTAGGGAAGGCAATTAAGGCATGCAATTAAGGCAGGCAATAAAGGCAAGCAATTAAGGATGGCAATTAAGGCAGCCAATTAAGGCAGGCAATAAAGGCAGGCAATAAAGGCAAGCAATTAAGGATGGCAATAAAGGCAGCCAATTAAGGCAGGCAATAAAGGCAGGCAATCGAGAAAGGCAATTAAGGTAGGCAAATAATGCAGGTAATTAGGGAAGGCAATTAAGGCAGGCAATTAAGGCAGGCAATTAAGGCAAGCAATTAAGGCAGGTAGTTTAGAAAGCCAATTAAGACAGGCAATTAAGGCAGGCAGCCAATTAAGGCTGGTTATTAAGGCATGCAATTAAGGCAGGCAATTAATCCAGGCAATTAAGGCAAGCAATTAAGGATGGCAATTAAGGCAGCAAATTTAGGAATGCAATTAAGGCAGCCAATTAAGGCAGGCAATTAAGGCAGGTAATTACGGCAGGCAATTAGGAAGTCAATTAAGGCAGACTATTAAGGCAGGCAATTAAGTCTGGCAATGAAGGCAGGCTATTAGGTTAGGCAAATAATGCAGGTAATTAGGGAAGGCAATTAAGGAAAGCAATTAAGGCAATCTATTTAGGCGGGTAGTAAAGAAAGCCAATTAAGGCAAGCGATTAAGGCAGGCAATTAAGGCAGGCAGCCAATTAAGGCAGGTAAATTAGGGCTGGCATTTTAGGCAGACAATTGAGGCAGTCAATTAAGACAGGCAATTAAAGCAAGCAATGAAGGCAGGCAATTAAGGCAGGCAATTAAGGCAGGCAATTAAGGCAGGCAATTAAGGAAAGCAATTAAGGCAGGTAATAAAGAAAGCCAATTAAGGCAGGCGATTTAAGCAGGCAATTAAGGCAGGCAGCCAATTAAGGCAGACAATTGAGGCAGTCAATTAAGACAGGCAATTAAAGCAAGCAATGAAGGCAGGCAATTAAGGCAGGCAATTAAAGCATGCAATTAAGGCAGGCAATTAAGGCAGGCAATTAAGGCAGGCAATTAGAGCAGAAAATTAAGACAGACAATTAAGGCAGGCAATTATGCAAGCAATTAATGTAGCCAATTAAGGCAGGCAATTTAGGCAGGCAAATAATGCAGGTAATTTGGTAAGGCAATTAAGGCAGGCAATGAAGGCAGGCAATTAAGGGAGTCAAATAATGCAGGTAATTAGGAAAGGCAATAAGGCAAGCAAATAAGGCAGGCATTTAAGGCAAGCAATTAAGGCAATGAGTAAAGAAAGCCAATTAAGGCAGGCGATTAAAGCAGGCAATTAAGGCAGGCAGCCAATTAAGGCTAGTAATTAAGGCATGCAATTAAGGCAGGCAATTAAATCAGGCTATTAAGGCAGGCAATTAAGGCAAGCAATTAAGAATAGCAATTAAGGCAGCCAATTTAGGAATGCAATTAAGGCAGCCAATTAAGTCAGGAAATTAAGGCAGGCAATTAAAGCAGGCAATCAAGTAAGGCAATTAAGGCAGGCAATTAAGGCAGACAATTAAGACAGGCAATTAAGGCTGGCAATTAAGGCAAGCAATTAATGTAGCCAATTAAGGCAGGCAAATAATGCAGGTAATTTGGTATGGTAATTAAGGCAGGCAATTAGGCAAGCAATTAAGGCAGGTAGTAAAGAAAGCCAATTAAGGCAGTCAATTAAGGCAGCCAATTAAGGCATGCAATTAAGGCAGGCAATTAAGGCAGGCATTTTAGGCAGGCAATCAAGTAAGGCAATTAAGGCAGGAAATTAAGGCAGGCAATTATTGCAGACAATTAAGACAGGCAATTAAGGCAGGCAATGAAGGCAGGCAATTAAGGTAGTCAAATAATGCAGGTAATTAGGAAAGGCAATTAGGCAAGCAATTAAGGCAGGCATTTAAGGCAAGCAATTAAGGCAGGGAGTAAAGAAAGCCAATTAAGGCAAGCGATTAATGCAGGCAATTAAAGCAGGCAGCCAATAAAGGCTGGTAATTAAGGAATGTAATTAAGGCAGGCTATTAAGGCAGGCAATTAAGGCAAGCAATTAAGGATGGCAATTAAAGCAGGCTATTAATGCAGGCAAATAAGGCAGGCATTCAAGGAAGGCAATTAAGGCAAGCAATTAATGTAGCCAATTAAGGCAGGCATTTAAGTCAGGCAATAAAGGCATGCAATTAAGGCAGGTAATTAAGGCAGGCAATTAAGGCAGGCAATTAAGGCAGACATTTTAGGCAGTCAATTAAGGCTGTAATTGAAGGCAGGCAATTAAATTAGGCAAATAATGCAGGTAATAAGGGAAAGCAATTAAGGCAGGCAATTAAGGCAGTCAATTAAGGCAAGCAATTAAGGCAGGTAGTAACAAAAGCCAATTAAGGCAGGCAATTAGGCTGGCATTTAAAGCAGGCATCTAATTAAGGCTGGTTATTAAGGCATGCAATTAAAGCAGGCAATTAAGGCAGGCAATTAAGGCCAGCAATTAAGGATGGCAATTAAAGATTGCAATTAAGGAAGCCAATTAAGGCAGTCATGTAACGCAGCCATTAAGGCAGGCAATTAAGGCAAGCAATTAAGGCAGGTAGTAAATAAAGCCAATTAAGGCAGGCAGCCAATTAAGGCTGGTAATTAGGGCATGCAATTAAGGCAGGCAATTATGGCAGGCAATTAAGGCAGGCATTTAAGGCAGGCAACCAATTAAGGCTAGTAATAAAGGCATGCAATTAAGGCAGGCAATAAAGGCAGGCAATTATGGCATGCAATTAAGGATTGCAATTAAAAAAAGCAATAAAGGCAGGCAATTAAGGCGGCAATTAAGGCATGCAATTAAGGCAGTTAGTTAAGAAAGCTAATTAAGGGAGGCAATTAAGGCAGGCAGCCAATAAAGGCTGGTAATTAAGGCATGTAATTAAGGAAGGCAATTAAGGCAGGCAATTAAGGCAAGCAATTAAGGATGGCAATTAAGGCAGCCAATTAAGGGATGCAATTAAGGCAGCCAATAAAGGCAGGCAATTAAAGCAGGCAATTATGGCAGGCAATTAAGGCAGTAAATTAAGGCAGACAATTAAGGCAGGCAATTAAGGCTGGCAATCAACACAGGCAATTAAGGCTTGAAAATAATGAAGGTAATTAGGGAAGGCAATTAAGGCAGCCAATTAAGGCAGGCAGTTAAGGCAAGCAATTAAGGCAGGTAGTAAAGAAAGCCAATTAAGGCAGGCAATTAAAGCAGGCAGCCAATTAAGGCTGGTAATTAATACATGCAATTAAGGCAGGCAATTAAGTCAGGCAATTAAGGCAGACAATTAAGGCAGGCAATAAGGCAGGCAATCAATAAATTCAATTAAGGAAGGCAGCCAATTAAGGCTGGTAATTAAGGCATGCAATTAAGGCAGGCAATTAAGGCAGGCAATTAAGGCAAGCAATTAAGGATTGCAATTAAGGCAGTCAATAAAGGAATGCCATTAAGGCAGGCAATTAAAGCAGGCATTTATGGCAGGCAATTAAGGCAGTCAATTAAGGCAGACAATTAAGGCAGGCAATTAAGGCAGGTAGTAAAAAAAGCCAATTAAGGCAGGCAGCCAATTAAGGCTGGTAATTAAGGCAGGCAATTAAGGCAGGCAATTAAGGCAGGCAATCAAGAAATGCAATTAAGGCAGGCAATTAAGTCAGGCAATTAAAGCAGGCAATTATGGCCGGCAATTAAGGCAGTCAATTAAGGCAGATAATTAAGGCAGGCAATTAAGGCTGGCAATGAAGGAAGGCTATGAATGCAAGAAATTAATGTAGCCAATTAAGGCAGGCAATTAGGGCAGGCAAATAGTGCAGGTAATTAGGGAAGACAATTAAGGAAGGCAATTAAGGCAGGCAAATAATGCCGGTAATTAGGGAAGGCAATTAAGGAAGGCAATTAAGGCAGGCAATTAATGCAGGCAATTAATGCAGGCAAATAAGGCAGGCAATCAAGGAAGGCAATTAAGGCAAGCAATTAATGTAGCCAATTAAGGCAGGCAATTATGGCAGGCAGGCAATTAAGACTGGTAATTAAGGCAGGTAAATAAGGCTGGCAATTTAGGCAGGCAATTAAGGCAGGCAATTAAGACAGGCAATTAAAGCAGGCAATAAAGGCAGGCAATTAAGGCAGGCAATTAAGATAGGCAATTAAGGCTGGCAATTAAGGCAGGCAAATAATGCAGGTGATTAATGCAGGCAATTAAGGCAGGCAATTAGGGCAGGCAATTAATGCAGGCAAATACGGCAGGCAATTAAGGTAGGCAAATAATGCAGGTAAATCGGGAAGGCAATTAAGGCAGGCAATTAAAGCAGGCAATTAAGGCAAGCAATTAAGGCAGGTAGTTTAGAAAGCCAATTAAGACAGGCAATTAAGGCAGGCAGCCAATTAAGGCTGGTAATTGAGGCATGCAATTAAGGCAGGCAATTAAGCCAAGCAATTAAGGCAGGCAATTAAGGATGGCAATTAAGGCAGCCAATTAAGGAATGCAATTAAGTCAGCCAATTAAGGCAGGCGATTAAGGCAGTCAGCCAATTAAGGCTGGTAATTAAGGCATGCAATTAAGGTAGGCAAAAAATGCATGTAATTACGGAAGGCAATTAAGGCAGGCAATTAAGGCAGGCAATTAAGGCAAGCAATTAAGAATAGCAATTAAGGCAGCCAAATTAGGAATGCAATTAAGGCAGCCAATTAAGTCAGGAAATTAAGGCAGGCAATTAAAGCAGGCAATTACGGCAGGCAATTAATGCAGGCAATTAAGGCAGGCAATCAAGGAAGGGAATTAAGGCAAGAAATTAATGTAGCCAGTTAAGGCTGGTATTTAAGGCATGCAATTAAGGCAGGCAATTAAGGCAGGCAATCAAGAAAGGCAATTAAGGCAGGCAATTAAGGCAGACAATTAAAGAAGCAATTAAGGCTGGCAATGAAGACAGGTAAAGGTAGGCAAATAATGCAGGTAATTAGGGAAGGCAATTAATGCAGGCAATTAAGGCAGGCAATTAAGGCAGACAATTAAGGCAGGCAATTAAGGCTGGCAATGAAGGCAATCAATTAAGGCAGGCAGGTAAATAAAACTGGCAATGAAGGCAGGCTATTAAGGTAGGCAAATATAGCAGGTAATTAGGGAAGGCAATTAAGGCATGCAATTAAGGCAGGCAATAAAGGCAAGAAATTAATGCAGGCAATTAAGGCAGGCAATCAAGGAAGGGAATTAAGGCAAGAAATTAATGTAGCCAGTTAAGGCTGGTATTTAAGGCATGCAATTAAGGCAGGCAATTAAGGCAGGCAATCAAGAAAGGCAATTAAGGCAGGCAATTAAGGCAGACAATTAAAGAAGCAATTAAGGCTGGCAATGAAGGCAGGTAAAGGTAGGCAAATAATGCAGGTAATTAGGGAAGGCAATTAATGCAGGCAATTAAGGCAGGCAATTAAGGCAAGCTATTAAGGCAGGTAGTAAAGATAGCCAATTAATGCATGCAATTAAGGCAGGCAATTAAGGCAGGCATTTAAGGCAGGCAATTAAAGCAGGAAATTAAGGCAGCCAATCAAGTAAAGCAATTAAGGCAGGCAATTAAGGCAGACAATTAAGACAGGCAATTAAGGCAGGCAATTAAGGCAAGCAATAAATGTAGCCAATTAAGGCAGGCAATGAAGGCAGGGAAATAATGCAGGTAATTTGGTAAGGCAATTAAGGCAGGCAATTAAGGCAAGCAATTAAGGCAGGTAGTAAAGAAAGCCAATTAAGGCAGTCAATAAGGGAGCCAATTAAGGCATGCAATTAAGGCAGGCAATTAAGGCAGGCAATTTAGGCAGACAATTTAGGCAGGCAATCAAGTAAGGCAATTAAGGCAGGAAATTAAGTCAGGCAATTAAGGCAGACAATTAAGACAGGCAATTAAGGCAGGCAATGAAGGCAGGCAATCAAGGTAGTCAAATAATGCGGGTAATTAGGAAAGGCAATTAGGCAAGCAATTAAGGCAGGCATTTAAGGCAAGCAATTAAGGCAGGGAGTAAAGAAAACCAATTAAGGCAGTCGATTAATGCAGGCAATTAAGGCAAGCAGCCATTTAAGGCTGGTAATTAAGGCATGCAATTAAGGCAGCCAATTAAGGCAGGCAATTAAGGCAGGAAATTAAGGCAAGCAATTAAGGTTGGCAATTAAGGAATGCAATTAAGGCAGCCAATTAAGGCAGTCACATAAGGCAGGCAATTAAGGCAGGCAATAAAGGCAGGCAATCAAGAAAGGCAATTAAGGCAGGCAAAAAAGGCACGCAATCAAGGCAGGAAGTATAGAAAGCCAATTAAGGCTGGCAGCCAATTAAGACTGGTAATTAAGGCATGCAATTAAGGCAGGCAATTAAGGCAGTTAATTAAGGCAGGCAAATAATGCAAGTAATTTGGTAAGGCAATTAAGGCAAGCTATTAAGGCAGGTAGTAAAGATAGCCAATTAAGGCAGTCAATAAGGGAGCCAATTAAGGCATGCAATTAAAGCAGGCTATTAAGGCAGGCAATTAAAGCAGGCAATTAAGGAAGGCAATCAAGTAAGGAAATTAAGGTAGGCAATTAAGGCAGGCAATTAAGGCAGACAATTAAGACAGGCAATTAAGGCAGGCAATTAAGGCAGGCAATTAAGGCAGGAAATTAAGGCAGGAAATTAAGGCAGACAATTAAGACAGGCAATTAAGGCTGGCAATGAAGGCAGGCAATTAAGGTAGTCAAATAATGCAGGTAATTAGGGAAGGCAATTAAGGCAAGCAATTAAGGCCTGCAATTAATGCAGGCAATTAAGGCAGCAAATCAAGGAAGGCAATTAAGGCATGCAATTAATGTAGCCAAATAAGGCAGTTAATTAAGGCAGGCAAATAATGCAAGTAATTTGGTAAGGCAATTAAGGCAAGCTATTAAGGCAAGTAGTAAAGATAGCCAATTAAGGCATGCAAATAAGGCAGGCAATTAAGGCAGGCAATTAAGGCAGGCAATTAAGGCAGACAATTAAGACAGGCAATTAAGGCAGGCAATTAAGGCAAGCAATAAATGTAGCCAATTAAGGCAGGCAATTAAGGCAGGCAAATAATGCAGGTAATTTGGTAAGGCAATTAAGGCAGGCAATTAAGGCAAGCAATAAATGTAGCCAATTAAGGCAGTCGATTAATGCAGGCAATTAAGGCAGGCAGCCATTTAACGCTGGTAATTAAGGCAGGCAATTAAGGCAGGCAATTAAGGCAAGCAATTAAGGTTGGCAATTAAGGAATGCAATTAAGGCAGCCAATTAAGGCAGGCACGTAAGGCAGGCAATTAAGGCAGGCAATAAAGGCAGGCAATCAAGAAAGGCAATTAAGGCAGGCAATTAAGGAAGCAAATAATGCAGGTAATCAGGGAAGTCAATTATGGCAGGCAATTAAGGCAGGAAATTAAGGCAAGCAATCAAGGCAGGAAGTATAGAAAGCCAATTAAGGCTGGCAGCCAATTAAGACAGGTAATTAAGGCATGCAATTAATGCAGGAAATTAAGCCAGGCAATTAAGGCAAGCTATTAAGGTTGGCAATTAAGGAAGCCATTTAAGGAATGCAATTTAGGCAGCCAATTAAGGCAGGCAATTAAGGCAGGCAATTATAGCAGGCAATTTTGGGAGGCAATAAAGGTAGGCACTTATGGCAAGCAGTTAAGGATGGCAATTAAGGCAGGCAATTAGGCTGGCAATGAAGGCAAGCAATTAAGGAAGCAAATAATGCAGGTTATTAGGGAAGTCAATTATGGCAGACAATTAAGCAGGCAATAAAGGCTGGCAATGAAGGTAGGCAATTAAGGAAGCAAATAATGCAGGTTATTAGGGAAGTCAATTATGGCAGACAATTAAGGCAGGCAATTAAGGCAAGCAATCAAGGCAGGTAGTATAGAAAGACAATTAAGGCTGATAGCCAATTAAGACTGGTAAATAAGGCATGCAATTAAGGAAGGTAATTAAGGCAGGAAATTAAGGCAAGCTATTAAGGATGGCATTTAAGGCAAGCAATTAATGTAGCCAATTAAGGCAGGCAAATAATGCAGGTAATTTGGTATGGTAATTAAGGCAGGCAATTAGGCAAGCAATTAAGGCAGGTAGTAAAGAAAGCCAATTAAGGCAGTCAATTAAGGCAGCCAATTAAGGCATGCAATTAAGGCAGGCAATTAAGGCAGGCATTTTAGGCAGGCAATCAAGTAAGGCAATTAAGGCAGGAAATTAAGGCAGGCAATTATTGCAGACAATTAAGACAGGCAATTAAGGCAGGCAATGAAGGCAGGCAATTAAGGTAGTCAAATAATGCAGGTAATTAGGAAAGGCAATTAGGCAAGCAATTAAGGCAGGCATTTAAGGCAAGCAATTAAGGCAGGGAGTAAAGAAAGCCAATTAAGGCAAGCGATTAATGCAGGCAATTAAAGCAGGCAGCCAATAAAGGCTGGTAATTAAAGAATGTAATTAAGGCAGGCTATTAAGGCAGGCAATTAAGGCAAGCAATTAAGGATGGCAATTAAATCAGGCTATTAAGGCAGGCAATTAAGGCAAGCAATTAAGAATAGCAATTAAGGCAGCCAATTTAGGAATGCAATTAAGGCAGCCAATTAAGTCAGGAAATTAAGGCAGGCAATTAAAGCAGGCAATCAAGTAAGGCAATTAAGGCAGGCAATTAAGGCAGACAATTAAGACAGGTAATTAAGGCTGGCAATTAAGGCAAGCAATTAATGTAGCCAATTAAGGCAGGCAAATAATGCAGGTAATTTGGTATGGTAATTAAGGCAGGCAATTAGGCAAGCAATTAAGGCAGGTAGTAAAGAAAGCCAATTAAGGCAGTCAATTAAGGCAGCCAATTAAGGCATGCAATTAAGGCAGGCAATTAAGGCAGGCATTTTAGGCAGGCAATCAAGTAAGGCAATTAAGGCAGGAAATTAAGGCAGGCAATTATTGCAGACAATTAGGACAGGCAATTAAGGCAGGCAATGAAGGCAGGCAATTAAGGTAGTCAAATAATGCAGGTAATTAGGAAAGGCAATTAGGCAAGCAATTAAGGCAGGCATTTAAGGCAAGCAATTAAGGCAGGGAGTAAAGAAAGCCAATTAAGGCAAGCGATTAATGCAGGCAATTAAAGCAGGCAGCCAATAAAGGCTGGTAATTAAGGAATGTAATTAAGGCAGGCTATTAAGGCAGGCAATTAAGGCAAGCAATTAAGGATGGCAATTAAAGCAGGCTATTAATGCAGGCAAATAAGGCAGGCATTCAAGGAAGGCAATTAAGGCAAGCAATTAATGTAGCCAATTAAGGCAGGCATTTAAGTCAGGCAATAAAGGCATGCAATTAAGGCAGGTAAGTAAGGCAGGCAATTAAGGCAGGCAATTAAGGCAGACATTTTAGGCAGTCAATTAAGGCTGTAATTGAAGGCAGGCAATTAAATTAGGCAAATAATGCAGGTAATAAGGGAAAGCAATTAAGGCAGGCAATTAAGGCAGTCAATTAAGGCAAGCAATTAAGGCAGGTAGTAACAAAAGCCAATTAAGGCAGGCAATTAAGGCTGGCATTTAAAGCAGGCATCTAATTAAGGCTGGTTATTAAGGCATGCAATTAAGGCAGGCAATTAAGGCAGGCAATTAAGGCCAGCAATTAAGGATGGCAATTAAAGATTGCAATTAAGGAAGCCAATTAAGGCAGTCATGTAACGCAGCCATTAAGGCAGGCAATTAAGGCAAGCAATTAAGGCAGGTAGTAAATAAAGCCAATTAAGGCAGGCAGCCAATTAAGGCTGGTAATTAGGGCATGCAATTAAGGCAGGCAATTATGGCAGGCAATTAAGGCAGGCATTTAAGGAAGGCAACCAATTAAGGCTAGTAATTAAGGCATGCAATTAAGGCAGGCAATAAAGGCAGGCAATTATGGCATGCAATTAAGGATTGCAATTAAAAAAAGCAATAAAGGCAGGCAATTAAGGCGGCAATTAAGGCATGCAATTAAGGCAGTTAGTTAAGAAAGCTAATTAAGGGAGGCAATTAAGGCAGGCAGCCAATAAAGGCTGGTAATTAAGGCATGTAATTAAGGAAGGCAATTAAGGCAGGCAATTAAGGCAAGCAATTAAGGATGGCAATTAAGGCAGCCAATTAAGGGATGCAATTAAGGCAGCCAATAAAGGCAGGCAATTAAAGCAGGCAATTATGGCAGGCAATTAAGGCAGTAAATTAAGGCAGACAATTAAGGCAGGCAATTAAGGCTGGCAATCAACACAGGCAATTAAGGCTTGAAAATAATGCAGGTAATTAGGGAAGGCAATTAAGGCAGCCAATTAAGGCAGGCAGTTAAGGCAAGCAATTAAGGCAGGTAGTAAAGAAAGCCAATTAAGGCAGGCAATTAAAGCAGGCAGCCAATTAAGGCTGGTAATTAATACATGCAATTAAGGCAGGCAATTAAGTCAGTCAATTAAGGCAGACAATTAAGGCAGGCAATAAGGCAGGCAATCTATAAATTCAATTAAGGAAGGCAGCCAATTAAGGCTGGTAATTAAGGCATGCAATTAAGGCAGGCAATTAAGGCAGGCAATTAAGGCAAAAAATTAAGGATTGCAATTAAGGCAGTCAATAAAGGAATGCCATTAAGGCAGGCAATTAAAGCAGGCATTTATGGCAGGCAATTAAGGCAGTCAATTAAGGCAGACAATTAAGGCAGGCAATTAAGGCAGGTAGTAAAAAAAGCCAATTAAGGCAGGCAGCCAATTAAGGCTGGTTATTAAGGCAGGCAATTAAGGCAGGCAATTAAGGCAGGCAATCATGAAATGCAATTAAGGCAGGCAATTAAGTCAGGCAATTAAAGCAGGCAATTATGGCCGGCAATTAAGGCAGTCAATTAAGGCAGATAATTAAGGCAGGCAATTAAGGCTGGCAATGAAGGAAGGCTATGAATGCAAGAAATTAATGTAGCCAATTAAGGCAGGCAATTAGGGCAGGCAAATAGTGCAGGTAATTAGGGAAGACAATTAAGGAAGGCAATTAAGGCAGGCAAATAATGCCGGTAATTAGGGAAGGCAATTAAGGAAGGCAATTAAGGCAGGCAATTAATGCAGGCAATTAATGCAGGCAAATAAGGCAGGCAATCAAGGAAGGCAATTAAGGCAAGCAATTAATGTAGCCAATTAAGGCAGGCAATTATGGCAGGCAGGCAATTAAGACTGGTAATTAAGGCAGGTAAATAAGGCTGGCAATTTAGGCAGGCAATTAAGGCAGGCAATTAAGACAGGCAATTAAAGCAGGCAATAAAGGCAGGCAATTAAGGCTGGCAATTAAGGTAGGCAATTAAGGCTGGCAATTAAGGCAGGCAAATAATGCAGGTAATTAATGCAGGCAATTAAGGCAGGCAATTAGGGCAGGCAATTAATGCAGGCAAATACGGCAGGCAATTAAGGTAGGCAAATAATGCAGGTAAATCGGGAAGGCAATTAAGGCAGGCAATTAAAGCAGGCAATTAAGGCAAGCAATTAAGGCAGGTAGTTTAGAAAGCCAATTAAGACAGGCAATTAAGGCAGGCAGCCAATTAAGGCTGGTAATTGAGGCATGCAATTAAGGCAGGCAATTAAGCCAAGCAATTAAGGCAGGCAATTAAGGATGGCAATTAAGGCAGCCAATTAAGGAATGCAATTAAGTCAGCCAATTAAGGCAGGCGATTAAGGCAGTCAGCCAATTAAGGCTGGTAATTAAGGCATGCAATTAAGGTAGGCAAAAAATGCATGTAATTACGGAAGGCAATTAAGGCAGGCAATTAAGGCAGGCAATTAAGGCAAGCAATTAAGAATAGCAATTAAGGCAGCCAAATTAGGAATGCAATTAAGGCAGCCAATTAAGTCAGGAAATTAAGGCAGGCAATTAAAGCAGGCAATTACGGCAGGCAATTAATGCAGGCAATTAAGGCAGGCAATCAAGGAAGGGAATTAAGGCAAGAAATTAATGTAGCCAGTTAAGGCTGGTATTTAAGGCATGCAATTAAGGCAGGCAATTAAGGCAGGCAATCAAGAAAGGCAATTAAGGCAGGCAATTAAGGCAGACAATTAAAGAAGCAATTAAGGCTGGCAATGAAGGCAGGTAAAGGTAGGCAAATAATGCAGGTAATTAGGGAAGGCAATTAATGCAGGCAATTAAGGCAGGCAATTAAGGCAGACAATTAAGGCAGGCAATTAAGGCTGGCAATGAAGGCAATCAATTAAGGCAGGCAGGCAAATAAAACTGGCAATGAAGGCAGGCTATTAAGGTAGGCAAATATAGCAGGTAATTAGGGAAGGCAATTAAGGCATGCAATTAAGGCAGGCAATAAAGGCAAGCAATTAATGCAGGCAATTAAGGCAGGCAATCAAGGAAGGGAATTAAGGCAAGAAATTAATGTAGCCAGTTAAGGCTGGTATTTAAGGCATGCAATTAAGGCAGGCAATTAAGGCAGGCAATCAAGAAAGGCAATTAAGGCAGGCAATTAAGGCAGACAATTAAAGAAGCAATTAAGGCTGGCAATGAAGGCAGGTAAAGGTAGGCAAATAATGCAGGTAATTAGGGAAGGCAATTAATGCAGGCAATTAAGGCAGGCAATTAAGGCAAGCTATTAAGGCAGGTAGTAAAGATAGCCAATTAATGCATGCAATTAAGGCAGGCAATTAAGGCAGGCAATTAAGGCAGGCAATTTAGGCAGACAATTTAGGCAGGCAATCAAGTAAGGCAATTAAGGCAGGAAATTAAGGCAGGCAATTAAGGCAGACAATTAAGACAGGCAATTAAGGCAGGCAATGAAGGCAGGCAATCAAGGTAGTCAAATAATGCGGGTTATTAGGAAAGGCAATTAGGCAAGCAATTAAGGCAGGCATTTAAGGCAAGCAATTAAGGCAGGGAGTAAAGAAAGCCAATTAAGGCAGTCGATTAATGCAGGCAATTAAGGCAAGCAGCCATTTAAGGCTGGTAATTAAGGCATGCAATTAAGGCAGCCAATTAAGGCAGGCAATTAAGGCAGGAAATTAAGGCAAGCAATTAAGGTTGGCAATTAAGGAATGCAATTAAGGCAGCCAATTAAGGCAGTCACATAAGGCAGGCAATTAAGGCAGGCAATAAAGGCAGGCAATCAAGAAAGGCAATTAAGGCAGGCAAAAAAGGCACGCAATCAAGGCAGGAAGTATAGAAAGCCAATTAAGGCTGGCAGCCAATTAAGACTGGTAATTAAGGCATGCAATTAAGGCAGGCAATTAAGGCAGTTAATTAAGGCAGGCAAATAATGCAAGTAATTTGGTAAGGCAATTAAGGCAAGCTATTAAGGCAGGTAGTAAAGATAGCCAATTAAGGCAGTCAATAAGGGAGCCAATTAAGGCATGCAATTAAAGCAGGCTATTAAGGCAGGCAATTAAAGCAGGCAATTAAGGAAGGCAATCAAGTAAGGAAATTAAGGTAGGCAATTAAGGCAGGCAATTAAGGCAGACAATTAAGACAGGCAATTAAGGCAGGAAATTAAGGCAGGCAATTAAGGCAGGAAATTAAGGCAGGAAATTAAGGCAGACAATTAAGACAGGCAATTAAGGCTGGCAATGAAGGCAGGCAATTAAGGTAGTCAAATAATGCAGGTAATTAGGGAAGGCAATTAGGCAAGCAATTAAGGCCTGCAATTAATGCAGGCAATTAAGGCAGCAAATCAAGGAAGGCAATTAAGGCATGCAATTAATGTAGCCAAATAAGGCAGTTTATTAAGGCAGGCAAATAATGCAAGTAATTTGGTAAGGCAATTAAGGCAAGCTATTAAGGCAAGTAGTAAAGATAGCCAATTAAGGCATGCAAATAAGGCAGGCAATTAAGGCATGCAATTAAGGCAGGCAATTAAGGCAGACAATTAAGACAGGCAATTAAGGCAGGCAATTAAGGCAAGCAATAAATGTAGCCAATTAAGGCAGGCAATTAAGGCAGGCAAATAATGCAGGTAATTTGGTAAGGCAATTAAGGCAGGCAATTAAGGCAAGCAATAAATGTAGCCAATTAAGGCAGTCGATTAATGCAGGCAATTAAGGCAGGCAGCCATTTAACGCTGGTAATTAAGGCAGGCAATTAAGGCAGGCAATTAAGGCAAGCAATTAAGGTTGGCAATTAAGGAATGCAATTAAGGCAGCCAATTAAGGCAGTCACGTAAGGCAGGCAATTAAGGCAGGCAATAAAGGCAGGCAATCAAGAAAGGCAATTAAGGCAGGCAATTAAGGAAGCAAATAATGCAGGTAATCAGGGAAGTCAATTATGGCAGGCAATTAAGGCAGGAAATTAAGGCAAGCAATCAAGGCAGGAAGTATAGAAAGCCAATTAAGGCTGGCAGCCAATTAAGACAGGTAATTAAGGCATGCAATTAAGGCAGGAAATTAAGCCAGGCAATTAAGGCAAGCAATTAAGGTTGGCAATTAAGGAAGCCATTTAAGGAATGCAATTTAGGCAGCCAATTAAGGCAGGCAATTAAGGCAGGCAATTATAGCAGGCAATTTTGGGAGGCAATAAAGGTAGGCACTTATGGCAAGCAGTTAAGGATGGCAATTAAGGCAGGCAATTAGGCTGGCAATGAAGGCAAGCAATTAAGGAAGCAAATAATGCAGGTTATTAGGGAAGTCAATTATGGCAGACAATTAAGGCAGGCAATAAAGGCTGGCAATGAAGGTAGGCAATTAAGGAAGCAAATAATGCAGGTTATTAGGGAAGTCAATTATGGCAGACAATTAAGGCAGGCAATTAAGGCAAGCAATCAAGGCAGGTAGTATAGAAAGACAATTAAGGCTGATAGCCAATTAAGACTGGTAAATAAGGCATGCAATTAAGGAAGGTAATTAAGGCAGGAAATTAAGGCAGCTAATTAAGGAATGCAATTAAGGCAGGCAATTAAGGCAAGCAATTAAGGTAGGCAATAAAGGCAGGCAATCAAGAAAGGCAATTAGGGCAGGCAATTAAGGCAGGCAATTAAGGCAGGCAATTATGGCAGGCAATAAGGCAGTCAATTTAGGCAGACAATTAAGGCTGGCAATGAAGGCAGGCAATTAAGGTAGGCAAAAATTGCAGGTAATTAGGGAAGGCAATTATGGCAGGCAATTAAGGCAGGGAATTAAAGCAGGCAATTATGGCAGGCAATTAAGGCAGTCAATTAAGGCAGACAATTAAGGCAGGTAATTAAGGCATGCAATGAAGGCAGGCGATTAAGGTAGGCAATTAAAGCAGGCAATTAATCCAGTCCGCAGTTCGCAGATCGCAGTTTGTAGATTGAAGTTTGCATAGTTCGCATTTCGCTGTTTGCAGTTAGCATTTAGCATTTTGCAGATCGCAGTTCGCGGTTTACAGTTCCCAGTTTAGTGTTCTCAGTTCGAAGTTTGCAGTTTAGAGTTTGCAGTTCCATTCCACTATGTGGTTCGCAATTCATAGGTTTGGATTTCGCAATTTGCAGTTCCCAGTTCGCAGTTCGCAGTTGCAGTTCTCAGTTCGCAAATTGCTGTTCTAAGTTTGCAGTTTGCAGTTTGCAGTTTGCAGTTAGCAGTTCGCAGGGCGCAGTTGGCGGTTTGCAGTTCGAAATTCGCATTTTGCAGTTCGCTTTTTGCAGTTCGCGTATTTAATTTCGCAGTGTGCAGTTTGCAAACTGCCGTTTGCGGTTTGCGGTTTGCAGTTTAGAGTTTTAATTTTGCAATTTGCTGTTCGCAGTTTGCAGTTTTAGTTTGCAGTGCGCAGTTCACAGATTTTTCGTAGGTCGTAGGTTGACATTTCGCATTTTCAGTTGGTAGTTAGCAGTTTGCAGTTGGTAATTCGCATTTCGCATTTCGCAGTTATCAGTTCGTGGTTTGCAGTTCGAAGTTTGCAGTAATCAGTTCGCAGTTTTAGTCTGTAGTTTATGGTTTGCAGGACGCAGTTTGCAGTTCGCAGTTCTTAGGTTTTTATTTCGCATTTTGCCGTTCGTAGTTTGTAGTTTGCAGTCTGCAGTTCAAAGTTCGTAGGTTTGCATTTTGCAATTTGGAGTTCTCAGTTTAGAGTTTGCTGTTTGCAGTTCGTTACTGCAGTTCGCTCTTTGTGGTTTGGGGTTTGCTGTTTGAATTTACGGATTGAAGTTTTCAGTTTGCGGTAGGCATTATGCAGTTGGCAGTTTGCAGACAGCAGTTTACAGTTCGCAGTTTGCAGTTCGTAATTTGCAGTTTGCAGTTTGAATTTTGCTGTTTGCAGTTTTCAATAGGCAGTTCGCGGTTTGCAGTTCGCATTTTGCCGTTCGTAGTTTAACATTTCTCAAATTGCAATTTGCAGTTTGCAGTACGCAGTTTGCAGTTCTTGGTTCTCATATTGCAAATTGCTGTTTGCAGTTCACAATTCGCAGTTTGCAGTTCGCTGTTTGTGTTTCGAATTACACAGTTTGCAGATTGCAGTTCGGAAATCACAAATCGCAGTTTGTGGTTTACGGTTTAAGGTTTGAGGTTTGCGTTTTGCGTTTTGTGGTTTGTAGTTTGCGTTTTGCAGTGTGCGGTTTACATCTCGTAGTTCGCAGTTCGCATTTTGCGGTTCACTGTTTGAAGTTTGCCTTTTACGGTTTGGGGTTTACAGTTTGCATTTTTGATTTTACAATTTCCAGTACGCAGTTTGCAGTTGACAATTCACAGTTTGCAGTTTGCCGTTCGCAGTCTGCAGTTCGCAGTTTTTAGTCTTCAATTCGCAGATTGCATTTGGTAGTTCGCAGTTTTCTTTTCGCAATTTTTATTTCGCAGTTTGCAGTTCACATTTCGCAGTCTGATGTTAGCAGTTTGCAGTCCGCTGTTCGCAGTTTGCATTTCACAGCTTGCAGTTCGCTTATTGCTTTTCGCATTTTGAAGCAGTTGACAAATATCTGTTTGCAGTGCGCAGTTCACAGTTTTTTTGTTCGCAGTTCACAGTTCAACATTTCACAGTTTGCAGAAGGTAGTTAGCAGTTTGTACTTTGCAATTCGTATTACGCAGTTCGCACGTTGCAGTTCGCGGTTTGCAGTTCTAAGTTCGCACTTTGCAGTTTTTATGTTAGCGGTTCGCAGTTGTAGGGTTGCATTACGCAGTTTGCAGTTCGCAGTTTGTAGGTTCGCATTTCGCTGTTTTCATTTCGCAAATTAAAGTTCGCTGTTTGCAGTTCGCAGTTCGCAGTTGGCAATTCGTAGTCTACAGTTCATAGTTAGCAGTCCGCAGTTTGCAGTTTGCAATTTTAAATTTTGCGGTTCGCAGTTCGTAGGTTTCCATTTCGCAATTTGGAGTTCGCTGTTTGCAGTTTGCAGATCGCAGTTCATTGTCTGCATTTCGCTCTTTGTGGTTTAAGGTTTGCGGTTTTCGTTTTGTGGTTGGCATTTTGCAGATTGCAGTTTGTAGTTTTCAATTGGCAGTTCGAAGTTTGCAGTACGCATTTCGCAGTTCGTAGTTGGATTTCGCAGATTGCAGTTTGCATTTACTGTTTGCAGATTCCTGTTTGAAGTTTGTGGTTTGTGGTTTGCGGATTGCAGTTTTCAGTTCGCAGTTAGCAATTCGCTGTTTGCAGTTCGCTTATAGCAATTTGCAGTTAGATGTTTAAAAATTGCAATTTTTGGTTTACGGTTTGCAGTCTTCAGTTTGCATTTTGTAATTTGCAGTTTGCAGTTTGCATTTCGAAGATTGCAGTTCGCAGATTGCTGTTCAAAGTTCGTTGGTTCGTATCCCAAGGTTTGCAGTATGCAGTTCTCAGTGTGCAATTTGCTGTTTCGAAATTTAGTAGTTCGCAGTTTGAAGAACGCGGTTTGCAGTTCATAGTATACAATTCTCAGTTCGCAATTTGCTGTTCGCAGTTGGCAGTTCGCAGTTTGCTGTTCGCAGTTGGCAGTTCGCAGTATGCTGTTCGCTGTGCGTGGTTTGGCATTTCGCAATTTTACATTTCGCCGATTGAAGTTTGCAATTTTCAGTTCGCATTTCATGTTTGCATAGTATGCATTTCGCCGTTCGTTGTATGCAATGGTTTCCTTTTTGCGATTGGCATTTATCAGTTCGCAGTTTGCAGTTCGTAAATTGCATTTTGCAGTGTGCAGTTTGCATTTTGCCGTTCGCATTCTGCAGTTCGCTATATGCAGTCTGCAATTCGCAGATCGCAGTTGGCAGTTCGCAATTTGCAGATCTCAGTTTGCATTTCACAGTTTGAAGTACGCTTATTATATTTCGAAATTTAATGAAGTTTGCTAATATGAATTTTTTGTTTGCGTTTTGTAGTTTGCAGTTCTTATTTTGCGCTTTGCAGTTCTTCATTGATCAGTTAATTAAGGCTAGTAATTAAGGCATGCAATTAAGGCAGGCAATTAAATCAGG
This sequence comes from Bacillus rossius redtenbacheri, assembly GCF_032445375.1. NCBI lineage: Eukaryota > Metazoa > Arthropoda > Insecta > Phasmatodea > Bacillidae > Bacillus > Bacillus rossius. The sequence continues at coordinate 310,605 of NW_026962382.1, forward strand.
CAATTAAGGCAGGCAATTAAGGCAGACATTTTAGGCAGTCAATTAAGACTGTAATTGAAGGCAGGCAATGAAATTAGGCAAATAATGCAGGTAATAAGGGAAAGCAATTAAGGCAGGCAATTAAGGCAGTCAATTAAGGCAAGCAATTAAGGCAGGTAGTAACGAAAGCCAATTAAGGCAGGCAATTAAGGCTGGCATTTAAAGCAGGCATCTAATTAAGGCTGGTAATTAAGGCAAGCAATTAAGGCAGGCAATTAAGGCAGGCAATTAAATCAGGCAATTAAGGCAGCCAATTAAGGCAGGCAATAAAGGCAGGCAATAAAGGCAAGCAATTAAGGATGGCAATTAAGGCAGCCAATTAAGGCAGGCAATAAAGGCAGCAAATCGAGGAAGGCAATTAAGGCAAGCAATTAATTTAGCCAATTAAGGCAGGCAATTAAGGCAGGCAAATAATGCAGTTAATTTGGTAAGGCAATTAGGGCAAGCAATTAAGGCAGGTTGTAAAGATAGCCAATTAAGGCAGCCAATTAAGGCATGCAATTAAGGCAGGCAATTAAGGCAGGCAATTAAGGCAGGCAATAAAGGCAGGCAATCAAGTAAGGCAATTAAGGCAGGCAATTAAGGCAGACAATTAAGACAGGCAATTAAGGCTGGCAATTAAGGCAAGCAATTAATGTAGCCAATTAAGGCAGGCAAATAATGCAGGTAATTTGGTAAGGCAATTAAGGCAGGCAATTAAGGCAAGCAATTAAGGCAGGTAGTAAAGAAAGCCAATTAAGGCAGTCAATTAAGGTAGGCAATTAAGACAGGCAATTAAAGCAGGCTATTAAGGCAGGCAAATAAGGCAGGCATTCAAGGAAGGCAATTAAGGCAAGCAATTAATGTAGCCAATTAAGGCAGGCATTTAAGTCAGGCAAAAAAGGCATTCAATTAAGGCAGGTAATTAAGGCAGGCAATTAAGGCAGGCAATTAAGGCAGACATTTTAGGCAGTCAATTAAGACTGTAATTGAAGGCAGGCAATGAAATTAGGCAAATAATGCAGGTAATAAGGGAAAGCAATTAAGGCAGGCAATTAAGGCAGTCAATTAAGGCAAGCAATTAAGGCAGGTAGTAACGAAAGCCAATTAAGGCAGGCAATTAAGGCTGGCATTTAAAGCAGGCATCTAATTAAGGCTGGTAATTAAGGCAAGCAATTAAGGCAGGCAATTAAGGCAGGCAATTAAATCAGGCAATTAAGGCAGCCAATTAAGGCAGGCAATAAAGGCAGGCAATAAAGGCAAGCAATTAAGGATGGCAATTAAGGAAGCCAATTAAGGCAGGCAATAAAGGCAGGCAATCGAGAAAGGCAATTAAGGTAGGCAAATAATGCAGGTAATTAGGGAAGGCAATTAAGGCAGGCAATTAAGGCAGGCAATTAAGGCAAGCAATTAAGGCAGGTAGTTTAGAAAGCCAATTAAGACAGGCAATTAAGGCAGGCAGCCAATTAAGGCTGGTAATTAAGGCATGCAATTAAGGCAGGCAATTAAGCCAGGCAATTAAGGCATCCAATTAAGGATGGCAATTGAGGCAGCAAATTTAGGAATGCAATTAAGGCAGCCAATTAAGGCAGGCAATTAAGGCAGGCAATTACGGCAGGCAATTAGGGCAGGCAATTAGGAAGTCAATTAAGGCAGACTATTAAGGCAGGCAATTAAGTCTGGCAATGAAGGCAGGCTATTAGGTTAGGCAAATAATGCAGGTAATTAGGGAAGGCAAATAAGGCAGGCAATTAAGGAAAGCAATTAAGGCAATCTATTTAGGCGGGTAGTAAAGAAAGCCAATTAAGGCAAGCGATGAAGGCAGGCAATTAAGGCAGGCAATTAAGGCAGGCAATTAAGGAAAGCAATTAAGGCAGGTAATAAAGAAAGCCAATTAAGGCAGGCGATTTAGACAGGCAATTAAGGCAGGCAGCCAATTAAGGCAGACAATTGAGGCAGACAATTAAGACAGGCCATTAAGGCAGGCAATGAAGGCAGGCAATTAAGGTAGTCAAATAATGCAGGTAATTAGGAAAGGCAATTAGGCAAGCAATTAAGGCAGGCATTTAAGGCAAGCAATTAAGGCAGGGAGTAAAGAAATCCAATTAAGGCAAGCGATTAATGTAGCCAATTAAGGCAGGCATTTAAGTCAGGCAATAAAGGCATGCAATTAAGGCAGGTAATTAAGGGAGGCAATTAAGGTAGTCAAATAATGCAGGTAATTAGGAAAGGCAATTAGGCAAGCAATTAAGGCAGGCATTTAAGGCAAGCAATTAAGGCAGGGAGTAAAGAAAGCCAATTAAGGCAAGCGATTAATGCAGGCAATAAAGGCATGCAATTAAGGCAGGTAATTAAGGGAGGCAATTAAGGCAGGCAATTAAAACAGACATTTTAGGCAGTCAATTAAGGCTGTAATTGAAGGCAGGCAATTAAATTAGGCAAATAATGCAGGTAATAAGGGAAAGCAATTAAGGCAGGCAATAAAGGCAGTCTATTAAGGCAAGCAATTAAGGCAGGTAGTAACAAAAGCCAATTAAGGCAGGCAATTAAGGCTGGCATTTAAAGCAGGCATCTAATTAAGGCTGGTTATTAAGGCATGCAATTAAGGCAGGCAATTAAGGCAGGCAATTAAGGCAAGCAATTAAGGATGGCAATTATAGATTGCAATTAAGGAAGCCAATTAAGGCAGTCATGTAACGCAGCCATTAAGGCAGGCAATTAAGGCAAGCAATTAAGGCAGGTAGTAAATAAAGCCAATTAAGGCAGGCAGCCAATTAAGGCTGGTAATTAGGGCATGCAATTAAGGCAGGCAATTACGGCAGGCAATTAAGGCAGGCATTTAAGGCAGGCAACCAATTAAGGCTAGTAATTAAGGCATGCAATTAAGGCAGGCAACAAAGGCAGGCAATTATGGCATGCAATTAAGGATTGCAATTAAAAAAAGCAATAAAGGCAGGCAATTAAGGCGGCAATTAAGGCAAGCAATTAAGGCAGTTAGTTAAGAAAGCTAATTAAGGGAGGCAATTAAGGCAGGCAGCCAATAAAGGCTGGTAATTAAAGCATGTAATTAAGGAAGGCAATTAAGGCAGGCAATTAAGGCAAGCAATTAAGGATGGCAATTAAGGCAGAAAATTTAGGAATGCAATTAAGGCAGCCAATTAAGGCAGGCAATTAAAGCAGGCAGCCATTTAAGGCTGGTAATTAAGGCATGCAATTAAGGCAGCCAATTAAGGCAGGCAATTAAGGCAGGCAATTAAGGCAGGCAGCCATTTAAGGCTGGTAATTAAGGCATGCAATTAAGGCAGCCAATTAAGGCAGGCAATTAAGGCAGGCAATTAAGGCAGGCAATTAAGGCAAGCAATTAAGGTTGGCAATTAAGGAATGCAATTAAGGCAGGCAATTAAGGCAGGCAATTAAGGCAGGCAGCCAATTATGGCTGGTAATTAAGGCATGCAATTAAGGCAGGCAATTTAGGCAGGCAATTTAGACAAGCAATTAAGGCAGGTAGTTTAGAAAGCCAATAAAGACAGGCAATTAAGGCAGGCAGCCAATAAAGGCTGGTAATTAAGGCATGCAATTAAGGCAGGCAATTAAGCCAGGCAATTAAGGCAAGCAATTAAGGATGGCAATTAAGGCAGCCAATTTAGAAATGCAATTAAGGCAGCCAATTAAGGCAGGCGATTAAGGCAGGCAGCCAATTAAGGCAGGTAATTAAGGCATGCAATTAAGGCAGGCAATTAAGGCAGGCAATAAAGGCAGACAATTAAGGCAGGCAATTAAGTCTGGCAATGAAGGCAGGCAATTAAGGCAGGCAGGCAAATAAGACTGGTATTTAAGGAGGCAATAAAGGTAGGCAAATAATGCAGGTAATTAGGGAAGACAATTAAGGCAGGCATTTAAGCCAGGCAATTAAGGGAAGCAATTAAGGATGGCAATTAAGGCAGCCAATTAGGGCTGGTAATTAAGGCATGCAATTAAGGCAGGCAATTTATGCAGGCAATTGAGGCAGGCAATTAAGACAGGCAATTAAACAAGGCAATAAAGGAAGGCAATTAAGGCAGGCAATTAAGGCAGGCAATTAAGGCAGGCAATAAAGGCAGGCAATCAAGAAAGGCAATTAAGGCAGGCAATTGAGGCAGGCAATTATGGCAGGCAATTATGGCAGGCAATTAAGGCAGTCAATTAAGGCAGACAATTCAGGCAGGCAATTAAGGAATGATATGAAACCAGGCAATTAAGGTAGGCAAATAATGCAGGTAATAAGGGAAGGCAATTAAGGCAGGCAATTTAGGCAGGCAATTAAGGCAGGCAATTAAGGCAAGCAATTAAGGCAGGTAGTTAAGAAAGACAATTAAGGCAGGCAATTAAGGCAGGCAGCCAATTAAGGCTGGTAATTTTAGTATGCAATTAAGGCAGGCAATTAAGCCAGGCAATTAAGGCAAGCAATAAAGGATGGCAATTAAGGCAGCAAATTTAGGAATGCAATTAAGGAAGCCAATAAGGCAGGAAATTAAGGCAGGCAATTAAAGCAGGCAATTACGGCAGGCAATTAAGTCAATCAATTAAGGCAGACAATTAAGGCAGGCAATTAAGGCTGGCAATGAAGGCAGGCTATTAAGGTAGGCAAATATGCAGGTAATTAGGGAAGGCAATTAAGGCATGCAATTAAGGCAGGCAATAAAGGCAAGCAATTAAGGATGGCAATTAAGGCAGCCAATTAAGGCAGGCAATAAAGGCAGGCAATAAAGGCAAGCAATTAAGGATGGCAATTATGGCAGCCAATTAAGGCAGGCAATTAAGGCAGGCAATCGAGAAAGGCAATTAAGGTAGGCAAATAATGCAGGTAATTTTGGGAAGGCAATTAAGGGAAGCAATTAAGGCAGGCAATTTAGGCAAGCAATTAAGGCAGGTAGTTTAGAAAGCCAATTAAGACAGGCAATTAAGGCAGGCAGCCAATTAAAGCTGGTAATAAAGGCATGCAATTAAGGCAGACAATTAAGGCAAGCAATCAAGGATGGCAATTAAGGCAGCAAATTTAGGAATGCAATTAAGGCAGCCAATTAAGGCAGGCAATAAAGGCAGGCAATTAGCACAGGCAATTAAGGCAGGCAATAAAGGCAGGCAATCAAGAAATGCAATTAAAGCAGGCAATTAAGGCAGGCAATTAAAGTAGGCAATTATGGCAGGCAATTAAGGCAGTCCATTTAGGCAGACAATTAAGGCAGGTTATTAAGGCTGGCAATGAAAGCAGGCTGTTAAAAGTAGGCAAATAATGTAGGTAATTAGGGAAGGCAATTAAGGCAGGCAATTAAGGCAGGCAATTAAGGCAAGCTATTTAGGCAGGTAGTAAAGAAAGCCAATTAAGACAGGCAATTAAGGCAGGCAGCCAATTAAGGCTGTTAATTAAAGCATGCAATTAAGACAGGCAATTAAGCCAGGCAATTAAGGCAAGCAATTAAGGATGACAATTAAGGCAGCAAATTTAGCAATGCAATTAAGGCAGCCAATTAAGGCAGGCAATTATGGCAGGCAATTACGGCAGGCAATTAGGCAGTCAATTAAGGCAGACTATTAAGGCAGGCAATTAAGTCTGGCAATGAAGGCAGGCTATTAGGTTAGGCAAATAATGCAGGTAATTAGGGAAGGCAATTAAGGCAGGCAATTAAAACAAGCAATTAAGGCAATCAATTAAGGCAGGCAATTAAGGCTGGCAATGAAGGCAGGCTATTAAGGCAAGCAATTAAGGATGGCAATGAAAGGCAGCCAATTAAGGCAGGCAGTAAAGGCAGGCAATTAAGGCAAGCAATTAAATATGGCAATTAATGCAGCCAATTAACGCAGGCAATAAAGGCAGGCAATCGAGAAAGGCAATTAAGGTAGGCAAATAATGCACGTAATTAGGGAAGGCAATTAAGGCAGGCAATTAAGGCAGGCAATTAAGGCAAGCAATTAAGGCAGGTAGTTTAGAAAGCCAATTAAGACAGGCAATTTAGGCAGGCAGCCAATTAAGGCTGGTAATAAGGGCATGCAATTAAGGCAGGCAATTAAGCCAGGCAATTAAGGCAAGCAATTAAGGATGGCAATTAAGGCAGCAAATTTAGGAATGCAATTAAGGCAGCCAATTAAGGCAGGCAATTAAGGCAAGCAATTACGGCAGGCAATTAGGCAGTCAATTATGGCAGACTATTAAGGCAGGCAATTTTAGTCTGGCAATGAAGGCAGGCTATTAGGTTAGGCAAATAATGCAGGTAATTAGGAAAGGAAATTAAGGCAGGCAATTAAGACAAGCAATTAAGGCAATCTATTTAGGCGGGTAGTAAAGAAACCCAATTAAGGCAAGCGATTAAGGCAGGCAATTAAGGCAGGCAGCCAATTAAGGCAGGTAAATAAGGCTGGCATTTTAGGCAGACAATTGAGGCAGTCAATTAAGACAGGCAATTAAAGCAAGCAATGAAGGCAGGCAATTAAGGCAGGCAATTAAGGCAGGCAATTAAGGAAAGCAATTAAGGCAGGTAATAAAGAAAGCCAATTAAGGCAGGCGATTTAGACAGGCAATTAAGGCAGGCAGCCAATTAAGGCTGGTAATAAAGGAATGCAATTAAGGCAGGCAATTAAGGCAGGCAATTAAGGCAGGCAATTTAGTCAGAAAATTAAGACAGACAATTAAGGCAGGCAATTATGCAAGCAATTAATGTAGCCAATTAAGGCAGGCAATTAAGGCAGGCAATTATGGCAGGCAAATAAAGCAGGTAATTTGGTAAGGCAATTAAGGCAGGCAATGAAGGCAGGCAATTAAGGGAGTCAAATAATGCAGGTAATTAGGAAAGGCAATTAGGCAAGCAAATAAGGCAGGCATTTAAGGCAAGCAATTAAGGCAATGAGTAAAGAAAGCCAATTAAGGCAGGCGATTAATGCAGGCAATTTAGGCAGGCAGCCAATTAAGGCTAGTAATTAAGGCATGCAATTAAGGCAGGCAATTAAATCAGGCTATTAAGGCAGGCAATTAAGGCAGGCAATTAAGGTAGGAAATTAAGGCCGACAATTAAGACAGGCAATTAAGGCTGGCAATGAAGGCAGACAATTAAGGTAGTCAAATAATGCAGGTAATTAGGGCAGACAATTAAGGCAATTAATTAAGGCCTACAATTAATGCAGGCAATTAAGGCAGGCAATTAATTTAGCCAATTAAGGCAGGCAATTAAGGCAGGCAAATAATGCAGTTAATTTGGTAAGGCAATTAGGGCAAGCAATTAAGGCAGGTTGTAAAGATAGCCAATTAAGGCATGCAATTAAGGCAGGCAATTAAGGCAGGCAATTAAGGCAGGCAATAAAGGCAGGCAATCAAGTAAGGCAATTAAGGCAGGCAATTAAGGCAGACAATTAAGACAGGCAATTAAGGCTGGCATTTAAGGCAAGCAATTAATGTAGCCAATTAAGGCAGGCAATAAAGGCAGGCAAATAATGCAGGTAATTTGGTAAGGCAATTAAGGCAGGCAATTAAGGCAAGCAATTAAGGCAGGTAGTAAAGAAAGCTAATTAAGGCAGTCAATTAAGGTAGGCAATTAAGACAGTCAATTAAAGCAGGCTATTAAGGCAGGCAAATAAGGCAGGCATTCAAGGAAGGCAATTAAGGCAAGCAATTAATGTAGCCAATTAAGGCAGGCATTTAAGTCAGGCAATAAAGGCATGCAATTAAGGCAGGTAATTAAGGCAGGCAATTAAGGCAGGCAATTAAGGCAGACATTTTAGGCAGTCAATTAAGGCTGTAATTGAAGGCAGGCAATGAAATTAGGAAAATAATGCAGGTAATAAGGGAAAGCAATTAAGGCAGGCAATTAAGGCAGTCAATAAAGGCAAGCAATTAAGGCAGGTAATAACGAAAGCCAATTAAGGCAGGCAATTAAGGCTGGCATTTAAAGCAGGCATCTAATTAAGGCTGGTAATTAAGGCATGCAATTAAGGCAGGCAACTAAGGCAGGCAATTAAGGCAGGCAATTAAGGGAAGCAATTAAGGATGGCAATTAAAGAATGCAATTAAGGAAGCCAATTAAGGCAGTCATGTAACGCAGCCATTAAGGCAGGCAATTAAGGCAAGCAATTAAGGCAGGTAGTAAATAAAGACAATTAAGGCAGGCAACCAATTAAGGCTGGTAATTAAGGCATGCAATTAAGGCAGGCAATTACGGCAGGCAGTTAAGGCAAGCATTTAAGGCAGGCAACCAATTAAGGCTAGAAATTAAGGCATGCAATTAAGGCAGGCAATAAAGGCAGGCAAATGTGGCATGCATTTAAGGATGGCAATTAAAAAAAGCAATAAAGGCAGGAAATTAAGGCGGCAATTAAGGCAAGCAATTAAGGCAGTTAGTTAAGAAAGCTAATTAAGGGAGGCAATTAATGCAGGCAGCCAATAAAGGCTGGTAATTAAGGCATGCAATTAAGGCAGGCAATTAAGGCAGGCAATTAAGGCAAGCAATTAAGGATGGCAATTAAGGCAGCCAATTAAGGAATGCCATTAAGGCAGCCAATAAAGGCAGGCAATTAAAGCAGGCAATTATGGCAGGCAATTAAGGCAGTAAATTAAGGCAGACAATTAAGGGAGGCAATTAAGGCTGGCAATCAACAAAGGCAATTAAGGCTTGAAAATAATGCAGGTAATTAGGGAAGGCAATTAAGGCAGCCAATTAAGGCAGGCAGTTAAGGCAAGCAATTAAGGCAGGTAGTAAAGAAAGCCAATTAAGGCAGGCAATTAAAGCAGGCAGCCAATTAAGGCTGGTAATTAATACATGCAATTAAGGCAGGAAATTAAGTCAGGCAATTAAGGCAGACAATTAAGGCAGGCAATAAGGCAGGCAATCAAGAAATGCAATTAAGGAAGGCAGCCAATTAAGGCTGGTAATTAAGGCATGCAATTAAGGCAGGCAATTAAGGCAAGCAATAAAGGATTGCAATTAAGGCAGTCAATAAAGGATTGCCATTAAGGCAGCCAATTAAGGCAGGCAATTAAAGCAGGCAATTATGGCAGGCAATTAAGGCAGTCAATTAAGGCAAACAATTAAGGCAGGCAATTAAGGCTGGCAATCAAGGCAGGCAATTAAAGAAGGCAAATAATGTTGGTAATTAGGGAAGGCAATTAAGGCAGGCAATTAAGGCAGGCAGTAAAGGCAAGCAATTAAGGCAGGTAGTAAAGAAAGCCAATTAAGTCTGGCAGCCAATTAAGGCTGGTAATTAAGGCAGGCAATTAAGGCAGGCAATCAAGAAATGCAATTAAGGCAGGCAATTAAGTCAGGCAATTAAAGCAGGCAATTATGGCCGGCAATTAAGGCAGTCAATTAAGGCAGACAATTAAGGCAGGCACTTAGGCTGGCAATGAAGGAAGGCTATGAATGCAAGAAATTAATGTAGCCAATTAAGGCAGGCAATTAGGGCAGGCAAATAGTGCAGGTAATTAGGGAAGACAATTAAGGAAGGCAATTAAGGCAGGCAAATAATGCAGGTAATTAGTGAAGGCAATTAAGGAAGGCAATTAAGGCAGGCAATTTAGGCAGGCAATTAATGCAGGCAAATAAGGCAGGCAATCATGGAAGGCAATTAAGGCAAGCAATTAATGTAGCCAATTAAGGCAGGCAATTAAAGCAGGCAGGCAATTAAGACTGGTAATTAAGGCAGGTAAATAAGGCTGGCAATTTAGGCAGGCAATTGAGGCAGGCAATTAAGACAGGCAATTTAGGCAGCAAATCAAGGAAGACAATTAAGGCATGCAATTAATGTAGCCAATTAAGGCAGGCAATTAAGGCAGGCAAATAATGCAGGTAATTTGCTAAGGCAATTAAGGCAGGCAATTAAGGCAAGCAATTAAGGCAGGTAGTTTAGAAAGCCAATTAAGACAGGCAATTAAGGCAGGCATTTAAGGCAGGCATCTAATTAAGGCTGGTAATAAAGACATGCTATTAATGCAGGCAATTAAAGCAGGCAATTAAGGCAGGCAATTGAGGCAGGCAATTAAGAAAGGCAATTAAAGCAGGCAATTAAGGCAGACAATTTAGGCAGGCAATTAAAGCAGGCAATTAAATCAGGCAATTAAGGCAAGCTATTAAGGATAGCAATTAAGGCAGTCAATTAAGGAATGCAATTAAGGCAGGCAATTAAGGCAGGCAATTAAAGACGGCAATTAGTGCAGGCAATCAAGGCAGGCAATTAAGGAAGGAAAAAGGCAGGCAATTAAGGCAGGCAATGATGGCAGGCAATAATGGCAGGCAATAATGGAAGGCAATTAAGGCAGTCAATTAAGGCAGACAATTAAGGCAGGCAATTAAGGCTGGCAATAAAGGTAGGCAATTAAAGCAGGAAATTCAAGCAGGCAATTTAGGCAGGCAATAAAGGCAGGCAATTAAGGCAGGCAATTAAGGCAGGCAATTAAGGCAGGCAATTAAAGCAGGCAATTAAGGCAGGCAATCAAGGCAGGCAATTAAGGAAGGAAAAAGTCAGGCAATTATGTCAGGCAATTAAGGCAGGCAATTAAGGCAAGCAATTAAGGCAGGTAGTTAAGAAAGCCAATTAAGGCAAGCAATTAAGGATGGCAATTAAGGCAGCCAATTTAGGAAAGCAATTAAGACAGGCAATTAAGGAAAGCAATTAAGGCAGGTAATAAAGAAAGCCAATTAAGGCAGGCGATTTAGGCAGGTAATTAAGGCAGGCAGCCAATTAAGGCTGGTAATTAAGGCATGCAATTTAGGCAGGCAATTAAGGCAGGCAATTAAGGCAGACAATTAAGGCAGCCAATTTAGGAATGCAATTAAGGCAGCCAATTAATGCAGGCGATTGAGGCAGGCAGCCAATTAAGGCTGGTAATTAAGGCATGCAATTAAGGCAGGCAATAAAGGCAGGCAATTAAGGCAGACAATTAAGGCAGGCAATTAAGGCAGCCAATTAAGGCAGGCGATTAAGGCAGGCAGCCAATTAAGGCTGGTAATTAAGGCATGCAATTAAGGCAGGCAATTAAGGCAGGCAATTAAGGCAGACAATTAAGGCAGGCAATTAAGCCAGGCAATTAGGCTGGCAATTAAGGCTGGCAATGAAGGCAGGCTAATGAGGTAGGCAAATAATGCAGGTAATTAGGGAAGGCAATTAAGGCAGGTAATTAAGGCAGGCAAATAATGCAGGTAATTTAGTAAGGCAATTAAGGCAGGCAATGAAGGCAGGCAATTAAGGTAGTCAAATAATGCAGGTAATTAGGAAAGGCAATTAGGCAAGCAAATAAGGCAGGCATTTAAGGCAAGCAATTAAGGCAGGGAGTAAAGAAAGCCAATTAAGGCAGGCGATTAATGCAGGCAATTAAGGCAGGCAGCCAATTAAGGCTGGTAATTAAGGCAAGCAATAGGGGAAGGAAATTAAGGCAGGCTATTAAGGCAGGCAATTAAGGCAGGCAATAAAGGCAGGAAATTAAGGCAGACAATTAAGACAGGCAATTAAGGCTGGCAATGAAGGCAGACAATTAAGGTAGTCAAATAATGCAGGTAATTAGGGAAGGCAATTAAGGCAAGCAATTAAGGAAAGCAAATAAGGCAGGTAATAAAGAATGCCAATTAAGGCAGCATATCAAGAAGGCAATTAAGGCATGCAATTAATGTAGATAATATACGCAGGCAATTAAGGCAGGCAAATAATGCAGGTAATTTGGTAAGGCAATTAAGGCAGGCAATAGAGGCAAGCAATTAAGGCAGGTAGTAAAGAAAGCCAATTAAGGCAGTCAATTAAGAAAGCCAATTAAGGCATGCAATTAAAGCAGACAATTAAGGCAGGCAATAAATGCAGGTAATTAGGAAAGGCAATTAGGCAGGCAATTAATGCAGGCAAATAAGGCAGGCAATCATGGAAGGCAATTAAGGGAAGCAATTAATGTAGCCAATTAAGGCAGGCAATTAAGGCAGGCATGCAATTAAGACTGGTAATTAAGGCAGGTAAATAAGGCTGGCAATTTACGCAGGCAATTGAGGCAGGCAATTAAGGCAGACATTTATGACAGGCAATTAAGGCAGGCAATGAAGGCAGGCAATTAAGGCAGGCAATTAAGGCAGGCAATTAAGACAGGCAATTAAGGAAAGCAAATAAGGCAGGTAATAAAGAATGCCAATTAAGGCAGGCGATTTAGGCAGGTAATTAAGGCAGGCAGCCAATTAAGGCTGGTTATTAATACATGCAATTAAGGCAGGCAATTAAGGCAGGCAATTAAGGCAGGTAATTAAGGCTGGTAATTAAGGCTGGTAATGAAGGCAGGCAAATAATGCAGGTAATTAGGGAAGGCAATTAAGGCAGGTAATTAAGGCAGGCAAATAATGCAGGTAATTTAGTAAGGCAATTAAGGCAGGCAATGAAGGCAGGCAATTAAGGTAGTCAAATAATGCAGGTAATTAGGAAAGGCAATTAGGCAAGCAAATAAGGCAGGCATTTAAGGCAAGCAATTAAGGCAGGGAGTAAAGAAAGCCAATTAAGGCAGGCGATTAATGCAGGCAATTAAGGCAGGCAGCCAATTAAGGCTGGTAATTAAGGCAAGCAATAGGGGAAGGAAATTAAGGCAGGCTATTAAGGCAGGCAATTAAGGCATGCAATAAAGGCAGGAAATTAAGGCAGACAATTAAGACAGGCAATTAAGGCTGGCAATGAAGGCAGACAATTAAGGTAGTCAAATAATGCAGGTAATTAGGGAAGGCAATTAAGGCAAGCAATTAAGGACTGCAATTAATGCAGACAATTAAAGCAGGCAATTAAGGCAGCAAATCAAGAAGGCAATTAAGGCATGCAATTAATGTAGATAATATACGCAGGCAATTAAGGCAGGCAAATAATGCAGGTAATTTGGTAAGGCAATTAAGGCAGGCAATAGAGGCAAGCAATTAAGGCAGGTAGTAAAGAAAGCCAATTAAGGCAGTCAATTAAGAAAGCCAATTAAGGCATGCAATTAAAGCAGACAATTAAGGCAGGCAATAAATGCAGGTAATTAGGAAAGGCAATTAGGCAGGCAATTAATGCAGGCAAATAAGGCAGGCAATCATGGAAGGCAATTAAGGGAAGCAATTAATGTAGCCAATTAAGGCAGGCAATTAAGGCAGGCAGGCAATTAAGACTGGTAATTAAGGCAGGTAAATAAGGCTGGCAATTTACGCAGGCAATTGAGGCAGGCAATTAAGGCAGACATTTATGACAGGCAATTAAGGCAGGCAATGAAGGCAGGCATTAAGGTAGTCAAATAATGCAGGTAATTAGGAAAGGCAATTAGGCAGGCAATAAAGGTTGGCATTAAAGCAGCCAATTAACAAATGCAATTAAAGAAGCCAATTAAGGCAGTCAATTAAGGTAGTCAATTAAGACAGGCAATTAAAGCAGGCTATTAAGGCAGGCAAATAAGGCAGGCATTCAAGGAAGGCAATTAAGGCAAGCAATTAATGTAGCCAATTAAGGCAGGCAATTAAGTCAGGCAATAAAGGCATGCAATTAAGGCAGGTAATTAAGGCAGGCAATTAAGGCAGGCAATTAAGGCAGACATTTAAGGCAGTCAATTAAGGCTGTAATTATAGACAGACAATTAAATTAGGCAAATAATGCAGGTAATGAGGGAAAGCAATTAAGGCAGGCAATTAAGGCAGTCAATTAAGGCAAGCAATTAAGGCAGGTAGTAACGAAAGCCAATTAAGGCAAGCAATTAAGGCAGGCAACCAATTAAAGCTTGTAATTAAGGCATGCAATTAAGGCATGTAATTAAGGCAGGCAATTAAGGCAGCCAATTAAGGCAAGCAATCAAGAAATGAAATTAAGGCAGGCAATTAAGTCAGGCAATTAAAGCAGGCAATTATGGCCGGCAATTAAGGCAGTCAATTAAGGCAGACAAATAAGTCAGGCAATTAAGGCTGGCAATAAAGGAAGGCTATTAAGGCAAAAAAAATTAATGTAGCCAATTAAGTCAGGCAATTAAGGCAGGCAAATAGTGCAGGTAATTAGGGAAGAAAATTAAGGAAGGCAATTAAGGCAGGCAAATAATGCAGGAAATTAGTGAAGGCAATTAAGGAAGGCAATTAAGGCAGGCAATTTAGGCAGGCAGTTAATGCAGGCAAATAAGGCAGGCAATCATGAAAGGCAATTAAGGCAAGCAATTAATGTAGCCAATTAAGGCAGGCAATTAAGGCAGACAGGCAATTAAGACTGGTAATTAAGGCAGGTAAATAAGGCTGGCAATTTAGGCAGGCAATTGAGGCAGGCAATTAAGACAGGCAATTAAAGCAGGCAATTAAGGCAGCAAATCAAGGAAGGCAATTAAGGCATGCAATTAATGTAGCCAATTAAGGCAGACAATTAAGGCAGGCAAATAATGCAGGTAATTTGGTAAGGCAATTAAGGCAGGCAATTAAGGCAAGCAATTAAGGCAGGTAGTTTAGAAAGCCAATTAAGACAGCAATTAAGGCAGGCAGCCAATTAAGGCTGGTAATTAAGGCATGCAATTTAAGGCAGGCAATTAAGCCAGGCAATTAAGGCAGGTAATTAAGGCTGGTAATGAAGGCAGGTTTATGAGGTAGGCAAATAATGCAGGTAATTAGGGAAGGCAATTAAGGCAGGTAATTAAGGCAGGCAATTAAGGCAAGCTATTTAGGCAGGTAGTAACGAAAGCCAATTAAGGCAGGCAATTATGGCAGTCATTTAAGGCAGGCATCTAATTAAGGCTGGTAATAAAGACATGCAATTAAGGCAGGCAATTAAGGCAGGCAATTAAGGGAGGCAATTAAGGCAGGCAATTGAGGCAGGCAATTAAGAAAGGCAATTAAGGCTGGTAATAAAGACATGCAATTAAGGCAGGCAATTAAGGCAGGCAATTAAAGTAGGCAATTAAGGCAGGCAATCAAGGCAGGCAATTAAGGAAGGAAAAAGGCATGCAATTAAGGCAGGCAATGATGGCAGGCAATAATGGCAGGCAATAATGGCAGGCAATTTAGGCAGACAATTAAGGCAGACAATTAAGGCAGGCAATTAAGGCTGGCAATAAAGGCAGGCAATTAATGCAGGAAATTCAAGCAGGCAATTAAGGCAGGCAATAAAGGCAGGCAATTAAGGCAGGCAATTAAGGCAGGCAATTAAGGCAGGCAATTAAAGTAGGCAATTAAGGCAGGCAATCAAGGCAGGCAATTAAGGAAGGAAAAAGGCAGGCAATTAAGACAGGCAATTAAGGCAGGCAATTAAGGCAAGCAATTAAGGCAGGTAGTTAAGAAAGCCAATTAAGGCAGGCAATTAAGGCAGGCAATTAAGGCAGGCAGCCAATTATGGCTGGTTATAAAGACATGCAATTAAGGCAGGCAATTAAGGCAGGCAAAAATGGCAGGCAATTAAGGCAGTCAATTAAGGCAGACAATTAAGGCAGGCAATTAGGGCTGGAAATGAAGGCAGGAAATTAAGGTAGGCAAATAATGCAGGTAATTAGGGAAGGCAATTAAGGCAGCCAATTAGGCAGGCAATTTAGACAAGGAATTAAGGCAGGCAGTTTAGAAAGCCAATAAAGACAGGCAATTAAGGCAGGCAGCCAATAAAGGCTGGTAGTTAAGGCATGCAATTAAGGCAGGCAATTAAGCCAGGCAATTAAGGCAAGCAATTAAGGATGGAAATTAAGGCAGCCAATTTAGGAATGCAATTAAGGCAGCCAATTAAGGCAGGCGATAAAGGCAGGCAGCCAATTAAGGCTGGTAATTAAGGCATGCAATTAAGGCAGGCAATTAAGGCAGGCAATAAAGGCAGACAATTAAGGCAGGCAATTAAAGCTGGCAATGAAGGCAGGCAATTAAGGCAGGCAGGCAAATAAGACTGGTATTTAAGGAGGCAATAAAGGTAGGCAAATAATGCAGGTAATTAGGGAAGGCAATTAAGGCAGGCATATAAGCCAGGCAATTAAGGGAAGCAATTAAGGATGGCAATTAAGGCAGCCAATTTAGAAATGCAATTAAGGAATGATATGAAACCAGGCAATTAAGGTAGGCAAATAATGCAGGTAATAAGGGAAGGCAGGCAATTTAGGCAGGCAATTAAGGCAGGCAATTAAGGCAAGCAATTAAGGCAGGTTGTTTAGAAAGCCAATTAAGACAGGCAATTAATGCAGGCAGCCAATTAAGGCTGGTAATTAAGGCATGCAATTAAGGCAGGCAATTAAGCCAGGCAATTAAGGCAAGCAATTAAGGATGGCAATTAAGGCAGCAAATTTAGGAATTCAATTAAGGCAGCCAATTAGGCAGGCAATTAAGGCAGGCAATTAAGGCAGGCAATTAAGGCAGGCAATTAAGGCAGGCAATTAAGCCAGGCAATTAAGGCAAGCAATAAAGGATGGCAATTAAGGCAGCCAATTTAGGAATGCAATTAAGGAAGCCAATAGAGCAGGAAATTAAGGCAGGCAATTAAAGCAGGCAATTATGGCAGGCAATTAAGTCAATCAATTAAGGCAGACAATTAAGGCAGGCAATTAAGGCTGGCAATGAAGGCAGGCTATTAAGGTAGGCAAATATGCAGCCAATTAGGCAGGCAATTAAGGCAGGCAATTAAGGCAGGCAATTAAGGCAGGCAATTAAGGCAGGCAATTAAGCCAGGCAATTAAGGCAAGCAATAAAGGATGGCAATTAAGGCAGCCAATTTAGGAATGCAATTAAGGAAGCCAATAGAGCAGGAAATTAAGGCAGGCAATTAAAGCAGGCAATTATGGCAGGCAATTAAGTCAATCAATTAAGGCAGACAATTAAGGCAGGCAATTAAGGCTGGCAATGAAGGCAGGCTATTAAGGTAGGCAAATATGCAGGTAATTAGGGAAGGCAATTAAGGCATGCAATTTAGGCAGGCAATAAAGGCAAGCAATTAAGGATGGCAATTAAGGCAGCCAATTAAGGCAGCCAATTAAGGCAGGCAATAAAGGCAGGTAATAAAGGCAAGCAATTAAGGATGGCAATTAAGGCAGCCAATTAAGGCAGGCAATTAAGGCAGGCAATCGACAAAGGCAATTAAGGTAGGCAAATAATGCAGGTAATTTAGGAATGCAATTAAGGCAGCCAATTAGGCAGGCAATTAAGGCAGGCAATTAGCACAGGCAATTAAGGCAGGCAATAAAGGCATGCAAACAAGAAATGCAATTAAAGCAGGCAATTAAGGCAGGCAATTAAAGTAGGCAATTATGGCAGGCAATTAAGACAGTCCATTTAGGCAGACAATTAAGGCAGGTTATTAAGGCTGGCAATGAAAGCAGGCTGATAAAGTAGGCAAATAATGCAGGTAATTAGGGAAGGCAATTAAGGCAGGCAATTAAGGCAGGCAATTAAGGCAAGCTATTTAGGCAGGTAGTAAAGAAAGCCAATTAAGACAGGCAATTAAAGCAGGCAGCCAATTAAGGCTGGTAATTAAAGCATGCAATTAAGGCAGGCAATTTAGGCACGCAATTAGGCAAGCTATTAAGGATGGCATTTAAGGCAGCCAATTGAGGAATGTAATTAAGGCAGGCAATTAAAGCAGTCAATTAAGGCAGGCAATTAAGGCAAGCAATTAAGGATGGCAATTAAGGCAGCCAATTAAGGCAGGCAAAAAAGGCAGGCAATTAAGGCAAGCAATTAAGGATGGCAATAAAGGCAGCCAATTAAGGCAGGCAATAAAGGCAGGCAATCAAGAAAGGCAATTAAGGTAGGCAAATAATGCAGGTAATTAGGGAAGGCAATTAAGGCAGGCAATTAAGGCAGGCAATTAAGGCAAGCAATTAAGGCAGGTAGTTTAGAAAGCCAATTAAGACAGGCAATTAAGGCAGGCAGCCAATTAAGGCTGGTAATTAAGGCATGCAATTAAGGCAGGCAATTAAGCCAGGCAATTAAGGCAAGCAATTAAGGATGGCAATTAAGGCAGCAAATTTAGGAATGCAATTAAGGCAGCAAATTAAGGCAGGCAATTAAGGCAGGCAATTAGGGAAGGCAATTAGGCAGTCAATTAAGGCAGACTATTAAGGCAGGCAATTAAGTCTGGCAATGAAGGCAGGCTATTAGGTTAGGCAAATAATGCAGGTAATTAGGGAAGGCATTCAAGGCAGGCAATTAAGGCAAGCAATTAAGGCAATCTATTTAGGCGGGTAGTAAAGAAAGCCAATTCAGGCAAGCGATTAAGGCAGGCAATTAAGGCAGGCAGCTAATTAAGGCAGGTAAATAAGGCTGGCATTTTAGGCAGACAATTGAGGCAGTCAATTAAGACAGGCAATTAAAGCAAGCAATGAAGGCAGGCAATAAAGGCAGGCAATTAAGGCAGGCAATTAAGGCAGGCAATTAAGGAAAGCAATTAAGGCAGGTAATAAAGAAAGCCAATTAAGGCAGGCGATTTAGGCAGGCAATTAAGGCAGGCAGCCAATTAAGGCTGGTTATTAAGGCATGCAATTATGGCAGGCCTTTAAGGCAGGCAATTAAGGCAGGCAATTAAGGCAGAAAATTAAGACAGACAATTAAGGCAGGCAATAATGCAAGCAATTAATGTAGCCAATTAAGGCAGGCAATTTAGGCAGGCAAATAATGCAGGTAATTTGGTTAGCCAATTAAGGCAGGCAATGAAGGCAGGCAATTAAGGGAGTCAAATAATGCAGGTAATTAGGAAAGGCAATAAGGCAAGTAAATAAGGCAGGCATTTAAGGCAAGCAATTAAGGCAATGAGTAAAGAAAGCCAATTAAGGCAGGCGATTAATGCAGGCAATTAAGGCAGGCAGCCAATTAAGGCTAGTAATTAAGGCATGCAATTAAGGCAGGCAATTAAATCAGGCTATTAAGGCAGGCAATTAAGGCAAGCAATTATGGTAGGAAATTAAGGCCGACAATTAAAACAGGCAATTAAGGCTGGCAATGAAGGCAGACAATTAAGGTAGTCAAATAATGCAGGTAATTAGGGAAGGCAATTAAGGCAAGCAATTAAGGCCTGCAATTAATGCAGGCAATTAAGGCAGCAAATCGAGGAAGGCAATTAAGGCATGCAATTAATTTAGCCAATTAAGGCAGGCAATTAAGGCAGGCAAATAATGCAGTTAATTTGGTAAGGCAATTAAGGCAAGCAATTAAGGCAGGTAGTAAAGATAGCCAATTAAGGCAGGCAATTAAGGCAGACAATTAAGACAGGCAATTAAGGCTGGCAATTAAGGCAAGCAATTAATGTAGCCAATTAAGGCAGGCAATTAAGGCACGCAAATAATGCAGGTAATTTGGTATGGTAATTAAGGCAGGCAATTAGGCAAGCAATTAAGGCAGGTAGTAAAGAAAGCCAATTAAGGCAGTCAACTAAGGCAGCCAATTAAGGCATGCAATTAAGGCAGGCAATTAAGGCAGGCATTTTAGGCAGGCAATCAAGTAAGGCAATTAAGGAAGGAAATTAAGGCAGGCAATTAAGGCAGACAATTAAGACAGGCAATTAAGGCAGGCAATGAAGGCAGGCAATTAAGGTAGTCAAATAATGCAGGTAATTAGGAAAGGCAATAAGGCAAGCAATTAAGGCAGGCATTTAAGTCAAGCAATTAAGGCAGGGAGTAAAGAAAGCCAATTAAGGCAAGCGATTAATGCAGGCAATTAAAGCAGGCAGCCAATTAAGGCTGGTAATTAAGGAATGTAATTAAGGCAGGCTATTAAGGCAGGCAATTAAGGCAAGCAATTAAGGATGGCAATTAAAGCAGGCTATTAAGGCAGGCAAATAAGGCAGGCATTCAAGGAAGGCAATTAAGGCAAGCAATTAATGTAGCCAATTAAGGCAGGCATTTAAGTCAGGCAATAAAGGCATGCAATTAAGGCAGGTAATTAAGGCAGGCAATTAAGGCAGACATTTTAGGCAGTCAATTAAGGCTGTAATTGAAGGCAGGCAATTAAATTAGGCATATAATGCAGGTAATAAGGGAAAGCAATTAAGGCAGGCAATTAAGGCAGTCAATTAAGGCAAGCAATTAAGGCAGGTAGTAACGAATGCCAATTAAGGCAGGCAATTAAGGCTGGCATTTAAAGCAGGCATCTAATTAAGGCTGGTTATTAAGGCATGCAATTAAGGCAGGCAATTAAGGCAGGCAATTAAGAGAAGCAATTAAGGATGGCAATTAATGATTGCAATAAAGGAAGCCATTTAAGGCAGTCATGTAACGCAGCCATTAAGGCAGGCAATTAAGGCAAGCAATTAAGGCAGGTTGTAAATAAAGCCAATTACGGCAGGCAATTAAGGCAGGCATTTAAGGCAGGCAACCAATTAAGGCTAGTAATTAAGGCATGCAATTAAGGCAGGCAATAAAGGCAGGCAATTATGGCATGCAATTAAGGATGGCAATTAAAAAAAGCAATAAAGGCAGGCAATTAAGGCGGTTATTAAGGCAAGCAATTAAGGCAGTTAGTTAAGAAAGCTAATTAAGGGAGGCAATTAAGGCAGGCAGCCAATAAAGGCTGGTAATTAAGGCATGTAATTAAGGCAGGCAATTAAGGCAGGCAATTAAAGCAGGCAATTATGGCAGGCAATTAAGGCAGTAAATTAAGGCAGACAATTAAGGCAGGCAATTAAGGCTGGCTATCAACACAGGCAATTAAGGCTTAAAAATAATGCAGGTAATTAGGGAATGCAATTAAGGCAGCCAGTTAAGGCAAGCAATTAAGGCAGGTAGTAAAAGTAACCAATTAAGGCAGGCAATTAAAGCAGGCAGCCAATTAAGGCTGGTAATTAATACATGCAATTAAGGCAGGCAATTAAGTCAGGCAATTAAGGCAGACAATTAAGGCAGGCAATAAGGCAGGCAATCAATAAATTCAATTAAGGAAGGCAGCCAATAAAGGCTGGTAATTAAGGCATGCAATTAAGGCAGGCAATTAAGGCAGGCAATTAAGGCAAGCAAATAAGGATTGCAATTAAGGCAGTCAATAAAGGAATGCCATTAAGGCAGCCAATTAAGGCAGGCAATTAAAGCAGGCATTTATGGCAGGCAATTAAGGCAGTCAATTAAGGCAGACAATTAAGGCTGGCAATTAAGGCTGGCAATCAAGGCAGGCAATAAAAGTAGGCAAATAATGCTGGTAATTAGGGAAGGCAATTAAGGCAGGCAATTAAGGCAGGCAGGTAAGGCAAGCAATTAAGGCAGGTAGTAAAAAAAGCCAATTAAGGCAGGCAGCCAATTAAGGCTGGTAATTAAGGCAGGCAATTAAGGCAGGCAATTAAGGCAGGCAATAAAGAAATGCAATTAAGGCAGGCAATTAAGTCAGGCAATTAAAGCAGGCAATTATGGCCGGCAATGAAGGCAGTCAATTAAGGCTGTTAATTAAGGCAGGCAATTAAGGCTGGCAATGAAGGAAGGCTATGAATGTAAGAAATTAATGTAGCCAATTAAGGCAGGCAATTAGGGCAGGCAAATAATGCAGGTAATTAGGGAAGGCAATTAAGGAAGGCAATTAAGGCAGGCAATTAATGCAGGCAATTAAGGCAGGCAATCAAGGAAGGCATTTAAGGCAAGTAATTAATGTAGCCAATTAAGGCAGGCAATTATGGCAGGCAGGCAATTAAGACTGGAAATTAAGGCAGGTAAATAAGGCTGGCAATTTAGGCAGGCAATTAAGGCAGGCAATTAAGACAGGCAATTAAAGCAGGCAATAAAGGAAGGCAATTAAGGTAGGCAATTAATGCTGGCAATTAAGGCAGGCAAATAATGCAGGTAAATCGGGAAGGCAATTAAGGCAGGCAATTAAAGAAGGCAATTAAGGCAAGCAATTAAGTCAGGTAGTTTAGAAAGCCAATTAAGACAGGCAATTAAGGCAGGCAGCCAATTAAGGCTGGTAATTAAAGCATGCAATTAAGGCAGGCAATTTAGGCACGCAATTAAGGCAAGCTATTAAGGATGGCATTTAAGGCAGCCAATTGAGGAATGTAATTAAGGCAGGCAATTAAAGCAGTCAATTACGGCAGGCAATTAAGTCAATCAATTAAGGCAGACAATTAAGGCAGGCAATTAAGGCTGGCAATGAAGGCAGGCTATTAAGGTAGGCAATTAATGCTGGCAATTAAGGCAGGCAAATAATGCAGGTAATTAAGACAGTCCATTTAGGCAGACAATTAAGGCAGGTTATTAAGGCTGGCAATGAAAGCAGGCTGATAAAGTAGGCAAATAATGCAGGTAATTAGGGAAGGCAATTAAGGCAGGCAATTAAGGCAGGCAATTAAGGCAAGCTATTTAGGCAGGTAGTAAAGAAAGCCAATTAAGACAGGCAATTAAGGCAGGCAGCCACTTAAGGCTGGTAATTAAAGCATGCAATTAAGGCAGGCAATTTAGGCACGCAATTAAGGCAAGCTATTAAGGATGGCATTTAAGGCAGCCAATTGAGGAATGTAATTAAGGCAGGCAATTAAAGCAGTCAATTACGGCAGGCAATTAAGTCAATCAATTAAGGCAGACAATTAAGGCAGGCAATTAAGGCTGGCAATGAAGGCAGGCTATTAAGGTAGGCAATTAATGCTGGCAATTAAGGCAGGTTATTAAGGCAGGCAATTAAGGCAGGCAATTAAGGCAGACATTTAAGGCAGTCAATTAAGGCTGTAATTATAGACAGACAATTAAATTAGGCAAATAATGCAGGTAATGAGGGAAAGCAATTAAGGCAGGCAATTAAGGCAGTCAATTAAGGCAAGCAATTAAGGCAGGTAGTAACGAAAGCCAATTAAGGCAGGCAATTAAGGCAGGCAACCAATTAAAGCTTGTAATTAAGGCATGCAATTAAGGCATGTAATTAAGGCAGGCAATTAAGGCAGCCAATTAAGGCAAGCAATCAAGAAATGAAATTAAGGCAGGCAATTAAGTCAGGCAATTAAAGCAGGCAATTATGGCCGGCAATTAAGGCAGTCAATTAAGGCAGACAAATAAGTCAGGCAATTAAGGCTGGCAATAAAGGAAGGCTATTAAGGCAAAAAAAATTAATGTAGCCAATTAAGTCAGGCAATTAAGGCAGGCAAATAGTGCAGGTAATTAGGGAAGAAAATTAAGGAAGGCAATTAAGGCAGGCAAATAATGCAGGTAATTAGTGAAGGCAATTAAGAAAGGCAATTAAGGCAGGCAATTTAGGCAGGCAATTAATGCAGGCAAATAAGGCAGGCAATCATGAAAGGCAATTAAGGCAACCAATTAATGTAGCCAATTAAGGCAGGCAATTAAGGCAGACAGGCAATTAAGACTGGTAATTAAGGCAGGTAAATAAGGCTGGCAATTTAGGCAGGCAATTGAGGCAGGCAATTAAGACAGGCAATTAAAGCAGGCAATTAAGGCAGCAAATCAAGGAAGGCAATTAAGGCATGCAATTAATGTAGCCAATTAAGGCAGGCAATTAAGGCAGGCAAATAATGCAGGTAATTTGGTAAGGCAATTAAGGCAGGCAATTAAGGCAAGCAATTAAGGCAGGTAGTTTAGAAAGCCAATTAAGACAGCAATTAAGGCAGGCAGCCAATTAAGGCTGGTAATTAAGGCATGCAATTTAAGGCAAGCAATTAAGCCAGGCAATTAAGGCAGGTAATTAAGGCTGGTAATGAAGGCAGGCTTATGAGGTAGGCAAATAATGCAGGTAATTAGGGAAGGCAATTAAGGCAGGTAATTAAGGCAGGCAATTAAGGCAAGCTATTTAGGCAGGTAGTAACGAAAGCAAATTAAGGCAGGCAATTATGGCAGTCATTTAAGGCAGGCATCTAATTAAGGCTGGTAATAAAGACATGCAATTAAGGCAGGCAATTAAGGCAGGCAATTAAGGCAGGCAATTAAGGCAGGCAATTGAGGCAGGCAATTAAGAAAGGCAATTAAGGCTGGTAATAAAGACATGCAATTAAGGCAGGCAATTAAGGCAGGCAATTAAAGCAGGCAATTAAGGCAGGCAATTAAGGAAGGAAAAAGGCATGCAATTAAGGCAGGCAATGATGGCAGGCAATAATGGCAGGCAATAATGGCAGGCAATTAAGGCAGACAATTAAGGCAGACAATTAAGGCAGGCAATTAAGGCTGGCAATAAAGGCAGGCAATTAATGCAGGAAATTCAAGCAGGCAATTAAGGCAGGCAATAAAGGCAGGCAATTAAGGCAGGCAATTAAGGCAGGCAATTAAGGCAGGCAATTAAAGCAGGCAATTAAGGCAGGCAATCAAGGCAGGCAATTAAGGAAGGAAAAAGGCAGGCAATTAAGACAGGCAATTAAGGCAGGCAATTAAGGCAAGCAATTAAGGCAGGTAGTTAAGAAAGCCAATTAAGGCAGGCAATTAAGGCAGGCAATTAAGGCAGGCAGCCAATTATGGCTGGTTATAAAGGCATGCAATTAAGGCAGGCAATTAAGGCAGGCAAAAATGGCAGGCAATTAAGGCAGTCAATTAAGGCAGACAATTAAGGCAGGCAATTAGGGCTGGCAATGAAGGCAGGAAATTAAGGTAGGCAAATAATGCAGGTAATTAGGGAAGGCAATTAAGGCAGCCAATTAGGCAGGCAATTAAGGCAGGCAATTAAGTCATGCAATTAAGGAAGGAAATTAAGGCAGGCAATTAAAGCAGGCAATTAATCCAGTCCGCAGTTCGCAGATCGCAGTTTGTAGATTGAAGTTTGCATAGTTCGCATTTCGCTGTTTGCAGTTAGCATTTAGCATTTTGCAGATCGCAGTTCGCGGTTTGCAGTTCCCAGTTTAGGATTCTCAGTTCGAAGTTTGCAGTTCAGAGTTTGCAGTTCCATTCCACTATGTGGTTCGCAATTCATAGGTTTGGATTTCGCAATTTGCAGTTCCCAGTTCGCAGTTCGCAGTTGCAGTTCGCAGTTCGCAAATTGCTGTTCTAAGTTTGCAGTTTGCAGTTTGCAGTTAGCAGTTCGCAGGGCGCAGTTGGCGGTTTGCAGTTCGAAATTCGCATTTTGCAGTTCGCTTTTTGCAGTTCGCGTATTTCATTTCGCAGTGTGCAGTTTGCAAACTACCGTTTGCGGTTTGCGGTTTGCAGTTTAGAGTTTTAATTTTGCAATTTGCTGTTCGCAGTTTGCAGTTTTAGTTTGCAGTGCGCAGTTCACAGATTTTTCGTAGGTCGTAGGTTGACATTTCGCATTTTCAGTTGGTAGTTAGCAGTTTGCAGTTGGCAATTTGCATTTCGCATTTCGCAGTTCTCAGTTTGTGGTTTGCAGTTCGAAGTTTGCAGTTATCAGTTCGCAGTTTTAGTCTGTAGTTTATGGTTTGCAGTCCGCAGTTTGCAGTTCGCAGTTCGTAGGTTTTTATTTTTGCCGTTCGTAGTTTGCAGTTTTTAGTTCGCTTTATGATTTTTGCAGTTTGCAGTACACAGTTCGCAGTTCTTGGTTCCCATATTGCCAATTGCTGTTTGCAGTTCACAATTCGCAGTTTGCAGTTCGCTGTTTGTGTTTCGAATTACACAGTTTGCAGTTTGCAGTTCGGAAATCACAAATCGCAGTTTGTGGTTTACGGTTTAAGGTTTGAGGTTTGCGTTTTGCGTTTTGTGGTTCGCAGTTCGCATTTTGCGGTTCACTGTTTGAAGTTTGCCTTTTACGGTTTGGGGTTTACAGTTTGCAGTTTTGATTTTACAATTTCCAGTACGCAGTTCGCAGTTGACAATTCACAGTTTGCAGTTTGCCGTTCGCAGTCTGCAGTTCGCAGTTTTTAGTCTTCAATTCGCAGATTGCATTTGGTAGTTCGCAGTTTTCTTTTCGCAATTTTTATTTCGCAGTTTGCAGTTCACATTTCGCAGTCTGCAGTTAGCAGTTTGCAGTCCGCTGTTCGCAGTTTGCATTTCACAGCTTGCAGTTCGCTTATTGCTTTTCGCATTTTGAAGCAGTTGACAAATATCTGTTTGCAGTGCGCAGTTCACAGTTTTTTTTGTTCGCAGTTCACAGTTCAACATTTCACAGTTTGCAGAAGGTAGTTAGCAGTTTGTACTTTGCAATTCGTATTACGCAGTTCGCACGTTGCAGTTCGCGGTTTGCAGTTCTAAGTTCGCACTTTGCAGTTTTTATTTTAGCGGTTCGCAGTTGTAGGGTTGCATTACGCAGTTTGCAGTTCGCAGTTTGTAGGTTCGCATTTCGCTGTTTTCATTTCGCAAATTAAAGTTCGCTGTTTGCAGTTCGCAGTTCGCAGTTGGCAATTCGTAGTCTACAGTTCATAGTTAGCAGTCCGCAGTTTGCAGTTTGCAATTTTAAATTTTGCGGTTCGCAGTTCGTAGGTTTCCATTTCGCAATTTGGAGTTCGCTGTTTGCAGTTTGCAGATCGCAGTTCATTGTCTGCATTTCGCTCTTTGTGGTTTGGGGTTTGCGGTTTTCGGTTTGTGGTTGGCATTTTGCAGATTGCAGTTTGCAGTTTTCAATAGGCAGTTCGAAGTTTGCAGTACGCATTTCGCAGTTCGTAGTTGGATTTCGCAGATTGCAGTATGCATTTACTGTTTGCAGTTTCCTGTTTGAAGTTTGTGGTTTGTGGTTTGCGGATTGAAGTTTTCAGTTCGCAGTTAGCAATTCGCTGTTTGCAGTTCGCTTATAGCAATTTGCAGTTAGATGTTTAAAAATTGCAATTTTTGGTTTACGGTTTGCAGTCTTCAGTTTACATTTTGAAATTTGCAGTTCGCAGTTTGCATTTCGAAGATTGCAGTTCGCAGATTGCTGTTCAAAGTTCGTTGGATCGTATCCCAAGGTTTGCAGTATGCAGTTCTTAGTGTGCAATTTGCTGTTTCGAAATTTAGTAGTTCGCTGAGCGTGGTTTTGCATTTCGCAATTTTACATTTCGCCGATTGAAGTTTGCAATTTTCAGTTCGCATTTCATGTTTGCATAGTATGCATTTCGCAGTTCGTTGTATGCAATGGTTTCCTTTTTGCGATTGGCATTTATCAGTTCGCAGTTTGCAGTTCGTAAATTGCATTTTGCAGTGTGCAGTTTGCATTTTGCCGTTCGCATTCTGCAGTTCGCTATATGCAGTCTGCAGTTCGCAGATCGCAGTTGGCAGTTCGCAATTTGCAGTTCTCAGTTTGCATTTCACAGTTTGAAGTACGCTTATTATATTTCGAAATTTAATAAAGTTTGCTAATATAAATTTTTTGTTTGCGTTTTGTAGTTTGCAGTTCTTATTTTGCGCTTTGCAGTTCTTCATTGATCAGTTAATTAAGGCCAGCAATTAATTCAGGCAATTAAGGCAGGCAATTAAGACAGGCAATAAAGGCAGGCAATTAAGGCAGGCAATTAAGGCAGGTAGTAAAGAAAGCCAATTAAGGCAGCCAATTAAGGCAGTCAATTAAGGCTAATAATTAAGGCATGCAATTATGGCCGGCAATTAAGGCAGTGAATTAAGGCAGACAATTAAGTCAAGCAATTAAGGAATTAAATTAAGGCAGGCAATTAAGACACGCAATTAAAGCAGGCAATGAAGGCAGGCAATTAAGGCAGGCAATTAAGGCAGGCAATTAAGGCAGGTAATTAGGAAAGGCAATTAAGGCAGGCGATTAAGGCAGGCAATTAAGGCAAGCAATTAAGGCAGGTAGTAAAGAAATCCAATTAAGGCAGGCATTTAAGGCAGGCAATTAAAGCAGGCAGCAAATTAAAGCTGGTAATTAAGGCGAGCAATTAACGATGGAAATTAAGGCAGCCAATTAAGGAATGCAATAAAGGCAGCCAATAAGGCAGTCAATTAAGGCAGGCAATTAAGACAGGCAATTAAGGCAGGCAATTAAGGTAGTCAAATATTGCAGGTAATTAGGGAAGGCAATTAAGGCAGGCAATAAAGGCAAGCAATTAATGCAGGCAATTAAGGCAGGCAATCAAGGAAGGCAATTAAGGCAAGCAAATTAATGCAGGAAAATAAGGCAGGCAATCAAGGAAGGCAATTTAGAAATGCAATTAAGGAAAGCAATTAAGGCAGGTAGTAAAGAAATCCAATTAAGGCAGGCATTTAAGGCAGGCAATTAAAGCAGGCAGCAAATTAAAGCTGGTAATTAAGGCGAGCAATTAACGATGGAAATTAAGGCAGCCAATTAAGGAATGCAATAAAGGCAGCCAATAAGGCAGTCAATTAAGGCAGGCAATTAAGACAGGCAATTAAGGCAGGCAATTAAGGTAGTCAAATATTGCAGGTAATTAGGGAAGGCAATTAAGGCAGGCAATAAAGGCAAGCAATTAATGCATGCAATTAAGGCAGGCAATCAAGGAAGGCAATTAAGGCAAGCAAATTAATGCAGGAATATAAGGCAGGCAATCAAGGAAGGCAATTTAGAAATGCAATTAAGGCAAGCAATTAAGGCAGGTAGTAAAGAAAGCCAATTAAGGCAGTCAATTAAGGCAGGCAATAAAGGCAGGTAATTAGGGAAGGCTATTAAGGCAGGCAATTAAGGCAGGCAATTAAGGCAAGCAATTAAGGCAGGTAGTAATGAAAGCCTATTAAGGCAGGCAATTAAGGCAGGCAATTAAGGCAAGCAATTAAGGCAGGCAATTAAGTCAAGCAATTAAGGCAGGCAAATAATGCAGTTAATTTGGTAAGGCAATTAAGGCAGGCAATTAAGGCAAGCAATTAAGGCAGGTAGTTTAGAAAGCCAATTAAGACAGGCAATTAAGGCAGGCAGCCAATTAAGGCTGGTAATTAAGGCATGCAATTAATGCAGGCAATTAAGCCAGAAAATTAAGATTAGGCAGTTAAGGCTGGCAATGAAGGCAGGCTAATGAGGTAGGCAAATAATGCAGGTTTTTAGGGAAGGCAATTAAGGCAGGTAATTAAGGCAGGCAATTAAGGCAAGCTATTTAGGCAGGTAGTAATGTAAGCCAATTAAGGCAGGCATTTTAGGCAGGCATCTAATTAAGGCTGGTAATAAAGACATGCAATTAAGGCAGGCAATTAAGGCAGGCTATTAAGGCAGGCAATTAAGTCAAGCAATTAAGGCAGGAAGTAAAGAAATCCAATTAAGGCAGCCAATTAAGGCAGGCAATTAAAGCAGGCAGCAAATTAAAGCTGGTAATTAAGGTGAGCAATTAACGATGGCAATTAAGGCAGCCAATTAAGGAATGCAATAAAGGTAGCCAATAAGGGCAGTCAATTGAGGCAGGCAATTAAGACAGGCAATTAAGGCGGGCAATTAAGGCTGGCAATTAAGGTAGTCAAATAATGCAGGTAATTAGGGAAGGCAATTAAGGCAGGCAATAAAGGCCAGCAATTAATGCAGGCAATTAAGGCAGGCAATCAAGGAAGGCAATTAAGGCAAGCAATTAATGCAGGAAAATAAGGCAGGCAATCAAGGAAGGCAATTAAGAAATGCAATTAAGGCAAGCAATTAAGGCAGGCAATTAAGGCAGGCAATTAAGGCAAGCAATTAAGGTTGGCAATTAAGGAATGCAATTAAGGCAGCCAATTAAGGCAGTCACGTAAGGCAGGCAATTAAGGCAGGCAATAAAGGCAGGCAATCAAGAAAGGCAATTAAGGCAGGCAATTAAGGCAAGCAATCAAGGTAGGAAGTATAGAAAGCCAATTAAGGCTGGCAGCCAATTAAGACTGGTAATTAAGGCATGCAATTAAGGCAGGCAATTAAGGCATTTAATTAAGGCAGGCAAATAATGCAAGTAATTTGGTAAGGCAATTAAGGCAAGCTATTAAGGCAGGTAGTAAAGATAGCCAATTAAGGCAGTCAAAAAGGAACCAATTAAGGCATGCAATTAAAGCAGGCATTTAAGGCAGGCAATTAAAGCAGGCAATTAAGGCAGGCAGCCATTTAAGGCTGGTAATTAAGGCATGCAATTAAGGCAGCCAATTAAGGCAGGCAATTAAGGCAAGCAATTAAGGTTGGCAATTAAGGAATGCAATTAAGGCAGACAATTAAGGCAGTCACGTAAGGCAGGCAATTAAGGCAGGCAATAAAGGCAGGCAATCAAGAAAGGCAATTAAGGCAGGCAATTAAGGAAGCAAATAATGCAGGTAATCAGGGAAGTCAATTATGGCAGGCAATTAAGGCAGGCAATTAAGGCAAGCAATCAAGGCAGGAAGTATAGAAAGCCAATTAAGGCTGGCAGCCAATTAAGACAGGTAATTAAGGCATGCAATTAAGGCAGGCAATTAAGCCAGGCAATTAAGGCAAGCAAATAAGGATGGCAATTAAGGAAGCCATTTAAGGAATGCAATTTAGGCAGCCAATTAAGGCAGGCAATTAAGGCAGGCAATTATAGCAGGCAATTTTGGGAGGCAATCAAGGCAGGCAATTAAGGCAGGCAGGCAAATAAAACTGGTAATTAAGGCAGGCAATTAAGGTAGGCAAATA
Organism: Bacillus rossius redtenbacheri; assembly: GCF_032445375.1. Lineage (NCBI taxonomy): Eukaryota > Metazoa > Arthropoda > Insecta > Phasmatodea > Bacillidae > Bacillus > Bacillus rossius. Next base: position 340,889 of record NW_026962382.1, read on the forward strand.
ATGCATGTAATTAGGGAAGGCAATTAAGGCAGGCAATTAAGCCAGGCAATTAAGGCAAGCAATTAGGAATGGCAATTAAGTCAGCCAATTAAGGAATGCAATTAAGGCAGCCAAATAAGGCAGGAAATTAAGGCAAGCAAATAAAGCAGGCAATTACGGCAGGCAATTAAGTCAATCAATTAAGGCAGACAATTAAGGCAGGCAATTAAGGCTGGCAATGAAGGCAGGCTTTTAAGGTAGGCAAATAATGCAGGTAATTAGGGAAGGCAATTAAGGCATGCAATTAAGGCAGGCAATTAAGGCAGGCAATCAAGAAAGGCAATTAAGGCAGGCAATTAAGGCTGACAATTAAAGAAGCAATTAAGGCTGGCAATGAAGGCAGGTAAAGGTAGGCAAATAATGCAGGTAATTAGGGAAGGCAATCAAGGCAGGCAATTAAGGCAAGCAATTAAGGCAATCTATTTAGGCGGGTAGTAAAGAAAGCCAATTCAGGCAAGCGATTAAGGCAGGCAATTAAGGCAGGCAGCCAATTAAGGCAGGTAAATAAGGCTGGCATTTTAGGCAGACAATTGAGGCAGTCAATTAAGACAGGCAATTAAAGCAAGCAATGAAGGCAGGCAATAAAGGCAGGCAATTAAGGCAGGCAATTAAGGCAGGCAATTAAGGAAAGCAATTAAGGCAGGTAATAAAGAAAGCCAATTAAGGCAGGCGATTTAGGCAGGCAATTAAGGCAGGCAGCCAATTAAGGCTGGTTATTAAGGCATGCAATTATGGCAGGCCTTTAAGGGAGGCAATTAAGGCAGGCAATTAAGGAAGAAAATTAAGACAGACAATTAAGGCAGGCAATTATGCAAGCAATTAATGTAACCAATTAAGGCAGGCAATTTAGGCAGGCAAATAATGCAGGTAATTTGGTTAGCCAATTAAGGCAGGCAATGAAGGCAGGCAATTAAGGGAGTCAAATAATGCAGGTAATTAGGAAAGGCAATAAGGCAAGTAAATAAGGCAGGCATTTAAGGCAACTATTAAGGCAATGAGTAAAGAAAGCCAATTAAGGCAGGCGATTAATGCAGGCAATTAAGGCAGGCAGCCAATTAAGGCTAGTAATTAAGGCATGCAATTAAGGCAGGCAATTAAATCAGGCTATTAAGGCAGGCAATTAAGGCAAGCAATTATGGTAGGAAATTAAGGCCGACAATTAAAACAGGCAATTAAGGCTGGCAATAAAGGCAGACAATTAAGGTAGTCAAATAATGCAGGTAATTAGGGAAGGCAATTAAGGCAAGCAATTAAGGCCTGCAATTAATGCAGGCAATTAAGGCAGCAAATCGAGGAAGGCAATTAAGGCATGCAATTAATTTAGCCAATTAAGGCAGGCAATTAAGGCAGGCAAATAATGCAGTTAATTTGGTAAGGCAATTAAGGCAAGCAATTAAGGCAGGTAGTAAAGATAGCCAATTAAGGCAGCCAATTAAGGCATGCAATTAAGGCAGGCAATTAATGCAGGCAATTAAGGCAGGCAATAAAGGCAGGCAATCAAGTAAGGCAATTAAGGCAGGCAATTAAGGCAGACAATTAAGACAGGCAATTAAGGCTGGCAATTAAGGCAAGCAATTAATGTAGCCAATTAAGGCAGGCAATTAAGGCACGCAAATAATGCAGGTAAGTTGGTATGGTAATTAAGGCAGCCAATTAAGGCATGCAATTAAGGCAGGCAATTAAGGCAGGCATTTTAGGCAGGCAATCAAGTAAGGCAATTAAGGAAGGAAATTAAGGCAGGCAATTAAGGCAGACAATTAAGACAGGCAATTAAGGCAGGCAATGAAGGCAGGCAATTAAGGTAGTCAAATAATGCAGGTAATTAGGAAAGGCAAGAAGGCAAGCAATTAAGGCAGGCATTTAAGTCAAGCAATTAAGGCAGGGAGTAAAGAAAGCCAATTAAGGCAAGCGATTAATGCAGGCAATTAAAGCAGGCAGCCAATTAAGGCTGGTAATTAAGGAATGTAATTAAGGCAGGCTATTAAGGCAGGCAATTAAGGCAAGCAATTAAGGATGGCAATTAAAGCAGGCTATTAAGGTAGGCAAATAAGGCAGGCATTCAAGGAAGGCAATTAAGGCAAGCAATTAATGTAGCCAATTAAGGCAGGCATTTAAGTCAGGCAATAAAGGCATGCAATTAAGGCAGGTAATTAAGGCAGGCAATTAAGGCAGACATTTTAGGCAGTCAATTAAGGCTGTAATTGAAGGCAGGCAATTAAATTAGGCATATAATGCAGGTAATAAGGGAAAGCAATTAAGGCAGGCAATTAAGGCAGTCAATTAAGGCAAGCAATTAAGGCAGGTAGTAACGAATGCCAATTAAGGCAGGCAATTAAGGCTGGCATTTAAAGCAGGCACCTAATTAAGGCTGGTTATTAAGGCATGCAATTAAGGCAGGCAATTAAGGCAGGCAATTAAGAGAAGCAATTAAGGATGGCAATTAATGATAGCAATAAAGGAAGCCATTTAAGGCAGTCATGTAACGCAGCCATTAAGGCAGGCAATTAAGGCAAGCAATTAAGGCAGGTTGTAAATAAAGCCAATTACGGCAGGCAATTAAGGCAGGCATTTAAGGCAGGCAACCAATTAAGGCTAGTAATTAAGGCATGCAATTAAGGCAGGCAATAAAGGCAGGCAATTATGGCATGCAATTAAGGATGGCAATTAAAAAAAGCAATAAAGGCAGGCAATTAAGGCGGTTATTAAGGCAAGCAATTAAGGCAGTTAGTTAAGAAAGCTAATTAAGGGAGGCAATTAAGGCAGTCAGCCAATAAAGGCTGGTAATTAAGGCATGTAATTAAGGCAGGCAATTAAGGCAGGCAATTAAAGCAGGCAATTATGGCAGGCAATTAAGGCAGTAAATTAAGGCAGACAATTAAGGCAGGCAATTAAGGCTGGCAATCAACACAGGCAATTAAGGCTTAAAAATAATGCAGGTAATTAGGGAAGGCAATTAAGGCAGCCAATTAAGGCAGGCAGTTAAGGCAAGCAATTAAGGCAGGTAGTAAAAATAACCAATTAAGGCAGGCAATTAAAGCAGGCAGCCAATTAAGGCTGGTAATTAATACATGCAATTAAGGCAGGCAATTAAGTCAGGCAATTAAGGCAGACAATTAAGGCAGGCAATAAGGCAGGCAATCAATAAATTCAATTAAGGAAGGCAGCCAATAAAGGCTGGTAATTAAGGCATGCAATTAAGGCAGGCAATTATGGCAGGCAATTAAGGCAAGCAATTAAGGATTGCAATTAAGGCAGTCAATAAAGGAATGCCATTAAGGCAGCCAATTAAGGCAGGCAATTAAAGCAGGCATTTATGGCAGGCAATTAAGGCAGTCAATTAAGGCAGACAATTAAGGCTGGCAATTAAGGCTGGCAATCAAGGCAGGCAATAAAAGTAGGCAAATAATGCTGGTAATTAGGGAAGGCAATTAAGGCAGGCAATTAAGGCAGGCAGGTAAGGCAAGCAATTAAGGCAGGTAGTAAAAAAAGCCAATTAAGGCAGGCAGCCAATTAAGGCTGGTAATTAAGGCAGGCAATTAAGGCAGGCAATTAAGGCAGGCAATCAAGAAATGCAATTAAGGCAGGCAATTAAGTCAGGCAATTAAAGCAGGCAATTATGGCCGGCAATGAAGGCAGTCAATTAAGGCTGTTAATTAAGGCAGGCAATTAAGGCTGGCAATGAAGGAAGGCTATGAATGTAAGAAATTAATGTAGCCAATTAAGGCAGGCAATTAGGGCAGGCAAATAGTGCAGGTAATTAGGGAAGACAATTAAGGAAGGCAATTAAGGCAGGCAAATAATGCAGGTAATTAGGGAAGGCAATTAAGGAAGGCAATTAAGGCAGGCAATTAATGCAGGCAATTAAGGCTGGCAATCAAGGAAGGCAATTAAGGCAAGCAATTAATGTAGCCAATTAAGGCAGGCAATTATGGCAGGCAGGCAATTAAGACTGGAAATTAAGGCAGGTAAATAAGGCTGGCAATTTAGGCAGGCAATTAAGGCAGGCAATTAAGACAGGCAATTAAAGCAGGCAATAAAGGCAGGCAATTAAGGTAGGCAATTAATGCTGGCAATTAAGGCAGGCAAATAATGCAGGTAATTAATGCAGGCAATTAAGGCAGGCAATTAGGGCAGGCAATTAATGCAGGCAAATAAGACAGGCAATTAAGGTAGGCAAATAATGCAGGTAAATCGGGAAGGCAATTAAGGCAGGCAATTAAAGCAGGCAATTAAGGCAAGCAATTAAGGCAGGTAGTTTAGAAAGCCAATTAAGACAGGCAATTAAGGCAGGCAGCCAATTAAGGCTGGTAATTAAAGCATGCAATTAAGGCAGGCAATTTAAGCACGCAATTAAGGCAAGCTATTAAGGATGGCATTTAAGGCAGCCAATTGAGGAATGTAATTAAGGCAGGCAATTAAAGCAGTCAATTACGGCAGGCAATTAAGTCAATCAATTAAGGCAGACAATTAAGGCAGTTAATTAAGGCTGGCAATGAAGGCAGGCTATTTAGGTAGGCAATTAATGCTGGCAATTAAGGCAGGCAAATAATGCAGGTAATTAAGACAGTCCATTTAGGCAGACAATTAAGGCAGGTTATTAAGGCCGGCAATGAAAGCAGGCTGATAAAGTAGGCAAATAATGCAGGTAATTAGGGAAGGCAATTAAGGCAGGCAATTAAGGCAGGCAATTAAGGCAAGCTATTTAGGCAGGTAGTAAAGAAAGCCAATTAAGACAGGCAATTAAGGCAGGCAGCAAATTAAGGCTGGTAATTAAAGCATGCAATTAAGGCAGGCAATTTAGGCACGCAATTAAGGCAAGCTATTAAGGATGGCATTTAAGGCAGCCAATTGAGGAATGTAATTAAGGCAGGCAATTAAAGCAGTCAATTACGGCAGGCAATTAAGTCAATCAATTAAGGCAGACAATTAAGGCAGGCAATTAAGGCTGGCAATAAAGGAAGGCTATTAAGGCAAAAAAAATTAATGTAGCCAATTAAGTCAGGCAATTAAGGCAGGCAAATAGTGCAGGTAATTAGGGAAGAAAATTAAGGAAGGCAATTAAGGCAGGCAATTAAGGCAGGCAATTAAGGCAGGTAATTAGGAAAGGCAATTAAGGCTGTAATTATAGACAGACAATTAAATTAGGCAAATAATGCAGGTAATGAGGGAAAGCAATTAAGGCAGGCAATTAAGGCAGTCAATTAAGGCAAGCAATTAAGGCAGGTAGTAACGAAAGCCAATTAAGGCAGGCAATTAAGGCAGGCAACCAATTAAAGCTTGTAATTAAGGCATGCAATTAAGGCATGTAATTAAGGCAGGCAATTAAGGCAGCCAATTAAGGCAAGCAATCAAGAAATGAAATTAAGGCAGGCAATTAAGTCAGGCAATTAAAGCAGGCAATTATGGCCGTCAATTAAGGCAGTCAATTAAGGCAGACAAATAAGTCAGGCAATTAAGGCTGGCAATAAAGGAAGGCTATTAAGGCAAAAAAAATTAATGTAGCCAATTAAGTCAGGCAATTAAGGCAGGCAAATAGTGCAGGTAATTAGGGAAGAAAATTAAGGAAGGCAATTAAGGCAGGCAATTAAGGCAGGCAATTAAGGCAGGTAATTAGGAAAGGCAATTAAGGCAGGCGATTAAGGCAGGCAATTAAGGCAAGCAATTAAGGCAGGTAGTAAAGAAATCCAATTAAGGCAGGCATTTAAGGCAGGCAATTAAAGCAGGCAGCAAATTAAAGCTGGTAATTAAGGCGAGCAATTAACGATGGAAATTAAGGCAGCCAATTAAGGAATGCAATAAAGGCAGCCAATAAGGCAGTCAATTGAGGCAGGCAATTAAGACAGGCAATTAAGGCAGGCAATTAAGGTAGTCAAATATTGCAGGTAATTAGGGAAGGCAATTAAGGCAGGCAATAAAGGCAAGCAATTAATGCAGGCAATTAAGGCAGGCAATCAAGGAAGGCAATTAAGGCAAGCAAATTAATGCAGGAATATAAGGCAGGCAGCCATTTAAGGCTGGTAATTAAGGCATGCAATTAAGGCAGCCAATTAAGGCAGGCAATTAAGGCAAGCAATTAAGGTTGGCAATTAAGGAATGCAATTAAGGCAGACAATTAAGGCAGTCACGTAAGGCAGGCAATTAAGGCAGGCAATAAAGGCAGGCAATCAAGAAAGGCAATTAAGGCAGGCAATTAAGGAAGCAAATAATGCAGGTAATCAGGGAAGTCAATTATGGCAGGCAATTAAGGCAGGCAATTAAGGCAAGCAATCAAGGCAGGAAGTATAGAAAGCCAATTAAGGCTGGCAGCCAATTAAGACAGGTAATTAAGGCATGCAATTAAGGCAGGCAATTAAGCCAGGCAATTAAGGCAAGCAAATAAGGATGGCAATTAAGGAAGCCATTTAAGGAATGCAATTTAGGCAGCCAATTAAGGCAGGCAATTAAGGCAGGCAATTATAGCAGGCAATTTTGGGAGGCAATAAAGGTAGGCAATTATGGCAAGCAGTTAAGGATGGCAATTAAGGCAGGCAATTAAGGCTGGCAATGAAGGCAAGCAATTAAGGAAGCAAATAATGCAGGTTATTAGGGAAGTCAATTACGACAGACAATTAAGGCAGGCAATAAAGGCTGGCAATGAAGGTAGGCAATTAAGGAAGCAAATAATGCAGGTTATTAGGGAAGTCAATTATGGCAGACAATTAAGGCAGGCAAATAAGGCAAGCAATCAAGGCAGGTAGTATAGAAAGACAATTAAGGCTGGCAGCCAATTAAGACTGGTAAATAAGGCATGCAATTAAGGAAGGTAATTAAGGCAGGAAATTAAGGCAAGCTATTAAGGATGGCATTTAAGGCAGCTAATTAAGGAATGCAATTAAGGCAGGCAATTAAGGCAAGCAATTAAGGCAGGCAATAAAGGCAGGCAATCAAGAAAGGCAATTAAGGCAGGCAATTAAGGCAGGCAGGCAAATAAAACTGGTAATTAAGGCAGGCAATTAAGGTAGGCAAATAATGCATGTAATTAGGGAAGGCAATTAAGGCAGGCAATTAAGCCAGGCAATTAAGGCAAGCAATTAGGAATGGCAATTAAGGCAGCCAATTAAGGAATGCAATTAAGGCAGCCAAATAAGGCAGGAAATTAAGGCAAGCAAATAAAGCAGGCAATTACGGCAGGCAATTAAGTCAATCAATTAAGGCAGACAATTAAGGCAGGCAATTAAGGCTGGCAATGAAGGCAGGCTTTTAAGGTAGGCAAATAATGCAGGTAATTAGGGAAGGCAATTAAGGCATGCAATTAAGGCAGGCAATTAAGGCAGGCAATCAAGAAAGGCAATTAAGGCAGGCAATTAAGGCTGACAATTAATGAAGCAATTAAGGCTGGCAATGAAGGCAGGTAAAGGTAGGCAAATAATGCAGGTAATTAGGGAAGGCAATTAATGCAGGCAATTAAAGCAGGCAATTAAGGCAAGCTATTTAGGCAGGTAGTAAAAAAAGCCAATTAAGGCAGCAATTAAGGCAGGCAATTAAGGCAGGCAGCTAATTAAGGCTGGTAATTAAGGCATGCAATTAAGGCAGACATATAGGCAGGCAATGAAGGCAGGCAATTAAGGCAAGCTATTAAGGATGGCAATAAGGCAGCCAATTAAGGAATACAATTAAAGCAGCCAATTAAGGCAGGCAATTAAGGCAGGCAATTAAGGCAAGCAATTAAGGCCGGTAGTAAAGAAAGCCAATTAAGGCAGGCAATTAAGGCAGGCAGCCAATTAAGGCTGGTAATAAGGGCATACAATTAAGGAAGGCAATTAAGGCAGGCAATAAAGGCAGGCAATAAAGGCAGGCAATAAAGGCAGGCAATTAAGGCAGGCAATTAAGGCAAGCACATAAGGCAGGTAGTAAAGATAGCCAATTAAGGCCGGCAATAAAGGCAGGCAATTAAGGCAGGCAGCCAATTAAGGCTGGTAATTAAGGCATGCAATTAAGGCAGGCAATTAAGGCAGGCAATTAAGGCAGGCAATTAAGGCAGGCAATAAAGGCAGGCAATTAAGGCAGGCAATAAAGGCAGGCAAACAAGAAATGCAATTAAATCAGGCAATTAAGGCAGGCAATTAAAGCAGGCAATTATGGCAGGCAATTAAGGCAGTCCATTTAGGCAGACAATTAAGGCAGGTTATTAAGGTTGGCAATGAAAGCAGGCTGTTAAAGGTAGGCAAATAATGCAGGTAATTAGGGAAGGCAATTAAGACAGGCAATTAAGGCAGGGAATTAGGGCAAGCTATTTAGGCAGGTATTGAAGAAAGCCAATTAAGACAGGCAATTAAGGCAGACAATTAAGGCAGGCAATTAAGGCAAGCAATCAAGGCAGGTAGTATAGAAAAACAATTAAGGCTGGCAGCCAATTAAGTCTGGTAAATAAGGCATGCAATTAAGGAAGGTAATTAAGGCAGGAAATTAAGGCAAGCTATTAAGGATGGCATTTAAGGCAGCTAATTAAGGAATGCAATTAAGGCAGGCAATTAAGGCAAGCAATTAAGACAGGCAATAAAGGCAGGCAATCAAGAAAGGCAATTAAGGCAGGCAATTAAGGCAGGCAGGCAAATAAAACTGGTAATTAAGGCAGGCAATTAAGGTAGGCAAATAATGCATGTAATTAGGGAAGGCAATTAAGGCAGGTAATTAAGCCAGGCAATTAAGGCAAGCAATTAGGAATGGCAATTAAGGCAGCCAATTAAGGAATGCAATTAAGGCAGCCAAATAAGGCAGGAAATTAAGGCAAGCAATTAAAGCAGACAATTATGGCAGGCAATTAAGTCAATCAATTAAGACAGACAATTAAGGCAGGCAATTAAGGCTGGCAATGAAGGCAGGCTTTTAAGGTAGGCAAATAATGCAGGTAATTAGGGAAGGCAATTAAGGCATGCAATTAAGGCAGGCAATTAAGGCAGGCAATCAAGAAAGGCAATTAAGGCAGGCAATTAAGGCAGACAATTAAAGAAGCAATTAAGGCTGGCAATGAAGGCAGGTAAAGGTAGGCAAATAATGCAGGTAATTAGGGAAGGCAATTAATGCAGGCAATTAAGGCAGGCAATTAAGGCAAGCTATTTAGGCAGGTAGTAAAAAAAGCCAATTAAGGCAGCAATTAAGGCAGGCAATTAAGGCAGGCAGCTAATTAAGGCTGGTAATTAAGGCATGCAATTAAGGCAGACATATAGGCAGGCAATGAAGGCAGACAATTAAGGCAAGCTATTAAGGATGACAATAAGGCAGCCAATTAAGGAATACAATTAAAGCAGCCAATTAAGGCAGGCAATTAAGGCAGGCAATTAAGGCAAGCAATTAAGGCAGGTAGTAAAGAAAGCCAATTAAGGCAGGCAATTAAGGCAGGCAGCCAATTAAGGCTGGTAATTAAGGCATACAATTAAGGAAGGCAATTAAGGCAGGCAATAAAGGCAGGCAATAAAGGCAGGCAATTAAGGCAGGCAATTAAGGCAAGCACATAAGGCAGGTAGTAAAGATAGCCAATTAAGGCCGGCAATAAAGGCAGGCAATTAAGGCAGGCAGCCAATTAAGGCTGGTAATTAAGGCATGCAATTAAGGCAGGCAATTAAGGCAGACAATTAAGGCAGGCAATTAAGGCAGGCAATAAAGGCAGGCAATTAAGGCAGGCAATAAAGGCAGGCAAACAAGAAATGCAATTAAATCAGGCAATTAAGGAAGGCAATTAAAGCAGGCAATTATGGCAGGCAATTAAGGCAGTCCATTTAGGCAGACAATTAAGGCAGGTTATTAAGGTTAGCAATGAAAGCAGGCTGTTAAAGGTAGGCAAATAATGCAGGTAATTAGGGAAGGGAATTAAGACAGGCAATTAAGGCAGGGAATTAGGGCAAGCTATTTAGGCAGGTATTGAAGAAAGCCAATTAAGACAGGCAATTAAGGCAGGCAGCCAATTAAGGCTGGTAATTAAAGCATGCAATTAAGGCAGGCAATTTAGGGACACAGTTAAAGCAAGCTATTAAGTATGGCATTTAAGGCAGCCAATTGAGGAATGTAATTAAGGCAGGCAATTTAGACAGGCAATTAAGGCAAGCAATTAAGGCACGTATTAAAGAAAGCCAATTAAGGCAGGCAATTAAGGCAGGCAGCCAATTAAGGCTGGTAATTAAGGCATGCAATTAAGGCAGGCAATTAAGGCAGGCATTTAAGGCAGGCAATTAAGGCAAGCAATTAAGGATGGAATTTAAGGCAGCCAATTAATGCAGGCAATAAAGGAAGGCAATTAAGGCAAGCAATTAAGGATGGCAATTAAGGCAGCCAATTAAGGCAGGCATTAAAGGCAGGCATTCGAGAAAGGCAATTAAGGTAGGCAAATAATGCAGGTAATTAGGGAAGGCAATTAAGGCAGGCAATTCATGCAGGCAATTAAGGCAAGCAATTAAGGCAGGTAGTTTAGAAAGCCAAATAAGACAGGCAATTAAGGCAGGCAGCCAATTAAGGCTGGTAATTAAGGCATGCAATTAAGGCAGTAAATTAAGCCAAGCAAATAAGGCAAGCAATTAGGGATGGCAATTAAGGCAGCAAATTTAGGAATGCAATTAAGGCAGTCAATTAAGGAAGGCAATTAAGGCAGGCAATTACGGCTGGCAATTAAGGCAGTCAATTAAGGCAGACAATTAAGGCAAGCAATTAAGGCTGGCAATGAAGGCAGGCTATTAGGGTAGGCAAATATTGCAGGTAATTAAGGAAAACCAATTAAGGCAGGCAATTAAGGCAGGCAATTAAGGCAAGCTATTTAGGCGGGTAGTAAAGAAAGCCAATTAAGGCAAGCGATTAAGGCAGGCAATTAAGGCAGGCAGCCAGTTAAGGCAGGTAAATAAGGCTGGCATTTTAGGCAGACAATTGAGGCAGTCAATTAAGACAGGCAATTAAAGCAGGCAATGAAGGCAGGCAATTAAGGCAGGCAATTAAGGCAGGCAATTAAGACAGGCAATTAAGGCAAGCAATTAAGGCAGGTAATAAAGAAAGCCAATTAAGGCAGGCGATTTAGGCAGGCAATTAAGGCAGGCAGCCAATTAAGGCTGGTAATTAAGGCATGCAATTAAGGCAGGCAATTAAGGCAGGCAATTAAGGCAGGCAATTAAGGCAGACAATTAAGACAGGCAATTAAGGCAGGCAATTAAGGCAAGCAATTAATGTAGCCAATTAAGGCAGACAAATAGTGCAGGTAATTAGGGAAGACTATTAAGGAAGGCAATTAAGGAAGGCAAATAATGCAGGTAATTAGTGAAGGCAATTAAGGAAGGCAATTAAGGCAGGCAATTTAGGCAGGCAATTAATGCAGGCAATTAAGGAAGGCAATTAAGGCAGGCAATTTAGGCAGGCATTTAATGCAGGCAAATAAGGCAGGCAATCATGGAAGGCAATTAAGGCAAGCAATTAATGTAGCCAATTAAGGCAGGCAATTAAAGCAGGCAGGCAATTAAGACTGGTAATTAAGGCAGGTAAATAAGGCTGGCAATTTAGGCAGACAATTGAGGCAGGCAATTAAGACAGGCAATTAAAGCAGGCAATTAAGGCAGCAAATCAAGGAAGGCAATTAAGGCATGCAATTAATGTAGCCAATTAAGGCAGGCAATTAAGGCAGGCAAATAATGCAGGTAATTTGGTAAGGCAATTAAGGCAGGCAATTAAGGCAAGCAATTAAGGCAGGTAGTTTAGAAAGCCAATTAAGACAGACAATTAAGGCAGGCACCCAATTAAGGCTGGTAATTAAAGCATGCAATTAAGGCAGGCAATTAAGCCAGGCAATTAGGCAGGCAATTAAGGCTGGCAATGGAGGCAGGCTAATGAGGTAGGCAAATAATGCAGGTAATTAGGGAAAGCAATTAAGGCAGGTAATTAAGGCAGGCAATTAAGGCAAGCTATTTAGGCAGGTAGTAACGAAAGCTAATTAAGGCAGGCAATTAAGGCAGGCATTTAAGGCAGGCATCTAATTAAGGCTGGTAATAAAGACATGTAATTAAGGCAGGCAATTGAAGCAGGCAATCAAGGCAGGCAATTAAGTAAGGAAAAAGGCAGGCAATTATGGCAGGCAATTAAGGCAGGCAATTAAGGCAAGCAATTAAGGCAGGTAGTTAAGAAAGCCAATTAAGGCAGGCAATTAAAGCAGGCAATTAAGGCAGGCAGCCAATTATGGCTGGTTATAAAGGCATGCAATTAAGGCAGGCAATTAAGGCAGGCAAAAATGGCAGGCAATTAAGGCAGTCAATTAAGGCAGACAATTAAGGCAGGCAATTAGGGCTGGCAAAGAAGGCAGGCAATTAAGGTAGGCAAATAATGCAGGTAATTAGGGAAGGCAATTAAGGCAGCCAATTAGGCAGGCAATTTAGACAAGCAATTAAGGCAGGTAGTTTAGAAAGCCAATTAAGACAGGCAATTAAGGCAGGCAGCCAATAAAGGCTGGTAATTAAGGCATGCAATTAAGGCAGGCAATTAAGCCAAGCCTTTTAAGGCAAGCAATAAATGATGGCAATTAAGGCAGCCAATTTAGGAATGCAATTAAGGCAGCCAATTAAGGCAGGCGATTAAGGCAGGCAGCCAATTAAGGCTGGTAAATAAGGCATGCAATTAAGGCAGGCAATTAAGGCAGGCAATAAAGGCAGACAATTAAGGCAGGCAATTAAGGCTGGCAATGAAGGCAGGCAATTAAGGCAGGCAGGCAAATAAGACTGGTATTTAAGGAGGCAATAAAGGTAGGCAAATAATGCAGGTAATAAGGGAAGGCAATTAAGGCAGGCATTTAAGCCAGGCAATTAAGGGAAGCAATTAAGGATGGCAATTAAGGCAGCCAATTTAGAAATGCAATTAAGGCAGCCAATTAAAACAGGCGATTAAGGCAGGCAGCCAATTAAGGCTGGTAATTAAGGCATGCAATTAAGGCAGGCAATATAGGCAGGCAATTTAAGCAGGCAATTAAAACAGGCAATTAAACAAGGCAATGAAGGAAGGCAAATAAGGCAGGCAATTAAGGGAGGCAGTTAAGGCAGGCAATAAAGGCAGGCAATCAAGAAAGGCAATTAAGGCAGGCAATTGAGGCAGGCAATTATGGCAGGCAATTATGGCAGGCAATTAAGGCAGTCAATTAAGGCAGACAATTCAGGCAGGCAATTAAGGAATGATATGAAACCAGGCAATTAAGGTAGGCAAATAATGCAGGTAATAAGGGAAGGCAATTAAGGCAGGCAATATAGGCAGGCAGGTAAGGTAGGCAATTAAGGCAAGCAATTAAGGCAGGTAATTTAGAAAGCCAATTAAGGCAGGCAATTAAGGCAGGCAGCCAATAAGGCTGGTAATTTAGGTATGCAATTGAGGCAGGCAATTAAGCCAGGCAATTAAGGCAAGCAATTAAGGATGGCAATTAAGGCAGCCAATTTAGAAATGCAATTAAGGCAGCTAATTAAGGCAGGCGACTAATGCAGGCAGCCAATTAAGGCTGGTAATTAAGGCATGCAATTAAGGCAGGCAATTTAGGCACGCAATTAAGGCAGGCAATGAAGAAAGGCAATTAAGGCAGTCAATTAAGGCAGGCAATTAAGGCAGGCGATTAAGGCAGGCAATTAAGGCAGACTATTTAGGCAGGCAATAAGGCAGGCAAATAATGCAGGTAATTACGGAAGGCAATTAAGTCAATCAATTAAGACAGACAATTAAGGCAGGCAATTAAGGCTGGCAATGAAGGCAGGCTTTTAAGGTAGGCAAATAATGCAGGTAATTAAAGAAGGCAATTAAGGCATGCAATTAAGGCAGGCAATTAAGGCAGGCAATCAAGAAAGGCAATTAAGGCAGGCAATTAAGGCAGACAATTAAAGAAGCAATTAAGGCTGGCAATGAAGGCAGGTAAAGGTAGGCAAATAATGCAGGTAATAAGGGAAGGCAATTAATGCAGGCAATTAAGGCAGGCAATTAAGGCAAGCTATTTAGGCAGGTAGTAAAAAAAGACAATTAAGGCAGCAATTAAGGCAGGCAATTAAGGCAGGCAGCTAATTAAGGCTGGTAATTAAGGCATGCAATTAAGGCAGACATATAGGCAGGCAATGAAGGCAGGCAATTAAGGCAAGCTATTAAGGATGGCAATAAGGCAGCCAATTAAGGAATACAATTAAAGCAGCCAATTAAGGCAGGCAATTAAGGCAGGCAATTAAGGCAGGCAATTAAGGCAAGCAAATTAAGGCAGGCAATTAAGGCAGGAAATTAATGCAGACAATTAAGACAGGCAATTAAGGCTAACAATAAAGGCAGGCAATTAAGGTAGTCAAATAATGCAGGTAATTAGAGAAGGCAATTAAGGCAAGCAATTAAGGCCTGCAATTAGTGCAGGCAATTAAGGCAGCAAATCAAGGAAGGCAATTAAGGCATACAATTAATGTAGCCAATTAAGGCAGGCAATTAAGGCAGGCAAATAATGCAGGTAATTTGGTAAGGCAATTAAGGCAGGCAATTAAGGCAAGCAATTAAGGCAGGTAGTAAAGAAAGCCAATTAAGGCAGTCAATTAAGGCAGCCAATTAAGGCATGCAATTAAGGCAGGCAATTAAGGCAGGCAACTTAGGCAGGCAATTTAGGCAGGCTATTAAGGCAGGCAATTAAGGCAAGCAATTATGGTAGGAAATTAAGGCCGACAATTAAGACAGGCAATTAATGCTGGCAATGAAGGCAGACAATTAAGGTAGTCAAATAATGCAGGTAATTAGGGAAGGCAATTAAGGCAAGCAATTAAGGCCTGCAATTAATGCAGGCAATTAAGGCAGCAAATCGAGGAAGGCAATTAAGGCATGCAATTAATTAAGCCAATTAAGGCAGGCAATTAAGGCAGGCAAATAATGCAGTTAATTTGGTAAGGCAATTAAGGCAAGCAATTAAGGCAGGTAGATAAGATAGCCAATTAAGGCAGCCAATTTAGGCATGCAATTAAGGCAGGCAATTAATGCAGGCAATTAAGGCAGGCAATAAAGGCAGGCAATCAAGTAAGGCAATTAAGGCAGGCAATTAAGGCAGACAATTAAGACAGGCAATTAAGGCTGGCAATTAAGGCAAGCAATTAATGTAGCCAATTAAGGCAGGCAATTAAGGCAGGCAAATAATGCAGGTAATTTGGTATGGTAATTAAGGCAGGCAATTAGGCAAGCAATTAAGGCAGGTAGTAAAGAAAGCCAATTAAGGCAGTCAACTAAGGCAGCCAATTAAGGCATGCAATTAAGGCAGGCAATTAAGGCAGGCATTTTAGGCAGGCAATCAAGTAAGGCAATTAAGGCAGGAAATTAAGACAGGCAATTAAGGCAGACAATTAAGACAGGCAATTAAGGCAGGCAATGAAGGCAGGCAATTAAGGTAGTCAAATAATGCAGGTAATTAGGAAAGGCAATAAGGCAAGCAATTAAGGCAGGCATTTAAGTCAAGCAATTAAGGCAGGGAGTAAAGAAAGCCAATTAAGGCAAGCGATTAATGCAGGCAATTAAAGCAGGCAGCCAATTAAGGCTGGTAATTAAGGAATGTAATTAAGGCAGGCTATTAAGGCAGGCAATTAAGGCAAGCAATTAAGGATGGCTATTAAAGCAGGCTATTAAGGCAGGCAAATAAGGCAGGCATTCATGGAAGGCAATTAAGGCAAGCAATTAATGTAGCCAATTAAGGCAGGCATTTAAGTCAGGCAATAAAGGCATGCAATTAAGGCAGGTAATTAAGGCAGGCAATTAAGGCAGACATTTTAGGCAGTCAATTAAGGCTGTAATTGAAGGCAGGCAATTAAATTAGGCATATAATGCAGGTAATAAGGGAAAGCAATTAAGGCAGGCAATTAAGGCAGTCAATTAAGGCAAGCAATTAAGGCAGGTAGTAAAGAATGCAAATTAAGGCAGGCAATTAAGGCTGGCATTTAAAGCAGGCATATAATTAAGGCTGGTTATTAAGGCATGCAATTAAGGCAGGCAATTAAGACAGGCAATTAAGAGAAGCAATTAAGGATGGCAATTAAAGATTGCAATAAAGGAAGCCATTTAAGGCAGTCATGTAACGCAGCCATTAAGGCAGGCAATTAAGGCAAGCAATTAAGGCAGGTTGTAAATAAAGCCAATTACGGCAGGCAATTAAGGCAGGCATTTAAGGCAGGCAACCAATTAAGGCTAGTAATTAAGGCATGCAATTAAGGCAGGCAATAAAGGCAGGCAATTATGGCATGCAATTAAGGATGGCAATTAAAAAAAGCAATAAAGGAAGGCAATTAAGGCGGCAATTAAGGCAAGCAATTAAGGCAGTTAGTTAAGAAAGCTAATTAAGGGAGGCAATTAAGGCAGGCAGCCAATAAAGGCTGGTAATTAAGGCATGTAATTAAGGCAGGCAATTAAGGCAGGCAATTAAAGCAGGAAATTATGGCAGGCAATTAAGGCAGTAAATTAAGGCAGACAATTAAGGCAGGCAATTAAGGCTGGCAATCAACACAGGCAATTAAGGCTTGAAAATAATGCAGGTAATTAGGGAAGGCAATTAAGGCAGCCAATTAAGGCAGGCAGTTAAGGCAAGCAATTAAGGCAGGTAGTAAAGAAAGCCAATTAAGGCAGGCAATTAAAGCAGGCAGCCAATTAAGGCTGGTAATTAATACATGCAATTAAGGCAGGCAATTAAGTCAGGCAATTAAGGCAGACAATTAAGGCAGGCAATAAGGCAGGCAATCAATAAATTCAATTTAGGAAGGCAGCCAATAAAGGCTGGTAATTAAGGCATGCAATTAAGGCAGGCAATTAAGGCAGGCAATTAAGGCAAGCAATTAAGGATTGCAATTAAGGCAGTCAATAAAGGAATGCCATTAAGGCAGCCAATTAAGGCAGGCAATTAAAGCAGGCATTTATGGCAGGCAATTAAGGCAGTCAATTAAGGCAGACAATTAAGGCTGGCAATTAAGGCTGGCAATCAAGGCAGGCAATAAAAGTAGGCAAATAATGCTGGTAATTAGGGAAGGCAATTAAGGCAGGCAATTAAGTCAGGCAGTTAAGGCAAGCAATTAAGGCAGGTAGTAAAAAAAGCCAATTAAGGCAGGCAGCCAATTAAGGCTGGTAATTAAGGCAGGCAATTAAGGCAGGCAATTAAGGCAGGCAATCAAGAAATGCAATTAAGGCAGGCAATTAAGTCAGGCAATTAAAGCAGGCAATTATGGCCGGCAATGAAGGCAGTCAATTAAGGCTGATAATTAAGGCAGGCAATTAAGGCTGGCAATGAAGGAAGGCTATGAATGCAAGAAATTAATGTAGCCAATTAAGGCAGGCAATTAGGGCAGGCAAATAGTGCAGGTAATTAGGGAAGACAATTAAGGAAGGCAATTAAGGCAGGCAAATAATGCAGGTAATTAGGGAAGGCAATTAAGGAAGGCAATTAAGGCAGGCAATGAATGCAGGCAATTAAGGCAGGCAATCAAGGAAGGCAATTAAGGCAAGCAATTAATGTAGCCAATTAAGGCAGGCAATTATGGCAGGCAGGCAATTAAGACTGAAATTAAGGCAGGTAAATAAGGCTGGCAATTTAGGCAGGCAATTAAGGCAGGCAATTAAGACAGGCAATTAAAGCAGGCAATAAAGGCAGGCAATTAAGGCAGGCAATTAAGGTAGGCAATTAATGCTGGCAATTAAGGCAGGCAAATAATGCAGATAATTAATGCAGGCAATTAAGGCAGGCAATTAGGGCAGGCAATTAATGCAGGCAAATAAGGCAGGCAATTAAGGTAGGCAAATAATGCAGGTAAATCGGGAAGGCAATTAAGGCAGGCAATTAAAGCAGGCAATTAAGGCAAGCAATTAAGGCAGGTAGTTTAGAAAGCCAATTAAGACAGGCAATTAAGGCAGGCAGCCAATTAAGGCTGGTAATTAAAGCATGCAATTAAGGCAGGCAATTTAGGCACGCAATTAAGGCAAGCTATTAAGGATGGCATTTAAGGCAGCCAATTGAGGAATGTAATTAAGGCAGGCAATTAAAGCAGTCAATTACGGCAGGCAATTAAGTCAATAAATTAAGGCAGACAATAAAGGCAGGCAATTAAGGCTGGCAATGAAGGCAGGCTATTAAGGTAGGCAATTAATGCTGGCAATTAAGGCAGGCAAATAATGCAGGTAATTAAGACAGTCCATTTAGGCAGACAATTAAGGCAGGTTATTAAGGCTAGCAATGAAAGCAGGCTGATAAAGTAGGCAAATAATGCAGGTAATTAGGGAAAGCAATTAAGGCAGGCAATTAAGGCAGGCAATTAAGGCAAGCTATTTAGGCAGGTAGTAAAGAAAGCCAATTAAGACAGGCAATTAAGGCAGGCAGCCAATTAAGGCTGGTAATTAAAGCATGCAATTAAGGCAGGCAATTTAGGCACGCAATTAAGGCAAGCTATTAAGGATGGCATTTAAGGCAGCCAATTGAGGAATGTAATTAAGGCAGGCAATTAAAGCAGTCAATTACGGCAGGCAATTAAGTCAATCAATTAAGGCAGACAATTAAGGCAGGCAATTAAGGCTGGCAATGAAGGCAGGCTATTAAGGTAGGCAAATATACAGGTAATTAGGGAAGGCAATTAAGGCATGCAATTAAGGCAGGCAATTAAGGCAAGCAATTAAGGATTGGAATTTAAGGCAGCCAATTAAGGCAGGCAATAAAGGCAGGCAATCAAGAAAGGCAATTAAGGTAGGCAAATAATGCAGGTATTTAGGGAAGGCAATTAAGGCAGGCAATTAAGGCAAGCAATTAAGGCAGGTAGTTTAGAAAGCCAATTTAGACAGGCAATTAAGGCAGGCATCCAATTAAGGCTGGTAATTAAGGCATGCAATTAAGGCAGGCAATTAAGCCAGGCAATTAAGGCAATCAATTAAGTACGGCAATTAAGGCAGCAAATTTAGGAATGCAATTAAGGCAGCCAATTAAGGCAGGCAATTAAGGCAGGCAATTAGAGAAGGCAATTAGGCAGTCAATTAAGGCAGACTATTAAGGCAGGCAATTAAGTCTGGCAATGAAGGCAGGCTATAAGGTTAGGCAAATAATGCAGGTAATTAGGGAAGGCAATTATGGCAGGCAATTAAGGCAAGCAATTAAGGCAATCTATTTAGGCGGGTAGTAAAGAAAGCCAATTCAGGCAAGCGATTAAGGCAGGCAATTAAGGCAGGCAGCCAATAATGGCAGGTAAATAAGGCTGGCATTTTAGGCAGACAATTGAGGCAGTCAATTAAGACAGGCAATTAAAGCAAGCAATGAAGGCAGGCAATTAAGGCAGGCAATTAAGGCAGGCAATTAAGGCAGGCAATTAAGGAAAGCAATTAAGGCAGGTAATAAAGAAAGCCAATTAAGGCAGGCGATTTAGGCAGGCAATTAAGGCAGGCAGCCAATTAAGGCTGGTAATTAAGGCATGCAATTAAGGCAGGCAATTGAGGCAGGCAATTAAGGCAGGCAATTAAGGCAGAAAATTAAGACAGACAATTAAGGCAGGCAATTATGCAAGCAATTAATGTAGCCAATTAAGGCAGGCAATTTAGGCAGGCAAATAATGCAGGTAATTTGGTTAGCCAATTAAGGCAGGCAATGAAGGCAGGCAATTAAGGGAGTCAAATAATGCAGGAAATTAGGAAAGGCAATAAGGCAAGTAAATAAGGCAGGCATTTAAGGCAAGCAATTAAGGCAATGAGTAAAGAAAGCCAATTAAGGCAGGCGATTAATTCAGGCAATTAAGGCAGGCAGCCAATTAAGGCTAGTAAATAAGGCATGCAATTAAGGTAGGCAATATAAATCAGGCTATTAAGGCAGGCAATTAAGGCAGGCAATTAAGGTAGGAAATTAAGGCCGACAATTAAGACAGGCAATTAAGGCTGGCAATGAAGGCAGACAATTAAGGTAGTCAAATAATGCAGGTAATTAGGGAAGGCAATTAAGGCAAGCAATTAAGGCCTGCAATTAATGCAGGCAATTAAGGCAGCAAATCGAGGAAGGCAATTAAGGCATGCAATTTTTTTAGCCAATTAAGGCAGGCAATTAAGGCAGGCAAACAATGCAGTTAATTTGGTAAGGCAATTAAGGCAAGCAATTAAGGCAGGTAGTAAAGATAGCCAATTAAGGCATGCAATTAAGGCAGGCAATTAATGCAGGCAATTAAGGCAGGCAATAAAGGCAGGCAATCAAGTAAGCTAATTGAGGCAGGCAATTAAGGCAGACAATTAAGACAGGCAATTAAGGCAGGCAAATAATGCAGGTAATTTGGTATGGTAATTAAGGCAGGCAATTAGGCAAGCAATTAAGGCAGGTAGTAAAGAAAGCCAATTAAGGCAGTCAATTAAGGCAGCCAATTAAGGCATGCAATTAAGGCAGGCAATTAAGGCAGGCATTTTAGGCAGGCAATCAAGTAAGGCAATTAAGGCAGGAAATTAAGGCAGGCAATTAAGGCAGACAATTAAGACAGGCAATTAAGGGCAGGCAATGAAGGCAGGCAATTAAGGTAGTCAAATAATGCAAGTTATTAGGAAAGGCAATAAGGCAAGCAATTAAGGCAGGCATTTAAGGCAAGCAATTAAGGCAGGGAGTAAAGAAAGCCAATTAAGGCAAGCGATTAATGCAGGCAATTAAAGCAGGCAGCCAATTAAGGCTGGTAATTAAGGAATGTAATTAAGGCAGGCTATTAAGGCAGGCAATTAAGGCAAGCAATTAAGGATGGCAATTAAAGCAGGCTATTAAGGCAGGCAAATAAGGCGGCAATTAAGGCAAGCAATTAAGGCAGTTAGTTAAGAAAGCTAATTAAGGGAGGCAATTAAGGCAGGCAGCCAATAAAGGCAGGCAATTAAAGCAGGCAATTATGGCAGGCAATTAAGGCAGTAAATTAAGGCAGACAATTAAGGCAGGCAATTAAGGCTGGCAATCAACACAGGCAATTAAGGCTTGAAAATAATGCAGGTAATTAGGGAAGGCAATTAAGACAGCCAATTAAGGCAGGCAGTTAAGGCAAGCAATTAAGGCAGGTAGTAAAGAAAGCCAATTAAGGCAGGCAATTAAAGCAGGCAGCCAATTAAGGCTGGTAATTAATACATGCAATTAAGGCAGGCAATTAAGTCAGGCAATTAAGGCAGACAATTAAGGCAGGCAATAAGGCAGGCAATCAATAAATTCAATTAAGGAAGGCAGAAATAAAGGCTGGTAATTAAGGCATGCAATTAAGGCAGGCAATTAAGGCAGGCAATTAAGGCAAGCAATTAAGGATTGCAATTAAGGCAGTCAATAAAGGAATGCCATTAAGGCAGGCAATTAAAGCAGGCATTTATGGCAGGCAATTAAGGCAGTCAATTAAGGCAGACAATTAAGGCTGGCAATTAAGGCTGGCAATCAAGGCAGGCAATAAAAGTAGGCAAATAATGCTGGTAATTAGGGAAGGCAATTAGGGCAGGCAATTAAGGCAGGCAGTTAAGGCAAGCAATTAAGGCAGGTAGTAAAATAAGCCAATTAAGGCAGGCAGCCAATTAAGGCTGGTAATTAAGGCAGGCAATTAAGGCAGGCAATTAAGGCAGGCAATCAAGAAATGCAATTAAGGCAGGCAATTAAGTCAGGCAATTAAAGCAGGCAATTATGGCCGGCAATGAAGGCAGTCAATTAAGGCTGATAATTAAGGCAGGCAATTAAGGCTGGCAATGAAGGAAGGCTATGAATGCAAGAAATTAATGTAGCCAATTAAGGCAGGCAATTAGGGCAGGCAAATAGTGCAGGTAATTAGGGAAGACAATTAAGGAAGGCAATTAAGGCAGGCAAGGCAATTAATGCTGGCAATTAAGGCAGGCAAATAATGCAGGTAATTAATGCAGGCAATTAAGGCAGGCAATTAGGGCAGGCAATTAATGCAGGCAAATAAGGCAGGCAATTAAGGTAGGCAAATAATGCAGGTAAATCGGGAAGGCAATTAAGGCAGGCAATTAAAGCAGGCAATTAAGGCAAGCAATTAAGGCAGGTAGTTTAGAAAGCCAATTAAGACAGGCAATTAAGGCAGGCAGCCAATTAAGGCTGGTAATAAAACCATGCAATTAAGGCAGGCAATTTAGGCACGCAATTAAGGCAAGCTATTAAGGATGGCATTTAAGGCAGCCAATTGAGGAATGTAATTAAGGCAGGCAATTAAAGCAGTCAATTACGGCAGGCAATTAAGTCAATCAATTAAGGCAGACAATTAAGGCAGGCAATTAAGGCTGGCAATGAAGGCAGGCTATTAAGGAAGGCAATTAATGCTGGCAATTAAGGCAGGCAAATAATGCAGGTAATTAAGACAGTCCATTTAGGCAGACAATTAAGGCAGGTTATTAAGGCTGGCAATGAAAGCAGGCTGATAAAGTAGGCAAATAATGCAGGTAATTAGGGAAGGCAATTAAGGCAGGCAATTAAGGCAGGCAATTAAGGCAAGCTATTTAGGCAGGTAGTAAAGAAAGCCAATTAAGACAGGCAATTAAGGCAGGCAGCCAATTAAGGCTGGTAATTAAAGCATGCAATTAAGGCAGGCAATTTAGGCACGCAATTAAGGCAAGCTATTAAGGATGGCATTTAAGGCAGCCAATTGAGGAATGTAATTAAGGCAGGCAATTATAGCAGTCAATTATGGCAGGCAATTAAGTCAATCAATTAAGGCAGACAATTAAGGCAGGCAATTAAGGCTGGCAATGAAGGCAGGCTATTAAGGTAGGAAAATATACAGGTAATTAAGGAAGGCAATTAAGGCATGCAATTAAGGCAGGCAATTAAGGCAAGCAATTAAGGATGGCAATTAAGGCAGCCAATTAAGGCAAGCAATTAAGGATGGCAATTAAGGCAGCCAATTAAGGCAGGCAATAAAGGCAGGCAATCAAGAAAGGCAATTAAGGTAGGCAAATAATGCAGGTAATTAGGGAAGGCAATTAAGGCAGGCAATTAAGGCAGGCAATTAAGGCAAGCAATTAAGGCAGGTAGTTTAGAAAGCCAATTAAGACAGGCAATTAAGGCAGGCAGCCAATTAAATCTGGTAATTAAGGCATGCAATTAAGGCATACAATTAAGCCAGGCAATTAAGGCAAGCAATTAAGTATGGCAATTAAGGCAGCAAATTTAGGAATGCAATTAAGGCAGCCAATTAAGGCAGGCAATTAAGGCAGGCAATTAGAGAAGGCAATTAGGCAGTCAATTAAGGCAGACTATTAAGGCAGGCAATTAAGTCTGGCAATGAAGGCAGGCTATAAGGTAAGGCAAATAATGCAGGTAATTAGGGAAGGCAATTAAGGCAGGCAATTAAGGCAAGCAATTAAGGCAATCTATTTAGGCGGGTAGTAAAGAAAGCCAATTCAGGCAAGCGATTAAGGCAGGCAATTAAGGCAGGCAGCCAATTAAGGCAGGTAAATAAGGCTGGCATTTTAGGCAGACAATTGAGGCAGTCAATTAAGACAGGCAATTAAAGCAAGCAATGAAGGCAGGCAATTAAGGCAGGCAATTAAGGCAGGCAATTAAGGCAGGCAATTAAGGAAAGCAATTAAGGCAGGTAATAAAGAAAGCTAATTAAGGCAGGCGATTTAGGCAGGCAATTAAGGCAGGCAGCCAATTAAGGCTGGTAATTAAGGCATGCAATTAAGGCAGGCAATTAAGGCAGGCAATTAAGGCAGGCAATTAAGGCAGAAAATTAAGACAGACAATTAAGGCAGGCAATTATGCAAGCAATTAATGTAGCCAATTAAGGCAGGCAATTTAGGCAGGCAAATAATGCAGGTAATTTGGTTAGCCAATTAAGGCAGGCAATGAAGGCAGGCAATTAAGGGAGTCAAATAATGCAGGAAATTAGGAAAGGCAATAAGGCAAGTAAATAAGGCAGGCATTTAAGGCAAGCAATTAAGGCAATGAGTAAAGAAAGCCAATTAAGGCAGGCGATTAATTCAGGCAATTAAGGCAGGCAGCCAATTAGGGCTAGTAATTAAGGCATGCAATTAAGGCAGGCAATATAAATCAGGCTATTAAGGCAGGCAATTAAGGCAGGCAATTAAGGTAGGAAATTAAGGCCGACAATTAAGACAGGCAATTAAGGCTGGCAATGAAGGCAGACAATTAAGGTAGTCAAATAATGCAAGTAATTAGGGAAGGCAATTAATGCAAGCAATTAAGGCCTGCAATTAATGCAGGCAATTAAGGCAGCAAATCGAGGAAGGCAATTAAGGCATGCAATTAATTTAGCCAATTAAGGCAGGTAGTAAAGATAGCCAATTAAGGCATGCAATTAAGGCAGGCAATTAATGCAGGCAATTAAGGCAGGCAATAAAGGCAGGCAATCAAGTAAGGCAATTAAGGCAGGCAATTAAGGCAGACAATTAAGACAGGCAATTAAGGCTGGCAATTAAGGCAAGCAATTAATGTAGCCAATTAAGGCAAGCAATTAAGGCAGGCAAATAATGCAGGTAATTTGGTATGGTAATTAAGGCAGGCAATTAGGCAAGCAATTAAGGCAGGTAGTAAAGAAAGCCAATTAAGGCAGTCAATTAAGGCAGCCAATTAAGGCATGCAATTAAGGCAGGCAATTAAGGCAGGCATTTTAGGCAGGCAATCAAGTAAGGCAATTAAGGTAGGAAATTAAGGCAGGCAATTAAGGCAGACAATTAAGACACGCAATTAAGGCAGGCAATGAAGGCAGGCAATTAAGGTAGTCAAATAATGCAAGTTATTAGGAAAGGCAATAAGGCAAGCAATTAAGGCAGGCATTTAAGGCAAGCAATTAAGGCAGGGAGTAAAGAAAGCCAATTAAGGCAAGCGATTAATGCAGGCAATTAAAGCAGGCAGCCAATTAAGGCTGGTAATTAAGGAATGTAATTAAGGCAGGCTATTAAGGCAGGCAAATAAGGCAGGCATTCAAGGAAGGCAATTAAGGCAAGCAATTAATGTACCAATTAAGGCAGGCATTTAAGTCAGGCAATAAAGGCATGCAATTAAGGCAGGTAATTAAGGCAGGCAATTAAGGCAGACATTTTAGGCAGTCAATTAAGGCTGTAATTGAAGGCAGGCAATTAAATTAGGCAAATAATGCAGGTAATAAGGGAGAGCAATTAAGGCAGGCAATTAAGGCAGTCAATTAAGGCAAGCAATTAAGGCAGGTAGTAACGAAAGCCAATTAAGGCAGGCAATTAAGGCTGGCATTTAAAGCAGGCATCTAATTAAGGCTGGTTATTAAGGCATGCAATTAAGGCAGGCAATTAAGGCAGGCAATTAAGAGAAGCAATTAAGGATGGCAATTAAAGATTGCAATAAAGGAAGCCAATTAAGGCAGTCATGTAACGCAGCCATTAAGGCAGGCAATTAAGGCAAGCAATTAAGGCAGGTAGTAAATAAAGCCAATTACGGCAGGCAATTAAGGCAGGCATTTAAGGCAGGCAACCAATTAAGGCTAGTAATTAAGGCATGCAATTAAGGCAGGCAATTAAGGCAAGCAATTAAGTATGGCAATTAAGGCAGCAAATTTAGGAATGCAATTAAGGCAGCCAATTAAGGCAGGCAATTAAGGCAGAAAATTAAGACAGACAATTAAGGCAGGCAATTATGCAAGCAATTAATGTAGCCAATTAAGGCAGGCAATTTAGGCAGGCAAATAATGCAGGTAATTTGGTTAGCCAATTAAGGCAGGCAATGAAGGCAGGCAATTAAGGGAGTCAAATAATGCAGGAAATTAGGAAAGGCAATAAGGCAAGTAAATATGGCAGGCATTTAAGGCAAGCAATTAAGGCAATGAGTAAAGAAAGCCAATTAAGGCAGGCGATTAATGCAGGCAATTAAGGCAGGCAGCCAATTAAGGCTAGTAATTAAGGCATGCAATTAAGGCGAGGCAATTAAATCAGGCTATTAAGGCAGGCAATTAAGGCAGGCAATTAAGGTAGGAAATTAAGGCCGACAATTAAGACAGGCAATTAAGGCTGGCAATGAAGGGCAGACAATTTAAGGTAGTCAAATAATGCAGGTAATTAGGGAAGGCAATTAAGGCAAGCAATTAAGGCCTGCAATTAATGCAGGCAATTAAGGCAGCAAATCGAGGAAGGCAATTAAGGCATGCATATAATTTAGCCAATTAAGGCAGCAATTAAGGCAGGCAAATAATGCAGTTAATTTGGTAGGCAATTAAGGCAAGCAATTAAGGCAGGTAGTAAAGATAGCCAATTAAGGCATGCAATTAAGGCAGGCAATTAATGCAGGCAATTAAGGCAGGCAATAAAGGCAGGCAATCAAGTAAGGCAAGTTAAGGCAGGCAATTAAGGCAGACAATTAAGACAGGCAATTAAGGCTGGCAATTAAGGCAAGCATTAATGTAGCCAATTAAGGCAGGCAATTAAGGCAGGCAAATAATGCAGGTAATTTGGTATGGTAATTAAGCAGGCAATTAGGCAAGCAATTAAGGCAGGTAGTAAAGAAAGCCAATTAAGGCAGTCAATTAAGGCAGCCAATTAAGGCATGCAATTAAGGCTGGCAATCAACACAGGCAATTAAGGCTTGAAATAATGCAGGTAATTAGGGAAGGCAATTAAGACAGCCAATTAAGGCAGGCAGTTAAGGCAAGCAATTAAGCAGGTAGTAAAGAAAGCCAATTAAGGCAGGCAATTAAAGCAGGCAGCCAATTAAGGCTGGTAATTAATACATGCAATTAAGGCAAGGCAATTAAGTCAGGCAATTAAGGCAGACAATTAAGGCAGGCAATAAGGGCAGGCAATCAATAAATTCAATTAAGGAAGGCAGCCAATAAAGGCTGGTAATTAAGGCAGGCATTTATGGCAGGCAATTAAGGCAGTCAATTAAGGCAGACAATTAAGGCTGGCAATTAAGGCTGGCAATCAAGGCAGGCAATAAAAGTTGGCAAATAATGCTGGTAATTAGGGAAGGCAATTAAGGCAGGCAATTAAGGCAGGCAGTTAAGGCAAGCAATTAAGGCAGGTAGTAAAAAAAGCCAATTACGGCAGGCAATTAATGCAGGCATTTAAAGCAGGCAACCAATTAACGCTAGTAATTAAGGCATGCAATTAAGGCAGGCAATAAAGGCAGGCAATTATGGCATGCAATTAAGGATGGCAATAGGGGCAGCCAATAAGGGATGCCATTAAGGCAGCCAATAAAGGCAGGCAATTAAAGCAGGCAATTATGGCAGGCAATTAAGGCAGTAAATTGAGGCAGACAATTAAAGGCTGGCAATCAACACAGGCAATTAAGGCTTGAAAATAATGCAGGTAATTAGGGAAGGCAATTAAGGACAGCCAATTAAGAGCAGGCAGTTAAGGCAATGCAATTAAGGCAGGTAGTAAAGAAAGCACCAGAATTAAAGCAGGCAATTAAAGCAGCAGCCAATTAAAGGCTGGTAATTAATACATGCAAATAAGGCAGGCAATTAAGGTCAGCAATTAAGGCAGGACAATTAAGGCAGGGCAATAAGGCAGGGCAATCAATAAATTCAATTAAGGAAGGCAGCCAATAAAGGCTGGTAAATTAAGGACAGGCATTTATGGCAGGCAATTAAGGCAGTCAATTAAGGCAGACAATTAAGGCTGGCAATTAAGGCTGGCAATCAAGGCAGGCAATAAAGCTTGGCAAATAATGCTGGTAATTAGGGAAGGCAATTAAGGCAGGTAATTAAGGCAGGCAGTTAAGGCAAGCAATTAAGGCAGGTAGTAAAAAAAGCCAATTAAGGCAGGCAGCCAATTAAGGCTGGTAATTAAGGCAGGCAATTAAGGCAGGCAATTAAGGCAGGCAATCAAGAAATGCAATTAAGGCAGGCAATTAAGTCAGGCAATTAAAGCAGGCATTATGGCCGGCAATGAAGGCAGTCAATTAAGGCAGATAATTAAGGCAGGCAATTAAGGCTGGCAATGAAGGAAGGCTATGAATGCAAGAAATTAATGTAGCCAATTAAGGCAGGCAATTAGGGCAGGCAAATAGTGCAGGTAATTAGGGAAGACAATTAAGGAAGGCAATTAAGGCAGGCCAAATAATGCAGGTAATTAGGGAAGGCAATTAAGGAAGGCAATTAAGGCAGGCAATTAATGCAGGCAATTAAGGCAGGCAATCAAGGAAGGCAATTAAGGCAAGCAATTAATGTAGCCAATTAAGGCAGGCAATTATGGCAGGCAGGCAATTACGACTGGTAATTAAGGCAGGTAAAATAAGGCTGGCAATTTAGGCAGGCAATTAAGGCAGGCAATTGAGACAGGCAATTAAAGCAGGCAATAAAGGGCAGGCAATTAAGGTAGGCAATTAATGCTGGCAATTAAGGCAGGCAAATAATGCAGGTAATTAATGCAGGCAATTAAGGCAGGCAATTAGGGCAGGCAATTAATGCAGGCAAATAAGGCAGGCAATTAAGGTAGGCAAATAATGCAGGTAAATCGGGCAGGCAATTAAGGCAGGCAATTAAAGCAGGCAAATTAAGGCAAGCAATTAAGGCAGGTAGTTTAGAAAGCCAATTAAGACAGGCAATTAAGGCAGGCAGCCAATTAAGGAAGGCAATTTAGGCACGCAATTAAGGCAAGCTATTAAGGATGCATTTACGGCAGCCAATTGAGGAATGTAATTAAGGCAGGCATATAAAGCAGTCAATTACGGCAGGCAATTACGTCAATCAATTAAGGCAGACAATTAAGGCAGGCAATTAAGGCTGGCTATGAAGGCAGGCTATTAAGGTAGGCAATTAATGCTGGCAATTAAGGCAGGCAAATAATGCAGGTAATTAAGACAGTCCATTTAGGCAGACAATTAGGGCAGGTTATTAAGGCTGGCAATGAAAGCAGGCTGATAAAGTAGGCAAATAATGCAGGTAATTAGGGAAGGCAATTAAGGCAGGCAATTAAGGCAAGCAATTAAGGCAAGCTATTTAGGCAGGTAGTAAAGAAAGCCAATAGAGACAGGCAATTAAGGCAGAAAGCCAATTAAGGCTGGTAATTAAAGCATGCAATTAAGGCAGGCAATTTAGGCACGCAATTAAGGCAAGCTATTAAGGATGGCATTTAAGGCAGCCAATTGAGGAATGTAATTAAGGCAGGCAATTAAAGCAGTCAATTACGGCAGGCAATTAAGTCAATCAATTAAGGCAGACAATTAAGGCAGGCAATTAAGGCTGGCAATGAAGGCAGGCAAATATACAGGTAATTAGGGAAGGCAATTAAGGCATGCAATTAAGGCAGGCAATTAAGGCAAGCAATTAAGGATGGCAATTAAGGCAGCCAATTAAGGCAGGCAAAAAAGGCAGGCAATAAAGGCAAGCAATTAAGGATGGCAATTAAGGCAGCCCATTAAGGCAGGCAATAAAGGCAGGCAATCAAGAAAGGCAATTAAGGTAGGCAAATAATGCAGGTAATTAGGGAAGGCAATTAAGGCAGGCAATTAAGGCAGGCAATTAAGGCAAGCAATTAAGGCAGGTAGTTTAGAAAGCCAATTAAGACAGGCAATTAAGGCAGGCAGCCAATTAAGGCTGGTAATAAAGGCATGCAATTAAGGCAGGTAATAAAGCCAGGCAATTAAGGCAAGCAATTAAGTATGGCAATTAAGGCAGCAAATTTAGGAATGCAATTAAGGCAGCCAATTAAGGCAGGCAATTAAGGCAGGCAATTAGAGAAGGCAATTAGGCAGTCAATTAAGGCAGACTATTAAGGCAGGCAATTAAGTCTGGCAATGAAGGCAGGCTATAAGGTTAGGCAAATAATGCAGGTAATTAGGGAAGGCAATTAAGGCAGGCAATTAAGGCAAGCAATTAAGGCAATCTATTTAGGCGGGTAGTAAAGAAAGCCAATTCAGGCAAGCGATTAAGGCAGGCAATTAAGGCAGGCAGCCAATTAAGGCAGGTAAATAAGGCTGGCATTTTAGGCAGACAATTGAGGCAGTCAATTAAGACAGGCAATTAAAGCAAGCAATGAAGGCAGGCAATTAAGGCAGGCAATTAAGGCAGGCAATTAAGGCAGGCAATTAAGGAAAGCAATTAGGGCAGGTAATAAAGAAAGCCAATTAAGGCAGGCGATTTAGGCAGGCAATTAAGGCAGGCAGCCAATTAAGGCTGGTAATTAAGGCAGCAATTAAGGCAGGCAATTAAGGCAGGCAATTAAGGGAGGCAATTAAGGCAGAAAATTAAGACAGACAATTAAGGCAGGCAATTATGCAAGCAATTAATTTAGCCAATTAAGGCAGGCAATTTAGGCAGGCAAATAATGCAGGTAATTTGGTTAGCCAATTAAGGCAGGCAATGAAGGCAGGCAATTAAGGGAGTCAAATAATGCAGGAAATTAGGAAAGGCAATAAGGCAAGTAAATAAGGCAGGCATTTAAGGCAAGCAATTAAGGCAATGAGTAAAGAAAGCCAATTAAGGCAGGCGATTAATTCAGGCAATTAAGGCAGGCAGCCAATTAAGGCTAGTAATTAAGGCATGCAATTAAGGCAGGCAATTAAATCAGGCTATTAAGGCAGGCAATTAAGGCAGGCAATTAAGGTAGGAAATTAAGGCCGACAATTAAGACAGGCAATTAAGGCTGGCAATGAAGGCAGACAATTAAGGTAGTCAAATAATGCAGGTAATTAGGGAAGGCAATTAAGGCAAGCAATTAAGGCCTGCAATTAATGCAGGCAATTAAGGCAGCAAATCGAGGAAGGCAATTAAGGCATGCATATAATTTAGCCAATTAAGGCAGGCAATTAAGGCAGGCAAATAATGCAGTTAATTTGGTAAGGCAATTAAGGCAAGCAATTAAGGCAGGTAGTAAAGATAGCCAATTAAGGCATGCAATTAAGGCAGGCAATTAATGCAGGCAATTAAGGCAGGCAATAAAAGCAGGCAATCAAGTAAGGCAATTAAGGCAGGCAATTAAGGCAGACAATTAAGACAGGCAATTAAGGCTGGCAATTAAGGCAAGCATTTAATGTAGCCAATTAAGGCAGGCAATTAAGGCAGGCAAATAATGCAGGTAATTTGGTATGGTAATTAAGGCAGGCAATTAGGCAAGCAATTAAGGCAGGTAGTAAAGAAAGCCAATTAAGGCAGTCAATTAAGGCAGCCAATTAAGGCATGCAATTAAGGCTGGCAATCAACACAGGCAATTAAGGCTTGAAAATAATGCAGGTAATTAGGGAAGGCAATTAAGACAGCCAATTAAGGCAGGCAGTTAAGGCAAGCAATTAAGGCAGGTAGTAAAGAAAGCCAATTAAGGCAGGCAATTAAAGCAGGCAGCCAATTAAGGCTGGTAATTAATACATGCAATTAAGGCAGGCAATTAAGTCAGGCAATTAAGGCAGACAATTAAGGCAGGCAATAAGGCAGGCAATCAATAAATTCAATTAAGGAAGGCAGCCAATAAAGGCTGGTAATTAAGGCAGGCATTTAAGGCAGGCAATTAAGGCAGTCAATTAAGGCAGACAATTAAGGCTGGCAATTAAGGCTGGCAATCAAGGCAGGCAATAAAAGTTGGCAAATAATGCTGGTAATTAGGGAAGGCAATTAAGGCAGGCAATTAAGGCAGGCAGTTAAGGCAAGCAATTAAGGCAGGTAGTAAAAAAAGCCAATTACGGCAGGCAATTAATGCAGGCATTTAAAGCAGGCAACCAATTAACGCTAGTAATTAAGGCATGCAATTAAGGCAGGCAATAAAGGCAGGCAATTATGGCATGCAATTAAGGATGGCAATAGGGGCAGCCAATAAGGGATGCCATTAAGGCAGCCAATAAAGGCAGGCAATTAAAGCAGGCAATTATGGCAGGCAATTAAGGCAGTAAATTAAGGCAGACAATTAAGGCAGGCAATAAGGCAGGCAATCAATAAATTCAATTAAGGCAGGCAGCCAATTAAGGCTGGTAATTAAGGCAGCAATTAAGGCAGGCAATTAAGGCAGGCAATTAAGGGAGGCAATTAAGGCAGAAAATTAAGACAGACAATTAAGGCAGGCAATTATGCAAGCAATTAATTTAGCCAATTAAGGCAGGCAATTTAGGCAGGCAAATAATGCAGGTAATTTGGTTAGCCAATTAAGGCAGGCAATGAAGGCAGGCAATTAAGGGAGTCAAATAATGCAGGAAATTAGGAAAGGCAATAAGGCAAGTAAATAAGGCAGGCATTTAAGGCAAGCAATTAAGGCAATGAGTAAAGAAAGCCAATTAAGGCAGGCGATTAATTCAGGCAATTAAGGCAGGCAGCCAATTAAGGCTAGTAATTAAGGCATGCAATTAAGGCAGGCAATTAAATCAGGCTATTAAGGCAGGCAATTAAGGCAGGCAATTAAGGTAGGAAATTAAGGCCGACAATTAAGACAGGCAATTAAGCCTGGCAATGAAGGCAGACAATTAAGGTAGTCAAATAATGCAGGTAATTAGGGAAGGCAATTAAGGCAAGCAATTAAGGCCTGCAATTAATGCAGGCAATTAAGGCAGCAAATCGAGGAAGGCAATTAAGGCATGCATATAATTTAGCCAATTAAGGCAGGCAATTAAGGCAGGCAAATAATGCAGTTAATTTGGTAAGGCAATTAAGGCAAGCAATTAAGGCAGGTAGTAAAGATAGCCAATTAAGGCATGCAATTAAGGCAGGCAATTAATGCAGGCAATTAAGGCAGGCAATAAAGGCAGGCAATCAAGTAAGGCAATTAAGGCAGGCAATTAAGGCAGACAATTAAGACAGGCAATTAAGGCTGGCAATTAAGGCAAGCATTTAATGTAGCCAATTAAGGCAGGCAATTAAGGCAGGCAAATAATGCAGGTAATTTGGTATGGTAATTAAGGCAGGCAATTAGGCAAGCAATTAAGGCAGGTAGTAAAGATAGCCAATTACGGCAGGCAATTAATGCAGGCATTTAAAGCAGGCAACCAATTAACGCTAGTAATTAAGGCATGCAATTAAGGCAGGCAATAAAGGCAGGCAATTATGGCATGCAATTAAGGATGGCAATAGGGGCAGCCAATAAGGGATGCCATTAAGGCAGCCAATAAAGGCAGGCAATTAAAGCAGGCAATTATGGCAGGCAATTAAGGCAGTAAATTAAGGCAGACAATTAAGGCAGGCAATTAAGACAGCCAATTAAGGCAGGCAGTTAAGGCAAGCAATTAAGGCAGGTAGTAAAGAAAGCCAATTAAAGCAGGCAATTAAAGCAGGCAGCCAATTAAGGCTGGTAATTAATACATGCAAATAAGGCAGGCAATTAAGTCAGGCAATTAAGGCAGACAATTAAGGCAGGCAATAAGGCAGGCAATCAATAAATTCAATTAAGGAAGGCAGCCAATAAAGGCTGGTAATTAAGGCAGGCATTTATGGCAGGCAATTAAGGCAGTCAATTAAGGCAGACAATTAAGGCTGGCAATTAAGGCTGGCAATCAAGGCAGGCAATAAAAGTTGGCAAATAATGCTGGTAATTAGGGAAGGCAATTAAGGCAGGTAATTAAGGCAGGCAGTTAAGGCAAGCAATTAAGGCAGGTAGTAAAAAAAGCCAATTAAGGCAGGCAGCCAATTAAGGCTGGTAATTAAGGCAGGCAATTAAGGCAGGCAATTAAGGCAGGCAATCAAGAAATGCAATTAAGGCAGGCAATTAAGTCAGGCAATTAAAGCAGGCAATTATGGCCGGCAATGAAGGCAGTCAATTAAGGCAGATAATTAAGGCAGGCAATTAAGGCTGGCAATGAAGGAAGGCTATGAATGCAAGAAATTAATGTAGCCAATTAAGGCAGGCAATTAGGGCAGGCAAATAGTGCAGGTAATTAGGGAAGACAATTAAGGAAGGCAATTAAGGCAGGCAAATAATGCAGGTAATTAGGGAAGGCAATTAAGGAAGGCAATTAAGGCAGGCAATTAATGCAGGCAATTAAGGCAGGCAATCAAGGAAGGCAATTAAGGCAAGCAATTAATGTAGCCAATTAAGGCAGGCAATTATGGCAGGCAGGCAATTAAGACTGGTAATTAAGGCAGGTAAATAAGGCTGGCAATTTAGGCAGGCAATTAAGGCAGGCAATTGAGACAGGCAATTAAAGCAGGCAATAAAGGCAGGCAATTAAGGTAGGCAATTAATGCTGGCAATTAAGGCAGGCAAATAATGCAGGTAATTAATGCAGGCAATTAAGGCAGGCAATTAGGGCAGGCAATTAATGCAGGCAAATAAGGCAGGCAATTAAGGTAGGCAAATAATACAGGTAAATCGGGAAGGCAATTAAGGCAGGCAATTAAAGCAGGCAATTAAGGCAAGCAATTAAGGCAGGTAGTTTAGAAAGCCAATTAAGACAGGCAATTAAGGCAGGCAGCCAATTAAGGAAGGCAATTTAGGCACGCAATTAAGGCAAGCTATTAAGGATGGCATTTAAGGCAGCCAATTGAGGAATGTAATTAAGGCAGGCATATAAAGCAGTCAATTACGGCAGGCAATTACGTCAATCAATTAAGGCAGACAATTAAGGCAGGCAATTAAGGCTGGCTATGAAGGCAGGCTATTAAGGTAGGCAATTAATGCTGGCAATTAAGGCAGGCAAATAATGCAGGTAATTAAGACAGTCCATTTAGGCAGACAATTAGGGCAGGTTATTAAGGCTGGCAATGAAAGCAGGCTGATAAAGTAGGCAAATAATGCAGGTAATTAGGGAAGGCAATTAAGGCAGGCAATTAAGGCAGGCAATTAAGGCAAGCTATTTAGGCAGGTAGTAAAGAAAGCCAATTAAGACAGGCAATTAAGGCAGAAAGCCAATTAAGGCTGGTAATTAAAGCATGCAATTAAGGCAGGCAATTTAGGCACGCAATTAAGGCAAGCTATTAAGGATGGCATTTAAGGCAGCCAATTGAGGAATGTAATTAAGGCAGGCAATTAATGCAGTCAATTACGGCAGGCAATTAAGTCAATCAATTAAGGCAGACAATTAAGGCAGGCAATTAAGGCTGGCAATGAAGGCAGGCAAATATACAGGTAATTAGGGAAGGCAATTAAGGCATGCAATTAAGGCAGGCAATTAAGGCAAGCAATTAAGGATGGCAATTAAGGCAGCCAATTAAGGCAGGCAAAAAAGGCAGGCAATAAAGGCAAGCAATTAAGGATGGCAATTAAGGCAGCCCATTAAGGCAGGCAATAAAGGCAGGCAATCAAGAAAGGCAATTAAGGTAGGCAAATAATGCAGGTAATTAGGGAAGGCAATTAAGGCAGGCAATTAAGGCAGGCAATTAAGGCAAGCAATTAAGGCAGGTAGTTTAGAAAGCCAATTAAGACAGGCAATTAAGGCAGGCAGCCAATTAAGGCTGGTAATAAAGGCATGCAATTAAGGCAGGTAATAAAGCCAGGCAATTAAGGCAAGCAATTAAGTATGGCAATTAAGGCAGCAAATTTAGGAATGCAATTAAGGCAGCCAATTAAGGCAGGCAATTAAGGCAGGCAATTAGAGAAGGCAATTAGGCAGTCAATTAAGGCAGACTATTAAGGCAGGCAATTAAGTCTGGCAATGAAGGCAGGCTATAAGGTTAGGCAAATAATGCAGGTAATTAGGGAAGGCAATTAAGGCAGGCAATTAAGGCAAGCAATTAAGGCAATCTATTTAGGCGGGTAGTAAAGAAAGCCAATTCAGGCAAGCGATTAAGGCAGGCAATTAAGGCAGGCAGCCAATTAAGGCAGGTAAATAAGGCTGGCATTTTAGGCAGACAATTGAGGCAGTCAATTAAGACAGGCAATTAAAGCAAGCAATGAAGGCAGGCAATTAAGGCAGGCAATTAAGGCAGGCAATTAAGGCAGGCAATTAAGGAAAGCAATTAGGGCAGGTAATAAAGAAAGCCAATTAAGGCAGGCGATTTAGGCAGGCAATTAAGGCAGGCAGCCAATTAAGGCTGGTAATTAAGGCAGCAATTAAGGCAGGCAATTAAGGCAGGCAATTAAGGGAGGCAATTAAGGCAG
The DNA here is from genome assembly GCF_032445375.1 of Bacillus rossius redtenbacheri. Lineage (NCBI taxonomy): Eukaryota > Metazoa > Arthropoda > Insecta > Phasmatodea > Bacillidae > Bacillus > Bacillus rossius. The sequence goes on from NW_026962382.1 coordinate 376,820, forward strand.
AAAATTAAGACAGACAATTAAGGCAGGCAATTATGCAAGCAATTAATTTAGCCAATTAAGGCAGGCAATTTAGGCAGGCAAATAATGCAGGTAATTTGGTTAGCCAATTAAGGCAGGCAATGAAGGCAGGCAATTAAGGGAGTCAAATAATGCAGGAAATTAGGAAAGGCAATAAGGCAAGTAAATAAGGCAGGCATTTAAGGCAAGCAATTAAGGCAATGAGTAAAGAAAGCCAATTAAGGCAGGCGATTAATTCAGGCAATTAAGGCAGGCACCCAATTAAGGCTAGTAATTAAGGCATGCAATTAAGGCAGGCAATTAAATCAGGCTATTAAGGCAGGCAATTAAGGCAGGCAATTAAGGTAGGAAATTAAGGCCGACAATTAAGACAGGCAATTAAGGCTGGCAAATAATGCAGTTAATTTAGTAAGGCAATTAAGGCAAGCAATTAAGGCAGGTAGTAAAGATAGCCAATTAAGGCATGCATTTAAGGCAGGCAATTAATGCAGTCTATTAAGGCAGGCAATAAAGGCAGGCAATCAAGTAAGGCAATTAAGGCAGGCAATTAAGGCAGACAATTAAGACAGGCAATTAAGGCTGGCAATTAAGGCAAGCAATTAATGTAGCCAATTAAGGCAGGCAATTAAGGCAGGTAAATAATGCAGGTAATTTGGTATGGTAATTAAGGCAGGCAATTAGGCAAGCAATTAAGGCAGGTAGTAAAGAAAGCCAATTAAGGCAGTCAATTAAGGCAGCCAATTAAGGCATGCAATTAAGGCAGGCAATTAAGGCAGGCATTTTAGGCAGGCAATCAAGTAAGGCAAATAAGGCAGGAAATTAAGGCAGGCAATTAAGGCAGACAATTAAGACAGGCAATTAAGGCAGGCAATGAAGGCAGGCAATTAAGGTAGTCAAATAATGCAAGTTATTAGGAAAGGCAATAAGGCAAGCAATTAAGGCAGGCATTTAAGGCAAGCAATTAAGGCAGGGAGTAAATAAAGCCAATTAAGGCAAGCGATTAATGCAGGCAATTAAAGCAGGCAGCCAATTAAGGCTGGTAATTAAGGAATGTAATTAAGGCAGGCTATTAAGGCAGGCAATTAAGGCAAGCAATTAAGGATGACAATTAAAGCAGGCTATTAAGGCAGTCAAATAAGGCAGGCATTCAAGGAAGGCAATTAAGGCAAGCAATTAATGTAGCCAATTAAGGCAGGCATTTAAGTCAGGCAATAAAGGCATGCAATTAAGGCAGGTAATAAAGGCAGGCAATTAAGGCAGACATTTTAGGCAGTCAATTAAGGCTGTAATTGAAGGCAGGCAATTAAATTAGGCAAATAATGCAGGTAATAAGGGAAAGCAATTAAGGCAGGCAATTAAGGCAGTCAATTAAGGTAAGCAATTAAGGCAGGTAGTAACGAAAGCCAATTAAGGCAGGCAATTAAGGCTGTCATTTAAAGCAGGCATCTAATTAAGGCTGGTTATTAAGGCATGCAATTAAGGCAGGCAATTAAGGCAGGCAATTAAGAGAAGCAATTAAGGATGGCAATTAAAGATTGCAATAAAGGAAGCCAATTAAGGCAGTCATGTAACGCAGCCATTAATGCAGGCAATTAAGGCAAGCAATTAAGGCAGGTAGTAAATAAAGCCAATTACGGCAGGCAATTAAGGCAGGCATTTAAGGCAGGCAACCAATTAAGGCTAGTAATTAAGGCATGCAATTAAGGCAGGAAATTAAGGCAAGCAATTAAGTATGGCAATTAAGGCAGCAAATTTAGGAATGCAATTAAGGCAGCCAATTAAGGCAGGCAATTAAGGCAGGCAATTAGAGAAGGCAATTAGGCAGTTAATTAAGGCAGACTATTAAGGCAGGCAATTAAGTCTAGCTATGAAGGCAGGCTATAAGGTTAGGCAAATAATGCAGGTAATTAGGGAAGGCAATTAAGGCAGGCAATTAATGCAAGCAATTAAGGCAATCTATTTAGGCGGGTAGTAAAGAAAGCCAATTCAGGCAAGCGATTAAGGCAGGCAATTAAGGCAGGCAGCCAATTAAGGCAGGTAAATAAGGCTGGCATTTTAGGCAGACAATTGAGGCAGTCAATTAAGACAGGCAATTAAAGCAAGCAATGAAGGCAGGCAATTAAGGCAGGCAATTAAGGCAGGCAATTAAGGCAGGCAATTAAGGAAAGCAATTAAGGCAGGAAATAAATAAAGCCAATTAAGGCAGGCGATTTAGGCAGGCAATTAAGGCAGGCAGCCAATTAAGGCTGGTAATTAAGGCATGCAATTAAGGCAGGCAATTAAGGCAGGCAATTAAGGCAGGCAATTAAAGCAGAAAATTAAGACAGACAATTAAGGCAGGCAATTATGCAAGCAATTAATGTAGCCAATTAAGGCAGGCAATTTAGGCAGGCAAATAATGCAGGTAATTTGGTTAGCCAATTAAGGCAGGCAATGAAGGCAGGCAATTAAGGGAGTCAAATAATGCAGGAAATTAGGAAAGGCAATAAGGCAAGTAAATAAGGCAGGCATTTAAGGCAAGTAATTAAGGCAATGAGTAAAGAAAGCTAATTAAGGCAGGCGATTAATGCAGGCAATTAAGGCAGGCAGCCAATTAAGGCTAGTAATTAAGACATGCAATTAAGGCAGGCAATTAAATCAGGCTATTAAGGCAGGCAATTAAGGCAGGCAATTAAGGTAGGAAATTAAGGCCGACAATTAAGACAGGCAATTAAGGCTGGCCTTGAAGGCAGACAATTAAGGTAGTCAAATAATGCAGGTAATTAGGGAAGGCAATTAAGGCAAGCAATTAAGGCCTGCAATTAATGCAGGCAATTAAGGCAGCAAATCGAGGAAGGCAATTAAGGCGTGCAATTAATTTAGCCAATTAAGGCAGGCAATTAAGGCAGGCAAATAATGCAGTTAATTTGGTAAGGCAATTAAGACAAGCAATTAAGGCAGGTAGTAAAGATAGCCAATTAAGGCATGCAATTAAGGCAGGCAATTAATGCAGGCAATTAAGGCAGGCAATAAAGGCAGGCAATCAAGTAAGCTAATTGAGGCAGGCAATTAAGGCAGACAATTAAGACAGGCAATTAAGGCTGGCAATTAAGGCAAGCATTTAATGTAGCCAATTAAGGCAGGCAATTAAGGCAGGCAAATAATGCAGGTAATTTGGTATGGTAATTAAGGCAGGCAATTAGGCAAGCAATTAAGGCAGGTAGTAAAGAAAGCCAATTAAGGCAGTCAATTAAGGCAGCCAATTAAGGCATGCAATTAAGGCAGGCAATTAAGGCAGGCATTTTAGGCAGGCAATCAAGTAAGGCAATTAAGGCAGGAAATTAAGGCAGGCAATTAAGGCAGACAATTAAGACAGGCAATTAAGGCAGGCAATGAAGGCAGGCAATTAAGGTAGTCAAATAATGCAAGTTATTAGGAAAGGCAATAAGGCAAGCAATTAAGGCAGGCATTTAAGGCAAGCAATTAAGGCAGGGAGTAAAGAAAGCCAATTAAGGCAAGCGATTAATGCAGGCAATTAAAGGAGGCAGCCAATTAAGGCTGGTAATTAAGGAATGTAATTAAGGCAGGCTATTAAGGCAGGCAATTTAGGCAAGCAATTAAGGATGGCAATTAAAGCAGGCTATTAAGGCAGGCAAATAAGGCAGGCATTCAAGGAAGGCAATTAAGGCAAGCAATTAATGTAGCCAATTAAGGCAGGCATTTAAGTCAGGCAATAAAGGCATGCAATTAAGGCAGGTAATTAAGGCAGGCAATTAAGGCAAGCAATTAAGGATGGCAATAGGGGCAGCCAATTAAGGGATGCCATTAAGGCAGGCAAATAATGCAGGTAATTTGGTAAGGCAATTAAGGCAGGCAATTAAGGCAAGCAATTAAGGCAGGTAGTAAAGAAAGCCAATTAAGGCAGTCAATAAGGGAGCCAATTAAGGCATGCAATTAAGGCAGGCAATTAAGGCAGGCAATTTAGGCAGACAATTTTGGCAGGCAATCAAGTAAGGCAATTAAGGCAGGAAATTAAGGCAGGCAATTAAAGCAGACAATTAAGAAAGGCAATTAAGGCAGGCAATGAAGGCAGGCAATCAAGGTAGTCAAATAATGCGGGTAATTAGGAAAGGCAATTAGGCAAGCAATTAAGGCAGGCATTTAAGGCAAGCAATTAAGGCAGGGAGTAAAGAAAGCCAATTTAGGCAGTCGATTAATGCAGGCAATTAAGGCAGGCAGCCATTTAAGGCTGGTAATTAAGGCATGCAATTAAGGCAGGCAATTAAGGCAAGCAATTAAGAATGGCAATAGGGGCAGCAAATTAAGGGATGCCATTAAGGCAGGCAAATAATGCAGGTAATTTGGTAAGGCAATTAAGGCAGGCAATTAAGGCAAGCAATTAAGGCAGGTAGTAAAGAAAGCCAATTAAGGCAGTCAATAAGGGAGCCAATTAAGGCATGCAATTAAGGCAGGCAATTAAGGCAGGCAATTTAGGCAGACAATTTAGGCAGGCAATCAAGTAAGGCAATTAAGGCAGGAAATTAAGGCAGGCAATTAAAGCAGACAATTAAGAAAGGCAATTAAGGCAGGCAATGAAGGCAGGCAATCAAGGTAGTCAAATAATGCGGGTAATTAGGAAAGGCAATTAGGCAAGCAATTAAGGCAGGCATTTAAGGCAAGCAATTAAGGCAGGGAGTAAAGAAAGCCAATTTAGGCAGTCGATTAATGCAGGCAATTAAGGCAGGCAGCCATTTAAGGCTGGTAATTAAGGCATGCAATTAAGACAGCCAATTAAGGCAGGCAATTAAGGCAGGCAATTAAGGCAAGCAATTAAGGTTGGCAATTAAGGAATGCAATTAAGGCAGCCAATTAAGGCAGTCACGTAAGGCAGGAAATTAAGGCAGGCAATAAAGGCAGGCAATCAAGAAAGGCAATTAAGGCAGGCAATTAAGGCAAGCAATCAAGGCAGGAAGTATAGAAAGCCAATTAAGGCTGGCAGCCAATTAAGACTGGTAATTAAGGCATGCAATTAAGGCAGGAAATTAAGACAGTTAATTAAGGCAGGCAAATAATGCAAGTAATTTGGTAAGGCAATTAAGGCAAGCTATTAAGGCAGGTAGTAAAGATAGCCAATTAAGGCAGTCAATAAGGGAGCCAATTAAGGCATGCAATTAAAGCAGGCATTTAAGGCAGGCAATTAAAGCAGGCAATTAAGGCAGGCAGCCATTTAAGGCTGGTAATTAAGGCATGCAATTAAGGCAGCCAATTAAGGCAGGCAATTAAGGCAAGCAATTAAGGTTGGCAATTAAGGAATGCAATTAAGGCAGCCAATTAAGGCAGTCACGTAAGGCAGGCAATTAAGGCAGGCAATAAAGGCAGGCAATCAAGAAAGGCAATTAAGGCAGGCAATTAAGGAAGCAAATAATGCAGGTAATCAGGGAAGTCAATTATGGCAGGCAATTAAGGCAGGCATTTAAGGCAAGCAATCAAGGCAGGAAGTATAGAAAGCCAATTAAGGCTGGCAGCCAATTAAGACAGGTAATTAAGGCATGCAATTAAGGCAGGCAATAAAGGCAGGCAATCAAGAAAGGCAATTAAGGCAGGCAATTAAGGCAAGCAATCAAGGCAGGAAGTATAGAAAGCCAATTAAGGCTGGCAGCCAATTAAGACTGGTAATTAAGGCATGCAATTTTGGCAGGCAATTAAGGCAGTTAATTAAGGCAGGCAAATAATGCAAGTAATTTAGTAAGGCAATTAAGGCAAGCTTTTAAGGCAGGTAGTAAAGATAGCCAATTAAGGCAGTCAATAAGGGAGCCAATTAAAGCATGCAATTAAAGCAGGCATTTAAGGCAGGCAATTAAAGCAGGCAATTAAGGCAGGCAGCCATTTAAGGCTGGTAATTAAGGCATGCAATTAAGGCAGCCAATTAAGGCAGGCAATTAAGGCAAGTAATTAAGGTTGGCAATTAAGGAATGCAATTAAGGCAGCCAATTAAGGCAGTCACGTAAGGCAGGCAATTAAGGCAGGCAATAAAGGCAGGCAATCAAGAAAGGCAATTAAGGCAGGCAATTAAGGAAGCAAATAATGCAGGTAATCAGGGAAGTCAATTATGGCAGGCAATTAAGGCAGGCAATTAAGGCAAGCAATCAAGGCAGGAAGTATAGAAAGCCAATTAAGGCTGGCAGCCAATTAAGACAGGTAATTAAGGCATGCAATTAAGGCAGGCAATTAAGCCAGGCAATTAAGGCAAGCAATTAAGGATGGCATATAAGGAAGCCATTTAAGGAATGCAATTTAGGCAGCCAATTAAGGCAGGCAATTAAGGCAGGCAATTAAGGTAGTCAAATAATGCAAGTTATTAGGAAAGGCAATAAGGCAAGCAATTAAGGCAGGCATTTAAGGCAAGCAATTAAGGCAGGGAGTAAAGAAAGCCAATAAAGGCAAGCGATTAATGCAGGCAATTAAAGCAGGCAGCCAATTAAGGCTGGTAATTAAGGAATGTAATTAAGGCAGGCTATTAAGGCAGGCAATTAAGGCAAGCAATTAAGGATGGCAATTAAAGCAGGCTATTAAGGCAGGCAAATAAGGCAGGCATTCAAGGAAGGCAATTAAGGCAAGCAATTAATGTAGCCAATTAAGGCAGGCATTTAAGTCAGGCAATAAAGGCATGCAATTAAGGCAGTTAATTAAGGCAGGCAATTAAGGCAGACATTTTAGGCAGTCAATTAAGGCTGTAATTGAAGGCAGGCAATTAAATTAGGCAAATAATGCAGGTAATAAGGGAAAGCAATTAAGGCAGGCAATTAAGGCAGTCAATTAAGGCAAGCAATTAAGGCAGGCAGTAACGAAAGCCAATTAAGGCAGGCAATTAAGGCTGGCATTTAAAGCAGGCATCTAATTAAGGCTGGTTATTAAGGCATGCAATTAAGGCAGGCAATTAAGGCAGGCAATTAAGAGAAGCAATTAAGGATGGCAATTAAAGATTGCAATAAAGGAAGCCAATTAAGGCAGTCATGTAACGCAGCCATTAAGGCAGGCAATTAAGGCAAGCAATTAAGGCAGGTAGTAAATAAAGCTAATTACGGCAGGCAATTAAGGCAGGCAATTAAGGCAGGCAATTAAGGAAAGCAATTAAGGCAGGAAATAAATAAAGCCAATTAGCGCAGGCGATTTAGGCAGGCAATTAAGGCAGGCAGCCAATTAAGGCTGGTAATTAAGGCAGCAATTAAGGCAGGCAATTAAGGCAGGCAATTAAGCCAGGCAATTAGGCAGGCAATGAAGGCAAGCTATTTTGGCAGGTAGTAACGAAAGCCAATTAAGGCAAGCAATTAAGGCAGGCATTTAAGGCAGGCATCTAATTAAGGCTGGTAATAAAGACATGCAATTAATGCAGGCAATTAAAGCAGGCAATTAAGGCAGGCAATTGAGGCAGGCAATTAAGAAAGGCAATTAAAGCAGGCAATTAAGGCAGGCAATGAAGGCAGGCAATTAAGGTAGTCAAATAATGCAAGTTATTAGGAAAGGCAATAAGGCAAGCAATTAAGGCAGGCATTTAAGGCAAGCAATTAAGGCAGGGAGTAAAGAAAGCCAATTAAGGCAAGCGATTAATGCAGGCAATTAAAGGAGGCAGCCAATTAAGGCTGGTAATTAAGGAATGTAATTAAGGCAGGCTATTAAGGCAGGCAATTTAGGCAAGCAATTAAGGATGGCAATTAAAGCAGGCTATTAAGGCAGGCAAATAAGGCAGGCATTCAAGGAAGGCAATTAAGGCAAGCAATTAATGTAGCCAATTAAGGCAGGCATTTAAGTCAGGCAATAAAGGCATGCAATTAAGGCAGGTAATTAAGGCAGGCAATTAAGGCAAGCAATTAAGGATGGCAATAGGGGCAGCCAATTAAGGGATGCCATTAAGGCAGGCAAATAATGCAGGTAATTTGGTAAGGCAATTAAGGCAGGCAATTAAGGCAAGCAATTAAGGCAGGTAGTAAAGAAAGCCAATTAAGGCAGTCAATAAGGGAGCCAATTAAGGCATGCAATTAAGGCAGGCAATTAAGGCAGGCAATTTAGGCAGACAATTTAGGCAGGCAATCAAGTAAGGCAATTAAGGCAGGAAATTAAGGCAGGCAATTAAAGCAGACAATTAAGAAAGGCAATTAAGGCAGGCAATGAAGGCAGGCAATCAAGGTAGTCAAATAATGCGGGTAATTAGGAAAGGCAATTAGGCAAGCAATTAAGGCAGGCATTTAAGGCAAGCAATTAAGGCAGGGAGTAAAGAAAGCCAATTTAGGCAGTCGATTAATGCAGGCAATTAAGGCAGGCAGCCATTTAAGGCTGGTAATTAAGGCATGCAATTAAGGCAGGCAATTAAGGCAAGCAATTAAGGATGGCAATAGGGGCAGCAAATTAAGGGATGCCATTAAGGCAGGCAAATAATGCAGGTAATTTGGTAAGGCAATTAAGGCAGGCAATTAAGGCAAGCAATTAAGGCAGGTAGTAAAGAAAGCCAATTAAGGCAGTCAATAAGGGAGCCAATTAAGGCATGCAATTAAGGCAGGCAATTAAGGCAGGCAATTTAGGCAGACAATTTAGGCAGGCAATCAAGTAAGGCAATTAAGGCAGGAAATTAAGGCAGGCAATTAAAGCAGACAATTAAGAAAGGCAATTAAGGCAGGCAATGAAGGCAGGCAATCAAGGTAGTCAAATAATGCGGGTAATTAGGAAAGGCAATTAGGCAAGCAATTAAGGCAGGCATTTAAGGCAAGCAATTAAGGCAGGGAGTAAAGAAAGCCAATTTAGGCAGTCGATTAATGCAGGCAATTAAGGCAGGCAGCCATTTAAGGCTGGTAATTAAGGCATGCAATTAAGACAGCCAATTAAGGCAGGCAATTAAGGCAGGCAATTAAGGCAAGCAATTAAGGTTGGCAATTAAGGAATGCAATTAAGGCAGCCAATTAAGGCAGTCACGTAAGGCAGGAAATTAAGGCAGGCAATAAAGGCAGGCAATCAAGAAAGGCAATTAAGGCAGGCAATTAAGGCAAGCAATCAAGGCAGGAAGTATAGAAAGCCAATTAAGGCTGGCAGCCAATTAAGACTGGTAATTAAGGCATGCAATTAAGGCAGGAAATTAAGACAGTTAATTAAGGCAGGCAAATAATGCAAGTAATTTGGTAAGGCAATTAAGGCAAGCTATTAAGGCAGGTAGTAAAGATAGCCAATTAAGGCAGTCAATAAGGTAGCCAATTAAGGCATGCAATTAAAGCAGGCATTTAAGGCAGGCAATTAAAGCAGGCAATTAAGGCAGGCAGCCATTTAAGGCTGGTAATTAAGGCATGCAATTAAGGCAGCCAATTAAGGCAGGCAATTAAGGCAAGCAATTAAGGTTGGCAATTAAGGAATGCAATTAAGGCAGCCAATTAAGGCAGTCACGTAAGGCAGGCAATTAAGGCAGGCAATAAAGGCAGGCAATCAAGAAAGGCAATTAAGGCAGGCAATTAAGGAAGCAAATAATGCAGGTAATCAGGGAAGTCAATTATGGCAGGCAATTAAGGCAGGCATTTAAGGCAAGCAATCAAGGCAGGAAGTATAGAAAGCCAATTAAGGCTGGCAGCCAATTAAGACAGGTAATTAAGGCATGCAATTAAGGCAGGCAATAAAGGCAGGCAATCAAGAAAGGCAATTAAGGCAGGCAATTAAGGCAAGCAATCAAGGCAGGAAGTATAGAAAGCCAATTAAGGCTGGCAGCCAATTAAGACTGGTAATTAAGGCATGCAATTTTGGCAGGCAATTAAGGCAGTTAATTAAGGCAGGCAAATAATGCAAGTAATTTGGTAAGGCAATTAAGGCAAGCTATTAAGGCAGGTAGTAAAGATAGCCAATTAAGGCAGTCAATAAGGGAGCCAATTAAAGCATGCAATTAAAGCAGGCATTTAAGGCAGGCAATTAAAGCAGGCAATTAAGGCAGGCAGCCATTTAAGGCTGGTAATTAAGGCATGCAATTAAGGCAGCCAATTAAGGCAGGCAATTAAGGCAAGCAATTAAGGTTGGCAATTAAGGAATGCAATTAAGGCAGCCAATTAAGGCAGTCACGTAAGGCAGGCAATTAAGGCAGGCAATAAAGGCAGGCAATCAAGAAAGGCAATTAAGGCAGGCAATTAAGGAAGCAAATAATGCAGGTAATCAGGGAAGTCAATTATGGCAGGCAATTAAGGCAGGCAATTAAGGCAAGCAATCAAGGCAGGAAGTATAGAAAGCCAATTAAGGCTGGCAGCCAATTAAGACAGGTAATTAAGGCATGCAATTAAGGCAGGCAATTAAGCCAGGCAATTAAGGCAAGCAATTAAGGATGGCAATTAAGGAAGCCATTTAAGGAATGCAATTTAGGCAGCCAATTAAGGCAGGCAATTAAGGCAGGCAATTAAGGTAGTCAAATAATGCAAGTTATTAGGAAAGGCAATAAGGCAAGCAATTAAGGCAGGCATTTAAGGCAAGCAATTAAGGCAGGGAGTAAAGAAAGCCAATAAAGGCAAGCGATTAATGCAGGCAATTAAAGCAGGCAGCCAATTAAGGCTGGTAATTAAGGAATGTAATTAAGGCAGGCTATTAAGGCAGGCAATTAAGGCAAGCAATTAAGGATGGCAATTAAAGCAGGCTATTAAGGCAGGCAAATAAGGCAGGCATTCAAGGAAGGCAATTAAGGCAAGCAATTAATGTAGCCAATTAAGGCAGGCATTTAAGTCAGGCAATAAAGGCATGCAATTAAGGCAGTTAATTAAGGCAGGCAATTAAGGCAGACATTTTAGGCAGTCAATTAAGGCTGTAATTGAAGGCAGGCAATTAAATTAGGCAAATAATGCAGGTAATAAGGGAAAGCAATTAAGGCAGGCAATTAAGGCAGTCAATTAAGGCAAGCAATTAAGGCAGGCAGTAACGAAAGCCAATTAAGGCAGGCAATTAAGGCTGGCATTTAAAGCAGGCATCTAATTAAGGCTGGTTATTAAGGCATGCAATTAAGGCAGGCAATTAAGGCAGGCAATTAAGAGAAGCAATTAAGGATGGCAATTAAAGATTGCAATAAAGGAAGCCAATTAAGGCAGTCATGTAACGCAGCCATTAAGGCAGGCAATTAAGGCAAGCAATTAAGGCAGGTAGTAAATAAAGCTAATTACGGCAGGCAATTAAGGCAGGCAATTAAGGCAGGCAATTAAGGAAAGCAATTAAGGCAGGAAATAAATAAAGCCAATTAGCGCAGGCGATTTAGGCAGGCAATTAAGGCAGGCAGCCAATTAAGGCTGGTAATTAAGGCAGCAATTAAGGCAGGCAATTAAGGCAGGCAAATAATGCAGGTAATTTGCTAAGGCAATTAAGGCAGGCAATTAAGGCAGGTAGATTAGAAAGCCAATTAAGACAGGCAATTAAGGCAGTCACCCAATTAAGGCTGGTAATTAAGGCATGCATTTAAGGCAGGCAATTAAGCCAGGCAATTAGGCAGGCAATGAAGGCAAGCTATTTTGGCAGGTAGTAACGAAAGCCAATTAAGGCAAGCAATTAAGGCAGGCATTTAAGGCAGGCATCTAATTAAGGCTGGTAATAAAGACATGCAATTAATGCAGGCAATTAAAGCAGGCAATTAAGGCAGGCAATTGAGGCAGGCAATTAAGAAAGGCAATTAAAGCAGGCAATTAAGGCAGGCAATTTAGGCAGGCAATTAAAGCAGGCAATTAAGGCAGGGAATTAAGGCAGGCAATTAAGGCAGGCAATTAAAGCAGGCAATTAAGGCAGGCAATCAAGGCAGGCAATAATGGAAGGCAATTAAAGCAGGAAATTCAAGCAGGCAATTAAGGCAGGCAATAAAGGCAGGCAATTAAGGCAGGCAATTAAAGCAGGCAATTAAGGCAGGCAATCAAGGCAGGCAATTAAGGAAGGAAAAAGTCAGGCAATTATGTCAGGCAATTAAGGCAGGCAATTAAGGCAAGCAATTAAGGCAGGTAGTTAAGAAAGCCAATTAAGGCAAGCAATTAAGGATGGCAATTAAGGCAGCCAATTAAGGAAAGCAATTAAGACAGGCAATTAAGGAAAGCAATTAAGGCAGGTAATAAAGAAAGCCAATTAAGGCAGGCGATTTAGGCAGGTAATTAAGGCAGGCAGCCAATTAAGGCTGGTAATTAAGGCATGCAATTTAGGCAGGCAATTAAGGCAGGCAATTAAGGCAGACAATTAAGGCAGCCAATTTAGGAATGCAATTAAGGCAGCCAATTAATGCAGGCGATTGAGGCAGGCAGCCAATTAAGGCTGGTAATTAAGGCATGCAATTAAGGCAGGCAATAAAGGCAGGCAATTAAGGCAGACAATTAAGGCAGGCAATTAAGGCAGCCAATTAAGGCAGGCAATTAAGGCAGCCAATTTAGGAATGCAATTAAGGCAGCCAATTAATGCAGGCGATTGAGGCAGGCAGCCAATTAAGGCTGGTAATTAAGGCATGCAATTAAGGCAGGCAATAAAGGCAGGCAATTAAGGCAGGCAATTAAGCCAGGCAATTAGGCAGGCAATTAAGGCTGGCAATGAAGGCAGGCTAATTAGGTAGGCAAATAATGCAGGTATTAGGGAAGGCAATTAAGGCAGGCAATTAAGGCAGGCAATTAAGGCAAACTATTAAGGCGGGTAGTAAAGAAAGCCAATTAAGGCAAGTGATTAAGGCAGGCAATTAAGGCAGGCAGCCAATTAAGGCAGGTTAATAAGGCTGGCATTTTAGGCAGACAATTGAGGCAGTCAATTAAGACAGGCAATTAAAGCAGGCAATGAAGGCAGGCCATTAAGGCAGGCAATTAAGGCAGGCAATTAAGACAGGCAATTATGGAAAGCAAATAAGGCAGGTAATAAAGAATGCCAATTAAGGCAGGCGATTTAGGCAGGTAATTAAGGCAGGCAGCCAATTAAGGCTGGTTATTAATACATGCAATTAAGGCAGGCAATTAAGGCAGGCAATTAAGGCAGGTAATTAAGGCTGGTAATGAAGGCAGGCTAATGAGGTAGGCAAATAATGCAGGTAATTAGGGAAGGCAATTAAGGCAGGTAATTAAGGCAGGCAAATAATGCAGGTAATTTAGTAAGGCAATGAAGGCAGGCAATGAAGGCAGGCAATTAAGGTAGTCAAATAATGCAGGTAATTAGGAAAGGCAATTAGGCAAGCAAATAAGGCAGGCATTTAAGGCAAGCAATTAAGGCAGGGAGTAAAGAAAGCCAATTAAGGCAGGCGATTAATGCAGGCAATTAAGGCAGGCAGCCAATTAAGGCTGGTAATTAAGGCAAGCAATAGGGGAAGGAAATTAAGGCAGGCTATTAAGGCAGGCAATTAAGGCAGGCAATAAAGGCAGGAAATTAAGGCAGACAATTAAGACAGGCAATTAAGGCTGGCAATGATGGCAGACAATTAAGGTAGTCAAATAATGCAGGTAATTAGGGAAGGCAATTAAGGCAAGCAATTAAGGACTGCAATTAATGCAGACAATTAAAGCAGGCAATTAAGGCAGCAAATCAAGAAGGCAATTAAGGCATGCAAAAATGTAGCCAATATACGCAGGCAATTAAGGCAGGCAAATAATGCAGGTAATTTGGTAAGGCAATTAAGGCAGGCAATTAAGGCAAGCAATTAAGGCAGGTAGTAAAGAAAGCCAATTAAGGCAGTCAATTAAGAAAGCCAATTAAGGCATGCAATTAAAGCAGACAATTAAGGCAGGCAATAAATGCAGGTAATTAGGAAAGGCAATTAGGCAGGCAATTAATGCAGGCAAATAAGGCAGGCAATCATGGAAGGCAATTAAGGGAAGCAATTAATGTAGCCAATTAAGGCAGGCAGTTAAGGCAGGCAGGCAATTAAGACTGGTAATTAAGGCAGGTAAATAAGGCTGGCAATTTACGCAGGCAATTGAGGCAGGCAATTAAGGCAGACATTTATGACAGGCAATTAAGGCAGGCAATGAAGGCAGGCATTAAGGTAGTCAAATAATGCAGGTAATTAGGAAAGGCAATTAGGCAGGCAATAAAGGTTGGCATTAAAGCAGCCAATTAACAAATGCAATTAAAGCAGCCAATTAGGGCAGTCAATTAAGGTAGTCAATTAAGACAGGCAATTAAAGCAGGCTATTAAGGCAGGCAAATAAGGCAGGCATTCAAGGAAGGCAATTAAGGCAAGCAATTAATGTAGCCAATTAAGGCAGGCAATTAAGTCAGGCAATAAAGGCATGCAATTAAGGCAGGTAATTAAGGCAGGCAATTAAGGCAGGCAATTAAGGCAGACATTTAAGGCAGTCAATTAAGGCTGTAATTATAGATAGACAATTAAATTAGGCAAATAATGCAGGTAATGAGGAAAAGCAATTAAGGCAGGCAATTAAGGCAGTCAATTAAGGCAAGCAATTAAGGCAGGTAGTAACGAAAGCCAATTAAGGCAATCAATTAAGGCAGGCAACCAATTAAAGCTTGTAATTAAGGCATGCAATTAAGGCATGTAATTAAGGCAGGCAATTAAGGCAGCCAATTAAGGCAAGCAATCAAGAAATGAAATTAAGGCAGGCAATTAAGTCAGGCAATTAAAGCAGGCAATTATGGCCGGCAATTAAGGCAGTCAATTAAGGCAGACAAATAAGTCAGGCAATTAAGGCTGTCAATAAAGGAAGGCTATTAAGGCAAAAAAAATTAATGTAGCCAATTAAGTCAGGCAATTAAGGCAGGCAAATAGTGCAGGTAATTAGGGAAGAAAATTAAGGAAGGCAATTAAGGCAGGCAAATAATGCAGGTAATTAGTGAAGGCAATTAAGGAAGGCAATTAAGGCAGGCAATTTAGGCAGGCAATTAATGCAGGCAAATAAGGCAGGCAATCATGAAAGGCAATTAAGGCAAGCAATAAATGTAGCCAATTAAGGCAGGCAATTAAGGCAGACAGGCAATTAAGACTTGTAATTAAGGCAGGTAAATAAGCCTGGCAATTTAGGCAGGCAATTGAGGCAGGCAATTAAGACAGGCAATTAAAGCAGGCAATTAAGGCAGCAAATCAAGGAAGGCAATTAAGGCATGCAATTAATGCAGCCAATTAAGGCAGACAATTAAGGCAAGCAAATAATGCAGGTAATTTGGTAAGGCAATTAAGGCAGGCAATTAAGGCAAGCAATTAAGGCAGGGAGTTTAGAAAGCCAATTAAGACAGCAATTAAGGCAGGCAGCCAATTAAGGCTGGTAATTAAGGCATGCAATTTAAGGCAGGCAATTAAGCCAGGCAATTAAGGCAGGTAATTAAGGCTGGTAATGAAGGCAGGTTTATGAGGTAGGCAAATAATGCAGGTAAATAGGGAAGACAATTAAGGCAGGTAATTAAGGCAGGCAATTAAGGCAAGCTATTTAGGCAGGTAGTAACGAAAGCCAATTAAGGCAGGCAAATATGGCAGTCATTTAAGGCAGGCATCTAATTAAGGCTGGTAATAAAAACATGCAATTAAGGCAGGCAATTAAGGCAGGCAATTAAGGCAGGCAATTGAGGCAGGCAATTAAGAAAGGCAATTAAGGCTGGTAATAAAGACATGCAATTAAGGCAGGCAATTAAGGCAGGCAATTAAAGCAGGCAATTAAGGCAGGCAATCAAGGCAGGCAATTAAGGAAGGAAAAAGGCATGCAATTAAGGCAGGCAATGATGGCAGGCAATAATGGCAGGCAATAATTGCAGGCAATTAAGGCAGACAATTAAGGCAGACAATTAAGGCAGGCAATTAAGGCTGGCAATAAAGGCAGGCAATTAATGCAGGAAATTCAAGCAGGCAATTAAGGCAGGCAATAAAGGCAGGCAATTAAGGCAGGCAATTAAAGCAGGCAATTAAGGCAGACAATTAAAGCAGGCAATTAAGGCAGGCAATCAAGGCAGGCAATTAAGGAAGGAAAAAGGCAGGCAATTAAGACAGGCAATTAAGGCAGGCAATTAAGGCAAGCAATTAAGGCAGGTAGTTAAGAAAGCCAATTAAGGCAGGCAATTAAGGCAGGCAATTAAGGCAGGCAGCCAATTATGGCTGGTTATAAAGGCATGCAATTAAGGCAGGCAATTAAGGCAGGCAAAAATGGCAGGCAATTAAGGCAGTCAATTAAGGCAGACAATTAAGGCAGGCAATTAGGGCTGGCAATGAAGGCAGGAAATTAAGGTAGGCAAATAATGCAGGTAATTAGGGAAGGCAATTAAGGCAGCCAATTAGGCAGGCAATTTAGACAAGCAATTAAGGCAGGCAGTTTAGAAAGCCAATAAAGACAGGCAATTAAGGCAGGCAGCCAATAAAGGCTGGTAGTTAAGGCATGCAATTAGGGCAGGCAATTAAGCCAGGCAATTAAGGCAAGCAATTAAGGATGGCAATTAAGGCAGCCAATTTAGGAATGCAATTAAGGCAGCCAATTAAGGCAGGCGATAAAGGCAGGCAGCCAATTAAGGCTGGTAATTAAGGCATGCAATTAAGGCAGGCAATTAAGGCAGGCAATAAAGGCAGACAATTAAGGCAGGCAATTAAGGCTGGCAATGAAGGCAGGCAATTAAGGCAGGCAGGCAAATAAGACTGGTATTTAAGGAGGCAATAAAGGTAGGCAAATAATGCAGGTAATTAGGGAAGGCAATTAAGGCAGGCATTTAAGCCAGGCAATTAAGGGAAGCAATTAAGGATGGCAATTAAGGCAGCCAATTTAGAAATGCAATTAAGGAATGATATGAAACCAGGCAATTAAGGTAGGCAAATAATGCAGGTAATAAGGGAAGGCAATTAAGGCAGGCAATTTAGGCAGGCAATTAAGGCAGGCAATTAAGGCAAGCAATTAAGGCAGGTTGTTTAGAAAGCCAATTAAGACAGGCAATTAAGGCAGGCAGCCAATTAAGGCTGGTAATTAAGGCATGCAATTAAGGCAGGCAATTAAGCCAGGCAATTAAGGCAAGCAATTAAGGATAGCAATTAAGGCAGCAAATTTAGGAATGCAATTAAGGCAGCCAATTAGGCAGGCAATTAAGGCAGGCAATTTAGGCAGGCAATTAAGGCAGCCAATTAAGCCAGGCAATTAAGGCAAGCAATTAAGGATGGCAATTAAGGCAGCCAATTTAGGAATGCAATTAAGGAAGCCAATAGAGCAGGAAATTAAGGCAGGCAATTAAAGCAGGCAATTACGGCAGGCAATTAAGTCAATCAATTAAGGCAGACAATTAAGGCAGGCAATTAAGGCTGGCAATGAAGGAAGGCTATTAAGGTAGGCAAATATGCAGGTAATTAGGGAAGGCAATTAAGGCATGCAATTTAGGCAGGCAATAAAGGCAAGCAATTAAGGATGGCAATTAAGGCAGCCAATTAAGGCAGGCAATAAAGGCAGGTAATAAAGGCAAGCAATTAAGGATGGCAATTAAGGCAGGCAATTAAGCTAGGCAATTAAGGCAAGCAATCAAGGATGGCAATTAAGGCAGCAAATTTAGGAATGCAATTAAGGCAGCCAATTAGGCAGGCAATTAAGGCAGGCAATTAGCACAGGCAATTAAGGCAGGCAATAAAGGCATGCAAACAAGAAATGCAATTAAAGCAGGCAATTAAGGCAGGCAATAAAAGTAGGCAATTATGGCAGGCAATTAAGACAGTCCATTTAGGCAGACAATTAAGGCAGGTTATTAAGGCTGGCAATGAAAGCAGGCTGATAAAGTAGGCAAATAATGCAGGTAATTAGGGAAGGCAATTAAGGCAGGCAATTAAGGCAGGCAATTAAGGCAAGCTATTTAGGCAGGTAGTAAAGAAAGCCAATTAAGACAGGCAATTAAGGCAGGCAGCCAATTAAGGCTGGTAATTAAAGCATGCAATTAAGGCAGGCAATTTAGGCACGCAATTAGGCAAGCTATTAAGGATGGCATTTAAGGCAGCCAATTGAGGAATGTAATTAAGGCAGGCAATTAAAGCAGTCTATTAAGGCAGGCAATTAAGGCAAGCAATTAAGGATGGCAATTAAGGCAGCCAATTAAGGCAGGCAAAAAAGGCAGGCAATTAAGGCAAGCAATTAAGGATGGCAATTAAGGCAGCAAATTAAGGCAGGCAATAAAGGCAGGCAATCAAGAAAGGCAATTAAGGTAGGTAAATAATGCAGGTAATTAGGGAAGGCAATTAAGGCAGGCAATTAAGGCAGGCAATTAAGGCATGCAATTAAGGCAGGTAGTTTAGAAAGCCAATTAAGACAGGCAATTAAGGCAGGCAGCCAATTAAGGCTGGTAATTAAGGCATGCAATTAAGGCAGGCAATTAAGCCAGGCAATTAAGGCAAGCAATTAAGGATGGCAATTAAGGCAGCAAATTTAGGAATGCAATTAAGGCAGCAAATTAAGGCAGGCAATTAAGGCAGGCAATTAGGGAAGGCAATTAGGCAGTCAATTAAGGCAGACTATTAAGGCAGGCAATTAAGTCTGGCAATGAAGGCAGGCTATTAGGTTAGGCAAATAATGCAGGTAATTAGGGAAGGCAATCAAGGCAGGCAATTAAGGCAAGCAATTAAGGCAATCTATTTAGGCGGGTAGTAAAGAAAGCCAATTCAGGCAAGCGATTAAGGCAGGCAATTAAGGCAGGCAATTAAGGGAGTCAAATAATGCAGGTAATTAGGAAAGGCAATAAGGCAAGTAAATAAGGCAGGCATTTAAGGCAAGCAATTAAGGCAATGAGTAAAGAAAGCCAATTAAGGCAGGCGATTAATGCAGGCAATTAAGGCAGGCAGCCAATTAAGGCTAGTAATTAAGGCATGCAATTAAGGCAGGCAATTAAATCAGGCTATTAAGGCAGGCAATTAAGGCAGGCAATTATGGTAGGAAATTAAGGCCGACTATTAAAACAGGCAATTAAGGCTGGCAATGAAGGCAGACAATTAAGGTAGTCAAATAATGCAGGTAATTAGGGAAGGCAATTAAGGCAAGCAATTAAGGCCTGCAATTAATGCAGGCAATTAAGGCAGCAAATCGAGGAAGGCAATTAAGGCATGCAATTAATTTAGCCAATTAAGGCAGGCAATTAAGGCAGGCAAATAATGCAGTTAATTTGGTAAGGCAATTAAGGCAAGCAATTAAGGCAGGTAGTAAAGATAGCCAATTAAGGCAGCCAATTTAGGCATGCAATTAAGGCAGGCAATTAATGCAGGCAATTAAGGCAGGCAATAAAGGCAGGCAATCAAGTAAGGCAATTAAGGCAGGCAATTAAGGCAGACAATTAAGACAGGCAATTAAGGCTGGCAATTAAGGCAAGCAATTAATGTAGCCAATTAAGGCAGGCAATTAAGGCACGCAAATAATGCAGGTAATTTGGTATGGTAATTAAGGCAGGCAATTAGGCAAGCAATTAAGGCAGGTAGTAAAGAAAGCCAATTAAGGCAGTCAACTAAGGCAGCCAATTAAGGCATGCAATTAAGGCAGGCAATTAAGGCAGGCATTTTAGGCAGGCAATCAAGTAAGGCAATTAAGGCAGGAAATTAAGGCAGGCAATTAAGGCAGACGATTAAGACAGGCAATTAAGGCAGGCAATTAAGGCAGGCAATTAAGGCAGGCAATTAAGGCAGCCAATTAAGGAAAGCAATTAAGACAGGCAATTAAGGAAAGCAATTAAGGCAGGTAATAAAGAACCCAATTAAGGCAGGCGATTTAGGCAGGTAATTAAGGCAGGCAGCCAATTAAGGCTGGTAATTAAGGCATGCAATTTAGGCAGGCAATTAAGGCAGGCAATTAAGGCAGACAATTAAGGCAGCCAATTTAGGAATGCAATTAAGGCAGCCAATTAATGCAGGCGATTGAGGCAGGCAGCCAATTAAGGCTGGTAATTAAGGCATGCAATTAAGGCAGGCAATAAAGGCAGGCAATTAAGGCAGACAATTAAGGTAGGCAATTAAGGCAGCCAATTAAGGTAGGCGATTAAGGCAGGCAGCCAATTAAGGCTGGTAATTAAGGCATGCAATTAAGGCAGGCAATTAAGGCAGGCAATTAAGGCAGACAATTAAGGCAGGCAATTAAGCCAGGCAATTAGGCAGGCAATTAAGGCTGGCAATGAAGGCAGGCTAATTAGGTAGGCAAATAATGCAGGTAATTAGGGAAGGCAATTAAGGCAGGCAATTAAGGCAGGCAATTAAGGCAAACTATTAAGGCGGGTAGTAAAGAAAGCCAATTAAGGCAAGTGATTAAGGCAGGCAATTAAGGCAGGCAGCCAATTAAGGCAGGTTAATAAGGCTGGCATTTTAGGCAGACAATTGAGGCAGTCAATTAAGACAGGCAATTAAAGCAGGCAATGAAGGCAGGCCATTAAGGCAGGCAATTAAGGCAGGCAATTAAGACAGGCAATTATGGAAAGCAAATAAGGCAGGTAATAAAGAATGCCAATAAAGGCAGGCGATTTAGGCAGGTAATTAAGGCAGGCAGCCAATTAAGGCTGGTTATTAATACATGCAATTAAGGCAGGCAATTAAGGCAGGCAATTAAGGCAGGTAATTAAGGCTGGTAATGAAGGCAGGCTAATGAGGTAGGCAAATAATGCAGGTAATTAGGGAAGGCAATTAAGGCAGGTAATTAAGGCAGGCAAATAATGCAGGTAATTTAGTAAGGCAATTAAGGCAGGCAATGAAGGCAGGCAATTAAGGTAGTCAAATAATGCAGGTAATTAGGAAAGGCAATTAGGCAAGCAAATAAGGCAGGCATTTAAGGCAAGCAATTAAGGCAGGGAGTAAAGAAAGCCAATTAAGGCAGGCGATTAATGCAGGCAATTAAGGCAGGCAGCCAATTAAGGCTGGTAATTAAGGCAAGCAATAGGGGAAGGAAATTAAGGCAGGCTATTAAGGCAGGCAATTAAGGCAGGCAATAAAGGCAGGAAATTAAGGCAGACAATTAAGACAGGCAATTAAGGCTGGCAATGAAGGCAGACAATTAAGGTAGTCAAATAATGCAGGTAATTAGGGAAGGCAATTAAGGCAAGCAATTAAGGACTGCAATTAATGCAGACAATTAAAGCAGGCAATTAAGGCAGCAAATCAAGAAGGCAATTAAGGCATGCAATTAATGTAGCCAATATACGCAGGCAATTAAGGCAGGCAAATAATGCAGGTAATTTGGTAAGGCAATTAAGGCAGGCAATTAAGGCAAGCAATTAAGGCAGGTAGTAAAGAAAGCCAATTAAGGCAGTCAATTAAGAAAGCCAATTAAGGCATGCAATTAAAGCAGACAATTAAGGCAGGCAATAAATGCAGGTAATTAGGAAAGGCAATTAGGCAGGCAATTAATGCAGGCAAATAAGGCAGGCAATCATGGAAGGCAATTAAGGGAAGCAATTAATGTAGCCAATTAAGGCAGGCAATTAAGGCAGGCAGGCAATTAAGACTGGTAATTAAGGCAGGTAAATAAGGCTGGCAATTTACGCAGGCAATTGAGGCAGGCAATTAAGGCAGACATTTATGACAGGCAATTAAGGCAGGCAATAAAGGATGGCAATTAAGGCAGCCAATTTAGGAATGCAATTAAGGAAGCCAATAGAGCAGGAAATTAAGGCAGGCAATTAAAGCAGGCAATTACGGCAGGCAATTAAGTCAATCAATTAAGGCAGACAATTAAGGCAGGCAATTAAGGCTGGCAATGAAGGAAGGCTATTAAGGTAGGCAAATATGCAGGTAATTAGGGAAGGCAATTAAGGCATGCAATTTAGGCAGGCAATAAAGGCAAGCAATTAAGGATGGCAATTAAGGCAGCCAATTAAGGCAGGCAATAAAGGCAGGTAATAAAGGCAAGCAATTAAGGATGGCAATTAAGGCAGGCAATTAAGCTAGGCAATTAAGGCAAGCAATCAAGGATGGCAATTAAGGCAGCAAATTTAGGAATGCAATTTAGGCAGCCAATTAGGCAGGCAATTAAAGGCAGGCAATTAGCACAGGCAATTAAGGCAGGCAATAAAGGCATGCAAACAAGAAATGCAATTAAAGCAGGCAATTAAGGCAGGCAATTAAAGTAGGCAATTATGGCAGGCAATTAAAGCAAGCTATTTAGGCAGGTAGTAAAGAAAGCCAATTAAGACAGGCAATTAAGGCAGGCAGCCAATTAAGGCTGGTAATTAAAGCATGCAATTAAGGCAGACAATTTAGGCACGCAATTAGGCAAGCTATTAAGGATGGCATTTAAGGCAGCCAATTGAGGAATGTAATTAAGGCAGGCAATTAAAGCAGTCTATTAAGGCAGGCAATTAAGGCAAGCAATTAAGGATGGCAATTAAGGCAGCCAATTAAGGCAGGCAAAAAAGGCAGGCAATTAAGGCAAGCAATTAAGGATGGCAATTAAGGCAGCCAATTAAGGCAGGCAATAAAGGCAGGCAATCAAGAAAGGCAATTAAGGTAGGTAAATAATGCAGGTAATTAGGGAAGGCAATTAAGGCAGGCAATTAAGGCAGGCAATTAAGGCATGCAATTAAGGCAGGTAGTTTAGAAAGCCAATTAAGACAGGCAATTAAGGCAGGCAGCCAATTAAGGCTGGTAATTAAGGCATGCAATTAAGGCAGGCAATTAAGCCAGGCAATTAAGGCAAGCAATTAAGGATGGCAATTAAGGCAGCAAATTTAGGAATGCAATTAAGGCAGCAAATTAAGGCAGGCAATTAAGGCAGGCAATTAGGGAAGGCAATTAGGCAGTCAATTAAGGCAGACTATTAAGGCAGGCAATTAAGTCTGGCAATGAAGGCAGGCTATTAGGTTAGGCAAATAATGCAGGTAATTAGGGAAGGCAATCAAGGCAGGCAATTAAGGCAAGCAATTAAGGCAATCTATTTAGGCGGGTAGTAAAGAAAGCCAATTCAGGCAAGCGATTAAGGCAGGCAATTAAGGCAGGCAGCCAATTAAGGCAGGTAAATAAGGCTGGCATTTTAGGCAGACAATTGAGGCAGTCAATTAAGACAGGCAATTAAAGCAAGCAATGAAGGCAGGCAATAAAGGCAGGCAATTAAGGCAGGCAATTAAGGCAGGCAATTAAGGAAAGCAATTAAAGCAGGTAATAAAGAAAGCCAATTAAGGCAGGCGATTTAGGCAGGCAATTAAGGCAGGCAGCCAATTAAGGCTGGTTATTAAGGCATGCAATTATGGCAGGCCTTTAAGGCAGGCAATTAAGGCAGGCAATTAAGGCAGAAAATTAAGACAGACAATTAAGGCAGGCAATTATGCAAGCAATTAATGTAGCCAATTAAGGCAGGCAATTTAGGCAGGCAAATAATGCAGGTAATTTGGTTAGCCAATTAAGGCAGGCAATGAAGGCAGGCAATTAAGGGAGTCAAATAATGCAGGTAATTAGGAAAGGCAATAAGGCAAGTAAATAAGGCAGGCATTTAAGGCAAGCAATTAAGGCAATGAGTAAAGAAAGCCAATTAAGGCAGGCGATTAATGCAGGCAATTAAGGCAGGCAGCCAATTAAGGCTAGTAATTAAGGCATGCAATTAAGGCAGGCAATTAAATCAGGCTATTAAGGCAGGCAATTAAGGCAAGCAATTATGGTAGGAAATTAAGGCCGACAATTAAAACAGGCAATTAAGGCTGGCAATGAAGGCAGACAATTAAGGTAGTCAAATAATGCAGGTAATTAGGGAAGGCAATTAAGGCAAGCAATTAAGGCATGCAATTAATGCAGGCAATTAAGGCAGCAAATCGAGGAAGGCAATTAAGGCATGCAATTAATTTAGCCAATTAAGGCAGGCAATTAAGGCAGGCAAATAATGCAGTTAATTTGGTAAGGCAATTAAGGCAAGCAATTAAGGCAGGTAGTAAAGATAGCCAATTAAGGCATGCAATTAAGGCAGGCAATTAATGCAGGCAATTAAGGCAGGCATTTTAGGCAGGCAATCAAGTAAGGCAATTAAGGCAGGAAATTAAGGCAGGCAATTAAGGCATGCAATTAAGGCAGGCAATTAAGGCAGGCATTTTAGGCAGGCAATCAAGTAAGGCAATTAAGGCAGGAAATTAAGGCAGGCAATTAAGGCAGACGATTAAGACAGGCAATTAAGGCAAGCAATTAATGTAGCCAATTAAGGCAGGCATTTAAGTCAGGCAATAAAGGCATGCAATTAAGGCAGGTAATTAAGGCAGGCAATTAAGGCAGACATTTTAGGCAGTCAATTAAGGCTGTAATTGAAGGCAGGCAATTAAATAAGGCATATAATGCAGGTAATAAGGCAAAGCAATTAAGGCAGGCAATTAAGGCAGTCAATTAAGGCAAGCAATTAAGGCAGGTAGTAACGAATGCCAATTAAGGCAGGCAATTAAGGCTGGCATTTAAAGCAGGCATCTAATTAAGGCTGGTTATTAAGGCATGCAATTAAGGCAGGCAATTAAGGCAGGCAATTAAGAGAAGCAATTAAGGATGGCAATTAATGATTGCAATAAAGGAAGCCATTTAAGGCAGTCATGTAACGCAGCCATTAAGGCAGGCAATTAAGGCAAGCAATTAAGGCAGGTTGTAAATAAAGCCAATTACGGCAGGCAATTAAGGCAGGCATTTAAGGCAGGCAACCAATTAAGGCTAGTAATTAAGGCATGCAATTAAGGCAGGCAATAAAGGCAGGCAATTATGGCATGCTATTAAGGATGGCAATTAAAAAAAGCAATAAAGGCAGGCAATTAAGGCGGTTATTAAGGCAAGCAATTAAGGCAGTTAGTTAAGAAAACTAATTAAGGGAGGCAATTAAGGCAGGCAGCCAATAAAGGCTGGTAATTAAGGCATGTAATTAAGGCAGGCAATTAAGGCAGGCAATTAAAGCAGGCAATTATGGCAGGCAATTAAGGCAGTAAATTAAGGCAGACAATTAAGGCAGGCAATTAAGGCTGGCAATCAACACAGGCAATTAAGGCTTAAAAATAATGCAGGTGATTAGGGAAGGCAATTAAGGCAGCCAATTAAGGCAGGCAGTTAAGGCAAGCAATTAAGGCAGGTAGTAAAAATAACCAATTAAGGCAGGCAATTAAAGCAGGCAGCCAATTAAGGCTGGTAATTAATACATGCAATTAAGGCAGGCAATTAAGTCAGGCAATTAAGGCAGACAATTAAGGCAGGCAATAAGGCAGGCAATCAATAAATTCAATTAAGGAAGGCAGCCAATAAAGGCTGGTAATTAAGGCATGCAATTAAGGCAGGCAATTAAGGCAGGCAATTAAGGCAAGCAATTAAGGATTGCAATTAAGGCAGTCAATAAAGGAATGCCATTAAGGCAGCTAATTAAGGCAGGCAATTAAAGCAGGCATTTATGGCAGGCAATTAAGGCAGTCAATTAAGGCAGACAATTAAGGCTGGCAATTAAGGCTGGCAATCAAGGCAGGCAATAAAAGTAGGCAAATAATGCTGGTAATTAGGGAAGGCAATTAAGGCAGGCAATTAAGGCAGGCAGTTAAGGCAAGCAATTAAGACAGGTAGTAAAAAAAGCCAATTAAGGCAGGCAGCCAATTAAGGCTGGTAATTAAGGCAGGCAATTAAGGCAGGCAATTAAGGCAGGCAATCAAGAAATGCAATTAAGGCAGGCAATTAAGTCAGGCAATTAAAGCAGGCAATTATGGCCGGCAATGAAGGCAGTCAATTAAGGCTGTTAATTAAGGCAGGCAATTAAGGCTGGCAATGAAGGAAGGCTATGAATGTAAGAAATTAATGTAGCCAATTAAGGCAGGCAATTAGGGCAGGCAAATAGTGCAGGTAATTAGGGAAGACAATTAAGGAAGGCAATTAAGGCAGGCAAATAATGCAGGTAATTAGGGAAGGCAATTAAGGAAGGCAATTAAGGCAGGCAATTAATGCAGGCAATTAAGGCAGGCAATCAAGGAAGGCAATTAAGGCAAGCAATTAATGTAGCCAATTAAGGCAGGCAATTATGGCAGGCAGGCAATTAAGACTGGTAATTAAGGCAGGTAAATAAGGCTGGCAATTTAGGCAGGCAATTAAGGCAGGCAATTAAGACAGGCAATTAAAGCAGGCAATAAAGGCAGGCAATTAAGGTAGGCAATTAATGCTGGCAATTAAGGCAGGCAAATAATGCAGGTAATTAATGCAGGCAATTAAGGCAGGCAATTAGGGCAGGCAATTAATGCAGGCAAATAAGGCAGGCAATTAAGGTAGGCAAATAATGCAGGTAAATCGGGAAGGCAATTAAGGCAGGCAATTAAAGCAGGCAATTAAGGCAAGCAATTAAGGCAGGTAGTTTAGAAAGCCAATTAAGACAGGCAATTAAGGCAGGCAGCCAATTAAGGCTGGTAATTAAAGCATGCAATTAAGGCAGGCAATTAAGGCACGCAATTAAGGCAAGCTATTAAGGATGGCATTTAAGGCAGCCAATTGAGAAATGTAATTAAGGCAGGCAATTAAAGCAGTCAATTACGGCAGGCAATTAAGTCAATCAATTAAGGCAGACAATTAAGGCAGGCAATTAAGGCTGGCAATGAAGGCAGGCTATTAAGGTAGGCAATTAATGCTGGCAATTAAGGCAGGCAAATAATGCAGGTAATTAAGGCAGGCAATTAAGGCAGACATTTAAGGCAGTCAATTAAGGCTGTAATTATAGACAGACAATTAAATTAGGCAAATAATGCAGGTAATGAGGGAAAGCAATTAAGGCAGGCAATTAAGGCAGTCAATTAAGGCAAGCAATTAAGGCAGGTAGTAACGAAAGCCAATTAAGGCAGGCAATTAAGGCAGGCAACCAATTAAGGCTGTCAATTAAGGCAGGTTATTAAGGCTGGCAATGAAAGCAGGCTGATAAAGTGGGCAAATAATGCAGGTAATTAGGGAAGGCAATTAAGGCAGGCAATTAAGGCAGGCAATTAAGGCAAGCTATTTAGGCAGGTAGTAAAGAAAGCCAATTAAGACAGGCAATTAAGGCAGGCAGCCAATTAAGGCTGGTAATTAAAGCATGCAATTAAGGCAGGCAATTTAGGCACGCAATTAAGGCAAGCTATTAAGGATGGCATTTAAGGCAGCCAATTGAGGAATGTAATTAAGGCAGGCAATTAAAGCAGTCAATTACGGCAGGCAATTAAGTCAATCAATTAAGGCAGACAATTAAGGCAGGCAATTAAGGCTGGCAATGAAGGCAGGCTATTAAGGTAGGCAATTAATGCTGGCAATTAAGGCAGGTTATTAAGGCAGGCAATTAAGGCAGGCAATTAAGGCAGACATTTAAGGCAGTCAATTAAGGCTGTAATTATAGACAGACAATTAAATTAGGCAAATAATGCAGGTAATGAGGGAAAGCAATTAAGGCAGGCAATTAAGGCAGTCAATTAAGGCAAGCAATTAAGGCAGGTAGTAACGAAAGCCAATTAAGGCAGGCAATTAAGGCAGGCAACCAATTAAAGCTTGTAATTAAGGCATGCAATTAAGGCATGTAATTAAGGCAGGCAATTAAGGCAGCCAATTAAGGCAAGCAATCAAGAAATGAAATTAAGGCAGGCAATTTAGTCAGGCAATTAAGTCAGGCAATTAAAGCAGGCAATTATGGCCGGCAATTAAGGCAGTCAATTAAGGCAGACAAATAAGTCAGGCAATTAAGGCTGGCAATAAAGGAAGGCTATTAAGGCAAAAAAAATTAATGTAGCCAATTAAGTCAGGCAATTAAGGCAGGCAAATAGTGCAGGTAATTAGGGAAGAAAATTAAGGAAGGCAATTAAGGCAAGCAAATAATGCAGGTAATTAGTGAAGGCAATTAAGGAAGACAATTAAGGCAGGCAATTTAGGCAGGCAATTAATGCAGGCAAATAAGGCAGGCAATCATGAAAGGCAATTAAGGCAAGCAATTAATGTAGCCAATTAAGGCAGGCAATTAAGGCAGACAGGCAATTAAGACTGGTAATTAAGGCAGGTAAATAAGGCTGGCAATTTAGGCAGGCAATTGAGGCAGGCAATTAAGACAGGCAATTAAAGCAGGCAATTAAGGCAGCAAATCAAGGAAGGCAATTAAGGCATGCAATTAATGTAGCCAATTAAGGCCGGCAATTAAGGCAGGCAAATAATGCAGGTAATTTGGTAAGGCAATTAAGGCAGGCAATTAAGGCAAGCAATTAAGGCAGGTAGTTTAGAAAGCCAATTAAGACAGCAATTAAAGCAGGCAGCTAATTAAGGCTGGTAATTAAGGCATGCAATTTAAGGCAGGCAATTAAGCCAGGCAATTAAGGCAGGTAATTAAGGCTGGTAACGAAGGCAGGCTTATGAGGTAGGCAAATAATGCAGGTAATTAGGGAAGGCAATTAAGGCAGGTAATTAAGGCAGGCAATTAAGGCAAGCTATTTAGGCAGGTAGTAACGAAAGCAAATTAAGGCAGGCAATTATGGCAGTCATTTAAGGCAGGCATCTAATTAAGGCTGGTAATAAAGACATGCAATTAAGGCAGGCAATTAAGGCAGGCAATTAAGGCAGGCAATTAAGGCAGGCAATTGAGGCAGGCAATTAAGAAAGGCAATTAAGGCTTGTAATAAAGACATGCAATTAAGGCAGGCAATTAAGGCAGGCAATTAAAGCAGGCAATTAAGGCAGGCAATCAAGGCAGGCAATTAAGGAAGGAAAAAGGCATGCAATTAAGGCAGGCAATGATGGCAGGCAATAATGGCAGGCAATAATGGCAGGCAATTAAGGCAGACAATTAAGGCAGACAATTAAGGCAGGCAATTAAGGCTGGCAATAAAGGCAGGCAATTTATGCAGGAAATTCAAGCAGGCAATTAAGGCAGGCAATAAAGGCAGGCAATTAAGGCAGGCAATTAAGGCAGGCAATTAAGTCAGGCAATTAAAGCAGGCAATTAAGGCAGGCAATCAAGGCAGGCAATTAAGGAAGGAAAAAGGCAGGCAATTAAGACAGGCAATTAAGGCAGGCAATTAAGGCAAGCAATTAAGGCAGGTAGTTAAGAAAGCCAATTAAGGCAGGCAATTAAGGCAGGCAATTAAGGCAGGCAGCCAATTATGGCTGGTTATAAAGGCATGCAATTAAGGCAGGCAATTAAGGTAGGCAATTAATGCTGGCAATTAAGGCAGGCAAATAATGCAGGTAATTAAGGCAGGCAATTAAGGCAGACATTTAAGGCAGTCAATTAAGGCTGTAATTATAGACAGACAATTAAATTAGGCAAATAATGCAGGTAATGAGGGAAAGCAATTAAGGCAGGCAATTAAGGCAGTCAATTAAGGCAGGCAATTAGGGCTGGCAATGAAGGCAGGAAATTAAGGTAGGCAAATAATGCAGGTAATTAGGGAAGGCAATTAAGGCAGCCAATTAGGCAGGCAATTTAGACAAGCAATTAAGGCAGGCAGTTTAGAAAGCCAATAAAGACAGGCAATTAAGGCAGGCAGCCAATAAAGGCTGGTAGTTAAGGCATGCAATTAAGGCAGGCAATTAAGCCAGGCAATTAAGGCAAGCAATTAAGGATGGCAATTAAGGCAGCCAATTTAGGAATGCAATTAAAGCAGCCAATTAAGGCAGGCGATAAAGGCAGGCAGCCAATTAAGGCTGGTAATTAAGGCATGCAATTAAGGCAGGCAATTAAGGCAGGCAATAAAGGCAGACAATTAAGGCAGGCAATTAAGGCTGGCAATGAAGGCAGGCAATTAAGGCAGGCAGGCAAATAAGACTGGTATTTAAGGAGGCAATAAAGGAAGGCAAATAATGCAGGTAATTAGGGAAGGCAATTAAGGCAGGCATTTAAGCCAGGCAATTAAGGGAAGCAATTAAGGATGGCAATTAAGGCAGCCAATTTAGAAATGCAATTAAGGAATGATATGAAACCAGGCAATTAAGGTAGGAAAATAATGCAGGTAATAAGGGAAGGCAATTAAGGCAGGCAATTTAGGCAGGCAATTAAGGCAGGCAATTAAGGCAAGCAATTAAGGCAGGTTGTTTAGAAAGCCAATTAAGGCAGGCAATTAAGGCAGGCAGCCAATTAGGGCTGGTAATTTAGGCATGCAATTAAGGCAGTCAATTAAGGCAGACAATTAAGGCAGGCAATTAAGGCTGGCAATCATGTAAGGCAATTAAGGCAAGCAATTAATGTAGCCAATTAAGGCAGGCAATTAAAGCAGGCAGGCAATTAAGACTGGTAATTAAGGCAGGTAAATAAGGCTGGCAATTTAGGCAGGCAATTTAGGCAGGCAATTAATGCAGGCAAATAAGGCAGGCAATCATGTAAGGCAATTAAGGCAAGCAATTAATGTAGCCAATTAAGGCAGGCAATTAAAGCAGGCAGGCAATTAAGACTGGTAATTAAGGCAGGTAAATAAGGCTGGCAATTTAGGCAGGCAATTGAGGCAGGCAATTAAGACAGGCAATTAAGGCAGCAAATCAAGGAAGGCAATTAAGGCATGCAATTAATGTAGCCAATTAAGGCAGGCAATTAAGGCAGGCAAATAATGCAGGTAATTTGGTAAGGCAATTAAGGCAGGCAATTAAGGCAAGCAATTAAGGCAGGTAGTTTAGAAAGCCAATTAAGACAGGCAATTAAGGCAGGCACCCAATTAAGGCTGGTAATTAAGGCATGCAATTAAGGCAGGCAATTAAGACAGGCAATTAGGCAGGCAATTAAGGCAAGCTATTTAGGCAGGTAGTAACGAAAGCCAATTAAGGCAGGCAATTAAGGCAGGCATTTAAGGCAGGCAATTAAGGCAGGTAGTAAAGAAAGCCAATTAGGGCAGGCAATTAAGGCAGGCAATTAAGGCAAGCAATTAAGGCAGGCAATTAAGTCAAGCAATTAAGGAAGGAAATTAAGGCAGGCAATTAAAGCAGGCAATTAATCCAGTCCGCAGTTCGCAGATCGCAGTGTGTAGATTGAAGTTTGCATAGTTCGCATTTCGCTGTTTGCAGTTAGCATTTAGCATTTTGCAGATCGCAGTTCGCGGTTTACAGTTCCCAGTTTAGTGTTCTCAGTTCGAAGTTAGCAGTTTAGAGTTTGCAGTTCCATTCCACTATGTGGTTCGCAATTCATAGGTTTGGATTTCGCAATTTGCAGTTCCCAGTTCGCAGTTCGCAGTTGCAGTTCTCAGTTCGCAAATTGCTGTTCTAAGTTTGCAGTTTGCAGTTTGCAGTTTGCAGTTAGCAGTTCGCAGGGCGCAGTTGGCGGTTTGCAGTTCGAAATTCGCATTTTGCAGTTCGCTTTTTGCAGTTCGCGTATTTAATTTCGCAGTGTGCAGTTTGCAAACTGCCGTTTGCGGTTTGCGGTTTGCAGTTTAGAGTTTTAATTTTGCAATTTGCTGTTCGCAGTTTGCAGTTTTAGTTTGCAGTGCGCAGTTCACAGATTTTTCGTAGGTCGTAGGTTGACATTTCGCATTTTCAGTTGGTAGTTAGCAGTTTGCAGTTGGCAATTCACATTTCGCATTTCGCAGTTATCAGTTCGTGGTTTGCAGTTCGAAGTTTGCAGTTATCAGTTCGCAGTTTTAGTCTGTAGTTTATGGTTTGCAGTCCGCAGTTTGCAGTTCGCAGTTCGTAGGTTTTTATTTCGCATTTTGCCGTTCGTAGTTTGTAGTTTCCAGTCTGCAGTTCAAAGTTCGTAGGTTTGCATTTTGCAATTTGGAGTTCTCAGTTTAGAGTTTGCTGTTTGCAGTTCGTTACTGCAGTTCGCTCTTTGTGGTTTGGGGTTTGCTGTTTGAATTTACGGATTGAAGTTTTCAGTTTGCGGTAGGCATTATGCAGTTGGCAGTTTGCAGACAGCAGTTTACAGTTTGCAGTTTGCAGTTCGTAATTTGCAGTTTGCAGTTTGCATTTTGCTGTTTGCAGTTTTCAATAGGCAGTTCGCGGTTTGCAGTTCGCATTTTGCCGTTCGTAGTTTAACATTTCTCAAATTGCAATTTGCAGTTTGCAGTACGCAGTTTGCAGTTTTTAGTTCGCTTTATGATTTTTGCAGTTTGCAGTACACAGTTCGCAGTTCTTGGTTCTCATATTGCAAATTGCTGTTTGCAGTTCACAATTCGCAGTTTGCAGTTCGCTGTTTGTGTTTCGAATTACACAGTTTGCAGATTGCAGTTCGGAAATCACAAATCGCAGTTTGTGGTTTACGGTTTAAGGTTTGAGGTTTGCGTTTTGAGTTTTGTGGTTTGTAGTTTGCGTTTTGCAGTGTGCGGTTTACATCTCGTAGTTCGCAGTTCGCATTTTGCGGTTCACTGTTTGAAGTTTGCCTTTTACGGTTTGGGGTTTACAGTTTGCATTTTTGATTTTACAATTTCCAGTACGCAGTTCGCAGTTGACAATTCACAGTTTGCAGTTTGCCGTTCGCAGTCTGCAGTTCGCAGTTTTTAGTCTTCAATTCGCAGATTGCATTTGGTAGTTCGCAGTTTTCTTTTCGCAATTTTTATTTCGCAGTTTGCAGTTCACATTTCGCAGTCTGCAGTTAGCAGTTTGCAGTCCGCTGTTCGCAGTTTGCATTTCACAGCTTGCAGTTCGCTTATTGCTTTTCGCATTTTGAAGCAGTTGACAAATATCTGTTTGCAGTGCGCAGTTCACAGTTTTTTTGTTCGCAGTTCACAGTTCAACATTTCACAGTTTGCAGAAGGTAGTTAGCAGTTTGTACTTTGCAATTCGTATTACGCAGTTCGCACGTCGCGGTTTGCAGTTCTAAGTTCGCACTTTGCAGTTTTTATGTTAGCGGTTCGCAGTTGTAGGGTTGCATTACGCAGTTTGCAGTTCGCAGTTTGTAGGTTCGCATTTCGCTGTTTTCATTTCGCAAATTAAAGTTCGCTGTTTGCAGTTCGCAGTTCGCAGTTGGCAATTCGTAGTCTACAGTTCATAGTTAGCAGTCCGCAGTTTGCAGTTTGCAATTTTAAATTTTGCGGTTCGCAGTTCGTAGGTTTCCATTTCGCAATTTGGAGTTCGCTGTTTGCAGTTTGCAGATCGCAGTTCATTGTCTGCATTTCGCTCTTTGTGGTTTGGGGTTTGCGGTTTTCGGTTTGTGGTTGGCATTTTGCAGATTGCAGTTTGCAGTTTTCAATTGGCAGTTCGAAGTTTGCAGTACGCATTTCGCAGTTCGTAGTTGGATTTCGCAGATTGCAGTTTGCATTTACTGTTTGCAGTTTCCTGTTTGAAGTTTGTGGTTTGTGGTTTGCGGATTGCAGTTTTCAGTTCGCAGTTAGCAATTCGCTGTTTGCAGTTCGCTTATAGCAATTTGCAGTTAGATGTTTAAAAATTGCAATTTTTGGTTTACGGTTTGCAGTCTTCAGTTTACATTTTGAAATTTGCAGTTCGCAGTTTGCATTACGAAGATTGCAGTTCGCAGATTGCTGTTCAAAGTTTGTTGGATCGTATCCCAAGGTTTGCAGTATGCAGTTCTCAGTGTGCAATTTGCTGTTTCGAAATTTAGTAGTTCGCAGTTTGAAGAACGCGGTTTACATTTCATAGTATACAATTCTCAGTTCGCAATTTGCTGTTCGCAGTTGGCAGTTCGCAGTTTGCTGTTCGCAGTTGGCAGTTCGCAGTATGCTGTTCGCTGTGCGTGGTTTGGCATTTCGCAATTTTACATTTCGCCGATTGAAGTTTGCAATTTTCAGTTCGCATTTCATGTTTGCATAGTATGCATTTCGCAGTTCGTTGTATGCAATGGTTTCCTTTTTGCGATTGGCATTTATCAGTTCGCAGTTTGCAGTTCGTAAATTGCATTTTGCAGTGTGCAGTTTGCATTTTGCCGTTCGCATTCTGCAGTTCGCTATATGCAGTCTGCAGTTCGCAGATCGCAGTTGGCAGTTCGCAATTTGCAGTTCTCATTTTGCATTTCACAGTTTGAAGTACGCTTATTATATTTCGAAATTTAATGAAGTTCGCTAATATAAATTTTTTGTTTGCGTTTTGTAGTTTGCAGTTCTTATTTTGCGCTTAATGCAGGCAATTAAAGCAGGCAGCCAATAAAGGCTGGTAATTAAGGCAGGCAATTAAGGCAGGCAATTAAGGCAGGCAATTAAGGCAAGCAATTAAGGATGGCAATTAAAGAATGCAATTAAGGAAGCCAATTAAGGCAGTCATGTAACGCAGCCATTAAGGCAGGCAATTAAGGCAAGCAATTAAGGCAGGTAGTAAATAAAGCCAATTAAGGCAGGCAACCAATTAAGGCTGGTAATTAAGGCATGCAATTAAGGCAGGCAATTACGGCAGGCAATTAAGGCAGGCATTTAAGGCAGGCAACCAATTAAGGCTAGTAATTAAGGCATGCAATTAAGGCAGGCAATAAAGGCAGGCAATTATGGTATGCATTTAAGGATGGCAATTAAAAAAAGCAATAAAGGCAGGCAATTAAGGCGGCAATTATGGCAAGCAATTAAGGCAGTTAGTTAAGAAAGCTAATTAAGGGAGGCAATTAAGGCAGGCAGCCAATAAAGGCTGGTAATTAAGGCATGCAATCAAGGCAGGCAATTAAGGCAGGCAATTAAGGCAAGCAATTAAGGATGGCAATTAAGGCAGCCAATTAAGGAATGCCATTAAGGCAGCCAATAAAGGCAGGCAATTAAAGCAGGCAATTATGGCAGGCAATTAAGGCAGTAAATTAAGGCAGACAATTAAGGCAGGCAATTAAGGCTGGCAATCAACACAGGCAATTAAGGCTTGAAAATAATGCAGGTAATTAGGGAAGGCAATTAAGGAAGCCAATTAAGGCAGGCAGTTAAGGCAAGCAATTAAGGCAGGTAGTAAAGAAAGCCAATTAAGGCAGGCAATTAAAGCAGGCAGCCAATTAAGGCTGGTAATTAATATATGCAATTAAGGCAGGCAATTAAGTCAGGCAATAAGGCAGGCAATCAAGAAATGCAATTAAGGAAGGCAGCCAATTAAGGCTGGTAATTAAGGCATGCAATTAAGGCAGGCAATTAAGGCAAGCAATTAAGGATTGCAATTAAGGCAGTCAATAAAGGAATGCCATTAAGGCAGCCAATTAAGGCAGGCAATTAAAGCAGGCAATTATGGCAGGCAATTAAGGCAGTCAATTAAGGCAGACAATTAAGGCAGGCAATTAAGGCTGGCAATCAAGGCAGGCAATTAAAGAAGGCAAATAATGCTGGTAATTAGGGAAGGCAATTAAGGCAGGCAATTAAGGCAGGCAGTTAAGGCAAGCAATTAAGGCAGGTAGTAAAGAAAGCCAATTAAGGCAGGCAGCCAATTAAGGCTGGTAATTAAGGCAGGCAATTAAGGCAGGCAATCAAGAAATGCAATTAAGGCAGGCAATTAAGTCAGGCAATTAAAGCAGGCAATTATGGCCGGCAATTAAGGCAGTCAATTAAGGCAGACAATTAAGGCAGGCAATTAAGGCTGGCAATGAAGGAAGGCTATGAATGCAAGAAATTAATGTAGCCAATTAAGGCAGGCAATTAGGGCAGGCAAATAGTGCAGGTAATTAGGGAAGACAATTAAGGAAGGCAATTAAGGCAGGCAAATAATGCAGGTAATTAGTGAAGGCAATTAAGGAAGGCAATTAAGGCAGGCAATTTAGGCAGGCAATTTAGGCAGGCAATTAATGCAGGCAAATAAGGCAGGCAATCATGTAAGGCAATTAAGGCAAGCAATTAATGTAGCCAATTAAGGCAGGCAATTAAAGCAGGCAGGCAATTAAGACTGGTAATTAAGGCAGGTAAATAAGGCTGGCAATTTAGGCAGGCAATTGAGGCAGGCAATTAAGACAGGCAATTAAGGCAGCAAATCAAGGAAGGCAATTAAGGCATGCAATTAATGTAGCCAATTAAGGCAGGCAATTAAGGCAGGCAAATAATGCAGGTAATTTGGTAAGGCAATTAAGGCAGGCAATTAAGGCAAGCAATTAAGGCAGGTAGTTTAGAAAGCCAATTAAGACAGGCAATTAAGGCAGGCACCCAATTAAGGCTGGTAATTAAGGCATGCAATTAAGGCAGGCAATTAAGACAGGCAATTAGGCAGGCAATTAAGGCAAGCTATTTAGGCAGGTAGTAACGAAAGCCAATTAAGGCAGGCAATTAAGGCAGGCAATTAAGGCAGGCATTTAAGGCAGGCAATTTAGGCAGGCAATTAAAGCAGGCAATTAAGGCAGGCAATTAAGGCAAGCTATTAAGGATGGCAATTAAGGCAGCCAATTAGGGATTCCAATAAGGCAGGCAATTATGCAGGCAATTAAAGAAGGCAATTAGTGCAGGCAATCAAGGCAGGCAATTAAGGAAGGAAAAAGGCAGGCAATTAAGGCAGGCAATGATGGCAGGCAATAATGGTAGGCAATAATGGCAGGCAATTAAGGCAGTCAATTAAGGCAGACAATTAAGGCAGGCAATTAAGGCTGGCAATAAAGGCAGGCAATTAATGCAGGAAATTCAAGCAGGCAATTAAGGCAGGCAATAAAGGCAGGCGATTAAGGCAGGCAGCCAATTAAGGCTGGTAATTAAGGCATGCAATTTAGGCAGGCAATAAAGGCAGGCAATTAAGGCAGGCAATTAAGGCAGACAATTAAGGCAGCCAATTTAGGAATGCAATTAAGGCAGCCAATTAATACAGGCGATTGAGGCAGGCAGCCAATTAAGGCTGGTATTTAAGGCATGCAATTAAGGCAGGCAATAAAGGCAGGCAATTAAGGCAGACAATTAAGGCAGGCAATTAAGGCAGCCAATTAAGGCAGGCGATTAAGGCAGGCAGCCAATTAAGGCTGGTAATTAAGGCATGCAATTAAGGCAGGCAATTAAGGCAGGCAATTAAGGCAGACAATAAAGGCAGGCAATTAGGCAGGCAATTAAGGCTGGCAATGAAGGCAGGCTAATGAGGTAGGCAAATAATGCAGGTAATAAGGGAAGGCAATTAAGGCAGGCAATTAAGGCAGGCAATTAAGGCAAGCTATTTAGGCGGGTAGTAAAGAAAGCCAATTAAGGCAAGTGATTAAGGCAGGCAATTAAGGCAGGCAGCAAATTAAGGCAGGTAAATAAGGCTGGCATTTTAGGCAGACAATTGAGGCAGTCAATTAAGACAGGCAATTAAAGCAGCAATGAAGGCAGGCAATTAAGGCAGGCAATTAAGGAAGGCAATTAAGGCAGGCAATTAAGGCAGGCAATTGAGGCAGGCAATTAAGAAAGGCAATTAAGGTAGGCAATTAAGGCAGGCAATTAAAGCAGGCAATTAAGGCAGGCAATTAAGGCAAGCTCTAAAGGATGGCAATTAAGGCAGCCAATTAAGGAATGGAATTAAGGCAGGCAATTAAGGCAGGCAATTAAAGCAGGCAATTAGTGCAGGCAATCAAGGCAGGCTATTAAGGAAGGAAAAAGGCATGCAATTAAAGCAGGCAATGATGGCAGGCAATAATGGCAGGCAATAATGGCAGGCAATTAAGGCAGACAATTAAGGCAGACAATTAAGGCAGACAATTAAGGCAGGCAATTAAGGCTGGCAATAAAGGCAGGCAATTAATGCAGGAAATTCAAGCAGGCAATTAAGGCAGGCAATAAAGGCAGGCAATTAAGGCAGGCAATTAAGGCAGGCAATTAAGGCAGGCAATTAAAGCAGGCAATTAAGGCAGGCATCAAGGCAGGCAATTAAGGAAGGAAAAAGGCAGGCAATTAAGGCAAGCAATTAAGGCAGGCAATTAAGGCAAGCAATTAAGGCAGGTAGTTAAGAAAGCCAATTAAGGCAGGCAATTAAGGCAGGCAGCCAATTATGGCTGGTTATAAAGGCATGCAATTAAGGCAGGCAATTAAGGCAGGCAAAAATGGCAGGCAATTAAGGCAGTCAATTAAGGCAGACAATTAAGGCAGGCAATTAGGGCTGGCAATTAAGGCAGGCAATTAAGGTAGGCAAATAATGCAGGTAATTAGGGAAGGCAATTAAGGCAGCCAATTAGGCAGGCAATTTAGACAAGAAATTAAGGCAGGTAGTTTAGAAAGCCAATAAAGACAGGCAATTAAGGCAGGCAGCCAATAAAGGCTGGTAATTAAGGCATGCAATTAAGGCAGGCAATTAAGACAGGCAATTAAGGCAAGCAATTAAGGATGGCAATTAAGGCAGCCAATTTAGGAATGCAATTAAGGCAGCCAATTAAGGCAGGCGATTAAGACTGGCAGCCAATTAAGGCTGGTAATTAAGGCATGCAATTAAGGCAGGCTATTAAGGCAGGCAATTAAGGCAAGCAATTAAGGATGGCAATTAAAGCAGGCTATTAAGGCAGGCAAATAAGGCAGGCTTTCAAGGAAGGCAATTAAGGCAAGCAATTAATGTAGCCAATTAAGGCAGGCATTTAAGTCAGGCAATAAAGGCATGCAATTAAGGCAGGTAATTAAGGCAGGCAATTAAGGCAGGCAATTAAGGCAGATATTTTAGGCAGTCAATTAAGGCTGTAATTGAAGGCAGGCAATTAAATTAGGCAAATAATGCAGGTAATAAGGGAAAGCAATTAAGGCAGGCAATTAAGGCAGTCAATTAAGGCAAGCAATTAAGGCAGGTAGTAACAAAAGCCAATTAAGGCAGGCAATTAAGGCTGGCATTTAAAGCAGGCATCTAATTAAGGCTGGTTATTAAGGCATGCAATTAAGGCAGGCAATTACGGCAGGCAATTAAGGCAGGCATTTAAGGCAGGCAACCAATTAAGGCTAGTAATAAAGGCATGCAATTAAGGCAGGCAATTAAGGATGGCAATTAAAGATTGCAATTAAGGAAGCCAATTAAGGCAGTCTTGTAACGCAGCCATTAAGGCAGGCAATTAAGGCAAGCAATTAAGGCAGGTAGTAACAAAAGCCAATTAAGGCAGGCAATTAAGGCTGGCATTTAAAGCAGGCATCTAATTAAGGCTGGTTATTAAGGCATGCAATTAAGGCAGGCAATTAAGGCAGGCAATTAAGGCAAGCAATTAAGGATGGCAATTAAAGATTGCAATTAAGGAAGCCAATTAAGGCAGTCATGTAACGCAGCCATTAAGGCAGGCAATTAAGGCAAGCAATTAAGGCAGGTATTAAATAAAGCCAATTAAGGCAGGCAGCCAATTAAGGCTGGTAATTAGGGCATGCAATTAAGGCAGGCAATTACGGCAGGCAATTAAGGCAGGCATTTAAGGCAGGCAACCAATTAAGGCTAGTAATTAAGGCATGCAATTAAGGCAGGCAATAAAGGCAGGCAATTATGGCATGCAATTAAGGATTGCAATTAAAAAAAGCAATAAAGGCAGGCAATTAAGGCGGCAATTAAGGCAAGCAATTAAGGCAGTTAGTTAAGAAAGCTAATTAAGGGAGGCAATTAAGGCAGGCAGTCAATAAAGGCTGGTAATTAAGGCATGTAATTAAGGAAGGCAATTAAGGCAGGCAATTAAGGCAAGCAATTAAGGATGGCAATTAAGGCAGCCTATTAAGGGATGCCATTAAGGCAGCCAATAAAGTCAGGCAATTAAAGCAGGCAATTATGGCAGGCAATTAAGGCAGTAAATTAAGGCAGACAATTAAGGCAGGCAATAAGGCAGGCAATCAATAAATTCAATTAAGGAAGGCAGCCAATTAAGGCTGGTAATTAAGGCATGCAATTAAGGCAGGCAATTAAGGCAGGCAATTAAGGCAAGCAATTAAGGATTGCAATTAAGGCAGTCAATAAAGGAATGCCATTAAGGCAGGCAATTAAAGCAGGCATTTATGGCAGGCAATTAAGGCAGTCAATTAAGGCAGACAATTAGGGCAGGCAATTAAGGCTGGCAATCAACACAGGCAATTAAGGCTTGAAAATAATGCAGGTAATTAGGGAAGGCAATTAAGGCAGCCAATTAAGGCAGGCAGTTAAGGCAAGCAATTAAGGCAGGTAGTAAAGAAAGCCAATTAAGGCATTCAATTAAAGCAGGCAGCCAATTAAGGCTGGTAATTAATACATGCAATTAAGGCAGGCAATTAAGTCAGGCAATTAAGGCAGACAATTAAGGCAGGCAATAAGGCAGGCAATCAATAAATTCAATTAAGGAAGGCAGCCAATTAAGGCTGGTAATTAAGGCATGCAATTAAGGCAGGCAATTAAGGCAGGCAATTAAGGCAAGCAATTAAGGATTGCAATTAAGGCAGTCAATAAAGGAATGCCATTTAGGCAGGCAATTAAAGCAGGCATTTATGGCAGGCAATTAAGGCAGTCAATTAAGGCAGACAATTAAGGCAGGCAATTAAGGCTGGTAATCAAGGCAGGCAATTAAAGTAGGCAAATACTGCTGGTAATTAAGGAAGGCAATTAAGGCAGGCAATTAAGGCAGGCAGTTAAGGCAAGCAATTAAGGCAGGTAGTAAAAAAAGCCAATTAAGGCAGGCAGCCAATTAAGGCTGGTAATTAAGGCAGGCAATCAAGAAATGCAATTAAGGCAGGCAATTAAGTCAGGCAATTAAAGCAGGCAATTATGGCCGGCAATTAAGGCAGTCAATTAAGGCAGATAATTAAGGCAGGCAATTAAGGCTGGCAATGAAGGAAGGCTATGAATGCAAGAAATTAATGTAGCCAATTAAGGCAGGCAATTAGGGCAGGCAAATAGTGCAGGTAATTAGGGAAGACAATTAAGGAAGGCAATTAAGGCAGGCAAATAATGCCGGTAATTAGGGAAGGCAATTAAGGAAGGCAATTAAGGCAGGCAATTAATGCAGGCAATTAATGCAGGCAAATAAGGCAGGCAATCAAGGAAGGCAATTAAGGCAAGCAATCAATGTAGCCAATTAAGGCAGGCAATTATGGCAGGCAGGCAATTAAGACTGGTAATTAAGGCAGGTAAATAAGGCTGGCAATTTAGGCAGGCAATTAAGGCAGGCAATTAAGACAGGCAATTAAAGCAGGCAATAAAGGCAGGCAATTAAGGCAGGCAATTAAGGTAGGCAATTAAGGCTGGCAATTAAGGCAGGCAAATAATGCAGGTAATTAATGCAGGCAATTAAGGCAGGCAATTAGGGCAGGCAATTAATGCAGGCAAATAAGGCAGGCAATTAAGGTAGGCAAATAATGCAGGTAAATCGGGAAGGCAATTAAGGCAGGCAATTAAAGCAGGCAATTAAGGCAAGCAATTAAGGCAGGTAGTTTAGAAAGCCAATTTAGACAGGCAATTAAGGCAGGACGCCAATTAAGGCTGGTAATTGAGGCATGCAATTAAGGCAGGCAATTAAGCCAAGCAATTAAGGCAGGCAATTAAGGATGGCAATTAAGGCAGCCAATTAAGGATTTCAATTAAGTCAGCCAATTAGGGCAGGCGATTAAGGCAGTCAGCCAATTAAGGCTGGTAATTAAGGCATGCAATTAAGGCAGGCAATTAAGGCAGGCAATTAAAGCAGGCAATTACGGCAGGCAATTAATGCAGGCAATTAAGGCAGGCAATCAAGGAAGGGAATTAAGGCAAGAAATTAATGTAGCCAATTAAGACAGGCAATTAAGGCAGGCAGCCAATAAAGGCTGGTAATTAGGGCATGAAATTAAGGCAGGCAATTAAGCCAGGCAATTAAGGCAAGCAATTAAGGATGGCAATCGAAGTAGCCAATTTAGGAATGCAATTAAGTCAGCCAATTAAGGCAGGCGATTAAGGCAGTCAGCCAATTAAGGCTGGTAATTAAGGCATGCAATTAAGGCAGGCAATTAAGGCAGGCAATTAAGGCAGACAATTAAGGCAGGCAATTAAGGCTGGCAATGAAGGCAGGCAATTAAGGCAGGCAGGCAAATAAAACTGGTAATTAAGGCAGGCAATTAAGGCAAGCAATTAAGAATGGCAATTAAGGCAGCCAATTTAGGAATGCAATTAAGGCAGCCAATTAAGTCAGGAAATTAAGGCAGGCAATTAAAGCAGGCAATTACGGCAGGCAATTAAGTCAATCAATAAAGGCAGACAATAAAGGCAGGCAATTAAGGCTGGCAATGAAGGCAGGCTATTAAGGTAGGCAAATATAGCAGGTAATTAGGGAAGGCAATTAAGGCATGCAATTAAGGCAGGCAATAAAGGCAAGCAATTAATGCAGGCAATTAAGGCAGGCAATCAAGGAAGGGAATTAAGGCAAGGAATTAATGTAGCCAGTTAAGGCTGGTATTTAAGGCATGCAATTAAGGCAGGCAATTAAGGCAGGCAATCAAGAAAGGCAATTAAGGCAGACAATTAAAGAAGCAATTAAGGCTGGCAATGAAGGCAGGTAAAGGTAGGCAAATAATGCAGGTAATTAGGGAAGGCAATTAATGCAGGCAATTAAGGCAGGCAATTAAGGCAAGCTATTTAGGCAGGTAGTAAAAAAAGCCAACTAAGGCAGCAATAAAGGCAGCCAATTAAGGCTGGTAATTAAGGCATGCAATTAAGGCAGACATATAGGCAGGCAATGAAGGCAGGCAATTAAGGCAAGCTATTAAGGATGGCAATAAGGCAGCCAATTAAGGCTGGTAATTAAAGCATGCAATTAAGGCAGGCAATTTAGGGACGCAGTTAAGGCAAGCTATTAAGGATGGCATTTAAGGCAGCCAATTGAGGAATGTAATTAAGTCAGGCAATTTAGACAGGCAATTAAGGCAAGCAATTAAGGCACGTATTAAAGAAAGCCAATTAAGCAGGCAATTAAGGCAGGCAGCCAATTAAGGCTGGTAATTAAGGGATGCAATTAAGGCAGGCAATTATGGCAGGTTATTAAGGCATGCAATGAAGAAAGGCGATTAAGGTAGGCAAATAATGCAGGTAATTAGGGAAGGCTATTTAGGCAGGCAATTAAGGCAGGCAATTAAGGCAAGCAATTAAGGCAGGCAATTAAGTCAAGCAATTAAGGAAGGAAATTAAGGCAGGCAATTAAAGCAGGCAATTAATCCAGTCCGTAGTTCGCAGATCGCAGTGTGTAGATTGAAGTTTGCATAGTTCGCATTTCGCTGTTTGCAGTTAGCATTTAGCATTTTGCAGATCGCAGTTCGCGGTTTGCAGTTCCCAGTTTAGGGTTCTCAGTTCGAAGTTTGCAGTTCAGAGTTTGCAGTTCCATTCCACTATGTGGTTCGCAATTCATAGGTTTGGATTTCGCAATTTGCAGTTCCCAGTTCGCAGTTCGCAGTTGCAGTTCGCAGTTCGCAAATTGCTGTTCTAAGTTTGCAGTTTGCAGTTTGCAGTTTGCAGTTCGCAGTTCGCAGGGCGCAGTTGGCGGTTTGCAGTTCGAAATTCGCAATTCGCAGTTCGCTTTTTGCAGTTCGCGTATTTCATTTCGCAGTGTGCAGTTTGCAAACTGCCGTTTGCGGTTTGGGGTTTACAGTTTAGAGTTTTAATTTTGCAATTTGCTGTTCGCAGTTTGCAGTTTTAGTTTGCAGTGCGCAGTTCACAGATTTTTCGTAGGTCGTAGGTTGACATTTCGCATTTTCAGTTGGTAGTTAGCAGTTTGCAGTTGGCAATTCGCATTTCGCAGTTCTCAGTTCGTGGTTTGCAGTTCGAAGTTTGCAGTTATCAGTTCGCAGTTTTAGTCTGTATTTTATGGTTTGCAGTCCGCAGTTTGCAGTTCGTAGGTTTTTATTTCGCATTTTGACGTTCGTAGTTTGTAGTTTGCAGTCTGCAGTTCAAAGTTCGTAGGTTTGCATTTTGCAATTTGGAGTTCTCAGTTTAGAGTTTGCTGTTTGCAGTTCGTTACTGCAGTTCGCTCTTTGTGGTTTGGGGTTTGCTGTTTGAATTTATGGATTGAAGTTTTCAGTTTGCGGTAGGCATTATGCAGTTGGCAGTTTGCAGTTCGTAATTTGCAGTTTGCAGTTTGCATTTTGCTGTTTGCAGTTTTCAATAGGCAGTTCGCGGTTTGCAGTTCGCATTTTGCCGTTCGTAGTTTAACATTTCTCAAATTGCAATTTGCAGTTTGCAGTACGCAGTTTGCAGTTTTTAGTTCGCTTTATGATTTTTGCAGTTTGCAGTACACAGTTCGCAGTTCTTGGTTCTCATATTGCAAATTGCTGTTTGCAGTTCACAATTCGCAGTTTGCAGTTCGCTGTTTGTGTTTCGAATTACACAGTTTGCAGATTGCAGTTCGGAAATCACAAATCGCAGTTTGTGGTTTACGGTTTAAGGTTTGAGGTTTGCGTTTTGCGTTTTGTGGTTTGCAGTTTGCGTTTTGCA
This sequence comes from Bacillus rossius redtenbacheri, assembly GCF_032445375.1. Classification (NCBI taxonomy): domain Eukaryota; kingdom Metazoa; phylum Arthropoda; class Insecta; order Phasmatodea; family Bacillidae; genus Bacillus; species Bacillus rossius. The sequence goes on from NW_026962382.1 coordinate 420,816, forward strand.
GTGTGCGGTTTACATCTCGTAGTTCGCAGTTCGCATTTTGCGGTTCACTGTTTGAAGTTTGCCTTTTACGGTTTGGGGTTTTACAGTTTGCAGTTTTGATTTTACAATTTCCAGTACGCAGTTCGCAGTTGACAATTCAAAGTTTGCAGTTTGCCGTTCGCAGTCTGCAGTTCGCAGTTTTTAGTCTTCAATTCGCAGATTGCATTTGGTAGTTCGCAGTTTTCTTTTCGCAATTTTTATTTCGCAGTTTGCAGTTCACATTTCGCAGTCTGCAGTTAGCAGTTTGCAGTCCGCTGTTCGCAGTTTGCATTTCACAGCTTGCAGTTCGCTTATTGCTTTTCGCATTTTGAAGCAGTTGACAAATATCTATTTGCAGTGCACAGTTCACAGTTTTTTTGTTCGCAGTTCACAGTTCACCACTTCACAGTTTGCAGAAGGTAGTTAGCAGTTTGTACTTTGCAATTCGTATTACGCAGTTCGCACGTTGCAGTTCGCGGTTTGCAGTTCTAAGTTCGCACTTTGCAGTTTTTATGTTAGCGGTTCGCAGTTGTAGGGTTGCATTACGCAGTTTGCAGTTCGCAGTTTGTAGGTTCGCATTTCGCTGTTTACATTTCGCAAATTAAAGTTCGCTGTTTGCAGTTCGCAGTTCGCAGTTGGCAATTCGTAGTCTACAGTTCATAGTTAGCAGTCCGCAGTTTGCAGTTTGCAATTTTAAATTTTGCGGTTCGCAGTTCGTAGGTTTCCATTTCGCAATTTGGAGTTCGCTGTTTGCAGTTTGCAGATCGTAGTTCATTGTCTGCATTTCGCTCTTTGTGGTTTGGGGTTTGCTGTTTGCAGTTTACTCATTGCGGTTTTCGGTTTGTGGTTAGCATTTTGCAGATTGCAGTTTGCAGTTTTCAATAGGCAGTTCGAAGTTTGCAGTACGCATTTCGCAGTTCGTAGTTGGATTTCGCAGATTGCAGTTTGCATTTACTGTTTGCAGTTTCCTGATTGAAGTTTGTGGTTTGTGGTTTGCAGATTGCAGTTTTCAGTTCGCAGTTAGCAATTCGCTGTTTGCAGTTCGCTTATAGCAATTTGCAGTTAGATGTTTAAAAATTGCAATTTTTGGTTTACGGTTTGCAGTCTTCAGTTTACATTTTGAAATTTGCAGTTCGCAGTTTGCATTACGAAGATTGCAGTTCGCAGATTGCTGTTCAAAGTTTGTTGGTTCGTATCCCAAGGTTTGCAGTATGCAGTTCTCAGTGTGCAATTTGCTGTTTCGAAATTTAGTAGTTCGCAGTTTGAAGAACGCGGTTTGCAGTTCATAGTATACAATTCTCAGTTCGCAATTTGCTGTTCGCAGTTGGCAGTTCGCAGTTTGCTGTTCGCAGTTGGCAGTTCGCAGTATGCTGTTCGCTGTGCGTGGTTTGGCATTTCGCAATTTTACATTTCGCCGATTGAAGTTTGCAATTTTCAGTTCGCATTTCATGTTTGCATAGTATGCATTTCGCAGTTCGTTGTATGCAATGGTTTCCTTTTTGCGATTGGCATTTATCAGTTCGCAGTTTGCAGTTCGTAAATTGCATTTTGCAGTGTGCAGTTTGCATTTTGCCGTTCGCATTCTGCAGTTCGCTATATGCAGTCTGCAGTTCGCAGATCGCAGTTGGCAGTTCGCAATTTGCAGTTCTCAGTTTGCATTTCACAGTTTGAAGTACGCTTATTATATTTCGAAATTTAATAAAGTTTGCTAATATAAATTTTTTGTTTGCGTTTTGTAGTTTGAAGTTCTTATTTTGCGCTTTGCAGTTCTTCATTGATCAGTTAATTAAGGCCAGCAATTAATTCAGGCAATTAGGGCAGGCAATTAAGGCAGGCAATAAAGGCAGGCAATTAAGGCAGGCAATTAAGGCAGGTAGTAAAGAAAGCCAATTAAGGCAGCCAATTAAGGCAGTCAATTAAGGCTAATAATTAAGGCATGCAATTATGGCCGGCAATTAAGGCAGACAATTAAGGCAGACAATTAAGTCGAGCAATTAAGGAATTAAATTAAGGCAGGCAATTAAGACACGCAATTAAAGCAGGCAATGAAGGCAGGCAATTAAGGCAGGCAATTAAGGCAGGTAATTAGGGAATGCAATTAAGGCAGGCGATTAAGGCAGGCAATTAAGGCAAGCAATTAAGGCAGGTAGTAAAGAAATCCAATTAAGGCAGGCAATTAAGGCAGGCAATTAAAGCAGGCAGCAAATTAAAGCTGGTAATTAAGGCGAGCAATTAACGATGGCAATTAAGGCAGCCAATTAGGAATGCAATAAAGGCAGCCAATAAGGGCAGTCAATTGAGGCAGGCAATTAAGACAGGCAATTAAGGCAGGCAATTAAGGTAGTCAAATAATGCAGGTAATTAGGGAAGGCAATTAAGGCAGGCAATAAAGGCAAGCAATTAATGCAGGCAATTAAGGCAGGCAATCAAGGAAGGAAATTAAGGCAAGCAATTAAGGCAGGTAGTTAAGAAAGCCAATTAAGACAGGCAATTAAGGCAGGCAGCCAATTAAGGCTGGTAATTAAGGCATGCAATTAAGGCAGGCAATTAAGCCAGAAAATTAAGATTAGGCAATTAAGGCAGGCAATTAAGACAGGCAATTAAGGCAATCTATTTAGGCAGGAAGTAAAGAAAGCGAATTAAGACAGGCAATTAAGGCTGGTAATTAAAGCACGCAATTAAGGCAAGCTATTAAGGATGGCATGAAAGGCAGCCAATTGAGGAATGTAATTAAGGCAGGCAATTTAGAAAGCCAATTAAGGCAAGCAATTAAGGCACGTAATAAAGAAAGCCAATTAAGGCAAGCAATCAAGGCAGGCAGCCAATTAAGGCTGGTAATTAAGGCATGCAATTAAGGCAGGCAATTAAGGCAGGCAATTAAAGCAGGCAATTAAGGCAAGCAATTAAGGATGGCAATTAAGGCAGCCAATTAAGGCAGGCAATAAAGGCAGGCAATTAAGGCAAGCAATTAAGGATGTCAATTAAGGCAGCCAATTAAGGCAGGCAATAAAGGCAGGCAATCGAGAAAGGCAATTAAGGAAGGCAAATAATGCAGGTAATTTAGTAAGGCAATTAAGGCAGGCAATGAAGGCAGGCAATTAAGGTAGTCAAATAATGCAGGTAATTAGGAAAGGCAATTAGGCAAGCAAATAAGGCAGTCAATTAAGGCAGACAATTAAGGCAGGCAATTAAGTCTGGCAACGAAAGCAGGCTATTAGGGTAGGCAAATAATGCAGGTAATTAGGGAAGGCAATTAAGGCAGGCAATTAAGGCAGGCAATTAAGGCAGGCAATTAAGGCAAGCTATTTAGGCGGGTGGTAAATAAAGCCAATTAAGGCAAGCGATTAAGGCAGGCAATTAAGGCAGGCAGCCAATTAAGGCAGGTAAATAAGGCTGGCATTTTAGGCAGACAATTGTGGCAGTCAATTAAGACAGGCAATTAAAGCAGGCAAAGAAGACAGGCAATTAAGGCAGGCAATTAAGGCAGGCAATTAAAGGCAGGCAATTAAGGAAAGCAATTAAGGCAGGTAATAAAGAAAGCCAATTAAGGCAGGCGATTTAGGCAGGCAAATAATGCAGGTAATTTGGTAAGGCAATTAAGGCAGGCAAATAATGCAGGTAATTTGGTAAGGCAATTAAGGCAGGCAATAAAGGCAGGCAATTAAGGTAGTCAAATAATGCAGGTAATTAGGAAAGGCAATTAGGCAAGCAAATAAGGCAGGCATTTAAGGCAAGCAATTAAGGCAGGGAGTAAAGAAAGCCAATTAAGGCAGGCGATTAATGCAGGCAATTAAGGCAGGCAGCCAATTAAGGCTGGTAATTAAGGCATGCAATTAAGGCAGGCAATAAGGCAGGCTATTAAGGCAGGCAATTTAGGCATGCAATTAAGGCAGGCAATAAAGGCAGGCAATTAAGGCAGACAATAAAGGCAGGCAATTAAGCCAGGCAATTAGGCAGGCAATTAAGGCTGGCAATGAAGGCAGGCTAATGAGGTAGGCAAATAATGCAGGTAATTAGGGAAGGCAATTAAAGCAGGCAATTAAGGCAGGCAATTAAGGCAAGCTATTTAGGCGGGTAGTAAAGAAAGCCAATTAAGGCAAGCGATTAAGGCAGGCAATTAAGGCAGGCAGCCAATTAAGGCAGGTAAATAAGGCTGGCATTTTAGGCAGACAATTGAGGCAGTCAATTAAGACAGGCAATTTAAGCAGGCAATGAAGGCAGGCAATAAAGGCAGGCAATTAAGGCAGGCAATTAAGACAGGCAATTAAGAAAAGCAATTAAGGCAGGTAATAAAGAAAGCCAATTAAGGCAGGCGATTTAGGCAGGTAATTAAGGCAGGCAGCCAATTAAGGCTGGTTATTAAGGTATGCAATTAAGGCAGGCAATTAAGGCAGGCAATTAAGGCAGGCAATTAAGGCAGACAATTAAGACAGGCAATTAAGGCAGGCAATTAAGGCAAGCAATTAATGTAGCCAATTAAGGCAGGCAATTAAGGCAGGCAAATAATGTAGGTAATTTAGTAAGGCAATTAAGGCAGGCAATGAAGGCAGGCAATTAAGGTAGTCAAATAATGCAGGTAATTAGGAAAGGCAATTAGGCAAGCAAATAAGGCAGGCATTTAAGGCAAGCAATTAAGGCAGGGAGTAAAGAAAGCCAATTAAGGCAGGCGATTAATGCAGGCAATTAAGGCAGGCAGCCAATTAAGGCTGGTAATTAAGGCATGCAATAGGGGAAGGAAATTAAGGCAGGCTATTAAGGCAGGCAATTAAGGCAGGCAATTAAGGCAGGAAATTAAGGCAGACAATTAAGACAGGCAATTAAGGCTGGCAATGAAGGCAGACAATTTTAGGTAGTCAAATAATGCAGGTAATTAGGGAAGGCAATTAAGGCAAGCAATTAAGGCCTGCAATTAATGCAGGCAAATAAAGCAGGCAATTAAGGCATGCAATTAATGTAGCCAATATAGGCAGGCAATATGGGCAGGCAAATAATGCAGGTAATTTGGTAAGGCAATTAAGGCAGGCAATTAAGGCAAGCAATTAAGGGAGGTAGTAAAGAAAGCCAATTAAGGCAGTCAATTAAGGCAGCCAATTAAGGCATGCAATTAAGGCTGGCAATGAAGGCAGGCAATTAGGCAGGCAGCCAATTAAGGCTGGTAATTAAGGCATGCAATTAAGGCAGGCAATTAAGGCAGGCAATTAAGACAGGCAATTAAGAAAAGCAATTAAGGCAGGTAATAAAAAAAGCCAATTAAGGCAGGCGATTTAGGCAGGTAATTAAGGCAGGCAGCCAATTAAGGCTGGTTATTAAGGCATGCAATTAAGGCAGGCAATTAAGGCAGGCAATTAAGGCAGGTAATTAAGGCAGACAATTAAGACAGGCAATTAAGGCAGGCAATTAAGGCAAGCAATTAATGTAGCCAATTAAGGCAGGCAATTAAGGCAGGCAAATAATGCAGGTAATTTAGTAAGGCAATTAAGGCAGGCAATGAAGGCAGGCAATTAAGGCAGGCAAATAATGCAGGTAATTAGGAAAGGCAATTAGGCAGGCAATTAAGGCAGGCAATTAAGGCAGGCAATTAAGGCAGGCAGCCAATTAAGGCTGGTAATTAAGGCATGCAATTAAGGCAGGCAATTAAGGCAGGCAATTCATGCAGGCAATTAAGGCAAGCAATTAAGGCAGGTAGTTTAGAAAGCCAAATAAGACAGGCAATTAAGGCAGGCAGCCAATTAAGGCTGGTAATTAAGGCATGCAATTAAGGCAGTAAATTAAGCCAAGCAAATAAGGCAAGCAATTAGGGATGGCAATTAAGGCAGCAAATTTAGGAATGCAATTAAGGCAGCCAATTAAGGAAGGCATTTAAGGCAGGCAATTACGGCTGGCAATTAAGGCAGTCAATTAAGGCAGACTAGTAAGGCTGGCAATTAAGGCTGGCAATGAAGGCAGGCTATTAGGGTAGGCAAATAATGCAGGTAATTAAGGAAAGGCAATTAAGGCAGGCAATTAAGGCAGGCAATTAAGGCAAGCTATTTAGGCGGGTAGTAAAGAAAGCCAATTAAGGCAAGCGATTAAGGCAGGCAATTAAGGCAGGCAGCCAGTTAAGGCAGGTAAATAAGGCTGGCATTTTAGGCAGACAATTGAGGCAGTCAATTAAGACAGGCAATTAAAGCAGGCAATGAAGGCAGGCAATTAAGGCAGGCAATTAAGGCAGGCAATTAAGACAGGCAATTTAGGCAAGCAATTAAGGCAGGTAATAAAGAAAGCCAATTAAGGCAGGCGATTTAGGCAGGCAATTAAGGCAGGCAGCCAATTAAGGCTGGTAATTAAGGCATGCAATTAAGGCAGGCAATTAAGGCAGGCAATTAAGGCAGGCAATTAAGGCAGACAATTAAGACAGGCAATTAAGGCAGGCAATTAAGGCAAGCAATTAATGTAGCCAATTAAGGCAGGCATTTAAGGCAGACAAATAGTGCAGGTAATTAGGGAAGACTATTAAGGAAGGCAATTAAGGCAGGCAAATAATGCAGGTACTTAGTAAAGGGAATTAAGGAAGGCAATTAAGGCAGGCAATTTAGGCAGGCAATTAATGCAGGCAAATAAGGCAGGCAATCATGGAAGGCAATTAAGGCAAGCAATTAATGTAGCCAATTAAGGCAGGCAATTAAAGCAGGCAGGCAATTAAGACTGGTAATTAAGGCAGGTAAATAAGGCTGGCAATTTAGGCAGGCAATTGAGGCAGGCAATTAAGACAGGCAATTAAAGCAGGCAATTAAGGCAGCAAATCAAGGAAGGCAATTAAGGCATGCAATTAATGTAGCCAATTAAGGCAGGCAATTAAGGCAGGCAAATAATGCAGGTAATTTGGTAAGGCAATTAAGGCAGGCAATTAAGGCAAGCAATTAAGGCAGGTAGTTTAGAAAGCCAATTAAGACAGGCAATTAAGGCAGGCACCCAATTAAGGCTGGTAATTAAAGCATGCAATTAAGGCAGGCAATTAAGCCAGGCAATTAGGCAGGCAATTAAGGCTGGCAATGAAGGCAGGCTAATGAGGTAGGCAAATAATGCAGGTAATTAGGGAAAGCAATTAAGGCAGGTAATTAAGGCAGGCAATTAAGGCAAGCTATTTAGGCAGGTAGTAACGAAAGCCAATTAAGGCAGGCAATTAAGGCAGGCATTTAAGGCAGGCATCTAATTAAGGCTGGTAATAAAGACATGTAATTAAGGCAGGCAATTAAAGCAGGCAATCAAGGCAGGCAATTAAGGAAGTAAAAAGGCAGGCAATTAAGGCAGGCAATTAAGGCAGGCAATTAAGGCAAGCAATTAAGGCAGGTAGTTAAGAAAGCCAATTAAGGCAGGCAATTAAAGCAGGCAATTAAGGCAGGCAGCCAATTATGACTGGTTATAAAGGCATGCAATTAAGGCAGGCAATTAAGGCAGGCAAAAATGGCAGGCAATTAAGGCAGTCAATTAAGGCAGACAATTAAGGCAGGCAATTAGGGCTGGCAAAGAAGGCAGGCAATTAAGGTAGGCAAATAATGAAGGTAATTAGAGAAGGCAATTAAGGCAGCCAATTAGGCAGGCAATTTAGACAAGCAATTAAGGCAGGTAGTTTAGAAAGCCAATTAAGACAGGCAATTAAGGCAGGCAGCCAATAAAGGCTGGTAATTAAGGCATGCAATTAAGGCAGGCAATTAAGCCAAGCCTTTTAAGGCAAGCAATTAATGATGGCAATTAAGGCAGCCAATTTAGGAATGCAATTAAGGCAGCCAATTAAGGCAGGCGATTAAGGCAAGCAGCCAATTAAGGCTGGTAATTAAGGCATGCAATTAAGGCAGGCAATTAAGGCAGGCAAAAAAGGCAGACAATTAAGGCAGGCAATTAAGGCTGGCAATGAAGGCAGGCAATTAAGGCAGGCAGGCAAATAAGACTGGTATTTAAGGAGGCAATAAAGGTAGGTAAATAATGCAGGTAATTAGGGAAGGCAATTAAGGCAGGCATTTAAGCCAGGCAATTAAGGGAAGCAATTAAGGATGGCAATTAAGGCAGCCAATTTAGAAATGCAATTAAGGCAGCCAATTAAAACAGGCGATTAAGGCAGGCAGCCAATTAAGGCTGGTAATTAAGGCATGCAATTAAGGCAGGCAATATAGGCAGGCAATTTAAGCAGGCAATTAAAACAGGCAATTAAACAAGGCAATGAAGGAAGGCAAATAAGGCAGGCAATTAAGGGAGGCAGTTAAGGCAGGCAATAAAGGCAGGCAATCAAGAAAGGCAATTAAGGCAGGCAATTGAGGCAGGCAATTATGGCAGGCAATTATGGCAGGCAATTAAGGCAGTCAATTAAGGCAGACAATTCAGGCAGGCAATTAAGGAATGATATGAAACAAGGCAATTAAGGTAGGCAAATAATGCAGGTAATAAGGGAAGGCAATTAAGGCAGGCAATATAGGCAGGCAGGTAAGGCAGGCAATTAAGGCAAGCAATTAAGGCAGGTAGTTTAGAAAGCCAATTAAGGCAGGCAATTAAGGCAGGCAGCCAATTAAGGCTGGTAATTTAGGCATGCAATTGAGGCAGGCAATTAAGCCAGGCAATTAAGGCAAGCAATTAAGGATGGCAATTTAGGCAGCCAATTTAGTAATGCAATTAAGGCAGCCAATTAAGGCAGGCGATTAATGCAGGCAGCCAATTAGGGCTGGTAATTAAAGCATGCAATTAAGGCAGGCAATTTAGGCACGCAATTAAGGCAGGCAATGAAGAAAGGCAATTAAGGCAGGCAATTAAGGCAGGCAATTAAGGCAGGCAATTAAGGCAGGCGATTAAGGCAGGCAATTAAGGCAGACTATTTAGGCAGGCAATAAGGCAGGCAAATAATGCAGGTAACTACGGAAGGCAATTAAGGCAAGCAATTAAGGCAGGCAATTAATGCAGGCAATAAATGCAGGCAAATAAGGCAGGCAATTAAGGTAGGCAAAAATTGCAGGTAAATCGGGAAGGCAATTAAGGCAGGCAATTAAAGCAGGCAATTAAGGCAAGCAATTAAGGCAGGTAGTTTAGAAAGCCAATTAAGACAGGCAATTAAGGCAGGCAGCCAATTAAGGCTGGTAATTGAGGCATGCAATTAAGGCAGGCAATTAAGCCAAGCAATTAAGGCAGGCAATTAATGCTGGCAATGAAGGGAGGCTAATGAGGTAGGCAAAAATGCAGGTAATTAGGGAAGGCAATTAAGGCAGGTAATTGAGCCAGGCAATTAAAGCAAGCCTTTTAGGCAGATAGTAACAAAAGCCAATTAAGGCAGGCAATTAAGGCAGGCATTTAAGGCAGGCATCTAATTAAGGCTGGTAAAAAAGACATGCAATTAAGGCAGGAAATTAAGGCAGGCAATTAAGGCAGGCAATTAAGGCAGGCAATTAAGGCAGGTAATTAGGGAATGCAATTAAGGCAGGCGATTAAGGCAGGCAATTAAGGCAAGCAATTAAGGCAGGTAGTAAAGAAATCCAATTAAGGCAGGCAATTAAGGCAGGCAATTAAAGCAGGCAGCAAATTAAAGCTGGTAATTAAGGCGAGCAATTAACGATGCCAATTAAGGCAGCCAATTAAGGAATGCAATAAAGGCAGCCAATAAGGGCAGTCAATTGAGGCAGGCAATTAAGACAGGCAATTAAGGCAGGCAATTAAGGCAGGCAATTAAGGCAGGCAATTAAAGCAGGCAATTAAGGCAGGCAGCCAATTAAGGCTGGTTATTAAGGTATGCAATTAAGGCAGGCAATTAAGGCAGGCAATTAAGGCAGGCAATTAAGGCAGGCAATTAAGGCAGGCAATTAAAGCAGGCATTTAAGGCAAGCAATTAAGGATGGCAATTAAGGCAGCCAATTAAGGCAGGCAATAAAGGCAGGCAATTAAGGCAAGCAATTAAGGATGTCAATTAAGGCAGCCAATTAAGGCAGGCAATAAAGGCAGGCAATCGAGAAAGGCAATTAAGGTAGGCAAATAATGCAGGTAATTTAGTAAGGCAATTAGGCAAGCAAATAAGGCAGTCAATTAAGGCAGACAATTAAGGCAGGCAATTAAGTCTGGCAATGAAAGCAGGCTATTAGGGTAGGCAAATAATGCAGGTAATAAGGGAAGGCAATTAAGCCAGGCAATTAAGGCAGGCAATTAAGGCAGGCAATTAAGGCAAGCTATTTAGGCGGGTGGTAAATAAAGCCAATTAAGGCAAGCGATTAAGGCAGGCAATTAAGGCAGGCAGCCAATTAAGGCAGGTAAATAAGGCTGGCATTTTAGGCAGACAATTGAGGCAGTCAATTAAGACAGGCAATTAAAGCAGGCAATGAAGACAGGCAATTAAGGCAAGCAATTAAGGCAGGCAATTAAGGCAGGCAATTAAGGAAAGCAATTAAGGCAGGTAATAAAGAAAGCCAATTAAGGCAGGCGATTTAGGCAGGCAATTAAGGCAGGCAGTCAATTAAGGCTGGTAATTAAGGCACGCAATTAAGGCAGGCAATTATGGCAGGCAATTAAGGCAGGCAATTAAGGCAGACAATTAAGACAGGCAATTAAGGCAGGCAATTAAGGCAAGCAATAATGTAGCCAATTAAGGCAGGCAATTAAGGCAGGCAAATAATGCAGGTAATTTGGTAAGGCAATTAAGGCAGGCAATAAAGGCAGGCAATTAAGGTAGTCAAATAATGCAGGTAATTAGGAAAGGCAATTAGGCAAGCAAATAAGGCAGGCATTTAAGGCAAGCAATTAAGGCAGGGAGTAAAGAAAGCCAATTAAGGCAGGCGATTAATGCAGGCAATTAAGGCTGGCAGCCAATTAAGGCTGGTAATTAAGGCATGCAATTAAGGCAGGCAATTAAGGCAGGCTATTAAGGCAGGCAATTTATGCATGCAATTAAGGCAGGCAATAAAGGCAGGCAATTAAGGCAGACAATAAAGGCAGGCAATTAAGCCAGGCAATTAGGCAGGCAATTAAGGCTGGCAATGAAGGCAGGCTAATGAGGTAGGCAAATAATGCAGGTAATTAGGGAAGGCAATTAAGGCAGGCAATTAAGGCAGGCAATTAAGGCAAGCTATTTAGGCGGGTAGTAAAGAAAGCCAATTAAGGCAAGCGATTAGGGCAGGCAATTAAGGCAGGCAGCCAATTAAGGCAGGTAAATAAGGCTGGCATTTTAGGCAGACAATAGAGGCAGTCAATTAAGACAGGCAATTTAAGCAGGCAATGAAGGCAGGCAATAAAGGCAGGCAATTAAGGCAGGCAATTAAGACAGGCAATTAAGAATAGCAATTAAGGCAGGTAATAAAGAAAGCCAATTAAGGCAGGCGATTTAGGCAGGTAATTAAGGCAGGCAGCCAATTAAGGCTGGTTATTAAGGCATGCAATTAAGGCAGGCAATTAAGGCAGGCAATTAAGGCAGGCAATTAAGGCAGACAATTAAGACAGGCAATTAAGGCAGGCAATTAAGGCAAGCAATTAATGTAGCCAATTAAGGCAGGCAATTGAGGCAGGCAAATAATGCAGGTAATTTAGTAAGGCAATTAAGGCAGGCAATGAAGGCAGGCAATTAAGGTAGTCAAATAATGCAGGTAATTAGGAAAGGCAATTAGGCAAGCAAATAAGGCAGGCATTTAAGGCAAGCAATTAAGGCAGGGAGTAAAGAAAGCCAATTAAGGCAGGCGATTAATGCAGGCAATAAAGGCAGGCAGCCAATTAAGGCTGGTAATTAAGGCATGCAATAGGGGAAGGAAATTAAGGCAGGCTATTAAGGCAGGCAATTAAGGCAGGCAATTAAGGCAGGAAATTAAGGCAAGCAATTAAGGCAGGTCATTTAGAAAGCCAATTAAGACAGGCAATTAAGGCAGGCAGCCAATAAAGGCTGGTAATTAGGGCATGAAATTAAGGCAGGCAATTAAGCCAGGCAATTAAGGCAAGCAATTAAGGATGGCAATTGAAGCAGCCAATTTAGGAATGCAATTAAGTCAGCCAATTAAGGCAGGCGATTAAGGCAGTCAGCCAATTAAGGCTGGTAATTAAGGCATGCAATTAAGGCAGGCAATTAAGGCAGGCAATTAAGGCAGATAATTAAGGCAGGCAATTAAGGCTGGCAATGAAGGCAGGCAATTAAGGCAGGCAGGCAAATAAAACTGATAATTAAGGCAGGCAATTAAGGTAGGCAAATAATGCATGTAATTACGGTAGGCAATTAAGGCAGACAATTAAGCCAGGCAATTAAGGCAAGCAATTAAGAATGGCAATTAAGGCAGCCAATTTAGGAATGCAATTAAGGCAGCCAATTAAGTCAGGAAATTAAGGCAGGCAATTAAAGCAGGCAATTACGGCAGGCAATTAAGTCAATCAATAAAGGCAGACAATAAATGCAGGCAATTAAGGCTGGCATTGAAGGCAGGCTATTAAGGTAGGCAAATATAGCAGGTAATTAGGGAAGGCAATTAAGGCATGCAATTAAGGCAGGCAATAAAGGCAAGCAATTAATGCAGGCAATTAAGGCAGGCAATCAAGGAAGGGAATTAAGGCAAGGAATTAATGTAGCCAGTTAAGGCTGGTATTTAAGGCATGCAATTAAGGCAGGCAATTAAGGCAGGCAATCAAGAAAGGCAATTAAGGCAGACAATTAAAGAAGCAATTTAGGCTGGCAATGAAGGCAGGTAAAGGTAGGCAAATAATGCAGGTAATTAGGGAAGGCAATTAATGCAGGCAATTAAGGCAGGCAATTAAGGCAAGCTATTTAGGCAGGTAGTAAAAAAAGCCAACTAAGGCAGCAATAAAGGCAGCCAATTAAGGCTGGTAATTAAGGCATGCAATTAAGGCAGACATATAGGCAGGCAATGAAGGCAGGCAATTAAGGCAAGCTATTAAGGATGGCAATAAGGCAGCCAATTAAGGCTGGTAATTAAAGCATGCAATTAAGGCAGGCAATTTAGGGACGCAGTTAAGGCAAGCTATTAAGGATGGCATTTAAGGCAGCCAATTGAGGAATGTAATTAAGTCAGGCAATTTAGACAGGCAATTAAGGCAAGCAATTAAGGCACGTATTAAAGAAAGCTAATTAAGCAGGCAATTAAGGCAGGCAGCCAATTAAGGCTGGTAATTAAGGCATGCAATTAAGGCAGGCAATTAAGGCAGGTTATTAAGGCATGCAATGAAGAAAGGCGATTAAGGTAGGCAAATAATGCAGGTAATTAGGGAAGGCTATTTAGGCAGGCAATTAAGGCAGGCAATTAAGGCAAGCAATTAAGGCAGGCAATTAAGTCAAGCAATTAAGGAAGGAAATTAAGGCAGGCAATTAAAGCAGGCAATTAATCCAGTCCGTAGTTCGCAGATCGCAGTGTGTAGATTGAAGTTTGCATAGTTCGCATTTCGCTGTTTGCAGTTAGCATTTAGCATTTTGCAGATCGCAGTTCGCGGTTTGCAGTTCCCAGTTTAGGGTTCTCAGTTCGAAGTTTGCAGTTCAGAGTTTGCAGTTCCATTCCACTATGTGGTTCGCAATTCATAGGTTTGGATTTCGCAATTTGCAGTTCCCAGTTCGCAGTTCGCAGTTGCAGTTCGCAGTTCGCAAATTGCTGTTCTAAGTTTGCAGTTTGCAGTTTGCAGTTTGCAGTTCGCAGTTCGCAGGGCGCAGTTGGCGGTTTGCAGTTCGAAATTCGCAATTCGCAGTTCGCTTTTTGCAGTTCGCGTATTTCATTTCGCAGTGTGCAGTTTGCAAACTGCCGTTTGCGGTTTGGGTTTTGCAGTTTAGAGTTTTAATTTTGCAATTTGCTGTTCGCAGTTTGCAGTTTTAGTTTGCAGTGCGCAGTTCACAGATTTTTCGTAGGTCGTAGGTTGACATTTCGCATTTTCAGTTGGTAGTTAGCAGTTTGCAGTTGGCAATTCGCATTTCGCAGTTCTCAGTTCGTGGTTTGCAGTTCGAAGTTTGCAGTTATCAGTTCGCAGTTTTAGTCTGTATTTTATGGTTTGCAGTCCGCAGTTCGCAGTTCGTAGGTTTTTATTTCGCATTTTGACGTTCGTAGTTTGTAGTTTGCAGTCTGCAGTTCAAAGTTCGTAGGTTTGCATTTTGCAATTTGGAGTTCTCAGTTTAGAGTTTGCTGTTTGCAGTTCGTTACTGCAGTTCGCTCTTTGTGGTTTGGGGTTTGCTGTTTGAATTTATGGATTGAAGTTTTCAGTTTGCGGTAGGCATTATGCAGTTGGCAGTTTGCAGTTCGTAATTTGCAGTTTGCAGTTTGCATTTTGCTGTTTGCAGTTTTCAATAGGCAGTTCGCGGTTTGCAGTTCGCATTTTGCCGTTCGTAGTTTAACATTTCTCAAATTGCAATTTGCAGTTTGCAGTACGCAGTTTGCAGTTTTTAGTTCGCTTTATGATTTTTGCAGTTTGCAGTACACAGTTCGCAGTTCTTGGTTCTCATATTGCAAATTGCTGTTTGCAGTTCACAATTCGCAGTTTGCAGTTCGCTGTTTGTGTTTCGAATTACACAGTTTGCAGATTGCAGTTCGGAAATCACAAATCGCAGTTTGTGGTTTACGGTTTAATGTTTGAGGTTTGCGTTTTGCGTTTTGTGGTTTGCAGTTTGCGTTTTGCAGTGTGCGGTTTACATCTCGTAGTTCGCAGTTCGCATTTTGCGGTTCACTGTTTGAAGTTTGCCTTTTACGGTTTGGGGTTTTACAGTTTGCAGTTTTGATTTTACAATTTCCAGTACGCAGTTCGCAGTTGACAATTCAAAGTTTGCAGTTTGCCGTTCGCAGTCTGCAGTTCGCAGTTTTTAGTCTTCAATTCGCAGATTGCATTTGGTAGTTCGCAGTTTTCTTTTCGCAATTTTTATTTCGCAGTTTGCAGTTCACATTTCGCAGTCTGCAGTTAGCAGTTTGCAATCCGCTGTTCGCAGTTTGCATTTCACAGCTTGCAGTTCGCTTATTGCTTTTCGCATTTTGAAGCAGTTGACAAATATCTGTTTGCAGTGCACAGTTCACAGTTTTTTTGTTCGCAGTTCACAGTTCAACACTTCACAGTTTGCAGAAGGTAGTTAGCAGTTTGTACTTTGCAATTCGTATTACGCAGTTCGCACGTTGCAGTTCGCGGTTTGCAGTTCTAAGTTCGCACTTTGCAGTTTTTATGTTAGCGGTTCGCAGTTGTAGGGTTGCATTACGCAGTTTGCAGTTCGCAGTTTGTAGGTTCGCATTTCGCTGTTTACATTTCGCAAATTAAAGTTCGCTGTTTGCAGTTCGCAGTTCGCAGTTGGCAATTCGTAGTCTACAGTTCATAGTTAGCAGTCCGCAGTTTGCAGTTTGCAATTTTAAATTTTGCGGTTCGCAGTTCGTAGGTTTCCATTTCGCAATTTGGAGTTCGCTGTTTGCAGTTTGCAGATCGTAGTTCATTGTCTGCATTTCGCTCTTTGTGGTTTGGGGTTTGCTGTTTGCAGTTTACTCATTGCGGTTTTCGGTTTGTGGTTGGCATTTTGCAGATTGCAGTTTGCAGTTTTCAATAGGCAGTTCGAAGTTTGCAGTACGCATTTCGCAGTTCGTAGTTGGATTTCGCAGATTGCAGTTTGCATTTACTGTTTGCAGTTTCCTGTTTGAAGTTTGTGGTTTGTGGTTTGCAGATTGCAGTTTTCAGTTCGCAGTTAGCAATTCGCTGTTTGCAGTTCGCTTATAGCAATTTGCAGTTAGATGTTTAAAAATTGCAATTTTTGGTTTACGGTTTGCAGTCTTCAGTTTACATTTTGAAAATTGCAGTTCGCAGTTTGCATTACGAAGATTGCAGTTCGCAGATTGCTGTTCAAAGTTTGTTGGTTCGTATCCCAAGATTTGCAGTATGCAGTTCTCAGTGTGCAATTTGCTGTTTCGAAATTTAGTAGTTCGCAGTTTGAAGAACGCGGTTTGCAGTTCATAGTATACAATTCTCAGTTCGCAATTTGCTGTTCGCAGTTGGCAGTTCGCAGTTTGCTGTTCGCAGTTGGCAGTTCGCAGTATGCTGTTCGCTGTGCGTGGTTTGGCATTTCGCAATTTTACATTTCGCCGATTGAAGTTTGCAATTTTCAGTTCGCAATTCATGTTTGCATAGTATGCATTTCGCAGTTCGTTGTATGCAATGGTTTCCTTTTTGCGATTGTCATTTATCAGTTCGCAGTTTGCAGTTCGTAAATTGCATTTTGCAGTGTGCAGTTTGCATTTTGCCGTTCGCATTCTGCAGTTCGCTATATGCAGTCTGCAGTTCGCAGATCGCAGTTGGCAGTTCGCAATTTGCAGTTCTCAGTTTGCATTTCACAGTTTGAAGTACGCTTATTATATTTCGAAATTTAATAAAGTTTGCTAATATAAATTTTTTGTTTGCGTTTTGTAGTTTGAAGTTCTTATTTTGCGCTTTGCAGTTCTTCAATGATCAGTTAATTAAGGCCAGCAATTAATTCAGGCAATTAAGGCAGGCAATTAAGGCAGGCAATAAAGGCAGGCAATTAAGGCAGGCAATTAAGGCAGGTAGTAAAGAAAGCCAATTAAGGCAGCCAATTAAGGCAGTCAATTAAGGCTAATAATTAAGGCATGCAATTATGGCCGGCAATTAAGGCAGACAATTAAGGCAGACAATTAAGTCGAGCAATTAAGGAATTAAATTAAGGCAGGCAATTAAGACACGCAATTAAAGCAGGCAATGAAGGCAGGCAATTAAGGCAGGCAATTAAGGCAGGCAATTAAGGCAGGTAATTAGGGAATGCAATTAAGGCAGGCGATTAAGGCAGGCAATTAAGGCAAGCAATTAAGGCAGGTAGTAAAGAAATCCAATTAAGGCAGGCAATTAAGGCAGGCAATTAAAGCAGGCAGCAAATTAAAGCTGGTAATTAAGGCGAGCAATTAACGATGGCAATTAAGGCAGCCAATTAGGAATGCAATAAAGGCAGCCAATAAGGGCAGTCAATTGAGGCAGGCAATTAAGACAGGCAATTAAGGCAGGCAATTAAGGTAGTCAAATAATGCAGGTAATTAGGGAAGGCAATTAAGGCAGGCAATAAAGGCAAGCAATTAATGCAGGCAATTAAGGCAGGCAATCAAGGAAGGAAATTAAGGCAAGCAATTAAGGCAGGTAGTTAAGAAAGCCAATTAAGACAGGCAATTAAGGCAGGCAGCCAATTAAGGCTGGTAATTAAGGCATGCAATTAAGGCAGGCAATTAAGCCAGAAAATTAAGATTAGGCAATTAAGGCAGGCAATTAAGACAGGCAATTAAGGCAATCTATTTAGGCAGGAAGTAAAGAAAGCGAATTAAGACAGGCAATTAAGGCTGGGAAATAAATCACGCAATTAAGGCAAGCTATTAAGGATGGCATGAAAGGCAGCCAATTGAGGAATGTAATTAAGGCAGGCAATTTAGAAAGCCAATTAAGGCAAGCAATTAAGGCACGTATTAAAGAAAGCCAATTAAGGCAAGCAATCAAGGCAGGCAGCCAATTAAGGCTGGTAATTAAGGCATGCAATTAAGGCAGGCAATTAAGGCAGGCAATTAAAGCAGGCAATTAAGGCAAGCAATTAAGGATGGCAATTAAGGCAGCCAATTAAGGCAGGCAATAAAGGCAGGCAATTAAGGCAAGCAATTAAGGATGTCAATTAAGGCAGCCAATTAAGGCAGGCAATAAAGGCAGGCAATCGAGAAAGGCAATTAAGGTAGGCAAATAATGCAGGTAATTTAGTAAGGCAATTAAGGCAGGCAATGAAGGCAGGCAATTAAGGTAGTCAAATAATGCAGGTAATTAGGAAAGGCAATTAGGCAAGCAAATAAGGCAGTCAATTAAGGCAGACAATTAAGGCAGGCAATTAAGTCTGGCAATGAAAGCAGGCTATTAGGGTAGGCAAATAATGCAGGTAATTAGGGAAGGCAATTAAGGCAGGCAATTAAGGCAGGCAATTAAGGCAGGCAATTAAGGCAAGCTATTTAGGCGGGTGGTAAATAAAGCCAATTAAGGCAAGCGATTAAGGCAGGCAATTAAGGCAGGCAGCCAATTAAGGCAGGTAAATAAGGCTGGCATTTTAGGCAGACAATTGTGGCAGTCAATTAAGACAGGCAATTAAAGCAGGCAAAGAAGACAGGCAATTAAGGCAGGCAATTAAGGCAGGCAATTAAAGGCAGGCAATTAAGGAAAGCAATTAAGGCAGGTAATAAAGAAAGCCAATTAAGGCAGGCGATTTAGGCAGGCAATTAAGGCAGGCAGTCAATTAAGGCTGGTAATTAAGGCACGCAATTAAGGCAGGCAATTATGGCAGGCAATTAAGGCAGGCAATTAAGGCAGACAATAAAGACAGGCAATTAAGGCAGGCAATTAAGGCAAGAAATTAATGTAGCCAATTAAGGCAGGCAATTAAGGCAGGCAAATAATGCAGGTAATTTGGTAAGGCAATTAAGGCAGGCAAATAATGCAGGTAATTTGGTAAGGCAATTAAGGCAGGCAATAAAGGCAGGCAATTAAGGTAGTCAAATAATGCAGGTAATTAGGAAAGGCAATTAGGCAAGCAAATAAGGCAGGCATTTAAGGCAAGCAATTAAGGCAGGTAGTTAAGAAAGCCAATTAAGGCAGGCGATTAATGCAGGCAATTAAGGCAGGCAGCCAATTAAGGCTGGTAATTAAGGCATGCAATTAAGGCAGGCAATAAGGCAGGCTATTAAGGCAGGCAATTTAGGCATGCAATTAAGGCAGGCAATAAAGGCAGGCAATTAAGGCAGACAATAAAGGCAGGCAATTAAGCCAGGCAATTAGGCAGGCAATTAAGGCTGGCAATGAAGGCAGGCTAATGAGGTAGGCAAATAATGCAGGTAATTAGGGAAGGCAATTAAAGCAGGCAATTAAGGCAGGCAATTAAGGCAAGTTATTTAGGCGGGTAGTAAAGAAAGCCAATTAAGGCAAGCGATTAAGGCAGGCAATTAAGGCAGGCAGCCAATTAAGGCAGGTAAATAAGGCTGGCATTTTAGGCAGACAATTGAGGCAGTCAATTAAGACAGGCAATTTAAGCAGGCAATGAAGGCAGGCAATAAAGGCAGGCAATTAAGGCAGGCAATTAAGACAGGCAATTAAGAAAAGCAATTAAGGCAGGTAATAAAGAAAGCCAATTAAGGCAGGCGATTTAGGCAGGTAATTAAGGCAGGCAGCCAATTAAGGCTGGTTATTAAGGTATGCAATTAAGGCAGGCAATTAAGGCAGGCAATTAAGGCAGGCAATTAAGGCAGGCAATTAAGGCAGACAATTAAGACAGGCAATTAAGGCAGGCAATTAAGGCAAGCAATTAATGTAGCCAATTAAGGCAGGCAATTAAGGCAGGCAAATAATGCAGGTAATTTAGTAAGGCAATTAAGGCAGGCAATGAAGGCAGGCAATTAAGGTAGTCAAATAATGCAGGTAATTAGGAAAGGCAATTAGGCAAGCAAATAAGGCAGGCATTTAAGGCAAGCAATTAAGGCAGGGAGTAAAGAAAGCCAATTAAGGCAGGCGATTAATGCAGGCAATTAAGGCAGGCAGCCAATTAAGGCTGGTAATTAAGGCATGCAATAGGGGCAGGAAATTAAGGCAGGCTATTAAGGCAGGCAATTAAGGCAGGCAATTAAGGCAGGAAATTAAGGCAGACAATTAAGACAGGCAATTAAGGCTGGCAATGAAGGCAGACAATTTTAGGTAGTCAAATAATGCAGGTAATTAGGGAAGGCAATTAAGGCAAGCAATTAAGGCCTGCAATTAATGCAGGCAATTAAAGCAGGCAATTAAGGCATGCAATTAATGTAGCCAATATAGGCAGGCAATTAAGGCAGGCAAATAATGCAGGTAATTTGGTAAGGCAATTAAGGCAGGCAATTAAGGCAAGCAATTAAGGAAGGTAGTAAAGAAAGCCAATTAAGGCAGTCAATTAAGGCAGCCAATTAAGGCATGCAATTAAGGCTGGCAATGAAGGCAGGCAATTAAGGCAGGCAGCCAATTAAGGCTGGTAATTAAGGCATGCAATTAAGGCAGGCAATTAAGGCAGGCAATTAAGACAGGCAATTAAGAAAAGCAATTAAGGCAGGTAATAAAGAAAGCCAATTAAGGCAGGCGATTTAGGCAGGTAATTAAGGCAGGCAGCCAATTAAGGCTGGTTATTAAGGCATGCAATTAAGGCAGGCAATTAAGGCAGGCAATTAAGGCAGGTAATTAAGGCAGACAATTAAGACAGGCAATTAAGGCAGGCAATTAAGGCAAGCAATTAATGTAGCCAATTAAGGCAGGCAATTAAGGCAGGCAAATAATGCAGGTAATTTAGTAAGGCAATTAAGGCAGGCAATGAAGGCAGGCAATTAAGGCAGGCAAATAATGCAGGTAATTAGGAAAGGCAATTAGGCAGGCAATTAAGGCAGGCAATTAAGGCAGGCAACTAAGGCAGGCAGCCAATTAAGGCTGGTAATTAAGGCATGCAATTAAGGCAGGCAATTAAGGCAGGCAATTCATGCAGGCAATTAAGGCAAGCAATTAAGGCAGGTAGTTTAGAAAGCCAAATAAGACAGGCAATTAAGGCAGGCAGCCAATTAAGACTGGTAATTAAGGCATGCAATTAAGGCAGTAAATTAAGCCAAGCAAATAAGGCAAGCAATTAGGGATGGCAATTAAGGCAGCAGGAAATTTTAGGAATGCAATTAAGGCAGCCAATTAAGGAAGGCATTTAAGGCAGGCAATTACGGCTGGCAATTAAGGCAGTCAATTAAGGCAGACAAGTAAGCCAGGCAATTAAGGCTGGCAATGAAGGCAGGCTATTAGGGTAGGCAAATAATGCAGGTAATTAAGGAAAGGCAATTAAGGCAGGCAATTAAGGCAAGCTATTTAGGCGGGTAGTAAAGAAAGCCAATTAAGGCAAGCGATTAAGGCAGGCAATTAAGGCAGGCAGCCAGTTAAGGCAGGTAAATAAGGCTGGCATTTTAGGCAGACAATTGAGGCAGTCAATTAAGACAGGCAATTAAAGCAGGCAATGAAGGCAGGCAATTAAGGCAGGCAATTAAGGCAGGCAATTAAGACAGGCAATTAAGGCAAGCAATTAGGCAGGTAATAAAGAAAGCCAATTAAGGCAGGCGATTTAGGCAGGCAATTAAGTCAGGCAGCCAATTAAGGCTGGTAATTAAGGCATGCAATTAAGGCAGGCAATTAAGGCAGGCAATTAAGGCAGGCAATTAAGGCAGACAATTAAGACAGGCAATTAAGGCAGGCAATTAAGGCAAGCAATTAATGTAGCCAATTAAGGCAGGCAATTGAGGCAGACAAATAGTGCAGGTAATTAGGGAAGACTATTAAGGAAGGCAATTAAGGCAGGCAAATAATGCAGGTACTTAGTGAAGGCAATTAAGGAAGGCAATTAAGGCAGGCAATTTAGGCAGGCAATTAATGCAGGCAAATAAGGCAGGCAATCATGGAAGGCAATTAAGGCAAGCAATTAATGTAGTCAATTAAGGCAGGCAATTAAAGCAGGCAATTAAGACTGGTAATTAAGGCAGGTAAATAAGGCTGGCAATTTAGGCAGGCAATTGAGGCAGGCAATTAAGACAGGCAATTAAAGCAGGCAATTAAGGCAGCAAATCAAGGAAGGCAATTAAGGCATGCAATTAATGTAGCCAATTAAGGCAGGCAATTAAGGCAGGCAAATAATGCAGGTAATTTGGTAAGGCAATTAAGGCAGGCAATTAAGGCAAGCAATTAAGGCAGGTAGTTTAGAAAGCCAATTAAGACAGGCAATTAAGGCAGGCACCCAATTAAGGCTGGTAATTAAAGCATGCAATTAAGGCAGGCAATTAAGCCAGGCAATTAGGCAGGCAATTAAGGCTGGCAATGAAGGCAGGCTAATGAGGTAGGCAAATAATGCAGGTAATTAGGGAAAGCAATTAAGGCAGGTAATTAAGGCAGGCAATTAAGGCAAGCTATTTAGCAGGTAGTAACGAAAGCCAATTAAGGCAGGCAATTAAGGCAGGCATTTAAGGCAGGCATCTAATTAAGGCTGGTAATAAAGACATGTAATTAAGGCAGGCAATTAAAGCAGGCAATCAAGGCAGGCAATTAAGGCAGTCAATTAAGGCAGACAATTAAGGCAGGCAATTAGGGCTGGCAAAGAAGGCAGGCAATTATGGTAGGCAAATAATGAAGGTAATTAGAGAAGGCAATTAAGGCAGCCAATTAGGCAGGCAATTTAGACAAGCAATTAAGGCAGGTAGTTTAGAAAGCCAATTAAGACAGGCAATTAAGGCAGGCAGCCAATAAAGGCTGGTAATTAAGGCATGCAATTAAGGCAGGCAATTAAGCCAAGCCTTTTAAGGCAAGCAATTAATGATGGCAATTAAGGCAGCCAATTTAGGAATGCAATTAAGGCAGCCAATTAAGGCAGGCGATTAAGGCAGGCAGCCAATTAAGGCTGGTAATTAAGGCATGCAATTAAGGCAGGCAATTAAGGCAGGCAATAAAGGCAGACAATTAAGGCAGGCAATTAAGGCTGGCAATGAAGGCAGGCAATTAAGGCAGGCAGGCAAATAAGACTGGTATTTAAGGAGGCAATAAAGGTAGGCAAATAATGCAGGTAATTAGAGAAGGCAATTAAGGCAGGCATTTAAGCCAGGCAATTAAGGGAAGCAATTAAGGATGGCAATTAAGGCAGCCAATTTAGAAATGCAATTAAGGCAGCCAATTAAAACAGGCGATTAAGGCAGGCAGCCAATTAAGGCTGGTAATTAAGGCATGCAATTAAGGCAGGCAATATAGGCAGGCAATTTAAGCAGGCAATTAAAACAGGCAATTAAACAAGGCAATGAAGGAAGGCAAATAAGGCAGGCAATTAAGGGAGGCAGTTAAGGCAGGCAATAAAGGCAGGCAATCAAGAAAGGCAATTAAGGCAGGCAATTGAGGCAGGCAATTATGGCAGGCAATTATGGCAGGCAATTAAGGCAGTCAATTAAGGCAGACAATTCAGGCAGGCAATTAAGGAATGATATGAAACCAGGCAATTAAGGTAGGCAAATAATGCAGGTAATAAGGGAAGGCAATTAAGGCAGGCAATATAGGCAGGCAGGTAAGGCAGGCAATTAAGGCAAGCAATTAAGGCAGGTAGTTTAGAAAGCCAATTAAGGCAGGCAATTAAGGCAGGCAGCCAATTAGGGCTGGTAATTAAGGCATGCAATTAAGGCAGGCAATTTAGGCACGCAATTAAGGCAGGCAATGAAGAAAGGCAATTAAGGCAGGCAATTAAGGCAGGCAATTAAGGCAGGCGATTAAGGCAGGCAATTAAGGCAGACTATTTAGGCAGGCAATAAGGCAGGCAAATAATGCAGGTAATTACGGAAGGCAATTAAGGCAGGCAATTAAGGCAGGCAATTAAGGCAGGTAGTTTAGAAAGACAAATAAGACAGGCAATTAAGGCAGGCAGCCAATTAAGGCTGGTAATTAAGGCATGCAATTAAGGCAGTAAATTAAGCCAAGCAATTGAGGCAAGCAATTAGGGATGGCAATTAAGGCAGCCAATTAAGGCAGGCAATTAAGGCAGGCAATTACGGCAGGCAATTAAGGCAGTCAATTAAGGCAGACAATTAAGGCAGGCAATTAAGGCAGGTAATTAAGGCAAGCTATTTAGGCGGGTAGTAAAGAAAGCCAATTAAGGCAAGCGATTTAGGCAGGCAATTAAGGCAGGCAGCCAATTAAGGCTGGTAATTAAGGCATGCAATTAAGGCAGGCAATTAAGGCAGGCAATTAAGGCAGGCAATTAAGGCAGCAAATCAAGGAAGGCAATTAAGGCACTCAATTAATGTAGCCAATTAAGGCAGTTAATTAAGGCAGGCAAAAATGCAAGTAATTTGTTAAGGCAATTAAGGCAAGCTATTAAGGCAGGTAGTAAAGATAGCCAATTAAGGCAGCCAATTAAGGCATGCAATTAAGGCAGGCAATTAAGGCAGGCTATTAAGGCAGGCAATTAAGGCAGGCAATTAAGGCAGGCAATTAAGGCAAGCAATTAATGTAGCCAATTAAGGCAGGCAATTAAGGCAGGCAAATAATGCAGGTAAATTGGTAAGGCAATTAAGGCAGGCAATAAAGGCAAGCAATTAAGGCAGGTAGTAAAGATAGCCAATTAAGCAGTCAATTAAGGCAGCCAATTAAGGCATGCAAATAAGGCAGGCAATTAAGACAGGCAATTTAGGCAGGCAATCAAGTAAGGCAATTAAGACAGGAAATTAAGGCAGGAAATTAAGGCAGACAATTAAGACAGGCAATTAAGGCAGGCAATGAAGGCAGGCAATTAAGGTAGTCAAATAATGCAGGTAATTAGGAAAGGCAATTAGGCAAGCAATTAAGGCAGGCATTTAAGGCAAGCAATTAAGGCAGGGAGTTAAGAAAGCCTATTAAGGCAGGCGATTAACGCAGGCAATTAAGGCAGGCAGCCAATTAAGGCTGGTAATTAAGGCATGCAATTAAGGCTGGCAATTAAGGCAGGCTATTAAGGCAGGCAATTAAGGCAGGAAATTAAGGCCGGAAATTAAGGCAGACAATTAAGACAGGCAAATAAGGCTGGCAATGAAGGCAGGCAATCAAGGAAATCAAATAATTCAGGTAATTAGGGAAGGCAATTAAGGCAAGCAATTAAGGCCTGCCATTAATAGAGGCAATTAAGGCAGCAAATCAAGGAAATCAATTAAGGCACTCAATTAATGTAGCCAATTAAGGCAGTTAATTAAGGCAGGCAAAAATGCAAGTAATTTCTTAAGGCAATTAAGGCAAGCTATTAAGGCAGGTAGTTAAGATAGCCAATTAAGGCAGTAAATTAAGGCATGCAATTAAGGCAGGCAATTAAGGCAGGCTATTAAGGCAGGCAATCAAGTAAGGCAATTAAGGCAGGCAATTAAGGCAGGCAATTAAGGCAGGCAATTAAGACAGGCAATTAAGGCAGGCAATTAAGGCAAGCAATAAATGTAGCCAATTAAGGCAGGCAATTAAGGCAGGCAAATAATGCAGGTAATTTGGTAAGGCAATTAAGGCAGGCAATTAAGGCAAGCAATTAAGGCAGGTAGTAAAGAAAGCCAATTAAGGCAGTCAATTAAGGCAGCCAATTAAGGCATGCAATTAAGGCAGGCAATTAAGGCAGGCAACTTAGGCAGGCAATTTAGGCAGGCAATCAAGTAAGGCAATTAAGGCAGGAAATTAAGGCAGGCAATTAAGGCAGACAATTAAGACAGGCAATTAAGGCAGGCAATGAAGGCAGCCAATTAAGGCATGCAATTAAGGCAGGCAATTAAGGCAGGCAACTTAGGCAGGCAATTTAGGCAGGCAATCAAGTAAGGCAATTAAGGCAGGAAATTAAGGCAGGCAATTAAGGCAGACAATTAAGACAGGCAATTAAGGCAGGCAATGAAGGCAGGCAATTAAGGTAGTCAAATAATGCGGGTAATTAGGAAAGGCAATTAGGCAAGCAATTAAGGCAGGCATTTAAGGCAAGCAATTAAGGCAGGGAGTAAAGAAAGCCAATTAAGGCAGTCGGTAATGCAGGCAATTAAGGCAGGCAGCCAATTAAGGCTAGTAATTAAGGCATGCAATTAAGGCAGGCAATTAAGGCAGGCTTTTAAGGCAGGCAATTAAGGCAGGCAATTAAGGCAGGAAATTAATGCAGACAATTAAGACAGGCAATTAAGGCTAACAATAAAGGCAGGCAATTAAGGTAGTCAAATAATGCAGGTAATTAGAGAAGGCAATTAAGGCAAGCAATTAAGTCCTGCAATTAGTGCAAGCAATTAAGGCAGCAAATCAAGGAAGGCAATTAAGGCATACAATTAATGTAGCCAATTAAGGCAGGCAATTAAGGCAGGCAAATAATGCAGGTAATTTGGTAAGGCAATTAAGGCAGGCAATTAAGGCAAGCAATTAAGGCAGGTAGTAAAGATTCCTAATTAAGGCAGCCAATTAAGGCATGCAATTAAGGCAGGCAATTAAGGCAGGCAATAAAGGTAGGCAATTAATGCAGGCAATCAAGTAAGGCAATTAAGGCAGGCAATTAAGCCAGACATTTAAGACAGGCAATTAAGGCAGGCAATTAAGGTAGTCAAATAATGCAGGTAATTAGGTAAGGCAATTAGGCAAGCAGTTAAGGCAGGCATTTAAGGCAAGCAATTAAGGCAGGGAGTAAAGAAAGCCAATTAAGGCAGGCGATTAATGCAGGCAATAAAGGAAGGCAGACAATTAAGGCTGGTAATTAAGTAATGCAATTAAGGCAGGCAATTAAGGCTACAATTAGGGCTGCCAATTAACGAATGCAATTAAAGCAGCCAATTAAGACAGTCAATTAAGGTACGCAATTAAAGCAGGCTATATAGGCAGGCAAATAAGGCAGGCATTCAAGGAAGGCAATTAAGGCAAGCAATTAATGTAGCCAATTAAGGCAGGCAATTAAGTCAGGCAATAAAGGCATGCAATTAAGGCAGGTAATTAAGGCAGGAAATTAAGGCAGGCAATAAGATAGGCAATTAAGGCAGACATTTAAGGCAGTCAATTAAGGCTGTCAATGAAGGCAGGCAATTAAAGTAGGCAAATATTGCAGGTAATTAGGGAAAGCAATTAAGGCAGGCAATTAAGGCAGTCAATAAAGGCAAGCAATTATGGCAGGTAGTAACGAAAGCCAATTAAGGCAGGCAATTAAGGCAGGCATTTAAGGCAGGCATCTAATTAACCCTGGTAATTAAGGCATGCAATTAAGGCAGGCAATTAAGGCAGGCAATTAAGGCAGTCAATTAAGGCAAGCAATTAAGGATGGCAATTAAGGAATGCAATTAAGGAAGCCAAATAATGCAGTTATGTAGCGCAGTCATTAAGGCAGGCAATTAAGGCAAGCAATTAAGGCAGGTAGTAAATAAAGCCTATTAAGGCAGGCAGCCAATTAAACCGGCGGGTAATTAAGGCATGCAATTAAGGCAGGCAATTACGGCAGGCAATTAAGGCAGGCATTTAAGGCAGACAACCAATTAAGGCTAGTAATTAAGGCATGCAATTAAGGCAGGCAATAAAGGCAGGCAATTATGGCAAGCAATTAAGCATGGCAATTAAAAAAACAATAAAGGCGGGCAATTAAGGCGGCAATTAAGGCAAGCAATTAAGGCAGTTAGTAAAGAAAGCTAATTAAGGCAGGCAATAAGGCAGGCAGCCAATAAAGGCTGGTAATTAAGGCATGCAATTAAGGCAGGCAATTAAGGCAGGCAATTAAGGCAAGCAATTAAGGATGGCAATTAAGGCAGCCAATTAAGGAATGCTATTAAGTCAGCCAATTAAAGCAGGCAATTATGGCAGGCAATTAAGGCAGTAAATTAAGGCAGACAATTAAGGCAGGTAAATTAAGGCTGGCAATCAAGGCAGGCAATTAAGGTTTGCAAATAATGAAGGTTATTAGGGAAGGGAAATAAGGCAGGCAATTAAGGCAGGCAGTTAAGGCAAGCAATTAAGGCAGGTAGTAAAGAAAGCCAATTAAGGCAGGCAATTAAGGCAGGCAGCCAATTAAGGCTGGTAATAAAGGCATGCAATTAAGGCAGGCAATTAGGCAGGCAATTAAGGCAGGCAATAAGGCAGGCAATCAAGAAATGCAATTAAGAAAGGCAGCCAATTAAGGCTGGTAATTAAGGCATGCAATTAAGGCAGGCAAATAAAGCATGCAATTAAGGCAAGCAATTAAGAATGGCAATTAAGGCAGCCAATTAAGGAATGCCATTAAGGCAGCCAATTAAGCTAGGCAATTAAAGCAGGCAATTACGGCAGTCAATTAAGGCAGACAATTAAGGCAGGCAATTAAGGCTGGCAATCAAGGCAGGCAATCAAAGTAGGGAAATAATGCTGGTAATTAGGGAAGGCAATTAAGGCAGGCAATTAAGGCAGGCAGTTAAGGCAAGCAATTAAGGCAGGTAGTAAAGAAAGCCAATTAAGGCAGGCGATTTAGGCAGGCAATTAAGGCAGGCAATTAAGGAAAGCAATTAAGGCAGGTAATAAAGAAAGCCAATTAAGGCAGGCGATTTAGGCAGGCAATTAAGGCAGGCAGCCAATTAAGGCTGGTAATTAAGGCATGCAATAAGGCAGGCAATTATGGCAGGCAATTAAGGCAGGCAATTAAGGCAGACAATTAAGACATGCAATTAAGGCAGGCAATTAAGGCATGCAATTAATGTAGCCAATTAAGGCAGGCAATTAAGGCAAGCAAATAATGCAGGTAATTTGGTAAGGCAATTAATGCAGGCAATTAAGGCTGGCAATCAAGGAAGGCAATCAAAGTAGGGAAATAATGCTGGTAATTAGGGAAGGCAATTAAGGCAGGCAATTAAGGCAGGCAGTTAAGGCAAGCAATTTAGGCAGGTAGTAAAGAAAGACAATTAAGGCAGGCGATTTAGGCAGGCAATTAAGGCAGGCAATTAAGGAAAGCAATTAAGGCAGGTAATAAGGAAAGCCAATTAAGGCAGGCGATTTAGGCAGGCAATTAAGGCAGGCAGCCAATTAAGGCAGGTAAATAAGGCTGGCATTTTAGGCAGACAATTGAGGCAGTCAATTAAGACAGGCAATTAAAGCAGGCAATGAAGGCAGGCAATTAAGGCAGGCAATTAAGGCTGACAATTAAGGCAGGCAATTAAGGCAGGCAATTAAGGCAGGCATTTTAGGCAGGCAATCAAGTAAGGCAATTAAGGAAGGAAATTAAGGCAGGCAATTAAGGCAGACAATTAAGAAAGGCAATTAAGGCAGGCAATGAAGGCAGGCAATTAAGGTAGTCAAATAATGCAGGTAATTAGTAAAGGCAATTAGGCAAGCAATTAAGGCAGGCATTTAAGGCAAGCAATTAAGCCAGGGAGTAAAGAAAGCCAATTAAGGCAGGCGATTAATGCAGGCGATTAATGCAGGCAATGAAAGCAGGCAGCCAATTAAGTTTGGTAATTAAGGCATGTAATTAAGGCAGGCTATTAAGGCAGGCAATTAAGTTTGGCAATTAAGGCAGCCAATTAACAAATGCAATTAAAGCAGCCAATTAAGTCAGTCAATTAAGGTAGGCAATTAAAGCAGACATTTAAGGCAGTCAATTAAGGCTGTAATTGAAGGCAGGCAATTAAATTAAACAAATAATGCAGGTTATAAGGGAAAGCAATTAGGGCAGGCAATTAAGGCAGTCAATTAAGGCAAGCAATTAAGGCAGGTAGTAACGAAAGCCAATTAAGGCAGGCAATTAAGGCAGGCAGCCAATTAAGGCTGGTAATTAAGGCATGCAATTAAGGCAGGCAATTAAGGCAGGCAATTAAGGCAGGCAATCAAGAAATGCAATTAAGGCAGGCAATTAAGTCAGGCAATTCAAGCAGGCAATTATGGCCGGCAATTAAGGCAGTCAATTAAGGCAGACAAATAAGTCAGGCAATTAAGGCTGGCAATGAAGGAAGGCTATTAAGGCAAGAAATTAATGTAGCCAATTAAGGCAGGCAATTAAGGCAGGCATATAGTGCAGGTAATTAGGGAAGACTATTAAGCAAGGCAATTAAGGCAGGCAAATAATGCAGGTAAATTAGTGAAGGCAATTAAATGAGGCAATTAAGGCAGGCAATTTAGGCAGGCAATTAATGCAGGCAAAAAAAGGCAGGCAATCATGGAAGGCAATTAAGGCAAGCAATTAATGTAGCCAATTAAGGCAGGCAATTAAAGCAGGCAGGCAATTAAGACTGGTAATTAAGGCAGGTAAATAAGGCTGGCAATTTAGGCAGGCAATTGAGGCAGGCAATTAAGACAGGCAATAAAGGCAGCAAATCAAGGAAGGCAATTAAGGCATGCAATTAATGTAGCCAATTAAGGCAGGCAATTAAGGCAGGCAAATAATGCAGGTAATTTGGTAAGGCAATTAAGGCAGGTAATTAAGGCAAGCAATTAAGGCAGGTAGTTTAGAAAGCCAATTAAGACATGCAATTAAGGCTGGTTATTAAGGCATGCAATAAAGGCAGGCAATTAAGCCAGGCAATTAGGCAGGCAATTAAGGCTGGCAATGAAGGCAGGCTAATGAAGAAAGCAAATAATGCAGGTAATTAGGGAAGGCAATTAAGGCAGGTAATTAAGGCAGGCAATTAAGGCAAGCTATTTAGGCAGGTAGTAACGAAAGCCAATTAAGGCCGGCAATTAAGGCAGGCATTTAAGGCAAGCATCTAATTAAGGCTGGTAATAAAGACATGCAATTAAGGCAGGCAATTAAAGCAGGCAATAAGGCAGGCAAATGAGGCAGGCAATTAAGAAAGGCAATTAAAGCAGGCAATTAAGGCAGGCAATTAAAGCAGGCAATAAAGGCAGGCAATTAAGGCAAGCTATTAAGGATGGCAATTAAGGCAACCAATTAAGGAATGCAATTAAGGCAGGCAATTAAGGCAGGCAATTAAAGAAGGCAATTAGTGCAGGCAATCAAGGCAGGCAATTAAGGAAGGAAAAAGGCAGGCAATTAAGGAAGGAAAAAGGCTGGCAATTAAGGAAGGAAAAAGGCAGGCAATTAAGGCAGGCAATGATGGCAGGCAATAATCGCAGGCAATAATGGCAGGCAATTAAGGCAGTCAATAAAGGCAGACAATTAGGCAGGCAATTAAGGCTGGCAATAAAGGCAGGCAATTAATGCAGGAAATTTTAAGCAGGCAATTAAGGCAGGCAATAAGGGCAGGCAATTAAGGCAGGCAATTAAGGCAGGCAATTAAAGCAGGCAATAAGGGCAGGCAATCAAGGCAGGCAATTAAGGAAGGAAAAAGGCAGGCAATTAAGGCAGGCAACAAGGGAAGCAATTAAAGCAAGCAATTAAGGCAGGTAGTTAAGAAAGCCAAATAAGGCAAGCAATTAAGGATGGCAATTAAGGCAGCCAATTTAGGAATGTAATTAAGGCAGCCAATTAAGGCAGGCGATTAAGGCAGGCAGCCAATTAAGGCTGGTAATTAAGGCATGCAATTAAGGGTAGGCAATTAAGGCAGGCAATTAAGTCAGGCAATTAAGGCAGACAATTAAGGCAGCCAATTTAGGAATGCAATTAAGGAAGCCAAATAATGCAGTCATGTAGCGCAGTCATTAAGGCAGGCAATTAAGGCAAGCAATTAAGGCAGGTAGTAACGAAAGCCAATTAAGGCAGGCAATTAAGGCAGGCATTTAAGGCAGGCATCTAATTAACCCTGGTAATTAAGGCATGCAATTAAGGCAGGCAATTAAGGCAGGCAATTAAGGCAGTCAATTAAGGCAAGCAATTAAGGATGGCAATTAAGGAATGCAATTAAGGAAGCCAAATAATGCAGTCATGTAGCGCAGTCATTAAGGCAGGCAATTAAGGCAAGCAATTAAGGCAGGTAGTAAATAAAGCCTATTAAGGCAGGCAGCCAATTAAACCAGCGGGTAATTAAGGCATGCAATTAAGGCAGGCAATTACGGCAGGCAATTAAGGCAGGCATTTAAGGCAGACAACCAATTAAGGCTAGTAATTAAGGCATGCAATTAAGGCAGGCAATAAAGGCAGGCAATTATGGCAAGCAATTAAGCATGGCAATTAAAAAAACAATAAAGGCGGGCAATAAAGGCGGCAATTAAGGCAAGCAATTAAGGCAGTTAGTAAAGAAAGCTAATTAAGGCAGGCAATAAGGCAGGCAGCCAATAAAGGCTGGTAATTAAGGCATGCAATTAAGGCAGGCAATTAAGGCAGGCAATTAAGGCAAGCAATTAAGGATGGCAATTAAGGCAGCCAATTAAGGAATGCTATTAAGTCAGCCAATTAAAGCAGGCAATTATGGCAGGCAATTAAGGCAGTAAATTAAGGCAGACAATTAAGGCAGGTAAATTAAGGCTGGCAATCAAGTCAGGCAATTAAGGTTTGCAAATAATGAAGGTTATTAGGGAAGGGAAATAAGGCAGGCAATTAAGGCAGGCAGTTAAGGCAAGCAATTAAGGCAGGTAGTAAAGAAAGCCAATTAAGGCAGGCAATTAAGGCAGGCAGCCAATTAAGGCTGGTAATAAAGGCATGCAATTAAGGCAGGCAATTAGGCAGGCAATTAAGGCAGGCAATAAGGCAGGCAATCAAGAAATGCAATTAAGAAAGGCAGCCAATTAAGGCTGGTAATTAAGGCATGCAATTAAGGCAGGCAAATAAAGCATGCAATTAAGGCAAGCAATTAAGAATGGCAATTAAGGCAGCCAATTAAGGAATGCCATTAAGGCAGCCAATTAAGCTAGGCAATTAAAGCAGGCAATTACGGCAGTCAATTAAGGCAGACAATTAAGGCAGGCAATTAAGGCTGGCAATCAAGGCAGGCAATCAAAGTAGGGAAATAATGCTGGTAATTAGGGAAGGCAATTAAGGCAGGCAATTAAGGCAGGCAGTTAAGGCAAGCAATTAAGGCAGGTAGTAAAGAAAGCCAATTAAGGCAGGCGATTTAGGCAGGCAATTAAGGCAGGCAATTAAGGAAAGCAATTAAGGCAGGTAATAAAGAAAGCCAATTAAGGCAGGCGATTTAGGCAGGCAATTAAGGCAGGCAGCCAATTAAGGCTGGTAATTAAGGCATGCAATAAGGCAGGCAATTATGGCAGGCAATTAAGGCAGGCAATTAAAGCAGACAATTAAGACATGCAATTAAGGCAGGCAATTAAGGCATGCAATTAATGTAGCCAATTAAGGCAGGCAATTAAGGCAAGCAAATAATGCAGGTAATTTGGTAAGGCAATTAATGCAGGCAATTAAGGCTGGCAATCAAGGAAGGCAATCAAAGTAGGGAAATAATGCTGGTAATTAGGGAAGGCAATTAAGGCAGGCAATTAAGGCAGGCAGTTAAGGCAAGCAATTTAGGCAGGTAGTAAAGAAAGACAATTAAGGCAGGCGATTTAGGCAGGCAATTAAGGCAGGCAATTAAGGAAAGCAATTAAGGCAGGTAATAAGGAAAGCCAATTAAGGCAGGCGATTTAGGCAGGCAATTAAGGCAGGCAGCCAATTAAGGCAGGTAAATAAGGCTGGCATTTTAGGCAGACAATTAAGACAGGCAATTAAGGCAGGCAATGAAGGCAGGCAATTAAGGTAGTCAAATAATGCAGGTAATTAGTAAAGGCAATTAGGCAAGCAATTAAGGCAGGCATTTAAGGCAAGCAATTAAGCCAGGGAGTAAAGAAAGCCAATTAAGGCAGGCGATTAATGCAGGCGATTAATGCAGGCAATGAAAGCAGGCAGCCAATTAAGTTTGGTAATTAAGGCATGTAATTAAGGCAGGCTATTAAGGCAGGCAATTAAGTCTGTAATTGAAGGCAGGCAATTAAATTAAACAAATAATGCAGGTTATAAGGGAAAGCAATTAGGGCAGGCAATTAAGGCAGTCAATTAAGGCAAGCAATTAAGGCAGGTAGTAACGAAAGCCAATTAAGGCAGGCAATTAAGGCAGGCAGCCAATTAAGGCTGGTAATTAAGGCATGCAATTAAGGCAGGCAATTAAGGCAGGCAATTAAGGCAGGCAATCAAGAAATGCAATTAAGGCAGGCAATTAAGTCAGGCAATTAAGGTAGGCAATTAAAGCAGACATTTAAGGCAGTCAATTAAGGCTGTAATTGAAGGCAGGCAATTAAATTAAACAAATAATGCAGGTTATAAGGGAAAGCAATTAGGGCAGGAAATTAAGGCAGTCAATTAAGGCAAGCAATTAAGGCAGGTAGTAACGAAAGCCAATTAAGGCAGGCAATTAAGGCAGGCAGCCAATTAAGGCTGGTAATTAAGGCATGCAATTAAGGCAGGCAATTAAGGCAGGCAATTAAGGCAGGCAATCAAGAAATGCAATTAAGGCAGGCAATTAAGTCAGGCAATTCAAGCAGGCAATTATGTACGGCAATTAAGGCAGTCAATTAAGGCAGACAAATAAGTCAGGCAATTAAGGCTGGCAATGAAGGAAGGCTATTAAGGCAAGAAATTAATGTAGCCAATTAAGGCAGGCAATTAAGGCAGGCATATAGTGCAGGTAATTAGGGAAGACTATTAAGCAAGGCAATTAAGGCAGGCAAATAATGCAGGTAATTAGTGAAGGCAATTAAATGAGGCAATTAAGGCAGGCAATTTAGGCAGGCAATTAATGCAGGCAAAAAAAAGCAGGCAATCATGGAAGGCAATTAAGGCAAGCAATTAATGTAGCCAATTAAGGCAGGCAATTAAAGCAGGCAGGCAATTAAGACTGGTAATTAAGGCAGGTAAATAAGGCTGGCAATTTAGGCAGCAAATGAGGCAGGCAATTAAGACAGGCAATAAAGGCAGCAAATCAAGGAAGGCAATTAAGGCATGCAATTAATGTAGCCAATTAAGGCAGGCAATTAAGGCAGGCAAATAATGCAGGTAATTTGGTAAGGCAATTAAGGCAGGTAATTAAGGCAAGCAATTAAGGCAGGTAGTTTAGAAAGCCAATTAAGACATGCAATTAAGGCAGGCACCCAATTAAGGCTGGTAATTAAGGCATGCAATAAAGGCAGGCAATTAAGCCAGGCAATTAGGCAGGCAATTAAGGCTGGCAATGAAGGCAGGCTAATGAAGAAAGCAAATAATGCAGGTAATTAGGGAAGGCAATTAAGGCAGGTAATTAAGGCAGGCAATTAAGGCAAGCTATTTAGGCAGGTAGTAACGAAAGCCAATTAAGGCCGGCAATTAAGGCAGGCATTTAAGGCAAGCATCTAATTAAGGCTGGTAATAAAGACATGCAATTAAGGCAGGCAATTAAAGCAGGCAATAAGGCAGGCAAATGAGGCAGGCAATTAAGAAAGGCAATTAAAGCAGGCAATTAAGGCAGGCAATTAAAGCAGGCAATAAAGGCAGGCAATTAAGGCAAGCTATTAAGGATGGCAATTAAGGCAACCAATTAAGGAATGCAATTAAGGCAGGCAATTAAGGCAGGCAATTAAAGAAGGCAATTAGTGCAGGCAATCAAGGCAGGCAATTAAGGAAGGAAAAAGGCAGGCAATTAAGGAAGGAAAAAGGCAGGCAATTAAGGCAGGCAATGATGGCAGGCAATAATCGCAGGCAATAATGGCAGGCAATTAAGGCAGACAATAAAGGCAGACAATTAGGCAGGCAATTAAGGCTGGCAATAAAGGCAGGCAATTAATGCAGGAAATTTTAAGCAGGCAATTAAGGCAGGCAATAAGGGCAGGCAATTAAGGCAGGCAATTAAGGCAGGCAATTAAAGCAGGCAATAAGGACAGGCAATCAAGGCAGGCAATTAAGGAAGGAAAAAGGCAGGCAATTAAGGCAGGCAACAAGGGAAGCAATTAAAGCAAGCAATTAAGGCAGGTAGTAAAGAAAGCCAATTAAGGCCGTCAATTAAGGCAGGCAATTAAGGCAGGCAGCCAATTATGGCTGGTTATAAAGGCATGCAATTAAGGCAGGCAATTAATGCAGGCAAAAATGGCAGGCAATTAAGGCAGTCAATTAAGGCAGACAATTAAGGCAGGCAATTAGGGCTGGCAATGAAGGCAGGCAATTAAGGTAGGCAAATAATCCAGGTAATTAGGGAAGGCAATTAAGGCAGCCAATTAGGCAGGCAATTTAGACAAGCAATTAAGGCAGGTAGTTTAGAAAGCCAATAAAGACAGGCAATTAAGGCAGGCAGCCAATAAAGGCTGGTAATTAAGGCATGCAATTAAGGCAGGCAATTAAGCCAGGCAATTAAGGCAAGCAATTAAGGATGGCAATTAAGGCAGCCAATTTAGGAATGCAATTAAGGCAGCCAATTAAGGCAGGCGATAAATGCAGGAAGCCAATTAAGGCTGGTAATTAAGGCATGCAATTAAGGCAGGCAATTAAGGCAGGCAATAAAGGCAGACAATTAAGGCAGGCAATTAAGGCTGGCAATGAAGGCAGACAATTAAGGTAGTCAAATAATGCAGGTAATTAGGTAAGGCAATTAAGGCAAGCAATTAAGGACTGCAATTAATGCAGGCAATTAAAGCAGGCAATTAAGGCAGCAAATCAAGGAAGGCAATTAAGGCATGCAATAATGTAGCCAATATAGGCAGGCAATTAAGGCAGGCAAATAATGCAGGTAATTTGGTAAGGTAAGTAAGGCAGGCAATTAAGGCAAGCAATTAAGGCAGGTAGTAAAGAAAGCCAATTAAGGCCGTCAATTAAGGCAGGCAATTAAGGCAGGCAGCCAATTATGGCTGGTTATAAAGGCATGCAATTAAGGCAGGCAATTAATGCAGGCAAAAATGGCAGGCAATTAAGGCAGTCAATTAAGGCAGACAATTAAGGCAGGCAATTAGGGCTGGCAATGAAGGCAGGCAATTAAGGTAGGCAAATAATCCAGGTAATTAGGGAAGGCAATTAAGGCAGCCAATTAGGCAGGCAATTTAGACAAGCAATTAAGGCAGGTAGTTTAGAAAGCCAATAAAGACAGGCAATTAAGGCAGGCAGCCAATAAAGGCTGGTAATTAAGGCATGCAATTAAGGCAGGCAATTAAGCCAGGCAATTAAGGCAAGCAATTAAGGATGGCAATTAAGGCAGCCAATTTAGGAATGCAATTAAGGCAGCCAATTAAGGCAGGAGATAAAGGCAGGAAGCCAATTAAGGCTGGTAATTAAGGCATGCAATTAAGGCAGGCAATTAAGGCAGGCAATAAAGGCAGACAATTAAGGCAGGCAATTAAGGCTGGCAATGAAGGCAGGCAATTAATGCAGGCAAAAAAAGGCAGGCAATCATGGAAGGCAATTAAGGCAAGCAATTAATGTAGCCAATTAAGGCAGGCAATTAAAGCAGGCAGGCAATTAAGACTGGTAATTAAGGCAGGTAAATAAGGCTGGCAATTTAGGCAGGCAATTGAGGCAGGCAATTAAGACAGGCAATAAAGGCAGCAAATCAAGGAAGGCAATTAAGGCATGCAATTAATGTAGCCAATTAAGGCAGGCAATTAAGGCAGGCAAATAATGCAGGTAATTTGGTAAGGCAATTAAGGCAGGTAATTAAGGCAAGCAATTAAGGCAGGTAGTTTAGAAAGCCAATTAAGACATGCAATTAAGGCAGGCACCCAATTAAGGCTGGTAATTAAGGCATGCAATTAAGGCAGGCAATTAAGCCAGGCAATTAGGCAGGCAATTAAGGCTGGCAATGAAGGCAGGCTAATGAGGTAGGCAAATAATGCAGGTAATAAGGGAAGGCAATTAAGGCAGGTAATTAAGGCAGGCAATTAAGGCAAGCTATTTAGGCAGGTAGTAACGAAAGCCAATTAAGGCCGGCAATTAAGGCAGGCATTTAAGGCAAGCATCTAATTAAGGCTGGTAATAAAAACATGCAATTAAGGCAGGCAATTAAAGCAGGCAATTAAGGCAGGCAAATGAGGCAGGCAATTAAGAAAGGCAATTAAAGCAGGCAATTAAAGCAGGCAATTAAGGCAGGCAATTAAAGCAGGCAATAAAGGCAGGCAATTAAGGCAAGCTATTAAGGATGGCAATTAAGGCAACCAATTAAGGAATGCAATTAAGGCAGGCAATTAAGGCAGGCAATTAAAGAAGGCAATTAGTGCAGGCAATCAAGGCAGGCAATTAAGGAAGGAAAAAGGCAGGCAATTAAGGCAGGCAATGATGGCCGGCAATAATGGCAGGCAATAATGGCAGGCAATTAAGGCAGTCAATTAAGGCAGACAATTAAGGCAGGCAATTAAGGCTGGCAATAAAGGCAGGCAATTAATGCAGTAAATTCAAGCAGGCAATTAAGGCAGGCAATAAAGGCAGGCAATTAAGGCAGGCAATTAAGGTAGGCAATTAAAGCAGGCAATTAAGGCAGGCAATCAAGGCAGGCAATTAAGGAAGGAAAAAGGCAGGCAATTAAGGCAGGCAACAAGGGAAGCAATTAAAGCAAGCAATTAAGGCA
The DNA here is from genome assembly GCF_032445375.1 of Bacillus rossius redtenbacheri. Taxonomy (NCBI): domain Eukaryota; kingdom Metazoa; phylum Arthropoda; class Insecta; order Phasmatodea; family Bacillidae; genus Bacillus; species Bacillus rossius. The sequence continues at coordinate 458,699 of NW_026962382.1, forward strand.
GGTAGTTAAGAAAGCCAATTAAGGCAAGCAATTAAGGATGGCAATTAAGGCAGCCAATTTAGGAATGTAATTAAGGCAGCCAATTTAGGCAGGCGATTAAGGCAGGCAGTTAATTAAGGCTGGTAATTAAGGCATGCAATTTAGGCAGGCAATTAAGGCAGGCAATTAAGTCAGGCAATTAAGGCAGACAATTAAGGCAGCCAATTTAGGAATGCAATTAAGGCAGCCTATTAATGCAGGCGATTGAGGCAGGCAGCCAATTAAGGCTGGTAATTAAGGCATGCAATTAAGGCAGGCAATAAAGGCAGGCAATTAAGGCAGACAATTAAGGCAGGCAATTAAGGCAGCCAATTAAGGCAGGCGATTAAGGCAGGCAGCCAATTAAGGCTGGTAATTAAGGCATGCAATTAAGGCAGGAAATTAAGGCAGGCAATTAAGGCAGACAATTAAGGCAGGCAATTAAGCCAGGCAATTAGGCAGGCATTTAAGGCTGGCAATTAAGGCAGGCAGCCATTTAAGGCAGGTAAATAAGGCTGGCATTTTAGGCAGACAATTGAGGCAGTCAATTAAAGCAGGCAATAAAGGCAGGCAATTAAGGCAGGCAATTAAGGCAGGCAATTAAGACAGGCAATTAAGGAAAGCAATTAAGGCAGGTAATAAAGAAAGCCAATTAAGGCAGGCGATTTAGGCAGGTAATTAAGGCAGGCAGCCAATTTAGGCTGGTTATTAAGGCATGCAATTAAGGCAGGCAATTAAGGCAGGCAATTAAGGCAGGCAATTAAGGCAGACAATTAAGACAGGCAATTAAGGCTGGCAATGAAGGCAGACAATTAAGGTAGTCAAATAAGGCAGGTAATTAGGGAAGGCAATTAAGGCAAGCAATTAAGGACTGCAATTAATGCAGGCAATTAAAGCAGGCAATTAAGGCAGCAAATCAAGAAAGGCAATTAAGGCATGCAATAATGTAGCCAATATAGGCAGGCAATTAAGGCAGGCAAATAATGCAGGTAATTTGGTAAGGTAATTAAGGCAGGCAATTAAGGCAAGCAATTAAGGCAGGTAGTAAAGAAAGCCAATTAAGGCAGTCAATTAAGGCAGGCAATTAAGGCAGGCAGCCAATTATGGCTGGTTATAAAGGCATGCAATTAAGGCAGGCAATTAAGGCAGGCAAAAATGGCAGGCAATTAAGGCAGTCAATTAAGGCAGACAATTAAGGCAGGCAATTAGGGCTGGCAATGAAGGCAGGCAATTAAGGTAGGCAAATAATGCAGGTAATTAGGGAAGGCAATTAAGGCAGCCAATTAGGCAGGCAATTTAGACAAACAATTAAGGCAGGTAGGTTAGAAAGCCAATAAAGACAGGCAATTAAGGCAGGCAGCCAATAAAGGCTGGTAATTAAGGCATGCAATTAAGGCAGGCAATTAAGCCAGGGAATTAAGGCAAGCAATTAAGGCAGACAATTAAGGCAGCCAATTTAGGAATGCAATTAAGGCAGCCAATTAAGGCAGGCGATACAGGCAGGAAGCCAATTAAGGCTGATAATTAAGGCATGCAATTAAGGCAGGTAATTAAGGCAGGCAATAAAGGCAGACAATTAAGGCAGGCAATTAAGGCTGGCAATGAAGGCAGGCAATTAAGGCAGGCAGGCAAATAAGACTGGTATTTAAGGAGGCAATAAAGATAGGCAAATAATGCAGGTGATTAGGGAAGGCAATTAAGGCAGGCATTTAAGCCAGGCAATTAAGGGAAGCAATTAAGAATGGCAATTAAGGCAGCCAATTTAGAAATGCAATTAAGGAATGATATGAAACCAGGCAATTAAGGTAGGCAAATAATGCAGGTAATAAGGGAAGGCAATTAAGGCAGGCAATTTAGGCAGGCAATTAAGGCAGGCAATTAAGGCAAGCAATTAAGGCAGGTAGTTTAGAAAGCCAATTAAGGCAGGCAATTAAGGCAGGCAGCCAATTAAGGCTGGTAATTTAGGCATGCAATTAAGGCAGGCAATTAAGCCAGGCAATTAAGGCAAGCAATAAAGGATGGCAATTAAGGCAGCCAATTTAGGAATGCAATTAAGGAAGCCAATAAGGCAGGAAATTAAGGCAGGCAATTAAAGCAGGCAATTACGGCAGGCAATTAAGTCAATTAATTAAGGCAGACAATTAAGGCAGGCAATTAAGGCTGGCAATGAAGGCAGGCTATTAAGGAAGGCAAATATGCAGGTAATTAGGGAAGGCAATTAAGGCATGCAATTAAGGCAGGCAATAAAGGCAAGCAATTAAGGATGGCAATTAAGGCAGCCAATTAAGGCAGGCAATAAAGGCAGGCAATAAAGGCAAGCAATTAAGGATGGCAATTAAGGCAGCCAATTAAGGCAGGCAATTAAGGCAGGCAATCGAGAAAGGCAATTAAGGTAGGCAAATAATGCAGGTAATTTGGGAAGGCAATTAAGGCAAGCAATTAAGGCAGGCATTTTAGGCAAGCAATTAAGGCAGGTAGTTTAGAAAGCCAATTAAGACAGGCAATTAAGGCAGGCAGCCAATTAAGGCTGGTAATTAAGGCATGCAATTAAGGCAGGCAATTAAGCTAGGCAATTAAGGCAAGCAATCAAGGATGGCAATTAAGGCAGCAAATTTAGGAATGCAATTAATGCAGCCAATTAAGGCAGGCAATCAAGAAATGCAATTAAAGCAGGCAATTAAGGCAGGCAATTAAAGTAGGCAATTATGGCAGGCAATTAAGACAGTCCATTTAGGCAGACATTTAAGGCAGGTTATTAAGGCTGGCAATGAAAGCAGGCTGATAAAGTAGGCAAATAATGCAGGTAATTAGGGAAGGCAATTAAGGCAGGCAATTAAGGCAGGCATTTAAGGCAAGCTATTTAGGCAGGTAGTAAAGAAAGCCAATTAAGACAGGCAATTAAGGCAGGCAGCCAATTAAGGCTGGAAATTAAAGCATGCATTTAAGGCCGGCAATTTAGGCACGCAATTAAGGCAAGCTATTAAAGATGGCATTTAAGGCAGCCAATTGAGGAATGTAATTAAGGCAGGCAATTAAAGCAGTCAATTACGGCAGGCAATTAAGTCAATCAATTAAGGCAGACAATTAAGGCAGGCAATTAATGCTGGCAATGAAGGCAGCCTATTAAGGTAGGCAAATATACAGGTAATTAGGGAAGGCAATTAAGCATGCAATTAAGGCAGGCAATTAAGGCAAGCAATTAAGGATGGCAATTAAGGCAGCCAAATAAGGCAGGCAATAAAGGCAGGCAATTAAGGCAAGCAATTAAGGATGGCAATTAAGGCAAGCAATTAAGGCAGGTAGTAACGAAAGCCAATTAAGGCAGGCAATTAAGGCAGGCATTTAAGGCAGGCATCTAATTAACCCTGGTAATTAAGGCATGCAATTAAGGCAGGCAATTAAGGCAGGCAATTAAGGCAGTCAATTAAGGCAAGCAATTAAGGATGGCAATTAAGGAATGCAATTAAGGAAGCCAAATAATGCAGTCATGTAGCGCAGTCATTAAGGCAGGCAATTAAGGCAAGCAATTAAGGCAGGTAGTAAATAAAGCCTATTAAGGCAGGCAGCCAATTAAACCAGCGGGTAATTAAGGCATGCAATTAAGGCAGGCAATTACGGCAGGCAATTAAGGCAGGCATTTAAGGCAGACAACCAATTAAGGCTAGTAATTAAGGCATGCAATTAAGGCAGGCAATAAAGGCAGGCAATTATGGCAAGCAATTAAGCATGGCAATTAAAAAAACAATAAAGGCGGGCAATAAAGGCGGCAATTAAGGCAAGCAATTAAGGCAGTTAGTAAAGAAAGCTAATTAAGGCAGGCAATAAGGCAGGCAGCCAATAAAGGCTGGTAATTAAGGCATGCAATTAAGGCAGGCAATTAAGGCAGGCAATTAAGGCAAGCAATTAAGGATGGCAATTAAGGCAGCCAATTAAGGAATGCTATTAAGTCAGCCAATTAAAGCAGGCAATTATGGCAGGCAATTAAGGCAGTAAATTAAGGCAGACAATTAAGGCAGGTAAATTAAGGCTGGCAATCAAGTCAGGCAATTAAGGTTTGCAAATAATGAAGGTTATTAGGGAAGGGAAATAAGGCAGGCAATTAAGGCAGGCAGTTAAGGCAAGCAATTAAGGCAGGTAGTAAAGAAAGCCAATTAAGGCAGGCAATTAAGGCAGGCAGCCAATTAAGGCTGGTAATAAAGGCATGCAATTAAGGCAGGCAATTAGGCAGGCAATTAAGGCAGGCAATAAGGCAGGCAATCAAGAAATGCAATTAAGAAAGGCAGCCAATTAAGGCTGGTAATTAAGGCATGCAATTAAGGCAGGCAAATAAAGCATGCAATTAAGGCAAGCAATTAAGAATGGCAATTAAGGCAGCCAATTAAGGAATGCCATTAAGGCAGCCAATTAAGCTAGGCAATTAAAGCAGGCAATTACGGCAGTCAATTAAGGCAGACAATTAAGGCAGGCAATTAAGGCTGGCAATCAAGGCAGGCAATCAAAGTAGGGAAATAATGCTGGTAATTAGGGAAGGCAATTAAGGCAGGCAATTAAGGCAGGCAGTTAAGGCAAGCAATTAAGGCAGGTAGTAAAGAAAGCCAATTAAGGCAGGCGATTTAGGCAGGCAATTAAGGCAGGCAATTAAGGAAAGCAATTAAGGCAGGTAATAAAGAAAGCCAATTAAGGCAGGCGATTTAGGCAGGCAATTAAGGCAGGCAGCCAATTAAGGCTGGTAATTAAGGCATGCAATAAGGCAGGCAATTATGGCAGGCAATTAAGGCAGGCAATTAAGGCAGACAATTAAGACATGCAATTAAGGCAGGCAATTAAGGCATGCAATTAATGTAGCCAATTAAGGCAGGCAATTAAGGCAAGCAAATAATGCAGGTAATTTGGTAAGGCAATTAATGCAGGCAATTAAGGCTGGCAATCAAGGAAGGCAATCAAAGTAGGGAAATAATGCTGGTAATTAGGGAAGGCAATTAAGGCAGGCAATTAAGGCAGGCAGTTAAGGCAAGCAATTTAGGCAGGTAGTAAAGAAAGACAATTAAGGCAGGCGATTTAGGCAGGCAATTAAGGCAGGCAATTAAGGAAAGCAATTAAGGCAGGTAATAAGGAAAGCCAATTAAGGCAGGCGATTTAGGCAGGCAATTAAGGCAGGCAGCCAATTAAGGCAGGTAAATAAGGCTGGCATTTTAGGCAGACAATTAAGACAGGCAATTAAGGCAGGCAATGAAGGCAGGCAATTAAGGTAGTCAAATAATGCAGGTAATTAGTAAAGGCAATTAGGCAAGCAATTAAGGCAGGCATTTAAGGCAAGCAATTAAGCCAGGGAGTAAAGAAAGCCAATTAAGGCAGGCGATTAATGCAGGCGATTAATGCAGGCAATGAAAGCAGGCAGCCAATTAAGTTTGGTAATTAAGGCATGTAATTAAGGCAGGCTATTAAGGCAGGCAATTAAGTCTGTAATTGAAGGCAGGCAATTAAATTAAACAAATAATGCAGGTTATAAGGGAAAGCAATTAGGGCAGGCAATTAAGGCAGTCAATTAAGGCAAGCAATTAAGGCAGGTAGTAACGAAAGCCAATTAAGGCAGGCAATTAAGGCAGGCAGCCAATTAAGGCTGGTAATTAAGGCATGCAATTAAGGCAGGCAATTAAGGCAGGCAATTAAGGCAGGCAATCAAGAAATGCAATTAAGGCAGGCAATTAAGTCAGGCAATTAAGGTAGGCAATTAAAGCAGACATTTAAGGCAGTCAATTAAGGCTGTAATTGAAGGCAGGCAATTAAATTAAACAAATAATGCAGGTTATAAGGGAAAGCAATTAGGGCAGGAAATTAAGGCAGTCAATTAAGGCAAGCAATTAAGGCAGGTAGTAACGAAAGCCAATTAAGGCAGGCAATTAAGGCAGGCAGCCAATTAAGGCTGGTAATTAAGGCATGCAATTAAGGCAGGCAATTAAGGCAGGCAATTAAGGCAGGCAATCAAGAAATGCAATTAAGGCAGGCAATTAAGTCAGGCAATTCAAGCAGGCAATTATGTACGGCAATTAAGGCAGTCAATTAAGGCAGACAAATAAGTCAGGCAATTAAGGCTGGCAATGAAGGAAGGCTATTAAGGCAAGAAATTAATGTAGCCAATTAAGGCAGGCAATTAGGGCAGGCATATAGTGCAGGTAATTAGGGAAGACTATTAAGCAAGGCAATTAAGGCAGGCAAATAATGCAGGTAATTAGTGAAGGCAATTAAATGAGGCAATTAAGGCAGGCAATTTAGGCAGGCAATTAATGCAGGCAAAAAAAAGCAGGCAATCATGGAAGGCAATTAAGGCAAGCAATTAATGTAGCCAATTAAGGCAGGCAATTAAAGCAGGCAGGCAATTAAGACTGGTAATTAAGGCAGGTAAATAAGGCTGGCAATTTAGGCAGCAAATGAGGCAGGCAATTAAGACAGGCAATAAAGGCAGCAAATCAAGGAAGGCAATTAAGGCATGCAATTAATGTAGCCAATTAAGGCAGGCAATTAAGGCAGGCAAATAATGCAGGTAATTTGGTAAGGCAATTAAGGCAGGTAATTAAGGCAAGCAATTAAGGCAGGTAGTTTAGAAAGCCAATTAAGACATGCAATTAAGGCAGGCACCCAATTAAGGCTGGTAATTAAGGCATGCAATAAAGGCAGGCAATTAAGCCAGGCAATTAGGCAGGCAATTAAGGCTGGCAATGAAGGCAGGCTAATGAAGAAAGCAAATAATGCAGGTAATTAGGGAAGGCAATTAAGGCAGGTAATTAAGGCAGGCAATTAAGGCAAGCTATTTAGGCAGGTAGTAACGAAAGCCAATTAAGGCCGGCAATTAAGGCAGGCATTTAAGGCAAGCATCTAATTAAGGCTGGTAATAAAGACATGCAATTAAGGCAGGCAATTAAAGCAGGCAATAAGGCAGGCAAATGAGGCAGGCAATTAAGAAAGGCAATTAAAGCAGGCAATTAAGGCAGGCAATTAAAGCAGGCAATAAAGGCAGGCAATTAAGGCAAGCTATTAAGGATGGCAATTAAGGCAACCAATTAAGGAATGCAATTAAGGCAGGCAATTAAGGCAGGCAATTAAAGAAGGCAATTAGTGCAGGCAATCAAGGCAGGCAATTAAGGAAGGAAAAAGGCAGGCAATTAAGGAAGGAAAAAGGCAGGCAATTAAGGCAGGCAATGATGGCAGGCAATAATCGCAGGCAATAATGGCAGGCAATTAAGGCAGTCAATAAAGGCAGACAATTAGGCAGGCAATTAAGGCTGGCAATAAAGGCAGGCAATTAATGCAGGAAATTTTAAGCAGGCAATTAAGGCAGGCAATAAGGGCAGGCAATTAAGGCAGGCAATTAAGGCAGGCAATTAAAGCAGGCAATAAGGACAGGCAATCAAGGCAGGCAATTAAGGAAGGAAAAAGGCAGGCAATTAAGGCAGGCAACAAGGGAAGCAATTAAAGCAAGCAATTAAGGCAGGTAGTAAAGAAAGCCAATTAAGGCCGTCAATTAAGGCAGGCAATTAAGGCAGGCAGCCAATTATGGCTGGTTATAAAGGCATGCAATTAAGGCAGGCAATTAATGCAGGCAAAAATGGCAGGCAATTAAGGCAGTCAATTAAGGCAGACAATTAAGGCAGGCAATTAGGGCTGGCAATGAAGGCAGGCAATTAAGGTAGGCAAATAATCCAGGTAATTAGGGAAGGCAATTAAGGCAGCCAATTAGGCAGGCAATTTAGACAAGCAATTAAGGCAGGTAGTTTAGAAAGCCAATAAAGACAGGCAATTAAGGCAGGCAGCCAATAAAGGCTGGTAATTAAGGCATGCAATTAAGGCAGGCAATTAAGCCAGGCAATTAAGGCAAGCAATTAAGGATGGCAATTAAGGCAGCAAATTTAGGAATGCAATTAAGGCAGCCAATTAAGGCAGGCGATAAAGGCAGGAAGCCAATTAAGGCTGGTAATTAAGGCATGCAATTAAGGCAGGCAATTAAGGCAGGCAATAAAGGCAGACAATTAAGGCAGGCAATTAAGGCTGGCAATGAAGGCAGACAATTAAGGTAGTCAAATAATGCAGGTAATTAGGTAAGGCAATTAAGGCAAGCAATTAAGGACTGCAATTAATGCAGGCAATTAAAGCAGGCAATTAAGGCAGCAAATCAAGGAAGGCAATTAAGGCATGCAATAATGTAGCCAATATAGGCAGGCAATTAAGGCAGGCAAATAATGCAGGTAATTTGGTAAGGTAAGTAAGGCAGGCAATTAAGGCATGCAATTAAGGCAGGTAGTAAAGAAAGCCAATTAAGGCCGTCAATTAAGGCAGGCAATTAAGGCAGGCAGCCAATTATGGCTGGTTATAAAGGCATGCAATTAAGGCAGGCAATTAATGCAGGCAAAAATGGCAGGCAATTAAGGCAGTCAATTAAGGCAGACAATTAAGGCAGGCAATTAGGGCTGGCAATGAAGGCAGGCAATTAAGGTAGGCAAATAATCCAGGTAATTAGGGAAGGCAATTAAGGCAGCCAATTAGGCAGGCAATTTAGACAAGCAATTAAGGCAGGTAGTTTAGAAAGCCAATAAAGACAGGCAATTAAGGCAGGCAGCCAATAAAGGCTGGTAATTAAGGCATGCAATTAAGGCAGGCAATTAAGCCAGGCAATTAAGGCAAGCAATTAAGGATGGCAATTAAGGCAGCCAATTTAGGAATGCAATTAAGGCAGCCAATTAAGGCAGGAGATAAAGGCAGGAAGCCAATTAAGGCTGGTAATTAAGGCATGCAATTAAGGCAGGCAATTAAGGCAGGCAATAAAGGCAGACAATTAAGGCAGGCAATTAAGGCTGGCAATGAAGGCAGGCAATTAATGCAGGCAAAAAAAGGCAGGCAATCATGGAAGGCAATTAAGGCAAGCAATTAATGTAGCCAATTAAGGCAGGCAATTAAAGCAGGCAGGCAATTAAGACTGGTAATTAAGGCAGGTAAATAAGGCTGGCAATTTAGGCAGGCAATTGAGGCAGGCAATTAAGACAGGCAATAAAGGCAGCAAATCAAGGAAGGCAATTAAGGCATGCAATTAATGTAGCCAATTAAGGCAGGCAATTAAGGCAGGCAAATAATGCAGGTAATTTGGTAAGGCAATTAAGGCAGGTAATTAAGGCAAGCAATTAAGGCAGGTAGTTTAGAAAGCCAATTAAGACATGCAATTAAGGCAGGAACCCAATTAAGGCTGGTAATTAAGGCATGCAATTAAGGCAGGCAATTAAGCCAGGCAATTAGGCAGGCAATTAAGGCTGGCAATGAAGGCAGGCTAATGAGGTAGGCAAATAATGCAGGTAATAAGGGAAGGCAATTAAGGCAGGTAATTAAGGCAGGCAATTAAGGCAAGCTATTTAGGCAGGTAGTAACGAAAGCCAATTAAGGCCGGCAATTAAGGCAGGCATTTAAGGCAAGCATCTAATTAAGGCTGGTAATAAAAACATGCAATTAAGGCAGGCAATTAAAGCAGGCAATTAAGGCAGGCAAATGAGGCAGGCAATTAAGAAAGGCAATTAAAGCAGGCAATTAAAGCAGGCAATTAAGGCAGGCAATTAAAGCAGGCAATAAAGGCAGGCAATTAAGGCAAGCTATTAAGGATGGCAATTAAGGCAACCAATTAAGGAATGCAATTAAGGCAGGCAATTAAGGCAGGCAATTAAAGAAGGCAATTAGTGCAGGCAATCAAGGCAGGCAATTAAGGAAGGAAAAAGGCAGGCAATTAAGGCAGGCAATGATGGCCGGCAATAATGGCAGGCAATAATGGCAGGCAATTAAGGCAGTCAATTAAGGCAGACAATTAAGGCAGGCAATTAAGGCTGGCAATAAAGGCAGGCAATTAATGCAGTAAATTCAAGCAGGCAATTAAGGCAGGCAATAAAGGCAGGCAATTAAGGCAGGCAATTAAGGTAGGCAATTAAAGCAGGCAATTAAGGCAGGCAATCAAGGCAGGCAATTGAGGAAGGAAAAAGGGCAGGCAATTAAGGCAGGCAACAAGGGAAGCAATTAAAGCAAGCAATTAAGGCAGGTAGTTAAGAAAGCCAATTAAGGCAAGCAATTAAGGATGGCAATTAAGGCAGCCAATTTAGGAATGTAATTAAGGCAGCCAATTTAGGCAGGCGATTAAGGCAGGCAGTTAATTAAGGCTGGTAATTAAGGCATGCAATTTAGGCAGGCAATTAAGGCAGGCAATTAAGTCAGGCAATTAAGGCAGACAATTAAGGCAGCCAATTTAGGAATGCAATTAAGGCAGCCTATTAATGCAGGCGATTGAGGCAGGCAGCCAATTAAGGCTGGTAATTAAGGCATGCAATTAAGGCAGGCAATAAAGGCAGGCAATTAAGGCAGACAATTAAGGCAGGCAATTAAGGCAGCCAATTAAGGCAGGCGATTAAGGCAGGCAGCCAATTAAGGCTGGTAATTAAGGCATGCAATTAAGGCAGGAAATTAAGGCAGGCAATTAAGGCAGACAATTAAGGCAGGCAATTAAGCCAGGCAATTAGGCAGGCATTTAAGGCTGGCAATTAAGGCAGGCAGCCATTTAAGGCAGGTAAATAAGGCTGGCATTTTAGGCAGACAATTGAGGCAGTCAATTAAAGCAGGCAATAAAGGCAGGCAATTAAGGCAGGCAATTAAGGCAGGCAATTAAGACAGGCAATTAAGGAAAGCAATTAAGGCAGGTAATAAAGAAAGCCAATTAAGGCAGGCGATTTAGGCAGGTAATTAAGGCAGGCAGCCAATTTAGGCTGGTTATTAAGGCATGCAATTAAGGCAGGCAATTAAGGCAGGCAATTAAGGCAGGCAATTAAGGCAGACAATTAAGACAGGCAATTAAGGCTGGCAATGAAGGCAGACAATTAAGGTAGTCAAATAAGGCAGGTAATTAGGGAAGGCAATTAAGGCAAGCAATTAAGGACTGCAATTAATGCAGGCAATTAAAGCAGGCAATTAAGGCAGCAAATCAAGAAAGGCAATTAAGGCATGCAATAATGTAGCCAATATAGGCAGGCAATTAAGGCAGGCAAATAATGCAGCTAATTTGGTAAGGTAATTAAGGCAGGCAATTAAGGCAAGCAATTAAGGCAGGTAGTAAAGAAAGCCAATTAAGGCAGTCAATTAAGGCAGGCAATTAAGGCAGGCAGCCAATTATGGCTGGTTATAAAGGCATGCAATTAAGGCAGGCAATTAAGGCAGGCAAAAATGGCAGGCAATTAAGGCAGTCAATTAAGGCAGACAATTAAGGCAGGCAATTAGGGCTGGCAATGAAGGCAGGCAATTAAGGTAGGCAAATAATGCAGGTAATTAGGGAAGGCAATTAAGGCAGCCAATTAGGCAGGCAATTTAGACAAACAATTAAGGCAGGTAGTTTAGAAAGCCAATAAAGACAGGCAATTAAGGCAGGCAGCCAATAAAGGCTGGTAATTAAGGCATGCAATTAAGGCAGGCAATTAAGCCAGGGAATTAAGGCAAGCAATTAAGGCAGACAATTAAGGCAGCCAATTTAGGAATGCAATTAAGGCAGCCAATTAAGGCAGGCGATACAGGCAGGAAGCCAATTAAGGCTGATAATTAAGGCATGCAATTAAGGCAGGTAATTAAGGCAGGCAATAAAGGCAGACAATTAAGGCAGGCAATTAAGGCTGGCAATGAAGGCAGGCAATTAAGGCAGGCAGGCAAATAAGACTGGTATTTAAGGAGGCAATAAAGATAGGCAAATAATGCAGGTGATTAGGGAAGGCAATTAAGGCAGGCATTTAAGCCAGGCAATTAAGGGAAGCAATTAAGAATGGCAATTAAGGCAGCCAATTTAGAAATGCAATTAAGGAATGATATGAAACCAGGCAATTAAGGTAGGCAAATAATGCAGGTAATAAGGGAAGGCAATTAAGGCAGGCAATTTAGGCAGGCAATTAAGGCAGGCAATTAAGGCAAGCAATTAAGGCAGGTAGTTTAGAAAGCCAATTAAGGCAGGCAATTAAGGCAGGCAGCCAATTAAGGCTGGTAATTTGGGCATGCAATTAAGGCAGGCAATTAAGCCAGGCAATTAAGGCAAGCAATAAAGGATGGCAATTAAGGCAGCCAATTTAGGAATGCAATTAAGGAAGCCAATAAGGCAGGAAATTAAGGCAGGCAATTAAAGCAGGCAATTACGGCAGGCAATTAAGTCAATTAATTAAGGCAGACAATTAAGGCAGGCAATTAAGGCTGGCAATGAAGGCAGGCTATTAAGGAAGGCAAATATGCAGGTAATTAGGGAAGGCAATTAAGGCATGCAATTAAGGCAGGCAATAAAGGCAAGCAATTAAGGATGGCAATTAAGGCAGCCAATTAAGGCAGGCAATAAAGGCAGGCAATAAAGGCAAGCAATTAAGGATGGCAATTAAGGCAGCCAATTAAGGCAGGCAATTAAGGCAGGCAATCGAGAAAGGCAATTAAGGTAGGCAAATAATGCAGGTAATTTGGGAAGGCAATTAAGGCAAGCAATTAAGGCAGGCATTTTAGGCAAGCAATTAAGGCAGGTAGTTTAGAAAGCCAATTAAGACAGGCAATTAAGGCAGGCAGCCAATTAAGGCTGGTAATTAAGGCATGCAATTAAGGCAGGCAATTAAGCTAGGCAATTAAGGCAAGCAATCAAGGATGGCAATTAAGGCAGCAAATTTAGGAATGCAATTAATGCAGCCAATTAAGGCAGGCAATCAAGAAATGCAATTAAAGCAGGCAATTAAGGCAGGCAATTAAAGTAGGCAATTATGGCAGGCAATTAAGACAGTCCATTTAGGCAGACATTTAAGGCAGGTTATTAAGGCTGGCAATGAAAGCAGGCTGATAAAGTAGGCAAATAATGCAGGTAATTAGGGAAGGCAATTAAGGCAGGCAATTAAGGCAGGCATTTAAGGCAAGCTATTTAGGCAGGTAGTAAAGAAAGCCAATTAAGACAGGCAATTAAGGCAGGCAGCCAATTAAGGCTGGAAATTAAAGCATGCATTTAAGGCCGGCAATTTAGGCACGCAATTAAGGCAAGCTATTAAAGATGGCATTTAAGGCAGCCAATTGAGGAATGTAATTAAGGCAGGCAATTAAAGCAGTCAATTACGGCAGGCAATTAAGTCAATCAATTAAGGCAGACAATTAAGGCAGGCAATTAATGCTGGCAATGAAGGCAGCCTATTAAGGTAGGCAAATATACAGGTAATTAGGGAAGGCAATTAAGCATGCAATTAAGGCAGGCAATTAAGGCAAGCAATTAAGGATGGCAATTAAGGCAGCCAAATAAGGCAGGCAATAAAGGCAGGCAATTAAGGCAAGCAATTAAGGATGGCAATTAAGGCAGCCAATTAAGGCAGGCAATAAAGGCAGGCAATCGAGAAAGGCAATTAAGGTAGGCAAATAATGCAGGTAATTAGGGAAGGCAATTAAGGCAGGCAATTAAGGCAGGCAATTAAGGCAAGCAATTAAGGCAGGTAGTTTAGAAAGCCAATTACGACAGGCATTTATGGCAGGCAGCCAATTAAGGCTGGTAATTAAGGCATGCAATTAAGGCAGGTAATTAGGCAGGCAATTAAGGCAGGCAATTAAGGCAAGCAATTAAGGCAGTTAGTAAAGGTAGCTAATTAAGGCAGGCAATAAGGCAGGCAGCCAATAAAGGCTGGTAATTAAGGCATGCAATTAAGGCAGGCAATTAAGGCAGGCAATTAAGGCAAGCAATTAAGGATGGCAATTAAGGCAGCCATTTAAGGAATGCCATTAAGTCAGCCATTTAAGGCAGGCAATTAAAGCAGGCAATTATGGCAGGCAATTAAGGCAGTAAATTAAGGCAGACAATTAAGGCAGGCAATTAAGGCTGGCAATCAAGGCAGGCAATTAAGGTTTGCAAATAATGCAGGTAATTAGGGAAGGCAAATAAGGCAGGCAATTAAGGCAGGCAGTTAAGGCAAGCAATTAAGGCAGGTAGTAAAGAAAGCCAATTAAGGCAGGCAATTAAGGGAGGCAGCCAATTAAGGCTGGTAATTAAGGCATGCATATAAGGCAGGCAATTAGGCAGGCAATTAAGGCAGGCAATAAGGCAGGCAATCAAGAAATGCAATTAAGAAAGGCAGCCAATTAAGACTGGTAATTAAGGCATGCAATTAAGGCAGGCAAATAAAGCATGCAATTAAGGCAATTAAGGAATTAAGAATGGTAATTAAGGCAGCCAATTAAGGAATGCCATTAAGGCAGCCAATTAAGCCAGGCAATTAAAGCAGGCAATTATTGCAGGCAATTAAGGCAGTCAATTAAGGCAGACAATTAAGGCAGGAAATTAAGGCTGGCAATCAAGGCAGGCAATCAAAGTAGGGAAATAATGCTGGTAATTAGTAAGGCTATTAAGGCAGGCGATTAAGGCAGGCAGTTAAGGCAAGCAATTAAGGCAGGTAGTAAAGAAAGCCAATTAAGGCAGGCGATTTAGGCAGGCAATTAAGGCAGGCATTTAAGGAAAGCAATTAAGGCAGGTAATAAAGAAAGCCAATTAAGGCAGGCGATTTAGGCAGGCAATTAAGGCAGGCAGCCAATTAAGGCTGGTAATTAAGGCATGCAATTAAGGCAGGCAATTATGGCAGGCAATTAAGGCAGGCAATTAAGGCAGACAATTAAGACAGGCAATTAAGGCAGGCAATTAAGGCATGCAATTAATGTAGCCAATTAAGGCAGACAATTAAGGCAGGCAAATAATGCAGGTAATTTGGTAAGGCAATTAAGGCAGGCAATTAAGGCTGGCAATCAAGGAAGGCAATCAAAGTAGGAAAATAATGCTGGTAATTAGGGAAGGCAATTAAGGCAGGCAATTAAGGCAGGCAGTTAAGGCAAGCAATTTAGGCAGGTAGTAAAGAAAGACAATTGAGGCAGGCGATTTATGCAGGCAATTAAGGCAGGCAATTAAGGAAAGAAATTAAGGCAGGTAATAAGGAAAGCAATTAAGGCAGGCGATTTAGGCAGGCAATTAAGGCAGGCAGCCAATTAAGGCAGGTAAATAAGGCTGGCATTTTAGACAGACAATTGAGGCAGTCAATTAAGACAGGCAATTAAAGCAGGCAATGAAGGCAGGCAATTAAGGCAGGAATTTAAGGCAGGTAATTAAGGCAGGCAATTAAGGCAGGCAATTAAGGCAGGCATTTTAGGCAGGCAATCAAGTAAGGCAATTAAGGCAGGAAATTAAGGCAGGCAATTAAGGCAGACAATTAAGACAGGCAATTAAGGCAGGCAATGAAGGCAGGCAATTAAGGTAGTCAAATAATGCAGGTAATTAGGAAAGGCAATTAGGCAAGCAATTAAGGCAGGCATTTAAGGCAAGCAATTAAGCCAGGGAGTAAAGAAAGCCAATTAAGGCAGGCGATTAATGCAGGCGATTAATGCAGGCAATGAAAGCAGGCAGCCAATTAAGGTTGGTAATTAAGGCATGTTATTAAGGCAGGCTATTAAGGCAGGAAATTAAGGTAGGCAATTAAGGCAGACATTTAGGGCAGTCAATTAAGGCTGTAATTGAAGGCAGGCAATAAAATTAAACAAATAATGCAGGTAATAAGGGAAAGCAATTAGGGCAGGCAATTAAGGCAGTCAATTAAGGCAAGCAATTAAGGCAGGTAGTAACGAAAGCCAATTAAGGCAGGCAATTAAGGCAGGCAGCCAATTAAGGCTGGTAATTAAGGCATGCAATTAAGGCAGGCAATTAAGGCAGGCAATTAAGGCAGGCAATTAAGGCAGATAATCAAGAAATGCAATTAAGGCAGGCAATTAAGTCAGGCAATTCAAGCAGGCAATTATGGCCGGCAATTAAGGCAGTCAATTAAGGCAGACAAATAAGTCAGGCAATTAAGGCTGGCAATGAAGGAAGGCTATTAAGGCCAGAAATTAATGTAGCCAATTAAGGCAGGCAATTAAGGCAGGCAAATAGTGCAGGTAATTAGGGAAGACTATTAAGCAAGGCAATTAAGGCAGGCAAATAATGCAGGTAATTAGTGAAGGCAATTAAGGAAGGCAATTAAGGCAGGCAATTTAGGCAGGCAATTAATGCAGGCAAATAAGGCAGGCAATCATGAAAGGCAATTAAGGCAAGCAATTAATGTAGCCAATAAATGCAGGCAATTAAAGCAGGCAGGCAATTAAGACTGGTAATTAAGGCAGGTAAATAACGCTGGCAATTTAGGCAGGCAATTGAGGCAGTCAATTAAGACAGGCAATAAAGGCAGCAAATCAAGGAAGGCAATTAAGGCATGCAATTAATGTAGCCAATTTAGGCAGGCAATTAAGGCAGGCAAATAATGCAGGTAATTTAGTAAGGCAATTAAGGCAGGCAATTAAGGCAAGCAATTAAGGCAGGTAGTTTAGAAAGCCAATTAAGACATGCAATTAAGGCAGGCACCCAATTAAGGCTGGTAATTAAGGCATGCAATTAAGGCAGGCAATTAATCCAGGAAATTAGGCAGGCAATTAAGGCTGGCAATGAAGGCAGGCTAATGAGGTAGGCAAATAATGCACGTAATTAGGGAAGGCAATTAAGGCAGGTAATTAAGGCAGGCAATTAAGGCAAGCTATTTAGGCAGGTAGTAACGAAAGCCAATTAAGGCCGGCAATTAAGGCAGGCATTTAAAGAAGGCAATTAAGGCAGGCAATTAATGTAGCCAATTAAGGCAGGCAATTAAGGCAGGCAAATAATGCAAGTAATTTGGTAAGGCAATTAAGGCAGGCAATTAAGGCAAGCAATTAAGGCAGGTAGTTTAGAAAGCCAATTAAGACATGCAATTAAGGCAGGCACCCAATTAAGGCTGGTAATAAAGACATGCAATTAAGGCAGGCAATTAAAGCAGGCAATTAAGGCAGGCAATTGAGGCAGGCAATTAAGAAAGGCAATTAAAGCAGGCAATGAAGCCAGGCAATTAAGGCAGGCAATTAAAGCAGGCAATAAAGGCAGGCAATTAAGGCAAGCTATTAAGGATGGCAATTAAGGCAGCCAATTAAGGAATGCAATTAAGGCAGGCAATTAAGGCAGGCAATTAAAGAAGGCAATTAGTGCAAACAATCAAGGCAGGCAATTAAGGAAGGAAAAAGGCAGGCAATTAATGCAGGCAGTGATGGCAGGCAATAATGGCAGGCAATAATGGCAGGCAATAATAGCAGGCAATTAAGGCAGTCAATTAAGGCAGACAATTAAGAGAGGCAATTAAGGCTGGCAATAAAGGCAGGCAATTAATGCAGGAAATTCAAGCAGGCAATTAAGGCAGGGAATAAAGGCAGGCATTTAAGGCAGGCAATTAAGGCAGGCAATTAAAGCAGGCAATTAAGGCAGGCAATCAAGGCAGGCAATTAAGGAAGGAAAAAGGCAGGCAATTAAGGCAGGCAATTAAGGCAGGCATTAAGGCAAGCAATTAAGGCAGGTAGTTAAGAAAGCCAATTAAGGCAAGCAATTAAGGATGGCAATTAAGGCAGCCAATTTAGGAATGTAATTAAGGCAGCCAATTAAGGCAGGCGATTAAGGAAGGCAGCCAATTAAGGCTGGTAATTAAGGCATGCAATTTAGGCAGGCAATTAAGACGGGCAATTAAATCAGGCAATTAAGGCAGACAATTAAGGCAGCCAATTTAGGAATGCAATTAAGGCAGCCTATTAATGCAGGCGATTGAGGCAGGCAGCCAATTAAGGCTGGTAATTAAGGCATGCAATTAAGGCAGGCAATAAAGACAGGCAATTAAGGCAGACAATTAAGGCAGGCAATTAAGGCAGCCAATTAAGGCAGGCGATTAAGGCAGGCAGCCAATTAAGGCTGGTAATTAAGGCATGCAATTAAGGCAGGCAATTAAGCCAGGCAATTAAGGCTGGCAATGAAGGCAGGCTAATGAGGTAGGCAAATAATGCAGGTAATTAGGGAAGGCAATTAAGGCAGGCAATTAAGGCAGGCAATTAAGGCAAGCTATTTAGGCGGGTAGTAAAGAAATCCAATTAAGGCAAGTGATTAAGGCAGGCAATTAAGGCAGGCAGCCAATTAAGGCAGGTAAATAAGGCTGGCATTTTAGGCAGACAATTGAGGCAGTCAATTAAAGCAGGCAATGAAGGCAGGCAATTAAGGCAGGCAATTAAGGCAGGCAATTAAGACAGGCAATTAAGGAAAGCAATTAAGGCAGGTTATAAAGAAAGCCAATTAAGGCAGGCGATTTAGGCAGGTAATTAAGGCAGGCAGCCAATTAAGGCTGGTTATTAAGACATGCAATTAAGGCAGGCAATTAAGGCAGGCAATTAAGGCAGGCAATTAAGGCAGACAATTAAGACAGGCAATTAAGGCTGGCAATGAAGGCTGGCAATAAAGGAAGGCTAAGGAGGTAGGCAAATAATGCAGGTAATTAGGGAAGCAATTAAGACAGGTAATTAAGGCAGGCAATTAAGGCAAGCTATTTAGGCAGGTAGTTAAGAAAGCCAATTAAGGCAGGCAATTAAGGCAGGCAATTAAGGCAGGCAGCCAATTAAGTCTGGTAATTAAGGCATGCAATTAAGGCAGGCAATTAAGGCAGGCAATTAAGGCAGGCAATTAAGGCAGGCAATAAAGGCAGGCAATTAAGGCAGGCAATAAAGGCAGGCAAACAAGAAATGCAATTAAATCAGGCAATTAAGGCAGGCAATTAAAGCAGGCAATTATGGCAGGCAATTAAGGCAGTCCATTTAGGCAGACAATTAAGGCAGGTTATTAAGGTTGGCAATGAAAGCAGGCTGTTAAAGGTAGGCAAATAATGCAGGTAATTAGGGAAGGCAATTAAGACAGGCAATTAAGGCAGGGAATTAGGGCAAGCTATTTAGGCAGGTATTGAAGAAAGCCAATTAAGACAGGCAATTAAGGCAGGGAGCCAATAAAGGCTGGTAATTAAAGCATGCAATTAAGGCAGGCAATTTAGGGACACAGTTAAAGCAAGCTATTAAGGATGGCATTTAAGGCAGCCAATTGAGGAATGTAATTAAGGCAGGCAATTTAGACAGGCAATTAAGGCAAGCAATTAAGGCACGTTTAAAAGAAAGCCAATTAAGGCAGGCAATTAAGGCAGGCAGCCAATTAAGGCTGGTAATTAAGGCATGCAATTAAGGCAGGCAATTAAGGCAGGCATTTAAGGCAGGCAATTAAGGCAAGCAATTAAGGATGGCAATTAAGGCAGCCAATTAAGGCAGGCAATAAAGGAAGGCAATTAAGGCAAGCAATTAAGGATAGCAATTAAGGCAGGCAATTAAGGCAGGCAATAAAGGCAGGCATTCGAGAAAATCAATTAAGGTAGGCAAATAATGCAGGTAATTAGGGAAGGCAATTAAGGCAGGCAATTAAGGCAGGCAATTAAGGCAAGCAATTAAGGCAGGTAGTTTAGAAAGCCAAATAAGACAGGCAATTAATGCAGGCAGCCAATTAAGCCTGGTAATTAAGGCATGCAATTAGGCAGGCAATTAAGCCAGGCAATTAAGGCAGGTAATTAAGGCTGGCAATGAAGGCAGGCTAATGAGGTAGGCAAATAATGCAGGTAATTAGGGAAGGCAATTAAGGCAGGTAATTAAGGCAGGCAATTAAGGCAAGCTATTTAGGCAGGTAGTTAAGAAAGCCAATTAAGGCAGGCAATTAAGCAGGCAATTAAGGCAAGCAATTAAGGCAGGTAGTTTAGAAAGCCAATTAAGACAGGCAATTAAGGCAGGCAGCCAATTAAGCCTGGTAATTAAGGCATGCAATTAAGGCAGGCAATTAGGCCAGGCAATTAAGGCAGGTAATTAAGGCTGGCAATGAAGGCAGGCTAATGAGGTAGGCAAATAATGCAGGTAATTAGGGAAGGCAATTAAGGCAGGTAATTAAGGCAGGCAATTAAGCCAAGCTATTTAGGCAGGTAGTTAAGAAAGCCAATTAAGGCAGGCAATTAAGGCAGGCAATTAAGGCAGGCAGCCAATTATGGCTGGTAATTAAGGCATGCATTAAGGCAGGCAATTTAGGCAGGCAATTTAGACAAGCAATTAAGGCAGGTAGTTTAGAAAGCCAATAAAGACAGGCAATTAAGGCAGGCAGCCAATAAAGGCTGGTAATTAAGGCATGCAATTAAGGCAGGCAATTAAGCCAGGCAATTAAGGCAAGCAATTAAGAATGGCCTTTAAGGCAGCCAATTTAGGAATGCAATTAAGGCAGCCAATTAAGGCAGGCGATTAAGGCAGGCAGCCAATTAAGGCAGGTAATTAAGGCATGCAATTAAGGCAGGCAATTAAGGCAGACAATAAAGGCAGACAATTAAGGCAGGCAATTAAGTCTGGCAATGAAGGCAGGCAATTAAGGCAGGCAGGCAAATAAGACTGGTATTTAAGGAGGCAATAAAGGTAGGAAAATAATGCAGGTAATTAGGGAAGGCAATTAAGGCAGGCATTTAAGCCAGGCAATTAAGGGAAGCAATTAAGGATGGCAATTAAGGCAGCCAATTTAGAAATGCAATTAAGGCAGACATTTAAGGCAGTCAATTAAGGCTGTAATTATAGACAGGCAATTAAATTAGGCAAATAATGCAGGTAATGAGGGAAAGCAATTAAGGCAGGCAATTAAGGCAGTCAATTAAGGCAAGCAATTAAGGCAGGTAGTAACGAAAGCCAATTAAGGCAGGCAATTAAGGCAGGCAACTAATTAAAGCTTGTAATTAAGGCATGAAATAAAGGCATGCAATTAAGGCAGGCAATTAAGTCAGCCAATTAAGGCAAGGAATCAAGAAATGAAATTAAGGCAGGCAATTAAGTCAGGCAATTAAAGCAGGCAATTATGGCCGGCAATTAAGGCAGTCAATTAAGGCAGACAAATAAGTCAGGCAATTAAGGCTGGCAATAAAGGAAGGCTATTAAGGCAAGAAATTAATGTAGCCAATTAAGTCAGGCAATTAAGGCAGGCAAATAGTGCAGGTAATTAGGGAAGAAAATTAAGGAAGGCAATTAAAGCAGGCAAATAATGCAGGTAATTAGTGAAGGCAATTAAGGAAGGCAATTAAGGCAGGCAATTTAGGCAGGCAATTAATGCAGGCAAATAAGGCAGGCAATCATGAAAGGCAATTAAGGCAAGCAATTAATGTAGCCAATTAAGGCAGGCAATTAAGGCAGACAGGCAATTAAGACTGGTAATTAAGGCAGGTAAATAAGGCTGGCAATTTAGGCAGGCAATTGAGGCAGGCAATTAAGACAGGCAATTAAAGCAGGCAATTAAGGCAGCAAATCAAGGAAGGCAATTAAGGCATGCAATTAATGTAGCCAATTAAGGCAGGCAATTAAGGCAGGCAAATAATGCAGGTAATTTGGTAAGGCAATTAAGGCAGGCAATTAAGGCAAGCAATTAAGGCAGGTAGTTTAGAAAGCCAATTAAGACAGCAATTAAGGCAGGCAGCCAATTAAGGCTGGTAATTAAGGCATGCAATTAAGGCAGGCAATTAAGCCAGGCAATTAAGGCAGGTAATTAAGGCTGGTAATGAAGGCAGGCTTATGAGGTAGGCAAATAATGCAGGTAATTAGGGAAGGCAATTAAGGCAGGTAATTAAGGCAGGCAATTAAGGCAAGCTATTTAGGCAGGTAGTAACGAAAGCCAATTAAGGCAGGCAATTATGGCAGTCATTTAAGGCAGGCATCTAATTAAGGCTGGTAATAAAGACATGCAATTAAGGCAGGCAATTAAGGCAGGCAATTAAGGCAGGCAATTAAGGCAGGCAATTGAGGCAGGCAATTAAGAAAGGCAATTAAGGTAGGCAATTAATGCAGGCAATTAAAGCAGGCAATTAAGGCAGGCAATTAAGGCAAGCTATTAAGGATGGTAATTAAGGCAGCCAATTAAGGAATGGAATTAAGGCAGGCAATTAAGGCAGGCAATGAAAGCAGGCAATAAGTGCAGGCAATCAAGGCAGGCAATTAAGGAAGGAAAAAGGCATGCAATTAAGGCAGGCAATGATGGCAGGCAATAATGGCAGGCAATAATGGCAGGCAATTAAGGAAGACAATTAAGGCAGACAATTAAGGCAGGCAATTAAGGCTGGCAATAAAGGCAGGCAATTAATGCAGGAAATTCAAGCAGGCAATTAAGGCAGGCAATAAAGGCAGGCAATTAAGGCAGGCAATTAAGGCAGGCAATTAAGGCAGGCAATTAAAGCAGGCAATTAAGGCAGGCAATCAAGGCAGGCAATTAAGGAAGGAAAAAGGCAGGCAATTAAGGCAGGCAATTAAGGCAAGCAATTAAGGCAGGTAGTTAAGAAAGCCAATTAAGGCAGGCAATTAAGGCAGGCAATTAAGGCAGGCAGCCAATTATGGCTGGTTATAAAGGCATGTAATTAAGGCAGGCAATTAAGGCAGGCAAAAATGGCAGGCAATTAAGGCAGTCAATTAAGGCCGACAATTAAGGCAGGCAATTAGGGCTGGCAATGAAGGCAGGCAATTAAGGTAGGCAAATAATGCAGGTAATTAGGGAAGGCAATTAAGGCAGCCAATTAGGCAGGAAATTTAGACAAGCAATTAAGGCAGGTAGTTTAGAAAGCCAATAAAGACAGGCAATTAAGGCAGGCAGCCAATAAAGGCTGGTAATTAAGGCATGCAATTAAGGCAGGCAATTAAGCCAGGCAATTAAGGCAAGCAATTAAGGATGGCAATTAAGGCAGCCAATTTAGGAATGCAATTAAGGCAGGCGATAAAGGCAGGCAGCCAATTAAGGCTGGTAATTAAGGCATGCAATTAAGGCAGGCAATTAAGGCAGGCAATAAAGGCAGACAATTAAGGCAGGCAATTAAGGCTGGCAATGAAAGCAGGCAATTAAGGCAGGCAGGCAAATAAGACTGGTATTTAAGGAGGCAATAAAGGTAGGCAAATAATGCAGGTAATTAGGGAAGGCAATTAAGGCAGGCATTTAAGCCAGGCAATTAAGGGAAGCAATTAAGGATGGCAATTAAGGCAGCCAATTTAGAAATGCAATTAAGGAATGATATGAAACCAGGCAATTAAGGTAGGCAAATAATGCAGGTAATAAGGGAAGGCAATTAAGGCAGGCAATTTAGGCAGGCAATTAAGGCAGGCAATTAAGGCAAGCAATTAAGGCAGGTTGTTTAAAAAGCCAATTAAGGCAGGCTATTAAGGCAGGCAGCCAATTAAGGCTGGTAATTTAGGCATGCAATTAAGGCAGGCAATTAAGCCAGGCAATTAAGGCAAGCAATAAAGGATGGCAATTAAGGCAGCCAATTTAGGAATGCCATTAAGGAAGCCAATAGAGCAGGAAATTAAGGCAGGCAATTAAAGCAGGCAATTACGGCAGGCAATTAAGTCAATCAATTAAGGCAGACAATTAAGGCAGGCAATTAAGGCTGGCAATGAAGGCAGGCTATTACGGTAGGCAAATATGCAGGTAATTAGGGAAGGCAATTAAGGCATGCAATTTATGCAGGTTATAAAGGCAAGCAATTAAGGATGGCAATTAAGGCAGCCAATTAAGGCAGGCAATAAAGGCAGGCAATAAAGGCAAGCAATTAAGGATGGCAATTAAGGCAGCCAATTAAGGCAGGCAATTAAGGCAGGCAATCGACAAAGGCAATTAAGGTAGGCAAATAATGCAGGTAATTTGGGAAGGCAATTAAGGCAAGCAATTAAGGCAGGCAATTTAGGCAAGCAATTAAGGCAGGTAGTTTAGAAAGCCAATTAAGACAGGCAATTAAGGCAGGCAGCCAATTAAGGCTGGTAATTAAGGCATGCAATTAAGGCAGGCAATTAAGCTAGGCAATTAAGGCAAGCAATCAAGGATGGCAATTAAGGCAGCAAATTTAGGAATGCAATTAAGGCAGCCAATTAAGGCAGGCAATTAAGCTAGGCAATTAGGGAAGGCAATTAGGCAGTCAATTAAGGCAGACTATTAAGGCAGGCAATTAAGTCTGGCAATGAAGGCAGGCTATTAGGTTAGGCAAATAATGCAGGTAATTAGGGAAGGCAATCAAGGCAGGCAATTAAGGCAAGCAATTAAGGCTGGCAATGAAAGCAGGCTGATAAAGTAGGCAAATAATGCAGGTAATTAGGGAAGGCATTTAAGGCAGGCAATTAAGGCAGGCGATTAAGGCAAGCTATTTAGGCAGGTAGTAAAGAAAGCCAATTAAGACAGACAATTAAGGCAGGCAGCCAATTAAGGCTGGTAATTAAAGCATGCAATTAAGGCAAGCAATTTAGGCACACAATTAAGGCAAGCTATTAAGGATGGCATTTTAGGCAGCCAATTGAGGAATGTAATTAAGGCAGGCAATTAAAGCAGTCAATTACGGCAGGCAATTAAGTCAATCAATTAAGGCAGACAATTAAGGCAGGCAATTAAGGCTGGCAATGAAGGCAGGCTATTAAGGTAGGCAAATATACAGGTAATTAGAGAAGGCAATTAAGGCATGCAATTAAGGCAGGCAATTAAGGCAAGCAATTAAGGATGGCAATTAAGGCAGCCAATTAAGGCAGGCAAAAAAGGCAGCCAATTAAGGCAAGCAATTAAGGATGGCAATTAAGGCAGCCAATTAAGGCAGGCAATCAAGAAAGGCAATTAAGGTAGGCAAATAATACAGGTAATTAGGGAAGGCAATTAAGGCAGGCAATTAAGGCAGACAATTAAGGCAAGCAATTAAGGCAGGTAGTTTAGAAAGCCAATTAAGACAGGCAATTAAGGCAGGCAGCCAATTAAGGCTGGTAATAAAGGCATGCAATTAAGGCAGGCAATTAAGCCAGGCAATTAAGGCATGCATTTAAGGATGGCAATTAAGGCAGCAAATTTAGGAATGCAATTAAGGCAGCCAATTAAGGCAGGCAATTAAGGCAGGCAATTAGGGAAGGCAATTAGGCAGTCAATTAAGGCAGACTATTAAGGCAGGCAATTAAGTCTGGCAATGAAGGCAGGCTATTAGGTTAGGCAAATAATGCAGGTAATTAGAGAAGGCAATCAAGGCAGGCAATTAAGGCAAGCAATTAAGGCAATCTATTTAGGCGGGTAGTAAAGAAAGCCAATTCAGGCAAGCGATTAAGGCAGGCAATTAAGGCAGGCAGACAATTGAGGCAGTCAATTAAGACAGGCAATTAAAGCAAGCAATGAAGTCAGGCAATTAAGGCAGGCAATTAAGGAAAGCAATTAAGGCAGGTAATAAAGAAAGCCAATTAAGGCAGGCGATTTAAGCAGGCAATTAAGGCAGGCAGCCAATTAAGGCTGGTTATTAAGGCATGAAATTAAGGCAGGCAATTAAGGCAGGCAATTAAGGCAGGCAATTAAGGCAGAAAATTAAGACAGACAATTAAGGCAGGCAATTATGCAAGCAATTAATGTAGCCAATTAAGGCAGGCAATTTAGGCAGGCAAATAATGCAGGTAATTTGGTTAGCCAATTAAGGCAGGCAATGAAGGCAGGCAATTAAGGGAGTCAAATAATGCAGGTAATTAGGAAAGGCAATAAGGCAAGTAAATAAGGCAGGCATTTAAGGCAAGCAAAAAAGGCAATGAGTAAAGAAAGCCAATTAAGGCAGGCGATTAATGCAGGCAATTAAGGCAGGCAGCCAATTAAGGCTAGTAATTAAGGCATGCAATTAAGGCAGGCAATTAAATCAGGCTATTAAGGCAGGCAATTAAGGCAGGCAATTAAGGTAGGAAATAAAGGCCGACAATTAAGACAGGCAATTAAGGCTGGCAATGAAGGCAGACAATTAAGGTAGTCAAATAATGCAGGTAATTAGGGAAGGCAATTAAGGCAAGCAATTAAGGCCTGCAATTAATGCAGGCAATTAAGGCAGCAAATCGAGGAAGGCAATTAAGGCATGCAATTAATTTAGCCAATTAAGGCAGGCAATTAAGGCAGGCAAATAATGCAGTTAATTTGGTAAGGCAATTAAGGCAAGCAATTAAGGCAGGCAATCAAGTAAGGCAATTAAGGCAGGCAATTAAGGCAGACAATTAAGACAGGCAATTAAGGCTGGTAATTAAGGCAAGCAATTAATGTAGCCAATTAAGGCAGGCAATTAAGGCAGGCCAATAATGCAGGTAATTTTATATGGTAATTAAGGCAAGCAATTAGGCAAGCAATTAAGGCAGGTAGTAAAGAAAGCCAATTAAGGCAGTCAATTAAGGCAGCCAATTAAGGCATGCAATTAAGGCAGGCAATTAAGGCAGGCATTTTAGGCAGGCAATCAAGTAAGGCAATTAAGGCAGGAAATTAAGGCAGGCAATTAAGGCAGACAATTAAGACAGGCAATTAAGGCAGGCAATGAAGGCAGGCAATTAAGGTATTCAAATAATGCAGGTAATTAGGAAAGGCAATAAGGCAAGCAATTAAGGCAGGCATTTAAGGCAAGCAATTAAGGCAAAGAGTAAGGAAAGCCAATTAAGGCAAGCGATTAATGCAGGCAATTAAAGCAGGCAGCCAATTAAGGCTGGTAATTAAGGAATGTAATTAAGGCAGGCTATTAAGGCAGGCAATTAAGGCAAGCAATTAAGGATGGCAATTAAAGCAGGCTATTAAGGCAGGCAAAAAGGCAGGCATTCAGGGAAGGCAATTAAGGCAAGCAATTAATGTAGCCAATTAAGGCAGGCATTTAAGTCAGGCAATAAAGGCATGCAATTAAGGCAGGTAATTAAGGCAGGCAATTAAGGCAGTCAATTAAGGCAAGCAATTAAGGCAGGTAGTAACGAAAGCCAATTAAGGCAGGCAATTAAGGCTGGCATTTAAAGGAGGCATCTTATTAAGGCTGGTTATTAAGGCATGCAATTAAGGCAGGCAATTAAGGCAGGCAATTAAGAGAAGCAATTAAGGATGGCAATTAAAGATTGCAATAAAGGAAGCCAATTAAGGCAGTCATGTAACGCAGCCATTAAGGCAGGCAATTAAGGCAAGCAATTAAGGCCGGTTGTAAATAAAGCCAATTACGGCAGGCAATTAAGGCAGGCATTTAAGGCAGGCAACCAATTAAGGCTAGTAATTAAGGCATGCAATTATGGCAGGCAATAAAGGCAGGCAATTATGGCATTCAATTAAGGATGGCAATTAAAAAAAGCAAAAAAGGCAGGCAATTAAGGTGGCAATTAAGGCAAGCAATTAAGGCAGTTAGTTAAGAAAGCTAATTAAGGGAGGCAATTAAGGCAGGCAGCCAATAAAGGCTGGTAATTAAGGCATGTAATTAAGGCAGGCAATTAAGGCAAGCAATTAAGGATTGCAATTAAGGATGGCAATTAAGGCAGCAAATTTAGGAATGCAATTAAGGCAGCCAATTAAGGCAGGCAATTAAGGCAGGCAATTAAGGAAGGCAATTAGGCAGTCAATTAAGGCAGACTATTAAGGCAGACAATTAAGTCTGGCAATGAAGGCAGGCTATTAGGTTAGGCAAATAATGCAGGTAATTAGGGAAGGCAATCAAGGCAGGCAATTAAGGCAAGCAATTAAGGCTGGCAATGAAAGCAGGCTGATAAAGTGGGCAAATAATGCAGGTAATTAGGGAAGGCAATTAAGGCAGGCAATTAAGGCAGGCAATTAAGGCAAGCTATTTAGGCAGGTAGTAAAGAAAGCCAATTAAGACAGGCAATTAAGGCAGGCAGCCAATTAAGGCTAGTAATTAAAGCATGCAATTAAGGCAAGCAATTTAGGCACGCAATTAAGGCAAGCTATTAAGGATGGCATTTTAGGCAGCCAATTGAGGAATGTAATTAAGGCAGGCAATTAAAGCAGTCAATTACGGCAGGCAATTAAGTCAATCAATTAAGGCAGACAATTAAGGCAGGCAATTAAGGCAAGCAATGAAGGCAGGCTATTAAGGTAGGCAAATATACAGGTAATTAGGGAAGGCAATTAAGGCATGCAATTAAGGCAGGCAATTAAGGCAAGCAATTAAGGATGGCAATTAAGGCAGGCAAAAAAGGCAGCCAATTAAGGCAAGCAATTAAGGATGGCAATTAAGGCAGCCAATTAAGGCAGGCAATAAAGGCAGGCAATCAAGAAAGACAATTAAGGTAGGCAAATAATACAGGTAATTAGGGAAGGCAATTAAGGCAGGCAATTAAGGCAAGCAATTAAGGCAGGTAGTTTAGAAAGCCAATTAAGACAGGCAATTAAGGCAGGCAGCCAATTAAGGCTGGTAATAAAGGCATGCAATTAAGGCAGGCAATTAAGCCAGGCAATTAAGGCATGCAATTAAGGATGGCTATTAAGGCAGCAAATTTAGGAATGCAATTAAGGCAGCCAATTAAGGCATGCAATTAAGGCAGGCAATTAGGGAAGGCAATTAGGCAGTCAATTAAGGCAGACTATTAAGGCAGGCAATTAAGTCTGGCAATGAAGGCAGGCTATTAGGTTAGGCAAATAATGCAGGTAATTAGGGAAGGCAATCAAGGCAGGCAATTAAGGCAAGCAATTAAGGCAATCTATTTAGGCGGGTAGTAAAGAAAGCCAATTCAGGCAAGCGATTAAGGCAGGCAATTAAGGCAGGCAGACAATTGAGGCAGTCAATTAAGACAGGCAATTAAAGCAAGCAATGAAGGCAGGCAATTAAGGCAGGCAATTAAGGAAAGCAATTAAGGCAGGTAATAAAGAAAGCCAATTAAGGCAGGCGATTTAGGCAGGCAATTAAGGCAGGCAGCCAATTAAGGCTGGTTATTAAGGCATGAAATTAAGGCAGGCAATTATGGCAGGCAATTAAGGCAGGCAATTAAGGCAGACAATTAAGACAGACAATTAAGGCAGGCAATTAATGCAGGCAATTAAGGCAGCAAATCGAGGAAGGCAATTAAGGCATGCAATTAATTTAGCCAATTAAGGCAGGCAATTAAGGCAGGCAAATAATGCAGTTAATTTGGTAAGGCAATTAAGGCAAGCAATTAAGGCAGGTAGTAAAGATAGCCAATTAAGGCATGCAATTAAGGCAGGCAATTAATGCAGGCAATTAAGGCAGGCAATAAAGGCAGGCAATCAAGTAAGGCCATTAAGGCAGGCAATTAAGGCAGACAATTAAGACAGGCAATTAAGGCTGGTAATTAAGGCAAGCAATCAATGTAGCCAATTAAGGCAGGCAATTAAGGCAGGCCAATAATGCAGGTAATTTGGTATGGTAATTAAGGCAGGCAATTAGGCAAGCAATTAAGGCAGGTAGTAAAGAAAGCCAATTAAGGCAGTCAATTAAGGCAGCCAATTAAGGCATGCAATTAAGGCAGGCAATAAAGGCAGGCAATCAAGTAAGGCCATTAAGGCAGGCAATTAAGGCAGACAATTAAGACAGGCAATTAAGGCTGGTAATTAAGGCAAGCAATCAATGTAGCCAATTAAGGCAGGCAATTTAGGCAGGCAAATAATGCAGGTAATTTGGTTAGCCAATTAAGGCAGGCAATGAAGGCAGGCAATTAAGGGAGTCAAATAATGCAGGTAATAAGGAAAGGCAATAAGGCAAGTAAATAAGGCAGGCATTTAAGGCAAGCAATTAAGGCAATGAGTAAAGAAAGCCAATTAAGGCAGGCGATTAATGCAGGCAATTAAGGCAGGCAGCCAATTAAGGCTAGTAATTAAGGCATGCAATTAAGGCAGGCAATTAAATCAGGCTATTAAGGCAGGCAATTAAGGCAGGCAATTAAGGTAGGAAATTAAGGCCGACAATTAAGACAGGCAATTAAGGCTGGCAATGAAGGCAGACAATTAAGGTAGTCAAATAATGCAGGTAATTAGGGAAGGCAATTAAGGCAAGCAATTAAGGCCTGCAATTAATGCAGGCAATTAAGGCAGCAAATCGAGGAAGGCAATTAAGGCATGCAATTAATTTAGCCAATTAAGGCAGGCAATTAAGGCAGGCAAATAATGCAGTTAATTTGGTAAGGCAATTAAGGCAAGCAATTAAGGCAGGTAGTAAAGATAGCCAATTAAGGCATGCAATTAAGGCAGGCAATTAATGCAGGCAATTAAGGCAGGCAATAAAGGCAGGCAATCAAGTAAGGCCATTAAGGCAGGCAATTAAGGCAGACAATTAAGACAGGCAATTAAGGCTGGTAATTAAGGCAAGCAATCAATGTAGCCAATTAAGGCAGGCAATTAAGGCAGGCCAATAATGCAGGTAATTTGGTATGGTAATTAAGGCAGGCAATTAGGCAAGCAATTAAGGCAGGTAGTAAAGAAAGCCAATTAAGGCAGTCAATTAAGGCAGCCAATTAAGGCATGCAATTAAGGCAGGCAATTAAGGCAGGCATTTTAGGCAGGCAATCAAGTAAGGCAATTAAGGCAGGAAATTAGGGCAGGCAATTAAGACAGGCAATTAAGGCAGGCAATGAAGGCAGGCAATTAAGGTACTCAAATAATGCAGGTAATTAGGAAAGGCAATAAGGCAAGCAATTAAGGCAGGCATTTAAGGCAAGCAATTAAGGCAAAGAGTAAAGAAAGCCAATTAAGGCAAGCGATTAATGCAGGCAATTAAAGCAGGCAGCCAATTAAGGCTGGTAATTAAGGAATGTAATTAAGGCAGGCTATTAAGGCAGGCAATTATGGCAAGCAATTAAGGATGGCAATTAAAGCAGGCTATTAAGGCAGGCAAAAAGGCAGGCATTCAAGGAAGGCAATTAAGGCAAGCAATTAATGTAGCCAATTAAGGCAGGCATTTAAGTCAGGCAATAAAGGCATGCAATTAAGGCAGGTAATTAAGGCAGGCAATTAAGGCAGTCAATTAAGGCAAGCAATTAAGGCAGGTAGTAACGAAAGCCAATTAAGGCAGGCAATTAAGGCTGGCATTTAAAGCAGGCATCTAATTAAGGCTGGATATTAAGGCATGCAATTAAGGCAGGCAATAAAGGCAGGCAATTATGGCATGCAATTAAGGATGGCAATTAAAAAAAGCAAAAAAGGCAGGCAATTAAGGTGGCAATTAAGGCAAGCTATTAAGGCAGTTAGTTAAGAAAGCTAATTAAGGGAGGCAATTAAGGCAGGCAGCCAATAAAGGCTGGTAATTAAGGCATGTAATTAAGGCAGGCAATTAAGGCAAGCAATTAAGGATTGCAATTAAGGCAGTCAATAAAGGAATGCCATTAAGGCAGCCAATTAAGGCAGGCAATTAAAGCAGGCATTTATGGCAGGCAATTAAGGCAGTAAATTAAGGCAGACAATTAAGGCGGGCAATTAAGGCTGGCAATCAACACAGGCAATTAAGGCTTGAAAATAATGCAGGTAATTAGGGAAGGCAATTAAGGCAGCCAATTAAGGCAGGCAGTTAAGGCAAGCAATTAAGGCAGGTAGTAAAGAAAGCCAATTAAGGCAGGCAATTAAAGCAGGCAGCCAATTAAGGCTGGTAATTAATACATGCAATTAAGGCAGGCAATTAAGGCAGGCAATTAAAGCAAGCAATTAAGGATTGCAATTAAGGCAGTCAATAAAGGAATGCCATTAAGGCAGCCAATTAAGGCAGGCAATTAAAGCAGGCATTTATGGCAGGCAATTAAGGCAGTCAATTAAGGCAGACAATTAAGGCAGGCAATTAAGGCTGGCAATCAAGGCAGGCAATAAAAGTAGGCAAATAATGCTGGTAATTAGGGAAGGCAATTAAGGCAGGCAATTAAGGCAGGCAGTTAAGGCAAGCAATTAAGGCAGGTAGTAAAAAAAGCCAATTAAGGCAGGCAGCCAATTAAGGCTGGTAATTAAGGCAGGCAATTAAGGCAGGCAATTAAGGCAGGCAATCAAGAAATGCAATTAAGGCAGGCAATTAAGTCAGGCAATTAAAGCAGGCAATTATGGCCGGCAATCAAGGCAGTCAATTAAGGCAGATAATTAAGGCAGGCAATTAAGGCTGGCAATGAAGGAAGGCTATGAATGCAAGAAATTAATGTAGCCAATTAAGGCAGGCAATTAGGGCAGGCAAATAGTGCAGGTAATTAGGGAAGACAATTAAGGAAGGCAATTAAGGCAGGCAAATAATGCAGGTAATTAGGGAAGGCAATTAAGGAAGGCAATTAAGGCAGGCAATTAATGCAGGAAATTAATGCAGGCAATTAAGGCAGGCAATCAAGGAAGGCAATTAAGGCAAGCAATTAATGCTGGCAATTAAGGCAGGCAAATAATGCAGGTAATTAATGCAGGCAATTAAGGCAGGCAATTAGGGCAGGCAATTAATGCAGGCAAATAAGGCAGGCAATTAAGGTAGGCAAATAATGCAGGTAAATCGGGAAGGCAATTAAGGCAGGCAATTAAAGCAGGCAATTAAGGCAAGCAATTAAGGCAGGTAGTTTAGAAAGCCAATTAAGACAGGCAATTAAGGCAGGCAGCCAATTGAGGAATGTAATTAAGGCAGGCAATTAAAGCAGTCAATAACGGCACGCAATTAAGGCAATCAATTAAGGCAGACAATTAAGGCAGGCAATTAAGGCTGGCAATGAAGGCAGGCTATTAAGGTAAGCAATTAATGCTGGCAATTAAGCAGGCAAATATTGCAGGTAATTAAGACAGTCCATTTAGGCAGACAATTAAGGCAGGTTATTAAGGCTGGCAATGAAAGCAGGCTGATAAAGTAGGCAAATAATGCAGGTAATTAGGGAAGGCAATTAAGGCAGGCAATTAAGGCAGGCAATTAAGGCAAGCTATTTAGGCAGGTAGTAAAGAAAGCCAATTAAGACAGTCAATTAAGGCAGGCAGCCAATTAAGGCTGGTAATTAAAGCATGCAATTAAGGCAGGCAATTTAGGCACGCAATTAAGGCAAGCTATTAAGGATGGCATTTAAGGCAGCCAATTGAGGAATGTAATTAAGGCAGGCAATTAAAGCAGTCAATTACGGCAGGCAATTAAGTCAATCAATTAAGGCAGACAATTAAGGCAGGCAATTAAGGCTGGCAATGAAGGCAGGCTATTAAGGTAGGCAAATATACAGGTAATTAGGGAAGGCAATTAAGGCATGCAATTAAGGCAGGCAATTAAGGCAAGCAATTAAGGATGGCAATTAAGGCAGCCAATTAAGGCAGGCAAAAAAGGCAGGCAATTAAGGCAAGCAATTAAGGATGGCAATTAAGGCAGCCAATTAAGGCAGGCAATAAAGGCAGGCAATCAAGAAAGGCAATTAAGGTAGGCAAATAATGCAGGTAATTAGGGAAGGCAATTAAGGCAGGCAATTAAGGCAGGCAATTAAGGCAAGCAATTAAGGCAGGTAGTTTAGAAAGCCAATTAAGACAGGCAATTAAGGCAGGCAGCCAATTAAGGCTGGTAATTAAGGCATGCAATTAAGGCAGGCAATTAAGCCAGGCAATTAAGGCAAGCAATTAAGTATGCCAATTAAGGCAGCAAATTTAGGAATGCAATTAAGGCAGCCAATTAAGGCAGGCAGTTAAGGCAGGCAATTAGAGAATGCAATTAGGCAGTCAATTAAGGCAGACTATTAAGGCAGGCAATTAAGTCTGGCAATGAAGGCAGGCTATAAGTTTAGGCAAATAATGCAGGTAATTAGGGAAGGCAATTAAGGCAGGCAATTAAGGCAAGCAATTAAGGCAATCTATTTAGGCGGGTAGTAAAGAAAGCCAATTCAGGCAAGCGATTAAGGCAGGCAATTAAGGCAGGCAGCCAATTAAGGCAGGTAATTAAGGCTGGCATTTTAGGCAGACAATTGAGGCAGTCAATTAAGACAGGCAATTAAAGCAAGCAATGGAGGCAGGCAATTAAGGCAGGCATTTAAGGCAGGCAATTAAGGCAGGCAATTAAGGAAAGCAATTAAGGCAGGTAATAAAGAAAGCCAATTAAGGCAGGCGATTTAGGCAGGCAATTAAGGCAGGCAGCCAATTAAGGCTGGTAATTAAGGCATGCAATTAAGGCAGGCAATTAAGGCAGGCAATTAAGGCAGGCAATTAAGGCAGAAAATTAAGACAGACAATTAAGGCAGGCAATTATGCAAGCAATTAATGTAGCCAATTAAGGCAGGCAATTTAGGCAGGCAAATAATGCAGGTAATTTGGTTAGCCAATTAAGGCAGGCAATGAAGGCAGGCAATTAAGGGAGTCAAATAATGCAGGAAATTAGGAAAGGCAATAAGGCAAGTAAATAAGGCAGGCATTTAAAGCAAGCAATTTAAGCAATGAGTAAAGAAAGACAATTAAGGCAGGCGATTAATGCAGGCAATTAAGGCAGGCAGCCAATTAGGGCTAGTAATTAAGGCATGCAATTAAGGCAGGCAATTAAATCAGGCTATTAAGGCAGGCAATTAAGGCAGGCAATTAAGGTAGGAAATTAAGGCCGACAATTAAGACAGGCAATTAAGGCTGGCAATGAAGACAAACAATTAAGGTAGTCAAATAATGCAGGTAATTAGGGAAGGCAATTAAGGCAAGCAATTAAGGCCTGCAATTAATGCAGGCAATTAAGGCAGCAAATCGAGGAAGGCAATTAAGGCATGCAATTAATTTAGCCAATTAAGGCAGGCAATTAAGGCAGGCAAATAATGCAGTTAATTTAATAAGGTAATTAAGGCAAGCAATTAAGGCAGGTAGTAAAGATAGCCAATTAAGGCATGCAATTAAAGCAGGCAATTAATGCAGGCAATTAAGGCAGGCAATAAAGGCAGGCAATCAATTAAGGCAATTAAGGCAGGCAATTAAGGCAGACAATTAAGACAGGCAATTAAGGTTGGCAATTAAAGCAAGCAATCAATGTAGCCAATTAAGGCAGGCAATTAAGGCAGGCAAATAATGCAGGTAATTTGGTATGGTAATTAAGGCAGGCAATTAGGCAAGCAATTAAGGCAGGTAGTAAAGAAATCCAATTAAGGCAGTCAATTAAGGCAGCCAATTAAGGCATGCAATTAAGGCAGGCAATTAAGGCAGGCATTTTAGGCAGGCAATCAAGAAAGGCAATTAAGGCGGGAAATTAAGGCAGGCAATTAAGGCAGAAAATAAAGACAGGCAATTAAGGCAGGCAATGAAGGCAGGCAATTAAAGGTAGTCAAATAATGCAAGTTATTAGGAAAGGCAAAAGCAAGCAATTAAGGCAGGCATTTAAGGCAAGCAATTAAGGCAGGGAGTAAAGAAAGCCAATTAAGGCAAGCGATTAATGCAGGCAATTAAAGCAGGCAGCCAATTAAGGCTGGTAATTAAGGAATGTAATTAAGGCAGGCTATTAAGGCAGGCAATTAAGGCAAGCAATTAAGGATGGCAATTAAAGCAGGCTATTAAGGCAGGCAAATAAGGCAGGCATTCAAGGAAGGCAATTAAGGCAAGCAATTAATGTAGCCAATTAAGGCAGGCATTTAAGTCAGGCAATAAAGGCATGCAATTAAGGCAGGTAATTAAGGCAGGCAATTAAGGCAGACATTTTAGGCAGTCAATTAAGGCTGTAATTGATGGCAGGCAATTAAATTAGGCAAATAATGCAGGTAATAAGGGAAAGCAATTAAGGCAAGCAATTAAGGCAGGTAGTAACGAAAGCCAATTAAGGCAGGCAATTAAGGCTGGCATTTAAAGCAGGCATCTAATTAAGGCTGGTTATTAAGGCATGCAATTATGGCAGTCAATTAAGGCAGGTAATTAAGAGAAGCAATTAAGGATGGCAATTAAAGATTGCAATAAAGGAAGCCAATTAAGGCAGTCATGTAACGCAGCCATTAAGGCAGGCAATTAAGGCAAGCAATTAAGGCAGGTAGTAAATAAAGCCAATTACGGCAGGCAATTAAGGCAGGCATTTAAGGCAGGCAAACAATTAAGGCTAGTAATTAAGGCATGCAATTAAGGCAGGCAATAAAGGCAGGCAATTATGGCATGCAATTAAGGATGGCAATTAAAAAAAGCAAAAAAGGCAGGCAATTAAGGCGGCAATTAAGGCAAGCAATTAAGGCAGTTAGTTAAGAAAGCTAATTAAGGGAGGCAATTAAGGCAGGCAGCTAATAAAGGCTGGTAATTAAGGCATGTAATTAAGGCAGGCAATTAAGGCATGCAATTAAGGCAAGCAATTAAGGATGGCAATAGGGGCAGCCAATTAAGGGATGCCATTAAGGCAGCCAATAAAGGCAGGCAATTAAAGCAGGCAATTATGGCATGCAATTAAGGCAGTAAATTAAGGCAGTCAATTAAGGCAGGCAATTAAGGCTGGCAATCAACACAGGCAATTAAGGCTTGAAAATAATGCAGGTAATTAGGGAAGGCAATTAAGACAGTCAATTACGGCAGGCAGTTAAGGCAAGCAATTAAGGCAGGTAGTAAAGAAAGCCAATTAAGGCAGGCAATTAAAGCAGGCAGCCAATTAAGGCTGGTAATTAATACATGCAATTAAGGCAGGCAATTAAGTCAGGCAATTAAGGCAGACAAGGCAGGCAATAAGGCAGGCAATCAATAAATTCAATTAAGGAAGGCAGCCAATAAAGGCTGGTAATTAAGGCATGCAATTAAGGCAGGCAATTAAGGCAGGCAATTAAGGCAAGCAATTAAGGATTGCAATTAAGGCAGTCAATAAAGGAATGCCATTAAGGCAGCCAATTAAGGCAGGCAATAAAAGCAGGCATTTATGGCAGGCAATTAAGGCAGTAAATTAAGGCAGACAATTAAGGCAGGCAATTAAGGCTGGCAATCAAGGCAGGCAATTAAGGAAAGCAATTAAGGCAGGTAATAAAGAAAGCCAATTAAGGCAGGCGATTTAGGCAGGCAATTAAGGCAGGCAGCCAATTAAGGCTGGTAATTAAGGCATGCAATTAAGGCAGGCAATTAAGGCAGGCAATTAAGGCAGGCAATTAAGGCAGGCAATTAAGGCAGAAAATTAAGACAGACAATTAAGGCAGGCAATTATGCAAGCAATTAGTGTAGCCAATTAAGGCAGGCAATTTAGGCAGGCAAATAATGCAGGTAATTTGGTTAGCCAATTAAAGCAGGCAATGAAGGCAGGCAATTAAGGGAGTCAAATAATGCAGGAAATTAGGAAAGGCAATAAGGCAAGTAAATAAGGCAGGCATTTAAGGCAAGCAATTAAGGCAATGAGTAAAGAAAGCCAATTAAGGCAGGCGATTAATGCAGGCAATTAAGGCAGGCAGCCAATTAAGGCTAGTAATTAAGGCATGCAATTAAGGCAGGCAATTAAATCAGGCTATTAAGGCAGGCAATTAGGCAGGCAATTAAGGTAGGAAATTAAGGCCGACAATTAAGACAGGCAATTAAGGCTGGCAATGAAGGCAAACAATTAAGGTAGTCAAATAATGCAGGTAATTAGGGAAGGCAATTAAGGCAAGCAATTAAGGCCTGCTATTAATGCAGGCAATTAAGGCAGCAAATCGAGGAAGGCAA
The DNA here is from genome assembly GCF_032445375.1 of Bacillus rossius redtenbacheri. NCBI lineage: Eukaryota > Metazoa > Arthropoda > Insecta > Phasmatodea > Bacillidae > Bacillus > Bacillus rossius. The sequence goes on from NW_026962382.1 coordinate 496,002, forward strand.
TTAAGGCATGCAATTAATTTAGCCAATTAAGGCAGGCAATTAAGGCAGGCAAATAATGCAGTTAATTTAATAAGGTAATTAAGGCAAGCAATTAAGGCAGGTAGTAAAGATAGCCAATTAAGGCATGCAATTAAGGCAGGCAATTAATGCAGGCAATTAAGGCAGGCAATAAAGGCAGGCAATCAAGTAAGGCAATTAATGCAGGCAATTAAGGCAGACAATTAAGACAGGCAATTAAGGCTGGCAATTAAAGCAAGCAATCAATGTAGCCAATTAAGGCAGGCAATTAAGGCAGGCAAATAATGCAGGTAGTTTGGTATGTTAATTAAGGCAGGCAATTAGGCAAGCAATTAAGGCAGGTAGTAAAGAAATCCAATTAAGGCAGTCAATTAAGGCAGCCAATTAAGGCATGCAATTAAGGCAGGCAATTAAGGCAGGCATTTTAGGCAGGCAATCAAGAAAGGCAATTAAGGCGGGAAATTAAGGCAGGCAATTAAGGCAGACAATTAAGACAGGCAATTAAGGCAGGCAATGAAGGCAGGCAATAAAGGTAGTCAAATAATGCAAGTTATTAGGAAAGGCAATAAGGCAAGCAATTAAGGCAGGCATTTAAGGCAAGCAATTAAGGCAGGGAGTAAAAAAAGCCAATTAAGGCAAGCGATTAATGCAGGCAATTAAAGCAGGCAGCGAATTAAGGCTGGTAATTAAGGAATGTAAATAAGGCAAGCTATTAAGGAAGGCAATTAAGGCAAGCAATTAAGGATGGCAATTAAAGCAGGCTATTAAGGCAGGCAAATAAGGCAGGCATTCAAGGAAGGCAATTAAGGCAAGCAATTAATGTAGCCAATTAAGGCAGGCATTTAAGTCAGGCAATAAAGGCATGCAATTAAGGCAGGTAATTAAGGCAGGCAATTAAGGCAGACATTTTAGGCAGTCAATTAAGGCTGTAATTGAAGGCAGGCAATTAAATTAGGCAAATAATGCAGGTAATAAGGGAAAGCAATTAAGGCAAGCAATTAAGGCAGGTAGTAACGAAAGCCAATTAAGGCAGGCAATTAAGGCTGGCATTTAAAGCAGGCATCTAATTAAGGCTGGTTATTAAGGCATGCAATTAAGGCAGTCAATTAAGGCAGGCAATTAAGAGAAGCAATTAAGGATGGCAATTAAAGATTGCAATAAAGGAAGCCAATTAGGGCAGTCATGTAATGCAGCCATTAAGGCAGGCAATTAAGGCAAGCAATTAAGGCAGGTAGTAAATAAAGCCAATTACGGCAGGCAATTAAGGCAGGCAATTAAGGCAAGCAATTAAGGATTGCAATTAAGGCAGTCAATAAAGGAATGCCATTAAGGCAGCCAATTAAGGCAAGCAATAAAAGCAGGCATTTATGGCAGGCAATTAAGGCAGTAAATTAAGGCAGACAATTAAGGCAGGCAATTAAGGCTGGCAATCAAGGCAGGCAATTAAAGTAGGCAAATAATGCTGGTAATTAGGGAAGGCAATTAAGGCAGGCAATTAAGGCAGGCAGTTAAGGCAAGCAATTAAGGCAGGTAGTAGAAAAAGGCAATTAAGGCCGGTTATTTAAGGCAGGCAATTAAGGCAGCCAATTAAGGCAAGCAATAAAAGCAGGCATTTATGGCAGGCAATTAAGGCAGTAAATTAAGGCAGACAATTAAGGCAGGCAATTAAGGCTGGCAATCAAGGCAGGCAATTAAAGTAGGCAAATAATGCAGGTAATTAGGGAAGGCAATTAAGGCAGGCAATTAAAGCAGGCAATTAAGGCAAGCAATTAAGGCAGGTAGTTTAGAAAGCCAATTAAGACAGGCAATTAAGGCAGGCAGCCAATTAAGGCTGGTAATTAAGGCATGCAATTAAGGCAGGCAATTAAGCCAGGCAATTAAGGCAAGCAATTAAGTATGCCAATTAAGGCAGCAAATTTAGGAATGCAATTAAGGCAGCCAATTAAGGCAGGCAATTAAGGCAGGCAATTAGAGAAGGCAATTAGGCAGTCAATTAAGGCAGACTATTAAGGCAGGCAATTAAGTCTGGCAATGAAGGCAGGCTATAAGTTTAGGCAAATAATGCAGGTAATTAGGGAAGGCAATTAAGGCAGGCAATTAAGGCAGGCAATTAAGGCAAGCAATTAAGGCAATCTATTTAGGCGGGTAGTAAAGAAAGCCAATTCAGGCAAGCGATTAAGGCAGGCAATTAAGGCAGGCAGCCAATTAAGGCAGGTAATTAAGGCTGGCATTTTAGGCAGACAATTGAGGCAGTCAATTAAGACAGGCAATTAAAGCAAGCAATGAAGGCAGGCAATTAAGGCAGGCATTTAAGGCAGGCAATTAAGGCAGGCAATTAAGGAAAGCAATTAAGGCAGGTAATAAAGAAAGCCAATTAAGGCAGGCGATTTAGGCAGGCAATTAAGGCAGGCAGCCAATTAAGGCTGGTAATTAAGGCATGCAATTAAGGCAGGCAATTAAGGCAGGCAATTAAGGCAGGCAATTAAGGCAGAAAATTAAGACAGACAATTAAGGCAGGCAATTATGCAAGCAATTAATGTAGCCAATTAAGGCAGGCAATTTAGGCAGGCAATTAAGGGAGTCAAATAATGCAGGAAATTAGGAAAGGCAATAAGGCAAGTAAATAAGGCAGGCATTTAAGGCAAGCAATTAAGGCAATGAGTAAAGAAAGACAATTAAGGCAGGCGATTAATGCAGGCAATTAAGGCAGGCAGCCAATTAAGGCTAGTAATTAAGGCATGCAATTAAGGCAGGCAATTAAATCAGGCTATTAAGGCAGGCAATTAAGGCAGGCAATTAAGGTAGGAAATTAAGGCCGACAATTAAGACAGGCAATTAAGGCTGGCAATGAAGGCAAACAATTAAGGTAGTCAAATAATGCAGGTAATTAGGGAAGGCAATTAAGGCAAGCAATTAAGGCCTGCAATTAATGCAGGCAATTAAGGCAGCAAATCGAGGAAGGCAATTAAGGCATGCAATTAATTTAGCCAATTAAGGCAGGCAATTAAGGCAGGCAAATAATGCAGTTAATTTAATAAGGTAATTAAGGCAAGCAATTAAGGCAGGTAGTAAAGATAGCCAATTAAGGCATGCAATTAAGGCAGGCAATTAATGCAGGCAATTAAGGCAGGCAATAAAGGCAGGCAATCAATTAAGGCAATTAAGGCAGGCAATTAAGGCAGACAATTAAGACAGGCAATTAAGGTTGGCAATTAAAGCAAGCAATCAATGTAGCCAATTAAGGCAGGCAATTAAGGCAGGCAAATAATGCAGGTAATTTGGTATGGTAATTAAGGCAGGCAATTAGGCAAGCAATTAAGGCAGGTAGTAAAGAAATCCAATTAAGGCAGTCAATTAAGGCAGCCAATTAAGGCATGCAATTAAGGCAGGCAATTAAGGCAGGCATTTTAGGCAGGCAATCAAGAAAGGCAATTAAGGCGGGAAATTAAGGCAGGCAATAAAGGCAGAAAATTAAGACAGGCAATTAAGGCAGGCAATGAAGGCAGGCAATTAAGGTAGTCAAATAATGCAAGTTATTAGGAAAGGCAAAAGCAAGCAATTAAGGCAGGCATTTAAGGCAAGCAATTAAGGCAGGGAGTAAAGAAAGCCAATTAAGGCAAGCGATTAATGCAGGCAATTAAAGCAGGCAGCCAATTAAGGCTGGTAATTAAGGAATGTAATTAAGGCAGGCTATTAAGGCAGGCAATTAAGGCAAGCAATTAAGGATGACAGTTAAAGCAGGCTATTAAGGCAGGCAAATAAGGCAGGCATTCAAGGAAGGCAATTAAGGCAAGCAATTAATGTAGCCAATTAAGGCAGGCATTTAAGTCAGGCAATAAAGGCATGCAATTAAGGCAGGTAATTAAGGCAGGCAATTAAGGCAGACATTTTAGGCAGTCAATTAAGGCTGTAATTGATGGCAGGCAATTAAATTAGGCAAATAATGCAGGTAATAAGGGAAAGCAATTAAGGCAAGCAATTAAGGCAGGTAGTAACGAAAGCCAATTAAGGCAGGCAATTAAGGCTGGCATTTAAAGCAGGCATCTAATTAAGGCTGGTTATTAAGGCATGCAATTAAGGCAGTCAATTAAGGCAGGCAATTAAGAGAAGCAATTAAGGATGGCAATTAAAGATTGCAATAAAGGAAGCCAATTAAGGCAGTCATGTAACGCAGCCATTAAGGCAGGCAATTAAGGCAGGTAGTAAATAAAGCCAATTACGGCAGGCAATTAAGGCAGGCATTTAAGGCAGGCAACCAATTAAGGCTAGTAATTAAGGCATGCAATTAAGGCAGGCAATAAAGGCAGGCAATTATGGCATGCAATTAAGGATGGCAATTAAAAAAAGCAAAAAAGGCAGGCAATTAAGGCGGCAATTAAGGCAAGCAATTAAGGCAGTTAGTTAAGAAAGCTAATTAAGGGAGGCAATTAAGGCAGGCAGCTAATAAAGGCTGGTAATTAAGGCATGTAATTAAGGCAGGCAATTAAGGCAGGCAATTAAGGCAAGCAATTAAGGATGGCAATAGGGGCAGCCAATTAAGGGATGCCATTAAGGCAGCCAATAAAGGCAGGCAATTAAAGCAGGCAATTATGGCAGGCAATTAAGGCAGTAAATTAAGGCAGTCAATTAAGGCAGGCAATTAAGGCTGGCAATCAACACAGGCAATTAAGGCTTGAAAATAATGCAGGTAATTAGGGAAGGCAATTAAGACAGTCAATTACGGCAGGCAGTTAAGGCAAGCAATTAAGGCAGGTAGTAAAGAAAGCCAATTAAGGCAGGCAATTAAAGCAGGCAGCCAATTAAGGCTGGTAATTAATACATGCAATTAAGGCAGGCAATTAAGTCAGGCAATTAAGGCAGACAAGGCAGGCAATAAGGCAGGCAATCAATAAATTCAATTAAGGAAGGCAGCCAATAAAGGCTGGTAATTAAGGCATGCAATTAAGGCAGGCAATTAAGGCAGGCAATTAAGGCAAGCAATTAAGGATTGCAATTAAGGCAGTCAATAAAGGAATGCCATTAAGGCAGCCAATTAAGGCAGGCAATAAAAGCAGGCATTTATGGCAGGCAATTAAGGCAGTAAATTAAGGCAGACAATTAAGGCAGGCAATTAAGGCTGGCAATCAAGGCAGGCAATTAAGGCAGGCAGCCAATTAAGGCTGGTAATTAAGGCATGCAATTAAGGCAGGCAATTAAGGCAGGCAATTAAGGCAGAAAATTAAGACAGACAATTAAGGCAGGCAATTATGCAAGCAATTAGTGTAGCCAATTAAGGCAGGCAATTTAGGCAGGCAAATAATGCAGGTAATTTGGTTAGCCAATTAAAGCAGGCAATGAAGGCAGGCAATTAAGGGAGTCAAATAATGCAGGAAATTAGGAAAGGCAATAAGGCAAGTAAATAAGGCAGGCATTTAAGGCAAGCAATTAAGGCAATGAGTAAAGAAAGCCAATTAAGGCAGGCGATTAATGCAGGCAATTAAGGCAGGCAGCCAATTAAGGCTAGTAATTAAGGCATGCAATTAAGGCAGGCAATTAAATCAGGCTATTAAGGCAGGCAATTAGGCAGGCAATTAAGGTAGGAAATTAAGGCCGACAATTAAGACAGGCAATTAAGGCTGGCAATGAAGGCAAACAATTAAGGTAGTCAAATAATGCAGGTAATTAGGGAAGGCAATTAAGGCAAGCAATTAAGGCCTGCTATTAATGCAGGCAATTAAGGCAGCAAATCGAGGAAGGCAATTAAGGCATGCAATTAATTTAGCCAATTAAGGCAGGCAATTAAGGCAGGCAAATAATGCAGTTAATTTAATAAGGTAATTAAGGCAAGCAATTAAGGCAGGTAGTAAAGATAGCCAATTAAGGCATGCAATTAAGGCAGGCAATTAATGCAGGCAATTAAGGCAGGCAATAAAGGCAGGCAATCAAGTAAGGCAATTAAGGCAGGCAATTAAGGCAGTCAATTAAGACAGGCAATTAAGGCTGGCAATTAAAGCAAGCAATCAATGTAGCCAATTAAGGCAGGCAATTAAGGCAGGCAAATAATGCAGGTAATTTGGTATGTTAATTAAGGCAGGCAATTAGGCAAGCAATTAAGGCAGGTAGTAAAGAAATCCAATTAAGGCAGTCAATTAAGGCAGCCAATTAAGGCATGCAATTAAGGCAGGTAATTAAGGCAGGCATTTTAGGCAGGCAATCAAGAAAGGCAATTAAGGCGGGAAATTAAGGCAGGCAATTAAGGCAGACAATTAAGACAGGCAATTAAGGCAGGCAATGAAGGCAGGCAATAAAGGTAGTCAAATAATGCAAGTTATTAGGAAAGGCAATAAGGCAAGCAATTAAGGCAGGCATTTAAGGCAAGCAATTAAGGCAGGGAGTAAAGAAAGCCAATTAAGGCAAGCGATTAATGCAGGCAATTAAAGCAGGCAGCGAATTAAGGCTGGTAATTAAGGAATGTAATTAAGGCAAGCTATTAAGGAAGGCAATTAAGGCAAGCAATTAAGGATGGCAATTAAAGCAGGCTATTAAGGCAGGCAAATAAGGCAGGCATTCAAGGAAGGCAATTAAGGCAAGCAATTAATGTAGCCAATTAAGGCAGGCATTTAAGTCAGGCAATAAAGGCATGCAATTAAGGCAGGTAATTAAGGCAGGCAATTAAGGCAGACTTTTTAGGCAGTCAATTAAGGCTGTAATTGAAGGCAGGCAATTAAATTAGGCAAATAATGCAGGTAATAAGGGAAAGCAATTAAGGCAAGCAATTAAGGCAGGTAGTAACGAAAGCCAATTAAGGCAGGCAATTAAGGCTGGCATTTAAAGCAGGCATCTAATTAAGGCTGGTTATTAAGGCATGCAATTAAGGCAGTCAATTAAGGCGGGCAATTAAGAGAAGCAATTAAGGATGACAATTAAAGATTGCAATAAAGGAAGCCAATTAGGGCAGTCATGTAACGCAGCCATTAAGGCAGGCAATTAAGGCAAGCAATTAAGGCAGGTAGTAAATAAAGCCAATTACGGCAGGCAATTAAGGCAGGCAATTAAGGCAAGCAATTAAGGATTGCAATTAAGGCAGTCAATAAAGGAATGCCATTAAGGCAGCCAATTAAGGCAAGCAATAAAAGCAGGCATTTATGGCAGGCAATTAAGGCAGTAAATTAAGGCAGACAATTAAGGCAGGCAATTAAGGCTGGCAATCAAGGCAGGCAATTAAAGTAGGCAAATAATGCTGGTAATTAGGGAAGGCAATTAAGGCAGGCAATTAAGGCAGGCAGTTAAGGCAAGCAATTAAGGCAGGTAGTAGAAAAAGCCAATTAAGGCCGGTTATTTAAGGCAGGCAATTAAGGCAGGCAATTAAGGCAGGCAATTAAGTCAGGCAATTAAGGCAGGCGATTAAGGCAGGCAATTAAGGCAAGCAATTAAGGCAGGTAGTAAAGAAATCCAATTAAGGCAGGCAATTAAGGCAGGCAATTAAAGCAGGCAGCAAATTAAAACTGGTAATTAAGGCGAGCAATTAACGATGGCAATTAAGGCAGCCAATTAAGGAATGCAATAAAGGCAGCCAATAAGGGCAGTCAATTGAGGCAGGCAATTAAGACAGGCAATTAAGGCAGGCAATTAAGGCAGGCAATTAAGGTAGTCAAATAATGCAGGTAATTAGGGAAGGCAATTAAAGCAGGCAATAAAGGCAAGCAATTAATGCAGGCAATTAAGGCAGGCAATCAAGGAAGGCAATTAAGGCAAGCAATTAATGCAGGCAAATAAGGCAGGCAATCAAGGAAGGCAATTAAGAAATGCAATTAAGGCAAGCAATTAAGGCAGGCAATAAAGGCAGGCAATTAAGGCAGGCAATTAAGGCAAGCACATCAGGCAGGTAGTAAAGATAGCCAATTAAGGCAGGCAATAAAGGCAGGCAATTAAGGCAGGCAGCCAATTAAGGTTGGTAATTAAGGCATGCAATTAAGGCAGGCAATTAAGGCAGGCAATTAAGGCAGGCAATAAAGGCAGGCAATTAAGGCAGGCAATAAAGGCAGGCAATCAAGAAATGCAATTAAGGTTGGCAATTAAAGCAAGCAATCAATGTAGCCAATTAAGGCAGGCAATTAAGGCAGGCAAATAATGCAGGTAATTTGGTATGGTAATTAAGGCAGGCAATTAGGCAAGCAATTAAGGCAGGTAGTAAAGAAATCCAATTAAGGCAGTCAATTAAGGCAGCCAATTAAGGCATGCAATTAAGGCAGGCAATTAAGGCAGGCATTTTAGGCAGGCAATCAAGAAAGGCAATTAAGGCGGGAAATTAAGGCAGGCAATAAAGGCAGAAAATTAAGACAGGCAATTAAGGCAGGCAATGAAGGCAGGCAATTAAGGTAGTCAAATAATGCAAGTTATTAGGAAAGGCAAAAGCAAGCAATTAAGGCAGGCATTTAAGGCAAGCAATTAAGGCAGGGAGTAAAGAAAGCCAATTAAGGCAAGCGATTAATGCAGGCAATTAAAGCAGGCAGCCAATTAAGGCTGGTAATTAAGGAATGTAATTAAGGCAGGCTATTAAGGCAGGCAATTAAGGCAAGCAATTAAGGATGACAGTTAAAGCAGGCTATTAAGGCAGGCAAATAAGGCAGGCATTCAAGGAAGGCAATTAAGGCAAGCAATTAATGTAGCCAATTAAGGCAGGCATTTAAGTCAGGCAATAAAGGCATGCAATTAAGGCAGGTAATTAAGGCAGGCAATTAAGGCAGACATTTTAGGCAGTCAATTAAGGCTGTAATTGATGGCAGGCAATTAAATTAGGCAAATAATGCAGGTAATAAGGGAAAGCAATTAAGGCAAGCAATTAAGGCAGGTAGTAACGAAAGCCAATTAAGGCAGGCAATTAAGGCTGGCATTTAAAGCAGGCATCTAATTAAGGCTGGTTATTAAGGCATGCAATTAAGGCAGTCAATTAAGGCAGGCAATTAAGAGAAGCAATTAAGGATGGCAATTAAAGATTGCAATAAAGGAAGCCAATTAAGGCAGTCATGTAACGCAGCCATTAAGGCAGGCAATTAAGGCAGGTAGTAAATAAAGCCAATTACGGCAGGCAATTAAGGCAGGCATTTAAGGCAGGCAACCAATTAAGGCTAGTAATTAAGGCATGCAATTAAGGCAGGCAATAAAGGCAGGCAATTATGGCATGCAATTAAGGATGGCAATTAAAAAAAGCAAAAAAGGCAGGCAATTAAGGCGGCAATTAAGGCAAGCAATTAAGGCAGTTAGTTAAGAAAGCTAATTAAGGGAGGCAATTAAGGCAGGCAGCTAATAAAGGCTGGTAATTAAGGCATGTAATTAAGGCAGGCAATTAAGGCAGGCAATTAAGGCAAGCAATTAAGGATGGCAATAGGGGCAGCCAATTAAGGGATGCCATTAAGGCAGCCAATAAAGGCAGGCAATTAAAGCAGGCAATTATGGCAGGCAATTAAGGCAGTAAATTAAGGCAGTCAATTAAGGCAGGCAATTAAGGCTGGCAATCAACACAGGCAATTAAGGCTTGAAAATAATGCAGGTAATTAGGGAAGGCAATTAAGACAGTCAATTACGGCAGGCAGTTAAGGCAAGCAATTAAGGCAGGTAGTAAAGAAAGCCAATTAAGGCAGGCAATTAAAGCAGGCAGCCAATTAAGGCTGGTAATTAATACATGCAATTAAGGCAGGCAATTAAGTCAGGCAATTAAGGCAGACAAGGCAGGCAATAAGGCAGGCAATCAATAAATTCAATTAAGGAAGGCAGCCAATAAAGGCTGGTAATTAAGGCATGCAATTAAGGCAGGCAATTAAGGCAGGCAATTAAGGCAAGCAATTAAGGATTGCAATTAAGGCAGTCAATAAAGGAATGCCATTAAGGCAGCCAATTAAGGCAGGCAATAAAAGCAGGCATTTATGGCAGGCAATTAAGGCAGTAAATTAAGGCAGACAATTAAGGCAGGCAATTAAGGCTGGCAATCAAGGCAGGCAATTAAGGCAGGCAGCCAATTAAGGCTGGTAATTAAGGCATGCAATTAAGGCAGGCAATTAAGGCAGGCAATTAAGGCAGAAAATTAAGACAGACAATTAAGGCAGGCAATTATGCAAGCAATTAGTGTAGCCAATTAAGGCAGGCAATTTAGGCAGGCAAATAATGCAGGTAATTTGGTTAGCCAATTAAAGCAGGCAATGAAGGCAGGCAATTAAGGGAGTCAAATAATGCAGGAAATTAGGAAAGGCAATAAGGCAAGTAAATAAGGCAGGCATTTAAGGCAAGCAATTAAGGCAATGAGTAAAGAAAGCCAATTAAGGCAGGCGATTAATGCAGGCAATTAAGGCAGGCAGCCAATTAAGGCTAGTAATTAAGGCATGCAATTAAGGCAGGCAATTAAATCAGGCTATTAAGGCAGGCAATTAGGCAGGCAATTAAGGTAGGAAATTAAGGCCGACAATTAAGACAGGCAATTAAGGCTGGCAATGAAGGCAAACAATTAAGGTAGTCAAATAATGCAGGTAATTAGGGAAGGCAATTAAGGCAAGCAATTAAGGCCTGCTATTAATGCAGGCAATTAAGGCAGCAAATCGAGGAAGGCAATTAAGGCATGCAATTAATTTAGCCAATTAAGGCAGGCAATTAAGGCAGGCAAATAATGCAGTTAATTTAATAAGGTAATTAAGGCAAGCAATTAAGGCAGGTAGTAAAGATAGCCAATTAAGGCATGCAATTAAGGCAGGCAATTAATGCAGGCAATTAAGGCAGGCAATAAAGGCAGGCAATCAAGTAAGGCAATTAAGGCAGGCAATTAAGGCAGTCAATTAAGACAGGCAATTAAGGCTGGCAATTAAAGCAAGCAATCAATGTAGCCAATTAAGGCAGGCAATTAAGGCAGGCAAATAATGCAGGTAATTTGGTATGTTAATTAAGGCAGGCAATTAGGCAAGCAATTAAGGCAGGTAGTAAAGAAATCCAATTAAGGCAGTCAATTAAGGCAGCCAATTAAGGCATGCAATTAAGGCAGGTAATTAAGGCAGGCATTTTAGGCAGGCAATCAAGAAAGGCAATTAAGGCGGGAAATTAAGGCAGGCAATTAAGGCAGACAATTAAGACAGGCAATTAAGGCAGGCAATGAAGGCAGGCAATAAAGGTAGTCAAATAATGCAAGTTATTAGGAAAGGCAATAAGGCAAGCAATTAAGGCAGGCATTTAAGGCAAGCAATTAAGGCAGGGAGTAAAGAAAGCCAATTAAGGCAAGCGATTAATGCAGGCAATTAAAGCAGGCAGCGAATTAAGGCTGGTAATTAAGGAATGTAATTAAGGCAAGCTATTAAGGAAGGCAATTAAGGCAAGCAATTAAGGATGGCAATTAAAGCAGGCTATTAAGGCAGGCAAATAAGGCAGGCATTCAAGGAAGGCAATTAAGGCAAGCAATTAATGTAGCCAATTAAGGCAGGCATTTAAGTCAGGCAATAAAGGCATGCAATTAAGGCAGGTAATTAAGGCAGGCAATTAAGGCAGACTTTTTAGGCAGTCAATTAAGGCTGTAATTGAAGGCAGGCAATTAAATTAGGCAAATAATGCAGGTAATAAGGGAAAGCAATTAAGGCAAGCAATTAAGGCAGGTAGTAACGAAAGCCAATTAAGGCAGGCAATTAAGGCTGGCATTTAAAGCAGGCATCTAATTAAGGCTGGTTATTAAGGCATGCAATTAAGGCAGTCAATTAAGGCGGGCAATTAAGAGAAGCAATTAAGGATGACAATTAAAGATTGCAATAAAGGAAGCCAATTAGGGCAGTCATGTAACGCAGCCATTAAGGCAGGCAATTAAGGCAAGCAATTAAGGCAGGTAGTAAATAAAGCCAATTACGGCAGGCAATTAAGGCAGGCAATTAAGGCAAGCAATTAAGGATTGCAATTAAGGCAGTCAATAAAGGAATGCCATTAAGGCAGCCAATTAAGGCAAGCAATAAAAGCAGGCATTTATGGCAGGCAATTAAGGCAGTAAATTAAGGCAGACAATTAAGGCAGGCAATTAAGGCTGGCAATCAAGGCAGGCAATTAAAGTAGGCAAATAATGCTGGTAATTAGGGAAGGCAATTAAGGCAGGCAATTAAGGCAGGCAGTTAAGGCAAGCAATTAAGGCAGGTAGTAGAAAAAGCCAATTAAGGCCGGTTATTTAAGGCAGGCAATTAAGGCAGGCAATTAAGGCAGGCAATTAAGTCAGGCAATTAAGGCAGGCGATTAAGGCAGGCAATTAAGGCAAGCAATTAAGGCAGGTAGTAAAGAAATCCAATTAAGGCAGGCAATTAAGGCAGGCAATTAAAGCAGGCAGCAAATTAAAACTGGTAATTAAGGCGAGCAATTAACGATGGCAATTAAGGCAGCCAATTAAGGAATGCAATAAAGGCAGCCAATAAGGGCAGTCAATTGAGGCAGGCAATTAAGACAGGCAATTAAGGCAGGCAATTAAGGCAGGCAATTAAGGTAGTCAAATAATGCAGGTAATTAGGGAAGGCAATTAAAGCAGGCAATAAAGGCAAGCAATTAATGCAGGCAATTAAGGCAGGCAATCAAGGAAGGCAATTAAGGCAAGCAATTAATGCAGGCAAATAAGGCAGGCAATCAAGGAAGGCAATTAAGAAATGCAATTAAGGCAAGCAATTAAGGCAGGCAATAAAGGCAGGCAATTAAGGCAGGCAATTAAGGCAAGCACATCAGGCAGGTAGTAAAGATAGCCAATTAAGGCAGGCAATAAAGGCAGGCAATTAAGGCAGGCAGCCAATTAAGGTTGGTAATTAAGGCATGCAATTAAGGCAGGCAATTAAGGCAGGCAATTAAGGCAGGCAATAAAGGCAGGCAATTAAGGCAGGCAATAAAGGCAGGCAATCAAGAAATGCAATTAAAGCAGGCAATTAAGGCAGACAATTAAAGCAGGCAATTATAGCAGGCAATTAAGGCAGTCCATTTAGGCAGACAATTAAGGCAGGTTATTAAGGCTGGCAATGAAAGCAGGCTGTTAAAGGTAGGCAAATAATGCAGATAATTAGGGAAGGCAATTAAGACAGGCAATTAAGGCAGGCAATTAGGGCAAGCTATTTAGGCAGGTATTGAAGAAAGCCAATTAAGACAGGCAATTAAGGCAGGCAGCCAATTAAGGCTGGTAATTAAAGCATGCAATTAAGGCAGGCAATTTAGGGACGCAGTTAAGGCAAGCTATTAAGGATGGCATTTAAGGCAGCCAATTAAGGAATGTAATTAAGTCAGGCAATTTAGACAGGCAATTAAGGCAAGCAATTAAGGCACGTATTAAAGAAAGCCAATTAAGCAGGCAATTAAGGCAGGCAGCCAATTAAGGCTGGTAATTAAGGCATGCAATTAAGGCAGGCAATTAAGGCAGGCATTTAAGGCAGGCAATTAAGGCAAGCAATTAAGGCAGGAAATTAAGGCAGGAAATTAAGGCAGACAATTAAGACAGGCATTTAAGGCTGGCAATGAAGGCAGGCAATCAAGGTAGTAAAATAATGCAGGTAATTAAAGCAGGCAATCAAGAAAGGCAATTAAGGCAGGCAATTAAGGCAGACACTTAAAGAAGCAATTAAGGCTGGCAATGAAGGCAGGTAAAGGTAGGCAAATAATGCAGGCAATTAAGGCAGGCAATTAAGGCAAACTATTAAGGCAGGTAGTAAAGATAGCCAATTAAGGCATGCAATTAAGGCAGGCAATTAAGGCAGGCAATTAAAGCAAGCAATTAAGGCAGGCAATCAAGTAAGGCAATTAAGGCAGGCAATTAAGGCAGACAATTAAGACAGGCAATTAAGGCATGCAATTAAGGCAAGCAATAAATGTAGCCAATTAAGGCAGGCAATTAAGGCAGGCAAATAATGCAGGTAATTTGGTAAGGCAATTAAGGCAGGCAATAAAGGCAAGCAATTAAGGCAGGTAGTAAAGAAAGCCAATTAAGGCAGTCAATAAGGGAGCAAATTAAGGCATGCAATTAAGGCAGGCAATTAAGGCAGGCAATTTAGGCAGACAATTTAGGCAGGCAATCAAGTAAGGCAATTAAGGCAGGAAATTAAGGCAGGCAATTAAGGCAGGCAATTAAGGCAGACAATTAAAACAGGCAATTAAGGCAGGCAATGAAGGCAGGCAATCAAGGTAGTCAAATAATGCGGGTAATTAGGAAAGGCAATTAGGCAAGCAATTAAGGCAGGCATTTAAAGCAAGCAATTAAGGCAGAGAGTAAAGAAAGCCAATTAAGGCAGTCGATTAATGCAGGCAATTAAGGCAGGCAGCCATTTAAGGCTGGTAATTAAGGCATGCAATTAAGGCAGCCAATTAAGGCAGGCAATTAAGGCAGGCAATTAAGGCAAGCAATTAAGGTTGGCAATTAAGGAATGCAATTAAAGCAGCCAATTAAGGCAGTCATGTAAGGCAGGCAATTAAGGCAGGCAATAAAGGCAGGCAATCAAGAAAGGCAATTATGTCAGGCAATTAAGGCAAGCAATCAAGGCAGGAAGTATAGAAAGCCAATTAAGGCTGGCAGCCAATTAAGACTGGTAATTAAGGCATGCAATTAAGGCAGGCAATTAAGGCAGTTAATTAAGGCAGGCAAATAATGCAAGTAATTTGGTAAGGCAATTAAGGCAAGCTATTAAGGCAGGTAGTAAAGATAGCCAATTAAGGCAGTCAATAAGGGAGCCAATTAAGGCATGCAATTAAAGCAGGCAATTAAGGCAGGCAATCTAAGCAGGCAATTAAGGCAGGCAATCAAGTAAGGAAATTAAGGCAGGCAATTAAGGCAGGCAATTAAGGCAGACAATTAAGACAGGCAATTAAGGCAGGCAATTAAGGCAGGCAATTAAGGCAGGAAATTAAGGCAGGAAATTAAGGCAGACAATTGAGACAGGCAATTAAGGCTGGCAATGAAGGCAGGCAATTAAGGTAGTCAAATAATGCAGGTAATTAGGGAAGGCAATTAAGGCAAGCAATTAAGGCCTGCAATTAATGCAGGCAATTAAGGCAGCAAATCAAGGAAGGCAATTAAGGCATGCAATTAATGTAGCCAAATAAGGCAGTTAATTAAGGCAGGCAAATAATGCAAGTAATTTGGTAAGGCAATTAAGGCAGGCAATTAAGGCAAGCAATAAATGTAGCCAATTAAGGCAGTCGATTAATGCAGGCAATTAAGACAGGCAGCCATTTAAGGCTGGTAATTAAGGCATGCAATTAAGGCAGCCAATTAAGGCAGGCAATTAAGGCAGGCAATTAAGGCAAGCAATTAAGTTTGGCAATTAAGGAATGCAATTAAGGCAGCCAATAAGGCAGTCACGTAAGGCAGGCAATTAAGGCAGGCAATAAAGGCAGGCAATCAAGAAAGGATATTAAGGCAGGCAATTAAGGAAGCAAATAATGCAGGTAATCAGGGAAGTCAATTATGGCAGGCAATTAAGGCAGGCAATTAAGGCAAGCAATCAAGGCAGGAAGTATAGAAAGCCAATTAAGGCTGGCAGCCAATTAAGACAGGTAATTAAGGCATGCAATTAAGGCAGGCAATTAAGCCAGGCAATTAAGGCAAGCAATTAAGGATGGCAATTAAGAAAGCCATTTAAGGAATGCAATTTAGGCAGCCAATTAAGGCAGGCAATTAAGGCAGGCAATTATAGCAGGCAATTTTGGGAGGCAATAAAGGTAGGCAATAATGGCAAGCAGTTAAGGATGGCAATTAAGGCAGGCAATTAAGGCTGGCAATGAAGGCAAGGAATTAAGGAAGCAAATAATGCAGGTTATTAGGGAAGTCAATCATGGCAGACAATTAAGGCAGGCAATAAAGGCTGGCAATGAAGGTAGGCAATTAAGGAAGCAAATAATGCAGGTTATTAGGGAAGTCAATTATAGCAGACAATTAAGGCAGGCAATTAAGGCAAGCAATCAAGGCAGGTAGTATAGAAAGACAATTAAGGCTGGCAGCCAATTAAGACTGGTAAATAAGGCATGCAATTAAGGAAGGTAATTAAGGCAGGAAATTAAGGCAAGCTATTAAGGATGGCATTTAAGGCAGCTAATTAAGGAATGCAATTAAGGCAGGCAATTAAGGCAAGCAATTAAGGCAGGCAATAAAGGCAGGCAATCAAGAAAGGCAATTAAGGCAGGCAATTAAGGCAGGCAATTAAGGCAGGCAATTATGGCAGGCAATTAAGGCAGGGAATTAAAGCAGGCAATTATGGCAGGCAATTAAGGCAGTCAATTAAGGCAGACAATTAAGGCAGGTAATTAAGGCATGCAATGAAGGCAGGCGATTAAGGTAGGCAAATAATGCAGGTAATTAGGGAAGGCTATTAAGGCACGCAATTAAGGCAGGCAATTAAGGCAAGCAATTAAGGCAGGTAGTAAAGAAAGCCAATTAGGGCAGGCAATTAAGGCAGGAAATTAAGGCAAGCAATTAAGGCAGGCAATTAAGTCAAGCAATTAAGGAAGGAAATTAAGGCAGGCAATTAAAGCAGGCAATTAAGGCTGGCAACTAAGGCAAGCAATCAAGGCAGGTAGTAAAGAAAGCCAATTAAGGCTGGCAACCAATTAAGACTGGTAATTAAGGCATGCAATTAAGGCAGGCAATTAAGCCAGGCAATTAAGGCAAGCAATTAAGGATGGCAATTAAGGCAGCCAATTAAGGAATGCAATTAAGGCAGCCAATTAAGGCAGGCAATTAAGGCAGGGAATTAAAGCAGGCAATTATGGCAGGCAATTAAGGCAGTCAATTAAGGCAGACAATTAAGGCAGGTAATTAAGGCATGCAATGAAGGCAGGCGATTAAGGTAGGCAAATAATGCAGGTAATTAGGGAAGGCTATTAAGGCACGCAATTAAGGCAGGCAATTAAGGCAAGCAATTAAGGCAGGTAGTAAAGAAAGCCAATTAGGGCAGGCAATTAAGGCAGGAAATTAAGGCAAGCAATTAAGGCAGGCAATTAAGTCAAGCAATTAAGGAAGGAAATTAAGGCAGGCAATTAAAGCAGGCAATTAATCCAGTCCGCAGTTCGCAGATCGCAGTTTGTAGATTGAAGTTTGCATAGTTCGCATTTCGCTGTTTGCAGTTAGCATTTAGCATTTTGCAGATCGCAGTTCACGGTTTGCAGTTCCCAGTTTAGGGTTCTCAGTTCGAAGTTTGCAGTTTAGAGTTTGCAGTTCCATTCCACTATGTGGTTCGCAATTCATAGGTTTGGATTTCGCAATTTGCAGTTCCCAGTTCGCAGTTCGCAGTTGCAGTTCGCAGTTCGCAAATTGCTGTTCTAAGTTTGCAGTTTGCAGTTTGCAGTTAGCAGTTCGCAGGGCGCAGTTGGCGGTTTGCAGTTCGAAATTCGCATTTTGCAGTTCGCTTTTTGCAGTTCGCGTATTTCATTTCGCAGTGTGCAGTTTGCAAACTGCCGTTTGCGGTTTGCGGTTTGCAGTTTAGAGTTTTAATTTTGCAATTTGCTGTTCGCAGTTTGCAGTTTTAGTTTGCAGTGCGCAGTTCACAGATTTTTCGTAGGTCGTAGGTTGACATTTCGCATTTTCAGTTGGTAGTTAGCAGTTTGCAGTTGGCAATTTGCATTTCGCATTTCGCAGTTCTCAGTTCGTGGTTTGCAGTTCGAAGTTTGCAGTTATTAGTTCGCAGTTTTAGTCTGTAGTTTATGGTATGCAGTCCGCAGTTTGCAGTTCGCAGTTCGTAGGTTTTTATTTTTGCCGTTCGTAGTTTGCAGTTTTTAGTTCGCTTTATGATTTTTGCAGTTTGCAGTACACAGTTCGCAGTTCTTGGTTCCCATATTGCAAATTGCTGTTTGCAGTTCACAATTCGCAGTTTGCAGTTCGCTGTTTGTGTTTCGAATTACACAGTTTGCAGTTTGCAGTTCGGAAATCACAAATCGCAGTTTGTGGTTTACGGTTTAAGGTTTGAGGTTTGCGTTTTGCGTTTTGTGGTTCGCAATTCGCATTTTGCGGTTCACTGTTTGAAGTTTGCCTTTTACGGTTTGGGGTTTACAGTTTGCAGTTTTGATTTTACAATTTCCAGTACGCAGTTCGCAGTTGACAATTCACAGTTTGCAGTTTGCCGTTCGCAGTCTGCAGTTCGCAGTTTTTAGTCTTCAATTCGCAGATTGCATTTGGTAGTTCGCAGTTTTCTTTTCGCAATTTTTATTTCGCAGTTTGCAGTTCACATTTCGCAGTCTGCAGTTAGCAGTTTGCAGTCCGCTGTTCGCAGTTTGCATTTCACAGCTTGCAGTTCGCTTATTGCTTTTCGCATTTTGAAGCAGTTGACAAATATCTGTTTGCAGTGCGCAGTTCACAGTTTTTTTGTTCGCAGTTCACAGTTCAACATTTCACAGTTTGCAGAAGGTAGTTAGCAGTTTGTACTTTGCAATTCGTATTACGCAGTTCGCACGTTGCAGTTCGCGGTTTGCAGTTCTAAGTTCGCACTTTGCAGTTTTTATGTTAGCGGTTCGCAGTTGTAGGGTTGCATTACGCAGTTTGCAGTTCGCAGTTTGTAGGTTCGCATTTCGCTGTTTACATTTCGCAAATTAAAGTTCGCTGTTTGCAGTTCGCAGTTCGCAGTTGGCAATTCGTAGTCTACAGTTCATAGTTAGCAGTCCGCAGTTTGCAGTTTGCAATTTTAAATTTTGCGGTTCGCAGTTCGTAGGTTTCCATTTCGCAATTTGGAGTTCGCTGTTTGCAGTTTGCAGATCGCAGTTCATTGTCTGCATTTCGCTCTTTGTGGTTTGGGGTTTGCTGTTTGCAGTTTACTCATTGCGGTTTTCGGTTTGTGGTTGGCATTTTGTAGTTTGCAGTTTGCAGTTTTCAATAGGCAGTTCGAAGTTTGCAGTACGCATTTCGCAGTTCGTAGTTGGATTTCGCAGATTGCAGTTTGCATTTACTGTTTGCAGTTTCCTGTTTGAAGTTTGTGGTTTGTGGTTTGCGGATTACAGTTTTCAATTCGCAGTTAGCAATTCGCTGTTTGCAGTTCGCTTATAGCAATTTGCAGTTAGATGTTTAAAAATTGCAATTTTTGGTTTACGGTTTGCAGTCTTCAGTTTACATTTTGAAATTTGCAGTTCGCAGTTTGCATTTCGAAGATTGCAGTTCGCAGATTGCTGTTCAAAGTTCGTTGGTTCGTATTCCAAGGTTTGCAGTATGCAGTTCTCAGTGTGCAATTTGCTGTTTCGAAATTTAGTAGTTCGCAGTTTGAAGAACGCGGTTTGCAGTTCATAGTATACAATTCTCAGTTCGCAATTTGCTGTTCGCAGTTGGCAGTTCGCAGTTTGCTGTTCGCAGTTGGCAGTTCGCAGTATGCTGTTCGCTGTGCGTGGTTTGGCATTTCGCAATTTTACATTTCGCCGATTGAAGTTTGCAATTTTCAGTTCGCATTTCATGTTTGCATAGTATGCATTTCGCAGTTCGTTGTATGCAGTGGTTTCCTTTTTGCGATTGGCATTTATCAGTTCGCAGTTTGCAGTTCGTAAATTGCATTTTGCAGTGTGCAGTTTGCATTTTGCCGTTCGCATTCTGCAGTTCGCTATATGCAGTCTGCAGTTCGCAGATCGCAGTTGGCAGTTCGCAATTTGCAGTTCTCAGTTTGCATTTCACAGTTTGAAGTACGCTTATTATATTTCCAAATTTAAAGTTTGCTAATATAAATTTTTTGTTTGCGTTTTGTAGTTTGCAGTTCTTATTTTGCGCTTTGCAGTTCTTCATTGATCAGTTAATTAAGGCCAGCAATTAATTCAGGCAATTAAGGCAGGCAATTAAGGCAGGCAATAAAGGCAGGCAATTAAGGCAGGCAATTAAGGCAGGTAGTAAAGAAAGCCAATTAAGGCAGCCAATTAAGGCAGTCAATTAAGGCTAATAATTAAGGCATGCAATTATGGCCGGCATTTAAGGCAGTCAATTAAGGCAGACAATTAAGTCAAGCAATTAAGGATTTAATTAAGGCAGGCAATTAAGACACGCAATTAAAGCAGGCAATGAAGGCAGGCAATTAAGGCAGGCAATTAAGGCAGGCAATTAAGGCAGGTAATTAGGGAAGGCAATTAAGGCAGGCGATGAAGGCAGGCAATTAAGGCAAGCAATTAAGGCAGGTAGTAAAGAAATCCAATTAAAGCAGGCAATTAAGGCAGGCAATTAAAGCAGGCAGCAAATTAAAGCTGGTAATTAAGGCGAGCAATTAACGATGGCAATTAAGGCAGCCAATTAAGGAATGCAATAAAGGCAGCCAATAAGGGCAGTCAATTGAGGCAGGCAATTAAGACAGGCAATTAAAGCAAGCAATTAAGGCAAGTAGTAATGAAAGCCAATTAAGGCAGGCAATTAAGGCAGGCAATTAAGGCAAGCAATTAAGGCAGGCAATTAAGTCAAGCAATTAGGGCAGGCAAATAATGCAGTTAATTTTGTAAGGCAATTAAGGCAGGCAATTAAGGCAAGCAATTAAGGCAGGTAGTTTAGAAAGCCAATTAAGACAGGCAATTAAGGCAGGCAGCCAATTAAGGCTGGTAATTAAGGCATGCAATTAAGGCAGGCAATTAAGCCAGAAAATTAAGATTAGGCAATTAAGGCTGGCAATTAAGGCAGGCTAATGAGGTAGGCAAATAATACAAGTTTTTAGGGAAGGCAATTAAGGCAGGTAATTAAGGCAGGCAATTAAGGCAAGCTATTTAGGCAGGTAGTAATGAAAGCCAATTAAGGCAGGCATTTTAGGCAGGCATCTAATTAAGGCTGGTAATAAAGACATGCAATTAAGGCAGGCAATTAAGGCAGGCTATTAAGGCAGGCAATTAAGGCAAGCAATTAAGGCAGGTAGTAAAGAAAGCCAATTAAGGCAGTCAATAAGGGAGCCAATTAAGGCATGCAATTAAGGCAGGCAATTAAGGCAGGCAATTTAGGCAGACAATTTAGGCAGGCAATCAAGTAAGGCAATTAAGGCAGGAAATTAAGGCAGGCAATTAAAGCAGACAATTAAGAAAGGCAATTAAGGCAGGCAATGAAGGCAGGCAATAAAGGTAGTCAAATAATGCGGGTAATTAGGAAAGGCAATTAGGAAAGCAATTAAGGCAGGCATTTAAGGCAAGCAATCAAGGCAGGGAGTAAAGAATGCCAATTAAGGCAGTCGATTAATGCAGGCAATTAAGGCAGGCAGCCATTTAAGGCTGGTAATTAAGGCATGCAATTAAGGCAGCCAATTAAGGCAGGCAATTAAGGCAGGCAATTAAGGCAAGCAATTAAGGTTGGCAATTAAGGAATGAAATTAAGGCAGCCAATTAAGGAAGTCACGTAAGGCAGGCAATTAAGGCAGGCAATAAAGGCAGGCAATCAAGAAAGGCAATTAAGGCAGGCAATTAAGGCAAGCAATCAAGGCAGGAAGTATAGAAAGCCAATTAAGGCTGGCAGCCAATTAAGACTGGTAATTAAGGCATGCAATTAAGGCAGGCAATTAAGGCAGTTTATTAAGGCAGGCAAATAATGCAAGTAATTTGGTAAGGCAATTAAGGCAAGCTAATAAGGCAGGTAGTAAAGATAGCCAATTAAGGCAGTCAATAAGGGAGCCAATTAAGGCATGCAATTAAAGCAGGCATTTAAGGCAGGCAATTAAACAGGCAATTAAGGCAGGCAGCCATTTAAGGCTGGTAATTAAGGCATGCAATTAAGGCAGCCAATTAAGGCAGGCAATTAAGGCAAGCAATTAAGGTTGGCAATTAAGGAATGCAATTAAGGCAGCCAATTAAGGCAGTCACGTAAGGCAGGCAAATAAGGCAGGCAATAAAGGCAGGCAATCAAGAAAGGCAATTAAGGCAGGCAATTAAGGAAGCAAATAATGCAGGTAATCAGGGAAGTCAATTATGGCAGGCAATTAAGTCAGGCAATTAAGGCAAGCAATCAAGGCAGGAAGTATAGAAATCCAATTAAGGCTGGCAGCCAATTAAGACAGGTAATTAAGGCATGCAATTAAGGCAGGCAATTAAGCCAGGCAATTAAGGCAAGCAATTAAGGATGGCAATTAAGGAAGCCATTTAAGGAATGCAATTTAGGCAGCCAATTAAGGCAGGCAATTAAGGCAGGCAATTATAGCAGGCAATTTTGGGAGGCAATAAAGGTAGGCAATAATGGCAAGCAGTTAAGGATGGCAATTAAGGCAGGCAATTAAGGCTGGCAATGAAGGCAAGCAATTAAGGAAGCAAATAATGCAGGTTATTAGGGAAGTCAATTACGGCAGACAATTAAGGCAGGCAATAAAGGCTGGCAATGAAGGTAGGCAATTAAGGAAGCAAATAATGCAGGTTATTAGGGAAGTCAATTATGGCAGACAATTAAGGCAAGCAATCAAGGCAGGTAGTATAGAAAGACAATTAAGGCTGGCAGCCAATTAAGACTGGTAAATAAGGCATGCAATTAAGGAAGGTAATTAAGGCAGGAAATTAAGGCAAGCTATTAAGGATGGCATTTTAGGCAGCTAATTAAGGAATGCAATTAAGGCAGGCAATTAAGGCAAGCAATTAAGGCAGGTAGTAAAGAAAGCCAATTAAGGCAGCCAATTAAGGCAGTCAATTAAGGCTTATAATTAAGGCATGCAATTATGGCCGGCAATTAAGGCAGTCAATTAAGGCAGACAATTATGTCAAGCAATTAAGGAATTAAATTAAGGCAGGCAATTAAGACACGCAATTAAAGCAGGCAATGAAGGCAGGCAATTAAGGCAGGCAATTAAGGCAGGCAATTATGGCAGGTAATTAGGGAAGGCAATTAAGGCAGGCGATTAAGGCAGGCAATTAAGGCAAGCAATTAAGGCAGGTAGTAAAGAAATCCAATTAAGGCAGGCAATTAAGGCAGGCAATTAAAGCAGGCAGCAAATTAAAGCTGGTAATTAAGGCGAGCAATTAACGATGGCAATTAAGGCAGCCAATTAAGGAATGCATAAAGGCAGCCAATAAGGGCAGTCAATTGAGGCAGGCAATTAAGACAGGCAATTAAGGCAGGCAATTAAGGCAGGCAATTAAGGTAGTCAAATAATGCAGGTAATTAGGGAAGGCAATTAAGGCAGGCAATAAAGGCAAGCAATTAATGCAGGCAATTAAGGCAGGCAATCAAGGAAGGCAATTAAGGCAAGCAATTAATGCAGGCAAATAAGGCAGGCAATCAAGGAAGGCAATTAAGAAATGCAATTAAGGCAAGCAATTAAGGCAGGCAATAAAGGCAGGCAATAAAGGCAGGCAATTAAGGCAGGCAATTAAGGCAAGCACATCAGGCAGGTAGTAAAGATAGCCAATTAAGGCAGGCAATAAAGGCAGGCAATTAAGGCAGGCAGCCAATTAAGGCTGGTAATTAAGGCATGCAATTAAGGCAGGCAATTAAGGCAGGCAATAAAGGCAGGCAATCAAGAAATGCAATTAAAGCAGGCAATTAAGGCAGACAATTAAAGCAGGCAATTATAGCAGGCAATTAAGGCAGTCCATTTAGGCAGACAATTAAGGCAGGTTATTAAGGCTGGCAATGAAAGCAGGCTGTTAAAGGTAGGCAAATAATGCAGATAATTAGGGAAGGCAAATAAGACAGGCAATTAAGGCAGGCAATTAGGGCAAGCTATTTGGGCAGGTATTGAAGAAAGTCAATTAAGACAGGCAATTAAGGCAGGCAGCCAATTAAGGCTGGTAATTAAAGCATGCAATTAAGGCAGGCAATTTAGGGACGCAGTTAAGGCAAGCTATTAAGGATGGCATTTAAGGCAGCCAATTAAGGAATGTAATTAAGTCAGGCAATTTAGACAGGCAATTAAGGCAAGCAATTAAGGCACGTATTAAAGAAAGCCAATTAAGCAGGCAATTAAGTCAGGCAGCCAATTAAGGCTGGTAATTAAGGCATGCAATTAAGGCAGGCAATTAAGGCAGGCATTTAAGGCAGGCAATTAAGGCAAGCAATTAAGGCAGGAAATTAAGGCAGGAAATTAAGGCAGGAAATTAAGGCAGACAATTAAGACAGGCATTTAAGGCTGGCAATGAAGGCAGGCAATCAAGGTAGTCAAATAATGCAGGTAATTAAGGCAGGCAATCAAGAAAGGCAATTAAGGCAGGCAATTAAGGCAGACAATTAAAGAAGCAATTAAGGCTGGCAATGAAGGCAGGTAAAGGTAGGCAAATAATGCGGGTAATTAGGAAAGGCAATTAGGCAAGCAATTAAGGCAGGCATTTAAGGCAAGCAATAAAGGCAGGGAGTAAAGAAAGCCAATTAAGGCAGTCGATTAATGCAGGCAATTAAGGCAGGCAGCCATTTAAGGCTGGTAATTAAGGCATGCAATTAAGGCAGCCAATTAAGGCAGGCAATTAAGGCAGGAAATTAAGGCAAGCAATTAAGGTTGGCAATTAAGGAATGCAATTAAGGCAGCCAATTAAGGCAGTCACGTAAGGCAGGCAATTAAGGCAGGCAATAAAGGCAGGCAAATAATGCAGGTAATTTGGTAAGGCAATTAAGGCAGGCAATTAAGGCAAGCAATTAAGGCAGGTAGTAAAGAAAGCCAATTAAGGCAGTCAATAAGGGAGCCAATTAAGGCATGCAATTAAGGCAGGCAATTAAGGCAGGCAATTTAGGCAGACAATTTAGGCAGGCAATCAAGTAAGGCAATTAAGGCAGGAAATTAAGGCAGGCAATTAAGGCAGACAATTAAGACAGGCAATTAAGGCAGGCAATGAAGGCAGGCAATCAAGGTAGTCAAATAATGCGGGTAATTAGGAAAGGCAATTAGGCAAGCAATAAAGGCAGGCATTTAAGGCAAGCAATAAAGGCAGGGAGTAAAGAAAGCCAATTAAGGCAGTCGATTAATGCAGGCAATTAAGGCAGGCAGCCATTTAAGGCTGGTAATTAAGGCATGCAATTAAGGCAGCCAATTAAGGCAGGCAATTAAGGCAGGAAATTAAGGCAAGCAATTAAGGTTGGCAATTAAGGAATGCAATTAAGGCAGCCAATTAAGGCAGTCACGTAAGGCAGGCAATTAAGGCAGGCAATAAAGGCAGGCAATCAAGAAAGGCAATTATGTCAGGCAATTAAGGCAAGCAATCAAGGCAGGAAGTATAGAAAGCCAATTAAGGCTGGCAGCCAATTAAGACTGGTAATTAAGGCATGCAATTAAGGCAGGCAATTAAGGCAGTTAATTAAGGCAGGCAAATAATGCAAGTAATTTGGTAAGGCAATTAAGGCAAGCTATTAAGGCAGGTAGTAAAGATAGCCAATTAAGGCAGTCAATAAGGGAGCCAATTAAGGCATGCAATTAAAGCAGGAAATTAAGGCAGGCAATCTAAGCAGGCAATTAAGGCAGGCAATCAAGTAAGTAAATTAAGTCAGGCAATTAAGGCAGGCAATTAAGGCAGACAATTAAGACAGGCAATTAAGGAAGGCAATTAAGGCAGGAAATTAAGGCAGACAATTAAGACAGGCAATTAAGGCTGGCAATGAAGGCAGGCAATTAAGGTAGTCAAATAATGCAGGTAATTAGGGAAGGCAATTAAGGCAAGCAATTAAGGCCTGCAATTAATGCAGGCAATTAAGGCAGCAAATCAAGGAAGGCAATTAAGGCATGCAATTAATGTAGCCAAATAAGGCAGTTAATTAAGGCAGGCAAATAATGCAAGTAATTTGGTAAGGCAATTAAGGCAAGCTATTAAGGCAGGTAGTAAAGATAGCCAATTAAGGCAGCCAATTAAGGCATGCAAATAAGGCAGGCAATTAAGGCAGGCAATTAAAGCAGGCAATTAAGGCAGGCAATCAAGTAAGGCAATTAAGGCAGGCAATTAAGGCAGACAATTAAGACAGGCAATTAAGGCAGGCAATTAAGGCAAGCAATAAATGTAGCCAATTAAGGCAGGCAATTAAGGCAGGCAAATAATGCAGGTAATTTGGTAAGGCAATTAAGGCAGGCAATTAAGGCAAGCAATAAATGTAGCCAATTAAGGCAGTCGATTAATGCAGGCAATTAAGACAGGCAGCCATTTAAGGCTGGTAATTAAGGCATGCAATTAAGGCAGCCAATTAAGGCAGGCAATTAAGGCAGGCAATTAAGGCAAGCAATTAAGGTTGGCAATTAAGGAATGCAATTAAGGCAGCCAATTAAGGCAGTCACGTAAGGCAGGCAATTAAGGCAGGCAATAAAGGCAGGCAATCAAGAAAGGATATTAAGGCAGGCAATTAAGGAAGCAAATAATGCAGGTAATCAGGGAAGTCAATTATGGCAGGCAATTAAGGCAGGCAATTAAGGCAAGCAATCAAGGCAGAAAGTATAGAAAGCCAATTAAGGCTGGCAGCCAATTAAGACAGGTAATTAAGGCATGCAATTAAGGCAGGCAATTAAGCCAGGCAATTAAGGCAAGCAATTAAGGATGGCAATTAAGGAAGCCATTTAAGGAATGCAATTTAGGCAGCCAATTAAGGCAGGCAATTAAGGCAGGCAATTATAGCAGGCAATTTTGGGAGGCAATAAAGGTAGGCAATTATGGCAAGCAGTTAATGATGGCAATTAAGGCAGGCAATTAAGGCTGGCAATGAAGGCAAGCAATTAAGGAAGCAAATAATGCAGGTTATTAGGGAAGTCAATTACGGCAGACAATTAAGGCAGGCAATAAAGGCTGGCAATGAAGGTAGGCAATTAAGGAAGCAAATAATGCAGGTTATTAGGGAAGTCAATTATGGCAGACAATTAAGGCAGGCAATTATGGCAAGCAATCAAGGCAGGTAGTATAGAAAGACAATTAAGGCTGGCAGCCAATTAAGACTGGTAAATAAGGCATGCAATTAAGGAAGGTAATTAAGGCAGGAAATTAAGGCAAGCTATTAAGGATGGCATTTAAGTCAGCTAATTAAGGAATGCAATTAAGGCAGGCAATTAAGGCAAGCAATTAAGGCAGGCAATAAAGGCAGGCAATCAAGAAAGGCAATTAAGGCAGGCAATTAAGGCAGTCAATTTAGGCAGACAATTAAGGCTGGCAACTAAGGCAAGCAATCAAGGCAGGTAGTAAAGAAAGCCAATTAAGGCTGGCAACCAATTAAGACTGGTAATTAAGGCATGCAATTAAGGCAGGCAATTAAGCCAGGCAATTAAGGCAAGCAATTAAGGATGGCAATTAAGGCAGCCAATTAAGGAATGCAATTAAGGCAGCCAATTAAGGCAGGCAATTAAGGCAGGGAATTAAAGCAGGCAATTATGGCAGGCAATTAAGGCAGTTAATTAAGGCAGACAATTAGGCAGGTAATTAAGGCATGCAATGAAGGCAGGCGATTAAGGTAGGCAAATAATGCAGGTAATTAGGGAAGGCTATTAAGGCAGGCAATTAAGGCAGGCAATTAAGGCAAGCAATTAAGGCAGGTAGTAAAGAAAGCCAATTAGGGCAGGCAATTAAGGCAGGCAATTAAGGCAAGCAATTAAGGCAGGCAATTAAGTCAAGCAATTAGGGCAGGCAAATAATGCAGTTAATTTGGTAAGACAATTAAGGCAGGCAATTAAGGCAAGCAATTAAGGCAGGTAGTTTAGAAAGCCAATTAAGACAGGCAATTAAGGCAGGCAGCCAATTAAGGCTGGTAATTAAGGCATGCAATTAAGGCAGGCAATTAAGCCAGAAAATTAAGATTAGGCAATTAAGGCTGGCAATGAAGGCAGGCTAATGAGGTAGGCAAATAATGCAAGTTTTTAGGGAAGGCAATTAAGGCAGGTAATTAAGGCAGGCAATTAAGGCAAGCTATTTAGGCAGGTAGTAATGAAAGCCAATTAAGGCAGGCATTTTAGGCAGGCATCTAATTAAGGCTGGTAATAAAGACATGCAATTAAGGCAGGCAATTAGGGCAGGCTATTAAGGCAGGCAATTAAGGCAAGCAATTAAGGCAGGTAGTAAAGAAAGCCAATTAAGGCAGTCAATAAGGGAGCCAATTAAGGCATGCAATTAAGTCAGGCAATTCATTCAGGCAATTTAGGCAGACAATTTAGGCAGGCAATCAAGTAAGGCAATTAAGGCAGGAAATTAAGGCAGGCAATTAAAGCAGACAATTAAGAAAGGCAATTAAGGCAGGCAATGAAGGCAGGCAATAAAGGTAGTCAAATAATGCGGGTAATTAGGAAAGGCAATTAGGCAAGCAATTAAGGCAGGCATTTAAGGCAAGCAATCAAGGCAGGGAGTAAAGAAAGCCAATTAAGGCAGTCGATTAATGCAGGCAATTAAGGCAGGCAGCCATTTAAGGCTGGTAATTAAGGCATGCAATTAAGGCAGCCAATTAAGGCAGGCAATTAAGGCAGGCAATTAAGGCAAGCAATTAAGGTTGGCAATTAAGGAATGAAATTAAGGCAGCCAATTAAGGCAGTCACGTAAGGCAGGCAATTAAGGCAGGCAATAAAGGCAGGCAATCAAGAAAGGCAATTAAGGCAGGCAATTAAGGCAAGCAATCAAGGCAGGAAGTATAGAAAGCCAATTAAGGCTGGCAGCCAATTAAGACTGGTAATTAAGGCATGCAATTAAGGCAGGCAATTAAGGCAGTTAATTAAGGCAGGCAAATAATGCAAGTAATTTGGTAAGGCAATTAAGGCAAGCTATTAAGGCAAGTAGTAAAGATAGCCAATTAAGGCAGTCAATAAGGGAGCCAATTAAGGCATGCAATTAAAGCAGGCATTTAAGGCAGGCAATTAAAGCAGGCAATTAAGGCAGGCAGCCATTTAAGGCTGGTAATTAAGGCATGCAATTAAGGCAGCCAATTAAGGCAGGCAATTAAGGCAAGCAATTAAGGTTGGCAATTAAGGAATGCAATTAAGGCAGCCAATTAAGGCAGTCACGTAAGGCAGGCAAATAAGGCAGGCAATAAAGGCAGGCATTCAAGAAAGGCAATTAAGGCAGGCAATTAAGGAAGCAAATAATGCAGGTAATCAGGGAAGTCAATTATGGCAGGCAATTAAGGCAGGCAATTAAGGCAAGCAATCAAGGAAGGAAGTATAGAAAGCCAATTAAGGCTGGCAGCCAATTAAGACAGGTAATTAAGGCATGCAATTAAGGCAGGCAATTAAGCCAGGCAATTAAGGCAAGCAATTAAGGATGGCAATTAAGGAAGCCATTTAAGGAATGCAATTTAGGCAGCCAATTAAGGCAGGCAATTAAGGCAGGCAATTATAGCAGGCAATTTTGGGAGGCAATAAAGGTAGGCAATAATGGCAAGCAGTTAAGGATGGCAATTAAGGCAGGCAATTAAGGCTGGCAATGAAGGCAAGCAATTAAGGAAGCAAATAATGCAGGTTATTAGGGAAGTCAATTACGGCAGACAATTAAGGCAGGCAATAAAGGCTGGCAATGAAGGTAGGCAATTTAGGAAGCAAATAATGCAGGTTATTAGGGAAGTCAATTATGGCAGACAATTAAGGCAGGCAATTAAGGCAAGCAATCAAGGCAGGTAGTATAGAAAGACAATTAAGGCTGGCAGCCAATTAAGACTGGTAAATAAGGCATGCAATTAAGGAAGGTAATTAAGGCAGGAAATTAAGGCAAGCTATTAAGGATGGCATTTTAGGCAGCTATGTAAGGAATGCAATTAAGGCAGGCAATTAAGGCAAGCAATTAAGGCAGGTAGTAAAGAAAGCCAATTAAGGCAGCCAATTAAGGCAGTCAATTAAGGCTTATAATTAAGGCATGCAATTATGGCCGGCAATTAAGGCAGTCAATTAAGGCAGACAATTAAGTCAAGCAATTAAGGAATTAAATTAAGGCAGGCAATTAAGACACGCAATTAAAGCAGGCAATGAAGGCAGGCAATTAAGGCAGGCAATTAAGGCAGGCAATTATGGCAGGTAATTAGGGAAGGCGATTAAGGCAGGCGATTAAGGCAGGCAATTAAGGCAAGCAATTAAGGCAGGTAGTAAAGAAATCCAATTAAGGCAGGCAATTAAAGCAGGCAACAAATTAAATCTGGTAATTAAGGCGAGCAATTAACGATGGCAATTAAGGCAGCCAATTAAGGAATGCAATAAAGGCAGCCAATAAGGGCAGTCAATTGAGGCAGGCAATTAAGACAGGCAATTAAGGCAGGCAATTAAGGCAGGCAATTAAGGTAGTCAAATAATGCAGGTAATTAGGGAAGGCAATTAAGGCAGGCAATAAAGGCAACAATTAATGCAGGCAATTAAGGCAGGCAATCAAGGAAGGCAATTAAGGCAAGCAATTAATGCAGGCAAATAAGGCAGGCAATCAAGGAAGGCAATTAAGAAATGCAATTAAGGCAAGCAATTAAGGCAGGCAATAAAGGCAGGCAATAAAGGCAGGCAATTAAGGCAGGCAATTAAGGCAAGCACATCAGGCAGGTAGTAAAGATAGCCAATTAAGGCAGGCAATAAAGGCAGGCTATTAAGGCAGGCAGCCAATTAAGGCTGGTAATTAAGGCATGCAATTAAGGCAGGCAATTAAGGCAGGCAATAAATGCAGGCAATCAAGAAATGCAATTAAAGCAGGCAATTAAGGCAGACAATTAAAGCAGGCAATTATAGCAGGCAATTAAGGCAGTCCATTTAGGCAGACAATTAAGGCAGGTTATTAAGGCTGGCAATGAAAGCAGGCTGTTAAAGGTAGGCAAATAATGCAGATAATTAGGGAAGGCAATTAAGGCAGGCGATGAAGGCAGGCAATTAAGGCAAGCAATTAAGGCAGGTAGTAAAGAAATCCAATTAAAGCAGGCAATTAAGGCAGGCAATTAAAGCAGGCAGCAAATTAAAGCTGGTAATTAAGGCGAGCAATTAACGATGGCAATTAAGGCAGCCAATTAAGGAATGCAATAAAGGCAGCCAATAAGGGCAGTCAATTGAGGCAGGCAATTAAGACAGGCAATTAAAGCAAGCAATTAAGGCAAGTAGTAATGAAAGCCAATTAAGGCAGGCAATTAAGGCAGGCAATTAAGGCAAGCAATTAAGGCAGGCAATTAAGTCAAGCAATTAGGGCAGGCAAATAATGCAGTTAATTTTGTAAGGCAATTAAGGCAGGCAATTAAGGCAAGCAATTAAGGCAGGTAGTTTAGAAAGCCAATTAAGACAGGCAATTAAGGCAGGCAGCCAATTAAGGCTGGTAATTAAGGCATGCAATTAAGGCAGGCAATTAAGCCAGAAAATTAAGATTAGGCAATTAAGGCTGGCAATTAAGGCAGGCTAATGAGGTAGGCAAATAATACAAGTTTTTAGGGAAGGCAATTAAGGCAGGTAATTAAGGCAGGCAATTAAGGCAAGCTATTTAGGCAGGTAGTAATGAAAGCCAATTAAGGCAGGCATTTTAGGCAGGCATCTAATTAAGGCTGGTAATAAAGACATGCAATTAAGGCAGGCAATTAAGGCAGGCTATTAAGGCAGGCAATTAAGGCAAGCAATTAAGGCAGGTAGTAAAGAAAGCCAATTAAGGCAGTCAATAAGGGAGCCAATTAAGGCATGCAATTAAGGCAGGCAATTAAGGCAGGCAATTTAGGCAGACAATTTAGGCAGGCAATCAAGTAAGGCAATTAAGGCAGGAAATTAAGGCAGGCAATTAAAGCAGACAATTAAGAAAGGCAATTAAGGCAGGCAATGAAGGCAGGCAATAAAGGTAGTCAAATAATGCGGGTAATTAGGAAAGGCAATTAGGAAAGCAATTAAGGCAGGCATTTAAGGCAAGCAATCAAGGCAGGGAGTAAAGAATGCCAATTAAGGCAGTCGATTAATGCAGGCAATTAAGGCAGGCAGCCATTTAAGGCTGGTAATTAAGGCATGCAATTAAGGCAGCCAATTAAGGCAGGCAATTAAGGCAGGCAATTAAGGCAAGCAATTAAGGTTGGCAATTAAGGAATGAAATTAAGGCAGCCAATTAAGGAAGTCACGTAAGGCAGGCAATTAAGGCAGGCAATAAAGGCAGGCAATCAAGAAAGGCAATTAAGGCAGGCAATTAAGGCAAGCAATCAAGGCAGGAAGTATAGAAAGCCAATTAAGGCTGGCAGCCAATTAAGACTGGTAATTAAGGCATGCAATTAAGGCAGGCAATTAAGGCAGTTTATTAAGGCAGGCAAATAATGCAAGTAATTTGGTAAGGCAATTAAGGCAAGCTAATAAGGCAGGTAGTAAAGATAGCCAATTAAGGCAGTCAATAAGGGAGCCAATTAAGGCATGCAATTAAAGCAGGCATTTAAGGCAGGCAATTAAACAGGCAATTAAGGCAGGCAGCCATTTAAGGCTGGTAATTAAGGCATGCAATTAAGGCAGCCAATTAAGGCAGGCAATTAAGGCAAGCAATTAAGGTTGGCAATTAAGGAATGCAATTAAGGCAGCCAATTAAGGCAGTCACGTAAGGCAGGCAAATAAGGCAGGCAATAAAGGCAGGCAATCAAGAAAGGCAATTAAGGCAGGCAATTAAGGAAGCAAATAATGCAGGTAATCAGGGAAGTCAATTATGGCAGGCAATTAAGTCAGGCAATTAAGGCAAGCAATCAAGGCAGGAAGTATAGAAATCCAATTAAGGCTGGCAGCCAATTAAGACAGGTAATTAAGGCATGCAATTAAGGCAGGCAATTAAGCCAGGCAATTAAGGCAAGCAATTAAGGATGGCAATTAAGGAAGCCATTTAAGGAATGCAATTTAGGCAGCCAATTAAGGCAGGCAATTAAGGCAGGCAATTATAGCAGGCAATTTTGGGAGGCAATAAAGGTAGGCAATAATGGCAAGCAGTTAAGGATGGCAATTAAGGCAGGCAATTAAGGCTGGCAATGAAGGCAAGCAATTAAGGAAGCAAATAATGCAGGTTATTAGGGAAGTCAATTACGGCAGACAATTAAGGCAGGCAATAAAGGCTGGCAATGAAGGTAGGCAATTAAGGAAGCAAATAATGCAGGTTATTAGGGAAGTCAATTATGGCAGACAATTAAGGCAAGCAATCAAGGCAGGTAGTATAGAAAGACAATTAAGGCTGGCAGCCAATTAAGACTGGTAAATAAGGCATGCAATTAAGGAAGGTAATTAAGGCAGGAAATTAAGGCAAGCTATTAAGGATGGCATTTTAGGCAGCTAATTAAGGAATGCAATTAAGGCAGGCAATTAAGGCAAGCAATTAAGGCAGGTAGTAAAGAAAGCCAATTAAGGCAGCCAATTAAGGCAGTCAATTAAGGCTTATAATTAAGGCATGCAATTATGGCCGGCAATTAAGGCAGTCAATTAAGGCAGACAATTATGTCAAGCAATTAAGGAATTAAATTAAGGCAGGCAATTAAGACACGCAATTAAAGCAGGCAATGAAGGCAGGCAATTAAGGCAGGCAATTAAGGCAGGCAATTATGGCAGGTAATTAGGGAAGGCAATTAAGGCAGGCGATTAAGGCAGGCAATTAAGGCAAGCAATTAAGGCAGGTAGTAAAGAAATCCAATTAAGGCAGGCAATTAAGGCAGGCAATTAAAGCAGGCAGCAAATTAAAGCTGGTAATTAAGGCGAGCAATTAACGATGGCAATTAAGGCAGCCAATTAAGGAATGCATAAAGGCAGCCAATAAGGGCAGTCAATTGAGGCAGGCAATTAAGACAGGCAATTAAGGCAGGCAATTAAGGCAGGCAATTAAGGTAGTCAAATAATGCAGGTAATTAGGGAAGGCAATTAAGGCAGGCAATAAAGGCAAGCAATTAATGCAGGCAATTAAGGCAGGCAATCAAGGAAGGCAATTAAGGCAAGCAATTAATGCAGGCAAATAAGGCAGGCAATCAAGGAAGGCAATTAAGAAATGCAATTAAGGCAAGCAATTAAGGCAGGCAATAAAGGCAGGCAATAAAGGCAGGCAATTAAGGCAGGCAATTAAGGCAAGCACATCAGGCAGGTAGTAAAGATAGCCAATTAAGGCAGGCAATAAAGGCAGGCAATTAAGGCAGGCAGCCAATTAAGGCTGGTAATTAAGGCATGCAATTAAGGCAGGCAATTAAGGCAGGCAATAAAGGCAGGCAATCAAGAAATGCAATTAAAGCAGGCAATTAAGGCAGACAATTAAAGCAGGCAATTATAGCAGGCAATTAAGGCAGTCCATTTAGGCAGACAATTAAGGCAGGTTATTAAGGCTGGCAATGAAAGCAGGCTGTTAAAGGTAGGCAAATAATGCAGATAATTAGGGAAGGCAAATAAGACAGGCAATTAAGGCAGGCAATTAGGGCAAGCTATTTGGGCAGGTATTGAAGAAAGTCAATTAAGACAGGCAATTAAGGCAGGCAGCCAATTAAGGCTGGTAATTAAAGCATGCAATTAAGGCAGGCAATTTAGGGACGCAGTTAAGGCAAGCTATTAAGGATGGCATTTAAGGCAGCCAATTAAGGAATGTAATTAAGTCAGGCAATTTAGACAGGCAATTAAGGCAAGCAATTAAGGCACGTATTAAAGAAAGCCAATTAAGCAGGCAATTAAGTCAGGCAGCCAATTAAGGCTGGTAATTAAGGCATGCAATTAAGGCAGGCAATTAAGGCAGGCATTTAAGGCAGGCAATTAAGGCAAGCAATTAAGGCAGGAAATTAAGGCAGGAAATTAAGGCAGGAAATTAAGGCAGACAATTAAGACAGGCATTTAAGGCTGGCAATGAAGGCAGGCAATCAAGGTAGTCAAATAATGCAGGTAATTAAGGCAGGCAATCAAGAAAGGCAATTAAGGCAGGCAATTAAGGCAGACAATTAAAGAAGCAATTAAGGCTGGCAATGAAGGCAGGTAAAGGTAGGCAAATAATGCGGGTAATTAGGAAAGGCAATTAGGCAAGCAATTAAGGCAGGCATTTAAGGCAAGCAATAAAGGCAGGGAGTAAAGAAAGCCAATTAAGGCAGTCGATTAATGCAGGCAATTAAGGCAGGCAGCCATTTAAGGCTGGTAATTAAGGCATGCAATTAAGGCAGCCAATTAAGGCAGGCAATTAAGGCAGGAAATTAAGGCAAGCAATTAAGGTTGGCAATTAAGGAATGCAATTAAGGCAGCCAATTAAGGCAGTCACGTAAGGCAGGCAATTAAGGCAGGCAATAAAGGCAGGCAAATAATGCAGGTAATTTGGTAAGGCAATTAAGGCAGGCAATTAAGGCAAGCAATTAAGGCAGGTAGTAAAGAAAGCCAATTAAGGCAGTCAATAAGGGAGCCAATTAAGGCATGCAATTAAGGCAGGCAATTAAGGCAGGCAATTTAGGCAGACAATTTAGGCAGGCAATCAAGTAAGGCAATTAAGGCAGGAAATTAAGGCAGGCAATTAAGGCAGACAATTAAGACAGGCAATTAAGGCAGGCAATGAAGGCAGGCAATCAAGGTAGTCAAATAATGCGGGTAATTAGGAAAGGCAATTAGGCAAGCAATAAAGGCAGGCATTTAAGGCAAGCAATAAAGGCAGGGAGTAAAGAAAGCCAATTAAGGCAGTCGATTAATGCAGGCAATTAAGGCAGGCAGCCATTTAAGGCTGGTAATTAAGGCATGCAATTAAGGCAGCCAATTAAGGCAGGCAATTAAGGCAGGAAATTAAGGCAAGCAATTAAGGTTGGCAATTAAGGAATGCAATTAAGGCAGCCAATTAAGGCAGTCACGTAAGGCAGGCAATTAAGGCAGGCAATAAAGGCAGGCAATCAAGAAAGGCAATTATGTCAGGCAATTAAGGCAAGCAATCAAGGCAGGAAGTATAGAAAGCCAATTAAGGCTGGCAGCCAATTAAGACTGGTAATTAAGGCATGCAATTAAGGCAGGCAATTAAGGCAGTTAATTAAGGCAGGCAAATAATGCAAGTAATTTGGTAAGGCAATTAAGGCAAGCTATTAAGGCAGGTAGTAAAGATAGCCAATTAAGGCAGTCAATAAGGGAGCCAATTAAGGCATGCAATTAAAGCAGGAAATTAAGGCAGGCAATCTAAGCAGGCAATTAAGGCAGGCAATCAAGTAAGTAAATTAAGTCAGGCAATTAAGGCAGGCAATTAAGGCAGACAATTAAGACAGGCAATTAAGGAAGGCAATTAAGGCAGGAAATTAAGGCAGACAATTAAGACAGGCAATTAAGGCTGGCAATGAAGGCAGGCAATTAAGGTAGTCAAATAATGCAGGTAATTAGGGAAGGCAATTAAGGCAAGCAATTAAGGCCTGCAATTAATGCAGGCAATTAAGGCAGCAAATCAAGGAAGGCAATTAAGGCATGCAATTAATGTAGCCAAATAAGGCAGTTAATTAAGGCAGGCAAATAATGCAAGTAATTTGGTAAGGCAATTAAGGCAAGCTATTAAGGCAGGTAGTAAAGATAGCCAATTAAGGCAGCCAATTAAGGCATGCAAATAAGGCAGGCAATTAAGGCAGGCAATTAAAGCAGGCAATTAAGGCAGGCAATCAAGTAAGGCAATTAAGGCAGGCAATTAAGGCAGACAATTAAGACAGGCAATTAAGGCAGGCAATTAAGGCAAGCAATAAATGTAGCCAATTAAGGCAGGCAATTAAGGCAGGCAAATAATGCAGGTAATTTGGTAAGGCAATTAAGGCAGGCAATTAAGGCAAGCAATAAATGTAGCCAATTAAGGCAGTCGATTAATGCAGGCAATTAAGACAGGCAGCCATTTAAGGCTGGTAATTAAGGCATGCAATTAAGGCAGCCAATTAAGGCAGGCAATTAAGGCAGGCAATTAAGGCAAGCAATTAAGGTTGGCAATTAAGGAATGCAATTAAGGCAGCCAATTAAGGCAGTCACGTAAGGCAGGCAATTAAGGCAGGCAATAAAGGCAGGCAATCAAGAAAGGATATTAAGGCAGGCAATTAAGGAAGCAAATAATGCAGGTAATCAGGGAAGTCAATTATGGCAGGCAATTAAGGCAGGCAATTAAGGCAAGCAATCAAGGCAGAAAGTATAGAAAGCCAATTAAGGCTGGCAGCCAATTAAGACAGGTAATTAAGGCATGCAATTAAGGCAGGCAATTAAGCCAGGCAATTAAGGCAAGCAATTAAGGATGGCAATTAAGGAAGCCATTTAAGGAATGCAATTTAGGCAGCCAATTAAGGCAGGCAATTAAGGCAGGCAATTATAGCAGGCAATTTTGGGAGGCAATAAAGGTAGGCAATTATGGCAAGCAGTTAATGATGGCAATTAAGGCAGGCAATTAAGGCTGGCAATGAAGGCAAGCAATTAAGGAAGCAAATAATGCAGGTTATTAGGGAAGTCAATTACGGCAGACAATTAAGGCAGGCAATAAAGGCTGGCAATGAAGGTAGGCAATTAAGGAAGCAAATAATGCAGGTTATTAGGGAAGTCAATTATGGCAGACAATTAAGGCAGGCAATTATGGCAAGCAATCAAGGCAGGTAGTATAGAAAGACAATTAAGGCTGGCAGCCAATTAAGACTGGTAAATAAGGCATGCAATTAAGGAAGGTAATTAAGGCAGGAAATTAAGGCAAGCTATTAAGGATGGCATTTAAGTCAGCTAATTAAGGAATGCAATTAAGGCAGGCAATTAAGGCAAGCAATTAAGGCAGGCAATAAAGGCAGGCAATCAAGAAAGGCAATTAAGGCAGGCAATTAAGGCAGTCAATTTAGGCAGACAATTAAGGCTGGCAACTAAGGCAAGCAATCAAGGCAGGTAGTAAAGAAAGCCAATTAAGGCTGGCAACCAATTAAGACTGGTAATTAAGGCATGCAATTAAGGCAGGCAATTAAGCCAGGCAATTAAGGCAAGCAATTAAGGATGGCAATTAAGGCAGCCAATTAAGGAATGCAATTAAGGCAGCCAATTAAGGCAGGCAATTAAGGCAGGGAATTAAAGCAGGCAATTATGGCAGGCAATTAAGGCAGTTAATTAAGGCAGACAATTAGGCAGGTAATTAAGGCATGCAATGAAGGCAGGCGATTAAGGTAGGCAAATAATGCAGGTAATTAGGGAAGGCTATTAAGGCAGGCAATTAAGGCAGGCAATTAAGGCAAGCAATTAAGGCAGGTAGTAAAGAAAGCCAATTAGGGCAGGCAATTAAGGCAGGCAATTAAGGCAAGCAATTAAGGCAGGCAATTAAGTCAAGCAATTAGGGCAGGCAAATAATGCAGTTAATTTGGTAAGACAATTAAGGCAGGCAATTAAGGCAAGCAATTAAGGCAGGTAGTTTAGAAAGCCAATTAAGACAGGCAATTAAGGCAGGCAGCCAATTAAGGCTGGTAATTAAGGCATGCAATTAAGGCAGGCAATTAAGCCAGAAAATTAAGATTAGGCAATTAAGGCTGGCAATGAAGGCAGGCTAATGAGGTAGGCAAATAATGCAAGTTTTTAGGGAAGGCAATTAAGGCAGGTAATTAAGGCAGGCAATTAAGGCAAGCTATTTAGGCAGGTAGTAATGAAACCCAATTAAGGCAGGCATTTTAGGCAGGCATCTAATTAAGGCTGGTAATAAAGACATGCAATTAAGGCAGGCAATTAGGGCAGGCTATTAAGGCAGGCAATTAAGGCAAGCAATTAAGGCAGGTAGTAAAGAAAGCCAATTAAGGCAGTCAATAAGGGAGCCAATTAAGGCATGCAATTAAGTCAGGCAATTCATTCAGGCAATTTAGGCAGACAATTTAGGCAGGCAATCAAGTAAGGCAATTAAGGCAGGAAATTAAGGCAGGCAATTAAAGCAGACAATTAAGAAAGGCAATTAAGGCAGGCAATGAAGGCAGGCAATAAAGGTAGTC
This sequence comes from Bacillus rossius redtenbacheri, assembly GCF_032445375.1. Classification (NCBI taxonomy): domain Eukaryota; kingdom Metazoa; phylum Arthropoda; class Insecta; order Phasmatodea; family Bacillidae; genus Bacillus; species Bacillus rossius. The sequence goes on from NW_026962382.1 coordinate 534,655, forward strand.
AAATAATGCGGGTAATTAGGAAAGGCAATTAGGCAAGCAATTAAGGCAGGCATTTAAGGCAAGCAATCAAGGCAGGGAGTAAAGAAAGCCAATTAAGGCAGTCGATTAATGCAGGCAATTAAGGCAGGCAGCCATTTAAGGCTGGTAATTAAGGCATGCAATTAAGGCAGCCAATTAAGGCAGGCAATTAAGGCAGGCAATTAAGGCAAGCAATTAAGGTTGGCAATTAAGGAATGAAATTAAGGCAGCCAATTAAGGCAGTCACGTAAGGCAGGCAATTAAGGCAGGCAATAAAGGCAGGCAATCAAGAAAGGCAATTAAGGCAGGCAATTAAGGCAAGCAATCAAGGCAGGAAGTATAGAAAGCCAATTAAGGCTGGCAGCCAATTAAGACTGGTAATTAAGGCATGCAATTAAGGCAGGCAATTAAGGCAGTTAATTAAGGCAGGCAAATAATGCAAGTAATTTGGTAAGGCAATTAAGGCAAGCTATTAAGGCAAGTAGTAAAGATAGCCAATTAAGGCAGTCAATAAGGGAGCCAATTAAGGCATGCAATTAAAGCAGGCATTTAAGGCAGGCAATTAAAGCAGGCAATTAAGGCAGGCAGCCATTTAAGGCTGGTAATTAAGGCATGCAATTAAGGCAGCCAATTAAGGCAGGCAATTAAGGCAAGCAATTAAGGTTGGCAATTAAGGAATGCAATTAAGGCAGCCAATTAAGGCAGTCACGTAAGGCAGGCAAATAAGGCAGGCAATAAAGGCAGGCATTCAAGAAAGGCAATTAAGGCAGGCAATTAAGGAAGCAAATAATGCAGGTAATCAGGGAAGTCAATTATGGCAGGCAATTAAGGCAGGCAATTAAGGCAAGCAATCAAGGAAGGAAGTATAGAAAGCCAATTAAGGCTGGCAGCCAATTAAGACAGGTAATTAAGGCATGCAATTAAGGCAGGCAATTAAGCCAGGCAATTAAGGCAAGCAATTAAGGATGGCAATTAAGGAAGCCATTTAAGGAATGCAATTTAGGCAGCCAATTAAGGCAGGCAATTAAGGCAGGCAATTATAGCAGGCAATTTTGGGAGGCAATAAAGGTAGGCAATAATGGCAAGCAGTTAAGGATGGCAATTAAGGCAGGCAATTAAGGCTGGCAATGAAGGCAAGCAATTAAGGAAGCAAATAATGCAGGTTATTAGGGAAGTCAATTACGGCAGACAATTAAGGCAGGCAATAAAGGCTGGCAATGAAGGTAGGCAATTTAGGAAGCAAATAATGCAGGTTATTAGGGAAGTCAATTATGGCAGACAATTAAGGCAGGCAATTAAGGCAAGCAATCAAGGCAGGTAGTATAGAAAGACAATTAAGGCTGGCAGCCAATTAAGACTGGTAAATAAGGCATGCAATTAAGGAAGGTAATTAAGGCAGGAAATTAAGGCAAGCTATTAAGGATGGCATTTTAGGCAGCTATGTAAGGAATGCAATTAAGGCAGGCAATTAAGGCAAGCAATTAAGGCAAGCAATTAAGGAATTAAATTAAGGCAGGCAATTAAGACACGCAATTAAAGCAGGCAATGAAGGCAGGCAATTAAGGCAGGCAATTAAGGCAGGCAATTATGGCAGGTAATTAGGGAAGGCGATTAAGGCAGGCGATTAAGGCAGGCAATTAAGGCAAGCAATTAAGGCAGGTAGTAAAGAAATCCAATTAAGGCAGGCAATTAAAGCAGGCAACAAATTAAATCTGGTAATTAAGGCGAGCAATTAACGATGGCAATTAAGGCAGCCAATTAAGGAATGCAATAAAGGCAGCCAATAAGGGCAGTCAATTGAGGCAGGCAATTAAGACAGGCAATTAAGGCAGGCAATTAAGGCAGGCAATTAAGGTAGTCAAATAATGCAGGTAATTAGGGAAGGCAATTAAGGCAGGCAATAAAGGCAACAATTAATGCAGGCAATTAAGGCAGGCAATCAAGGAAGGCAATTAAGGCAAGCAATTAATGCAGGCAAATAAGGCAGGCAATCAAGGAAGGCAATTAAGAAATGCAATTAAGGCAAGCAATTAAGGCAGGCAATAAAGGCAGGCAATAAAGGCAGGCAATTAAGGCAGGCAATTAAGGCAAGCACATCAGGCAGGTAGTAAAGATAGCCAATTAAGGCAGGCAATAAAGGCAGGCTATTAAGGCAGGCAGCCAATTAAGGCTGGTAATTAAGGCATGCAATTAAGGCAGGCAATTAAGGCAGGCAATAAATGCAGGCAATCAAGAAATGCAATTAAAGCAGGCAATTAAGGCAGACAATTAAAGCAGGCAATTATAGCAGGCAATTAAGGCAGTCCATTTAGGCAGACAATTAAGGCAGGTTATTAAGGCTGGCAATGAAAGCAGGCTGTTAAAGGTAGGCAAATAATGCAGATAATTAGGGAAGGCAATTAAGACAGGCAATTAAGGCAGGCAATTAGGGCAAGCTATTTGGGCAGGTATTGAAGAAAGCCAATTAAGACAGGCAATTAAGGCAGGCAGCTAATTAAGGCTGGTAATTAAAGCATGCAATTAAGGCAGGCAATTTAGGGACGCAGTTAAGGCAAGCTATTAAGGATGGCATTTAAGGCAGCCAATTAAGGAATGTAATTAAGTCAGGCAATTTAGACAGGCAATTAAGGCAAGCAATTAAGGCACGTATTAAAGAAAGCCAATTAAGCAGGCAATTAAGGCAGGCAGCCAATTAAGGCTGGTAATTAAGGCATGCAATTAAGGCAGGCAATTAAGGCAGGCATTTAAGGCAGGCAATTAAGGCAAGCAATTAAGGCAGGAAATTAAGGCAGGAAATTAAGGCAGACAATTAAGACAGGCATTTAAGGCTGGCAATGAAGGCAGGCAATCAAGGTAGTCAAATAATGCAGGTAATTAAGGCAGGCAATCAAGAAAGGCAATTAAGGCAGGCAATTAAGGCAGACACTTAAAGAAGCAATTAAGGCTGGCAATGAAGGCAGGTAAAGGTAGGCAAATAATGCAGGCAATTAAGGCAGGCAATTAAGGCAAGCTATTAAGGCAGGTAGTAAAGATAGCCAATTAAGGCATGCAATTAAGGCAGACAATTAAGGCAGGCAATTAAAGCAGGCAATTAAGGCAGGCAATCAAGTAAGGCAATTAAGGCAGGCAATTAAGGCAGACAATTAAGACAGGCAATTAAGGCAGGCAATTAAGGCAAGCAATCAAGGTAGTCAAATAATGCAGGTAATTAAGGCAGGCAATCAAGAAAGGCAATTAAGGCAGGCAATTAAGGCAGACAATTAAAGAAGCAATTAAGGCTGGCAATGAAGGCAGGTAAAGGTAGGCAAATAATGCAGGCAATTAAGGCAGGCAATTAAGGCAAGCTATTAAGGCAGGTAGTAAAGAAAGCCAATTAAGGCATGCAATTAAGGCAGGCAATTAAGGCAGGCAAATAATGCAGGTAATTTGGTAAGGCAATTAAGGCAGGCAATTAAGGCAAGCAATTAAGGCAGGTAGTAAAGAAAGCCAATTAAGGCAGTCAATAAGGGAGCCAATTAAGGCATGCAATTAAGGCAGGCAATTAAGGCAGGCAATTTAGGCAGACAATTTAGGCAGGCAATCAAGTAAGGCAATTAAGGCAGGAAATTAAGGCAGGCAATTAAGGCAGACAATTAAGACAGGTAATTAAGGCAGGCAATGAAGGCAGGCAATCAAGGTAGTCAAATAATGCGGGTAATTAGGAAAGGCAATTAGGCAAGCAATTAAGGCAGGCATTTAAGGCAAGCAATAAAGGCAGGGAGAAACAAAGCCAATTAAGGCAGTCGATTAATGCAGGCAATTAAGGCAGGCAGCCATTTAAGGCTGGTAATTAAGGCATGCAATTAAGGCAGCCAATTAAGGCAGGCAATTAAGGCAGGCAATTAAGGCAAGCAATTAAGGTTGGCAATTAAGGAATGCAATTAAGGTAGCCAATTAAGGCAGTCATGTAAGGCAGGCAATTAAGGCAGGCAATAAAGGCAGGCAATCAAGAAAGGCAATTATGTCAGGCAATTAAGGCAAGCAATCAAGGCAGGAAGTATAGAAAGCCAATTAAGGCTGGCAGCCAATTAAGACTGGTAATTAAGGCATGCAATTAAGGCAGGCAATTAAGGCAGTTAATTAAGGCAGGCAAATAATGCAAGTAATTTGGTAAGGCAATTAAGGCAAGCTATTAAGGCAGGTAGTAAAGATAGCCAATTAAGGCAGTCAATAAGGGAGCCAATTAAGGCATGCAATTAAAGCAGGAAATTAAGGCAGGCAATCTAAGCAGGCAATTAAGGCAGGCAATCAAGTAAGTAAATTAAGTCAGGCAATTAAGGCAGGCAATTAAGGCAGACAATTAAGACAGGCAATTAAGGCAGGCAATTAAGGCAGGAAATTAAGGCAGACAATTAAGACAGGCAATTAAGGCTGGCAATGAAGGCAGGCAATTAAGGTAGTCAAATAATGCAGGTAATTAGGGAAGGCAATTAAGGCAAGCAATTAAGGCCTGCAATTAATGCAGGCAATTAAGGCAGCAAATCAAGGAAGGCAATTAAGGCATGCAATTAATGTAGCCAAATAAGGCAGTTAATTAAGGCAGGCAAATAATGCAAGTAATTTGGTAAGGCAATTAAGGCAAGCTATTAAGGCAGGTAGTAAAGATAGCCAATTAAGGCAGCCAATTAAGGCATGCAAATAAGGCAGGCAATTAAGGCAGGCAATTAAAGCAGGCAATTAAGGCAGGCAATCAAGTAAGGCAATTAAGGCAGGCAATTAAGGCAGACAATTAAGACAGGCAATTAAGGCAGGCAATTAAGGCAAGCAATAAATGTAGCCAATTAAGGCAGGCAATTAAGGCAGGCAAATAATGCAGGTAATTTGGTAAGGCAATTAAGGCAGGCAATTAAGGCAAGCAATAAATGTAGCCAATTAAGGCAGTCGATTTATGCAGGCAATTAAGACAGGCAGCCATTTAAGGCTGGTAATTAAGGCATGCAATTAAGGCAGCCAATTAAGGCAGGCAATTAAGGCAGGCAATTAAGGCAAGCAATTAAGGTTGGCAATTAAGGAATGCAATTAAGGCAGCCAATTAAGGCAGTCACGTAAGGCAGGCAATTAAGGCAGGCAATAAAGGCAGGCAATCAAGAAAGGATATTAAGGCAGGCAATTAAGGAAGCAAATAATGCAGGTAATCAGGGAAGTCAATTATGGCAGGCAATTAAGGCAGGCAATTAAGGCAAGCAATCAAGGCAGGAAGTATAGAAAGCCAATTAAGGCTGGCAGCCAATTAAGACAGGTAATTAAGGCATGCAATTAAGGCAGGCAATTAAGCCAGGCAATTAAGGCAAGCAATTAAGGATGGCAATTAAGGAAGCCATTTAAGGAATGCAATTTAGGCAGCCAATTAAGGCAGGCAATTATAGCAGGCAATTTTGGGAGGCAATAAAGGTAGGCAATTATGGCAAGCAGTTAAGGATGGCAATTAAGGCAGGCAATTAAGGCTGGCAATGAAGGCAAGTAATTAAGGAAGCAAATAATGCAGGTTATTAGGGAAGTCAATTACGGCAGACAATTAAGGCAGGCAATAAAGGCTGGCAATGAAGGTAGGCAATTAAGGAAGCAAATAATGCAGGTTATTAGGGAAGTCAATTATGGCAGACAATTAAGGCAGGCAATTATGGCAAGCAATCAAGGCAGGTAGTATAGAAAGACAATTAAGGCTGGCAGCCAATTAAGACTGGTAAATAAGGCATGCAATTAAGGAAGGTAATTAAGGCAGGAAATTAAGGCAAGCTATTAAGGATGGCATTTAAGTCAGCTAATTAAGGAATGCAATTAAGGCAGGCAATTAAGGCAAGCAATTAAGGCAGGCAATAAAGGCAGGCAATCAAGAAAGGCAATTAAGGCAGGCAATTAAGGCAGGCAATTAAGGCAGGCAATTATGGCAGGCAATTAAGGCAGTCAATTTAGGCAGACAATTAAGGCTGGCAACTAAGGCAAGCAATCAAGGCAGGTAGTAAAGAAAGCCAATTAAGGCTGGCAAACAATTAAGACTGGTAATTAAGGCATGCAATTAAGGCAGGCAATTAAGCCAGGCAATTAAGGCAAGCAATTAAGGATGGCAATTAAGGCAGCCAATTAAGGAATGCAATTAAGGCAGCCAATTAAGGCAGGCAATTAAGGCAGGGAATTAAAGCAGGCAATTATGGCAGGCAATTAAGGCAGTTAATTAAGGCAGACAATTAAGGCAGGTAATTAAGGCATGCAATGAAGGCAGGCGATTAAGGTAGGCAAATAATGCAGGTAATTAGGGAAGGCTATTAAGGCAGGCAATTAAGGCAGACAATTAAGGCAAGCAATTAAGGCAGGTAGTAAAGAAAGCCAATTAGGGCAGGCAATTAAGGCAGGCAATTAAGGCAAGCAATTAAGGCAGGCAATTAAGTCAAGCAATTAAGGAAGGAAATTAAGGCAGGCAATTAAAGCAGGCAATTAATCCAGTCCGCAGTTCGCAGATCGCAGTTTGTAGATTGAAGTTTGCATAGTTCGCATTTTGCTGTTTGCAGTTAGCATTTAGCATTTTGCAGATCGCAGTTCGCGGTTTGCAGTTCCCAGTTTAGGGTTCTCAGTTCGAAGTTTGCAGTTCAGAGTTTGCAGTTCCATTCCACTCTGTGGTTCGCAATACATAGGTTTGGATTTCGCAATTTGCAGTTCCCAGTTCGCAGTTCGCAAATTGCTGTTCTAAGTTTGCAGTTTGCAGTTTGCAGTTAGCAGTTCGCAGGGCGCAGTTGGCGGTTTGCAGTTCGAAATTCGCATTTTGCAGTTCGCTTTTTGCAGTTCGCGTATTTCATTTCGCAGTGTGCAGTTTGCAAACTACCGTTTGCGGTTTGCGGTTTGCAGTTTAGAGTTTTAATTTTGCAATTTGCTGTTCGCAGTTTGCAGTTTTAGTTTGCAGTGCGCAGTTCACAGATTTTTCGTAGGTCGTAGGTTGACATTTCGCATTTTCAGTTGGTAGTTAGCAGTTTGCAGTTGGCAATTTGCATTTCGCATTTCGCAGTTCTCAGTTCGTGGTTTGCAGTTCGAAGTTTGCAGTTATCAGTTCGCAGTTTTAGTCTGTAGTTTATGGTTTGCAGTCCGCAGTTTGCAGTTCGCAGTTCGTAGGTTTTTATTTTTGCCGTTCGTAGTTTGCAGTTTTTAGTTCGCTTTATGATTTTTGCAGTTTGCAGTACACAGTTCGCAGTTCTTGGTTCTCATATTGCAAATTGCTGTTTGCAGTTCACAATTCGCAGTTTGCAGTTCGCTGTTTGTGTTTCGAATTACACAGTTTGCAGTTTGCAGTATGGAAATCACAAATCGCAGTTTGTGGTTTACGGTTTAAGGTTTGAGGTTTGCGTTTTGCGTTTTGTGGTTCGCAGTTCGCATTTTGCGGTTCACTGTTTGAAGTTTGCCTTTTACGGTTTGGGGTTTACAGTTTGCAGTTTTGATTTTACAATTTCCAGTACGCAGTTCGCAGTTGACAATTCACAGTTTGCAGTTTGCCGTTCGCAGTCTGCAGTTCGCAGTTTTTAGTCTTCAATTCGCAGATTGCATTTGGTAGTTCGCAGTTTTCTTTTCGCAATTTTTATTTCGCAGTTTGCAGTTCACATTTCGCAGTCTGCAGTTAGCAGTTTGCAGTCCGCTGTTCGCAGTTTGAATTTCACAGCTTGCAGTTCGCTTATTGCTTTTCGCATTTTTAAGCAGTTGACAAATATCTGTTTGCAGTGCGCAGTTCACAGTTTTTTTGTTCGCAGTTCACAGTTCAACATTTAACAGTTTGCAGAAGGTAGTTAGCAGTTTGTACTTTGCAATTCGTATTACGCAGTTCGCACGTTGCAGTTCGCGGTTTGCAGTTCTAAGTTCGCACTTTGCAGTTTTTATGTTAGCGGTTCGCAGTTGTAGGGTTGCATTACGCAGTTTGCAGTTCGCAGTTTGTAGGTTCGCATTTCGCTGTTTACATTTCGCAAATTAAAGTTCGCTGTTTGCAGTTCGCAGTTCGCAGTTGGCAATTCGTAGTCTACAGTTCATAGTTAGCAGTCCGCAGTTTGCAGTTTGCAATTTTAAATTTTGCAGTTCGCAGTTCGTAGGTTTCCATTTCGCAATTTGGATTTCGCTGTTTGCAGTTTGCAGATCGCAGTTCATTGTCTGCATTTCGCTCTTTGTGGTTTGGGGTTTGCGGTTTTCGGTTTGTTTTGGCATTTTGCAGATTGCAGTTTGCAGTTTTCAATAGGCAGTTCGAAGTTTGCAGTACGCATTTCGCAGTTCGTAGTTGGATTTCGCAGATTGTAGTTTGCATTTACTGTTTGCAGTTTCCTGTTTGAAGTTTGTGGTTTGTGGTTTGCGGATTGCAGTTTTCAGTTCGCAGTTAGCAATTCGCTGTTTGCAGTTCGCTTATAGCAATTTGCAGTCAGATTTTTAAAAATTGCAATTTTTGGTTTACGGTTTGCAGTCTTCAGTTTACATTTTGAAATTTGCAGTTCGCAGTTTGCATTTCGAAGATTGCAGTTCGCAGATTGCTGTTCAAAGTTCGTTGGATCGTATCCCAAGGTTTGCAGTATGCAGTTCTCAGTGTGCAATTTGCTGTTTCGAAATTTAGTAGTTCGCAGTTTGAAGAACGCGGTTTGCAGTTCATAGTATACAATTCTCAGTTCGCAATTTGCTGTTCGCAGTTGGCAGTTCGCAGTTTGCTGTTCGCAGTTGGCAGTTCACAGTATGCTGTTCGCTGTGCGTGGTTTGGCATTTCGCAATTTTACATTTCGCCGATTGAAGTTTGCAATTTTCAGTTCGCATTTCATGTTTGCATAGTATGCATTCCGCAGTTCGTTGTATGCAATGGTTTCCTTTTTGCGATTGGCATTTATCAGTTCGCAGTTTGCAGTTCGTAAATTGCATTTTGCAGTGTGCAGTTTGCATTTTGCCGTTCGCATTCTGCAGTTCGCTATATGCAGTCTGCAGTTCGCAGATCGCAGTTGGCAGTTCGCAATTTGCAGTTCTCAGTTTGCATTTCACAGTTTGAAGTACGCTTATTATATTTCGAAATTTAATGAAGTTTGCTAATATGAATTTTTTGTTTGCGTTTTGTAGTTTGCAGTTCTTATTTTGCGCTTTGCAGTTCTTCATTGATCAGTTAATTAAGGCCAGCAATTAATTCAGGCAATTAAGGCAGGCAATTAAGGCAGGCAATAAAGGCAGGCAATTAAGGCAGGCAATTAAGGCAGGTAGTAAAGAAAGCCAATTAAGGCAGCCAATTAAGGCAGTCAATTAAGGCTTATAATTAAGGCATGCAATTATGGCCGGCAATTAAGGCAGTCAATTAAGGCAGACAATTAAGTCAAGCAATTAAGGAATTAAATTAAGGCAGGCAATTAAGACACGCAATTAAAGCAGGCAATGATGGCCGGCAATTAAGGCAGGCAATTAAGGCAGGCAATTATGGCAGGTAATTAGGGAAGGCAATTAAGGCAGGCGATTAAGGCAGGCAATTAATGCAAGCAATTAAGGCAGGTAGTAAAGAAATCCAATTAAGGCAGGCAATTAAGGCAGGCAATTAAGGCAGGCAATTAAGGCAAGCACATCAGGCAGGTAGTAAAGATAGCCAATTAAGGCAGGCAATAAAGGCAGGCAATTAAGGCAGGCAGCCAATTAAGGCTGGTAATTAAGGCATGCAATTAAGGCAGGCAATTAAGGCAGGCAATTAAGGCAGGCAATAAAGGCAGGCAATTAAGGCAGGAAATAAAGGCAGGCAATCAAGAAATGCAATTAAAGCAGGCAATTAAGGCAGACAATTAAAGCAGGCAATTATAGCAGGCAATTAAGGCAGTCCATTTAGGCAGACAATTAAGGCAGGTTATTAAGGCTGGCAATGAAAGCAGGCTGTTAAACATAGGCAAATAATGCAGATAATTAGGGAAGGCAATTAAGACAGGCAATTAAGGCAGGCAATTAGGGCAAGCTATTTAGGCAGGTATTGAAGAAAGCCAATTAAGACAGGCAATTAAGGAAGGCAGCCAATTAAGGCTGGTAATTAAAACATGCAATTAAGGCAGGCAATTTAGGGACGCAGTTAAGGCAAGCTATTAAGGATGGCATTTAAGGCAGCCAATTAAGGAATGTAATTAAGTCAGGCAATTTAGACAGGCAATCAAGGCAAGCAATTAAGGCACGTATTAAAGAAAGCCAATTAAGCAGGCAATTAAGGCAGGCAGCCAATTAAGGCTGGTAATTAAGGCATGCAATTAAGGCAGGCAATTAAGGCAGGCATTTAAGGCAGGGAATTAAGGCAAGCAATTAAGGCAGGAAATTAAGGCAGGAAATTAAGGCAGACAATTAAGACAGGCATTTAAGGCTGGCAATGAAGGCAGACAATCAAGGTAGTCAAATAATGCAGGTAATTAAGGCAGGCAATCAAGAAAGGCAATTAAGGCAGGCAATTAAGGCAGACAATTAAAGAAGCAATTAAGGCTGGCAATGAAGGTAGGTAAAGGTAGGCAAATAATGCAGGCAATTAAGGCAGGCAATTAAGGCAAGCTATTAAGGCAGGTAGTAAAGATAGCCAATTAAGGCATGCAATTAAGGCAGGCAATTAAGGCAGGCAATTAATGCAGGCAATTAAAGCAGGCAATCAAGTAAGGCAATTAAGGCAGGCAATTAAGGCAGACAATTAAGGTAGGCAATTAAGGCAGGCAATTAAATCAAGCAATAAATGTAGCCAATTAAGGCAGGCAATTAAGGCAGGCAAATAATGCAGGTAATTTGGTAAGGCAATTAAGGCAGGCAATTAAGGCAAGCAATTAAGGCAGGTAGTAAAGAAAGCCAATTAAGGCAGTCAATAAGGGAGCCAATTAAGGCATGCAATTAAAGCAGGCAATTAAGGCAGGCAATCAAGTAAGGAAATTAAGGCAGGCAATTAAGGCAGACAATTAAGACAGGCAATTAAGGCAGGCAATTAAGGCAGGCAATTTAGGCAGGCAATCAAGTAAGGCAATTAAGGCAGGAAATTAAGGCAGGCAATTAAGGCAGACAATTAAGACAGGCAATTAAGGCAGGCAATGAAGGCAGGCAATCAAGGTAGTCAAATAATGCGGGTAATTAGGAAAGGCAATTAGGCAAGCAATTAAGGCAGGCATTTAAGGCAAGCAATTAAGGCAGGGAGTAAAGAAAGCCAATTAAGGCAGTCGATTAATGCAGGCAATTAAGGCAGGCAGCCATTTAAGGCTGGTAATTAAGGCATGAAATTAAGGCAGCCAATTAAGGCAGGCAATTAAGGCAGGCAATTAAGGCAAGCAATTAAGGTTGGCAATTAAGGAATGCAATTAAGGCAGCCAATTAAGGCAGTCACGTAAGGCAGGCAATTAAGGCAGGCAAAAAAGGCAGGCAATCAAGAAAGGCAATTATGTCAGGCAATTAAGGCAAGCAATCAAGGCAGGAAGTATAGAAAGCCAATTAAGGCTGGCAGCCAATTAAGACTGGTAATTAAGGCATGCAATTAAGGAAGGCAATTAAGGCAGTTATTTAAGGCAGGCAAATAATGCAAGTTATTTGGTAAGGCAATTAAGGCAAGCTATTAAGGCAGGTAGTAAAGATAGCCAATTAAGGCAGTCAATAAGGGAGCCAATTAAGGCATGCAATTAAAGCAGGCAATTAAGGCAGGCAATCTAAGCAGGCAATTAAGGCAGGCAATCAAGTAAGGAAATTAAGGCAGGCAATTAAGGCAGGCAATTAAGGCAGACAATTAAGACAGGCAATTAAGGCAGGCAATTAAGGCAGGCAATTAAGGCAGGATATTAAGGCAGGAAATTAAGGCAGACAATTAAGACAGGCAATTAAGGCTGGCAATGAAGGCAGGCAATTAAGGTAGTCAAATAATGCAGGTAATTAGGGAAGGCAATTAAGGCAAGCAATTAAGGCCTGCAATTAATGCAGGCAATTAAGGCAGCAAATCAAGGAAGGCAATTAAGGCATGCAATTAATGTAGCCAAATAAGGCAGTTAATTAAGGCAGGCAAATAATGCAAGTAATTTGGTAAGGCAATTAAGGCAAGCTATTAAGGCAGGTAGTAAAGATAGCCAATTAAGGCAGCCAATTAAGGCATGCAAATAAGGCAGGCAATTAAGGCAGGCAATTAAAGCAGGCAATTAAGGCAGGCAATCAAGTAAGGCAATTAAGGCAGGCAATTAAGGCAGACAATTAAGACAGGCAATTAAGGCAGGCAATTAAGGCAAGCAATAAATGTAGCCAATTAAGGCAGGCAATTAAGGCAGGCAAATAATGCAGGTAATTTGGTAAGGCAATTAAGGCAGGCAATTAAGGCAAGCAATGAATGTAGCCAATTAAGGCAGTCGATTAATGCAGGCAATTAAGACAGGCAGCCATTTAAGGCTGGTAATTAAGGCATGCAATTAAGGCAGCCAATTAAGGCAGGCAATTAAGGCAGGCAATTAAGGCAAGCAATTAAGGTTGGCAATTAGGGATTGCAATTAAGGCAGCCAATTAAGGCAGTCACGTAAGGCAGGCAATTAAGGCAGGCAATAAAGGCAGGCAATCAAGAAAGGATATTAAGGCAGGCAATTAATGAAGCAAATAATGCAGGTTATCAGGGAAGTCAAATATGGCAGGCAATTAAGGCAGGCAATTAAGGCAAGCAATCAAGGCAGGAAGTATAGAAAGCCAATTAAGGCTGGCAGCCAATTAAGACAGGTAATTAAGGCATGCAATCAAGGCAGGCAATTAAGCCAGGCAATTAAGGCAAGCAATTAAGGATGGCAATTAAGGAAGCCATTTAAGGAATGCAATTTAGGCAGCCAATTAAGGCAGGCAATTAAGGCAGGCAATTATAGCAGGCAATTTTGGGAGGCAATAAAGGTAGGCAATTATGGCAAGCAGTTAAGGATGGCAATTAAGGCAGGCAATTAAGGCTGGCAATGAAGGCACGCAATTAAGGAAGCAAATAATGCAGGTTATTAGGGAAGTCAATTATGGCAGACAATTAAGGCAGGCAATAAAGGCTGGCAATGAAGGTAGGCAATTAAGGAAGCAAATAATGCAGGTTATTAGGGAAGTCAATTATGGCAGACAATTAAGGCAGGCAATTAAGGCAAGCAATCAAGGCAGGTAGTATAGAAAGACAATTAAGGCTGGCAGCCAATTAAGACTTGTAAATAAGGCATGCAATTAAGGAAGGTAATTAAGGCAGGAAATTAAGGCAAGCTATTAAGGATGGCATTTAAGGCAGCTAATTAAGGAATGCAATTAAGGCAGGCAATAAAGGCAGGCAATCAAGAAAGGCAATTAAGGCAGGCAATTAAGGCAGGCAATTAAGGCAGGCAATTATGGCAGGCAATTAAGGCAGTCAATTTAGGCAGACAATTAAGGCTGGCAACTAAGGCAAGCAATCAAGGCAGGTAGTAAAGAAAGCCAATTAAGGCTGGCAACCAATTAAGACTGGTAATTAAGGCATGCAATTAAGGCAGGCAATTAAGCCAGGCAATTAAGGCAAGCAATTAAGGATGGCAATTAAGGCAGCCAATTAAGGAATGCAATTAAGGCAGCCAATTAAGGCAGGCAATTAAGGCAGGGAATTAAAGCAGGCAATTATGGCAGGCAATTAAGGCAGTTAATTAAGGCAGACAATTAAGGCAGGTAATTAAGGCATGCAATGAAGGCAGGCGATTTTGGTAGTCAAATAATGCAGGTAATTAGGGAAGGCTATTAAGGCAGGCAATTAAGGCAGGCAATTAAGGCAAGCAATTAAGGCAGGTAGTAAAGAAAGCCAATTAGGGCAGGCAATTAAGGCAGGCAATTAAGGCAAGCAATTAAGGCAGGCAATTAAGTCAAGCAATTAAGGAAGGAAATTAAGGCAGGCAATTAAAGCAGGCAATTAATCCAGTCCGCAGTTCGCAGATCGCAGTTTGTAGATTGAAGTTTGCATAGTTCGCATTTCGCTGTTTGCAGTTAGCATTTAGCATTTTGCAGATCGCAGTTCGCGGTTTGCAGTTCCCAGTTTAGGGTTCTCAGTTCGAAGTTTGCAGTTCAGAGTTTGCAGTTCCATTCCACTATGTGGTTCGCAATTCATAGGTTTGGATTTCGCAATTTGCAGTTCCCAGTTCGCAGTTCGCAGTTGCAGTTCGCAGTTCGCAAATTGCTGTTCTAAGTTTGCAGTTTGCAGTTTTCAGTTAGCAGTTCGCAGGGCGCAGTTGGCGGTTTGCAGTTCGAAATTCGCATTTTGCAGTTCGCTTTTTGCAGTTCGCGTATTTCATTTCGCAGTGTGCAGTTTGCAAACTACCGTTTGCGGTTTGCGGTTTGCAGTTTAGAGTTTTAATTTTGCAATTTGCTGTTCGCAGTTTGCAGTTTTAGTTTGCAGTGCGCAGTTCACAGATTTTTCGTAGGTTGTAGGTTGACATTTCGCATTTTCAGTTGGTAGTTAGCAGTTTGCAGTTGGCAATTTGCATTTCGCATTTCGCAGTTCTCAGTTCGTGGTTTGCAGTTCGAAGTTTGCAGTTATCAGTTCGCAGTTTTAGTCTGTAGTTTATGGTTTGCAGTCCGCAGTTTGCAGTTCGCAGTTCGTAGGTTTTTATTTTTGCCGTTCGTAGTTTGCAGTTTTTAGTTCGCTTTATGATTTTTGCAGTTTGCAGTACACAGTTCGCAGTTCTTGGTTCCCATATTTCAAATTGCTGTTTGCAGTTCACAATACGCAGTTTGCAGTTCGCTGTTTGTGTTTCGAATTACACAGTTTGCAGTTTGCAGTTCGGAAATCACAAATCGCAGTTTGTGGTTTACGGTTTAAGGTTTGAGGTTTGCGTTTTGCGTTTTGTGGTTCGCAGTTCGCATTTTGCGGTTCACTGTATGAAGTTTGCCTTTTACGGTTTGGGGTTTAGAGTTTGCAGTTTTGATTTTACAATTTCCAGTACGCAGTTCGCAGATGACAATTCACAGTTTGCAGTTTGCCGTTCGCAGTCTGCAGTTCGCAGTTTTTAGTCTTCAATTCGCAGATTGCATTTGGTAGTTCGCAGTTTTCTTTTCGCAATTTTTATTTCGCAGTTTGCAGTTCACATTTCGCAGTCTGCAGTTAGTAGTTTGCAGTCCGCTGTTCGCAGTTTGCATTTCACAGCTTGCAGTTCGCTTATTGCTTTTCGCATTTTGAAGCTGTTGACAAATATCTGTTTGCAGTGCGCAGTTCACAGTTTTTTTGTTCGCAGTTCACAGTTCAACATTTCACAGTTTGCAGAAGGTAGTTAGCAGTTTGTACTTTGCAATTCGTATTACGCAGTTCGCACGTTGCAGTTCGCGGTTTGCAGTTCTAAGTTCGCACTTTGCAGTTTTTATGTTAGCGGTTCGCAGTTGTAGGGTTGCATTACGCAGTTTGCAGTTCGCAGTTTGTAGGTTCGCATTTCGCTGTTTACATTTCGCAAATTAAAGTTCGCTGTTTGCAGTTCGCAGTTCGCAGTTGGCAATTCGTAGTCTACAGTTCATAGTTAGCAGTCCGCAGGTTGCAGTTTGCAATTTTAAATTTTGCGGTTCGCAGTTCGTAGGTTTCCATTTCGCAATTTGGAGTTCGCTGTTTGCAGTTTGCAGATCGCAGTTCATTGTCTGCATTTCGCTCTTTGTGGTTTGGAGTTTGCTGTTTGCAGTTTACTCATTGCGGTTTTCGGTTTGTGGTTGGCATTTTGCAGATTGCAGTTTGCTGTTTTCAATAGGCAGTTCGAAGTTTGCAGTACGCATTTCGCAGTTCGTAGTTGGATTTCGCAGATTGCAGTTTGCATTTACTGTTTGCAGTTTCCTGTTTGAAGTTTGTGGTTTGTGGTTTGCGGATTGCAGTTTTCAATTCGCAGTTAGCAATTCGCTGTTTGCAGTTCGCTTATAGCAATTTGCAGTTAGATGTTTAAAAATTGCAATTTTTGGTTTACGGTTTGCAGTCTTCAGTTTACATTTTGAAATTTGCAGTTCGCAGTTTGCATTTCGAAGATTGCAGTTCGCAGATTGCTGTTCAAAGTTCGTTGGTTCGTATGCCAAGGTTTGCAGTATGCAGTTCTCAGTGTGCAATTTGCTGTTTCGAAATTTAGTAGTTCGCAGTTTGAAGAACGCGGTTTGCAGTTCATAGTATACAATTCTCAGTTCGCAATTTGAAGTTTGCTGTTCGCAGTTGGCAGTTCGCAGTATGCTGTTCGCTGTGCGTGGTTTGGCATTTCGCAATTTTACATTTCGCCGTTCGTTGTATGCAATGGTTTCCTTTTTGCGATTGGCATTTATCAGTTCGCAGTTTGCAGTTTGCAGTTCGTAAATTGCATTTTGCAATGTGCAGTTTGCATTTTGCCGTTCGCATTCTGCAGTTCGCTATATGCAATCTGCAGTTCGCAGATCGCAGTTGGCAGTTCGCAATTTGCAGTTCTCAGTTTGCATTTCACAGTTTGAAGTACGCTTATTATATTTCGAAATTTAATAAAGTTTGCTAATATAAATTTTTTGTTTGGGTTTTGTAGTTTGCAGTTCTTATTTTGCGCTTTGCAGTTCTTCATTGATCAGTTAATTAAGGCCAGCAATTAATTCAGGCAATTAAGACAGGCAATTAAGGCAGGCAATAAAGGCAGGCAATAAAGGCAGGCAATTAAGGCAGGTAGTAAAGAAAGCCAATTAAGGCAGCCAATTACGGCAGTCAATTAAGGCTAATAATTAAGGCATGCAATTATGGCCGGCAATTAAGGCAGTCAATTAAGGCAGACAATTAAGTCAAGCAATTAAGGAATTAAATTAAGGCAGGCAATTAAGACACGCAATTAAAGCAGGCAATGAAGGCAGGCAATTAAGGCAGGCAATTAAGGCAGGCAATTAAGGCAGGTAATTAGGGAAGGCAATTAAGGCAGGCGATTAAGGCAGGCAATTAAGGCAAGCAATTAAGGCAGGTAGTAAAGAAATCCAATTAAGGCAGGCAATTAAGGCAGGCAATTAAAGCAGGCAGCAAATTAAAGCTGGTAATTAAGGCGAGCAATTAACGATGGAAATTAAGGCAGCCAATTAAGGAATGCAATAAAGGCAGCCAATAAGGGCAGTCAATTGAGGCAGGCAATTAAGACAGGCAATTAAGGCAGGCAATTAAGGTAGTCAAATATTGCAGGTAATTAGGGAAGGCAATTAAGGCAGGCAATAAAGGCAAGCAATTAATGCAGGCAATTAAGGCAGGCAATCAAGGAAGGCAATTAAGGCAAGCAAATTAATGCAGGAATATAAGGCAGGCAATCAAGGAAGGCAATTAAGAAATGCAATTAAGGCAAGCAATTAAGGCAGGTAGTAAAGAAAGCCAATTAAGGCAGTCAATTAAGGCAGGCAATAAAGGCAGGTAATTAGGGAAGGCTATTAAGGCAGGCAATTAAGGCAGGCAATTAAGGCAAGCAATTAAGGCAGGTAGTAATGAAAGCCTATTAAGGCAGGCAATTAAGGCAGGCAATTAAGGCAAGCAATTAAGGCAGGCAATTAAGTCAAGCAATTAAGGCAGGCAAATAATGCAGTTAATTTGGTAAGGCAATTAAGGCAGGCAATTAAGGCAAGCAATTAAGGCAGGTAGTTTAGAAAGCCAATTAAGACAGGCAATTAAGGCAGGCAGCCAATTAAGGCAGGCAGCCAATTAAAGCTGGTAATTAAGGCATGCAATTAAGGCAGGCAATTAAGCCAGAAAATTAAGATTAGGCAATTAAGGCTGGCAATGAAGGCAGGCTAATGAGGTAGGCAAATAATGCAGGTTTTTAGGGAAGGCAATTAAGGCAGGTAATTAAGGCAGGCGATTAAGGCAAGCTATTTAGGCAGGTAGTAATGAAAGCCAATTAAGGCAGGCATTTTAGGCAGGCATCTAATTAAGGCTGGTAATAAAGACATGCAATTAAGGCAGGCAATTAAGGCAGGCTATTAAGGCAGGCAATTAAGGCAAGCAATTAAGGCAGGAAGTAAAGAAATCCAATTAAGACAGGCATTTAAAGCAGGCAGCAAATTAAAGCTGGTAATTAAGGCGAGCAATTAATGATGGCAAATAAGGCAGCCAATTAAGGAATGCAATAAAGGCAGCCAATAAGGGCAGTCAATTGAGGCAGGCAATTAAGACAGGCAATTAAGGCAGGCAATTAAGGCTGGCAATTAAGGTAGTCAAATAATGCAGGTAATTAGGGAAGGCAATTAAGGCAGGCAATAAAGGCCAGCAATTAATGCAGGCAATTAAGGCAGGCAATCAAGGAAGGCAATTAAGGCAAGCAATTAATGCAGGAAAATAAGGCAGGCAATCAAGGAAGGCAATTAAGAAATGCAATTAAGGCAAGCAATTAAGGCAGGCAATTAAGGCAGGCAATTAAGGCAAGCAATAAAGGTTGGCAATTAAGGAATGCAATTAAGGCAGCCAATTAAGGCAGTCACGTAAGGCAGGCAATTAAGGCAGGCAATAAAGGCAGGCAATCAAGAAAGGCAATTAAGGCAGGCAATTAAGGCAAGCAATCAAGGCAGGAAGTATAGAAAGCCAATTAAGGCTGGCAGCCAATTAAGACTGGTAATTAAGGCATGCAATTAAGGCAGGCAATTAAGGCAGTTAATTAAGGCAGGCAAATAATGCAAGTAATTTGGTAAGGCAATTAAGGCAAGCTATTAAGGCAGGTAGTAAAGATAGCCAATTAAGGCAGTCAATAAGGGAGCCAATTAAGGCATGCAATTAAAGCAGGCATTTAAGGCAGGCAATTAAAGCAGGCAATTAAGGCAGGCAGCCATTTAAGGCTGGTAATTAAGGCATGCAATTAGCGCAGCCAATTAGGGCAGGCAATTAAGGCAAGCAATTAAGGTTGGCAATTAAGGAATGCAATTACGGCAGACAATTAAGGCAGTCACGTAAGGCAGGCAATTAAGGCAGGCAATAAAGGCAGGCAATCAAGAAAGGCAATTAAGGCAGGCAATTAAGGAAGCAAATAATGCAGGTAATCAGGGAAGTCAATTATGGCAGGCAATTAAGGCAGGCAATTAAGGCAAGCAATCAAGGCAGGAAGTATAGAAAGCCAATTAAGGCTGGCAGCCAATTAAGACAGGTAATTAAGGCATGCAATTAAGGCAGGCAATTAAGCCAGGCAATTAAGGCAAGCAATTAAGGATGGCAATTAAGGAAGCCATTTAAGGAATGCAATTTAGGCAGCCAATTAAGGCAGGCAATTAAGGCAGGCAATTATAGCAGGCAATTTTGGGAGGCAATAAAGGTAGGCAATTATGGCAAGCAGTTAAGGATGGCAATTAAGGCAGGCAATTAAGGCTGGCAATGAAGGCAAGCAATTAAGGAAGCAAATAATGCAGGTTATTAGGGAAGTCAATTACGGCAGACAATTAAGGCAGGCAATAAAGGCTGGCAATGAAGGTAGGCAATTAAGGAAGCAAATAATGCAGGTTATTAGGGAAGTCAATTATGGCAGACAATTAAGGCAGGCAATTAAGGCAAGCAATCAAGGCAGGTAGTATAGAAAGACAATTAAGGCTGGCAGCCAATTAAGACTGGTAAATAAGGCATGCAATTAAGAAAGGTAATTAAGGCAGGAAATTAAGGCAAGCTATTAAGGATGGCATTTAAGGCAGCTAATTAAGGAATGCAATTAAGGCAGGCAATTAAGGCAAGCAATTAAGGCAGGCAATAAATGCAGGCAATTAAGTCAATCAATTAAGGCAGACAATTAAGGCAGGCAATTAAGGCTGGCAATGAAGGCAGGCTTTTAAGGTAGGCAAATAATGCAGGTAATTAGGGAAGGCAATTAAGGCATGCAATTAAGGCAGGCAATTAAGGCAGGCAATCAAGAAAGGCAATTAAGGCAGGCAATTAAGGCAGACAATTAAAGAAGCAATTAAGGCTGGCAATGAAGGCAGGTAAATGTAGGCAAATAATGCAGGTAATTAGGGAAGGCAATTAATGCAGGCAATTAAGGCAGGCAATTAAGGCAAGCTATTTAGGCAGGTAGTAAAAAAAGCCAATTAAGGCAGCAATTAAGGCAGGCAATTAAGGCAGGCAGCTAATTAAGGCTGGTAATTAAGGCATGCAATTAAGGCAGACATATAGGCAGGCAATGAAGGCAGGCAATTAAGGCAAGCTATTAAGGATGGGAATAAGGCAGCCAATTAAGGAATACAATTAAAGCAGCCAATTAAGGCAGGCAATTAAGGCAGGCAATTAAGGCAGGCAATTAAGGCAAGCAATTAAGGCAGGTAGTAAAGAAAGCCAATTAAGGCAGGCAATTAAGGCAGGCAGCCAATTAAGGCTGGTAATTAAGGCATACAATTAAGGAAGGCAATTAAGGCAGGCAATAAAGGCAGGCAATAAAGGCAGGCAATAAAGGCAGACAATTAAGGCAGGCAATTAGGGCTGGCAAAGAAGGCAGGCAATTAAGGTAGGCAAATAATGCAGGTAATTAGGGAAGGCAATTAAGGCAGCCAATTAGGCAGGCAATTTAGACAAGCAATTAAGGCAGGTAGTTTAGAAAGCCAATTAAGACAGGCAATTAAGGCAGGCAGCCAATAAAGGCTGGTAATTAAGGCATGCAATTAAGGCAGGCTATTAAGCCAAGCCTTTTAAGGCAAGCAATAAATGATGACATTTAAGGCAGCCAATTTAGGAATGCAATTAAGGCAGCCAATTAAGGCAGGCGATTAAGGCAGGCAGCCAATTAAGGCTGGTTATTAAGGAATGCAATTAAGGCAGGCAATTAAGGCAGGCAATAAAGGCAGACAATTAAGGCAGGCAATTAAGGCTGGCAATGAAGGCAGGCAATTAAGGCAGGCAGGCAAATAAGACTGGTATTTAAGGAGGCAATAAAGGTAGGCAAATAATGCAGGTAATTAGGGAAGGCAATTAAGGCAGGCATTTAAGCCAGGCAATTAAGGGAAGCAATTAAGGATGGCAATTAAGGCAGCCAATTTAGAAATGCAATTAAGGCAGCCAATTAAAACAGGCGATTAAGGCAGGCAGCCAATTAAGGCTGGTAATTAAGGCATGCAATTAATGCAGGCAATATAGGCAGGCAATTTAAGCAGGCAATTAAAACAGGCAATTAAACAAGGCAATGAAGGAAGGCAAATAAGGCAGGCAATTAAGGGAGGCAGTTAAGGCAGGCAATAAAGGCATGCAATCAAGAAAGGCAATTAAGGCAGGCAATTGAGGCAGGCAATTATGGCAGGCAATTATGGCAGGCAATTAAGGCAGTCAATTAAGGCAGACAATTCAGGCAGGCAATTAAGGAATGATATGAAACCAGGCAATTAAGGTAGGCAAATAATGCAGGTAATAAGGGAAGGCAATTAAGGCAGGCAATATAGGCAGGCAGGAAAGGCAGGCAATTAAGGCAAGCAATTAAGGCAGGTAGTTTAGAAAGCCAATTAAGGCAGGCAATTAAGGCAGGCAGCCAATTAAGGCTGGTAATTTAGGTATGCAATTGAGGCAGGCAATTAAGCCAGGCAATTAAGGCAAGCAATTAAGGATGGCAATTAAGGCAGCCAATTTAGAAATGCAATTAAGGCAGCCAATTAAGGCAGGCGATTAATGCAGGCAGCCAATTAAGGCTGGTAATTAAGGCATGCAATTAAGGCAGGCAATTAAGGCACGCAATTAAGGCAGGCAATGAAGAAAGGCAATTAAGGTAGGCAATTAAGGCAGGCAATTAAGGCAGGCGATTAAGGCAGGCAATTAAGGCAGACTATTTAGGCCGGCAATAAGGCAGGCAAATAATGCAGGTAATTACGGAAGGCAATTAAGGCAGGCAATTAAGGCAGGCAATTAATGCAGGCAATTAATGCAGGCAAATAAGGCAGGCAATTAAGGTAGGCAAATAATGCAGGTAAATCGGGAAGGCAATTAAGGCAGGCAATTAAAGCAGGCAATTAAGGCAAGCAATTAAGGCAGGTAGTTTAGAAAGCCAATTAAGACAGGCAATTAAGGCAGGCAGCCAATTAAGGCTGGTAATTGAGGCATGCAATTAAGGCAGGCAATTAAGCCAAGCAATTAAGGCAGGCAATTAATGCTGGCAATGAAGGCAGGCTAATGAGGTAGGCAAAAATGCAGGTAATAAGGGAAGGCAATTAAGGCAGGTAATTAAGGCAGGCAATTAAAGCAAGCCTTTTAGAAAGGTAGTAACAAAAGCCAATTAAGGCAGGCAATTAAGGCAGGCATTTAAGGCTGGCATCTAATTAAGGCTGGTAATAAAGACATGCAATTAAGGCAGGCAATTAAGGCAGGATATTAAGGCAGGCAATTGAGGCAGGCAATTTAAAAAAGGCAATTAAAGCAGGCAATGAAGGCAGGCAATTAAGGCAGGCAATTAAAGCAGCCAATTAAGGAATGCAATTAAGGCAGGCCATTAAGGCAGGCAATTAAAGCAGGCAATTAGTGCAGGCAGTCAAGGCAGGCAATTAAGGAAGGAAAAAGGCAGGCAATTAAGGCAGGCAATTAAGGAATGCAATTAAGGCAGGCAATTAAGGCAGGCAATTAAAGCAGGCAATTAGTGCAGGCAATCAAGGCCGGCAATTAAGGAAGGAAAAAGGCAGGCAATTAGGGCAGGCAATTAAGGCAGGCAATTAAGGCAAGCAATTAAGGAAGGTAGTTAAGAAAGCCAATTAAGGCAGGCAATAAAGGCAGGCAGCCAATTAAGGCTGGTAATTAAGGCAATCAATTAAGGCAGGCAATTAAGGCAGGCAATTAAGGCAGGCAATTAAGGCAGTTAATTAAGGCAGACAATTAAGGCAGGCAATTATAGCTGGCAATGAAGGCAGGCAATTAAGGTAGGCAAATAATGCAGCTAATTAGGGAAAGCAATTAAGGCAGCCAATTAAGGCAGGCAATTAAGGCAAGCAATTAAGGCAGGTAGTTTAGAAAGCCAATTAAGACAGGCAATTAAGGCAGGCAGCCAATAATGGCTGGTAATTAGGGCATGCAATTAAGGCAGGCAATAAAGCCAGGCAATTAAGGCAAGCAATTAAGGATGGCAATTAAGGCAGCCAATTTAGGAATGCAATTAAGGCAGCCAATTAAGGCAGGCGATTAAGGCAGGCAGCCAATTAAGGCTGGTAATTAAGGCATGCAATTAAGGCAGGCAATTAAGGCAGGCAATTAAGGCAGACAATTAAGGCAGGTAATTAAGGCTGGCAATTAAGGCAGGCAATTAAGGCAGGCAGGCAAATAAAACTGGTATTTAAGGCAGGCAATTAAGGAAGGCAAATAATGCATGTAATTAGGGAAGGCAATTAAGGCAGGCAATTAAGCCAGGCAATTAAGGCAAGCAATTAAGAATGGCCATTAAGGCAGCCAATTTAGAAATGCAATTAAGGCAGCCAATTAAGGCAGGAAATTAAGGCTGGCAATGAAGGCAGGCTATTAAGGTAGGCAAATAATGCAGGTAATTAGGGAAGGCAATTAAGGCATGCATTTAAGGCAGGCAATTAAGGCAGGCAATCAAGAAAGGCAATTAAGGCAGGCAATTAAGGCAGACAATTAAAGAAGCAATTAAGGCTGGCAATGAAGGCAGGTAAAGGTAGGCAAAAAATGCAGGTAATTAGGGTAGGCAATTAATGCAGGCAATTAAGGCAGGCATTTAAGGCAAGCTATTTAGGCAGGTAGTAAAAAAAGCCAATTAAGGCAGCAATTAAGGCAGGCAATTAAGGCAGGCAGCCAATTAAGGCTGGTAATTAAGGCATGCAATTAAGGCAGACATATAAGCAGGCAATGAAGGCAGGCAATTAAGGCAAGCTATTAAGTATGGCAATAAGGCAGCCAATTAAGAAATACAATTAAAGCAGGCAATTAAGGCAGGCAATTAAGGCAGGCAATTAAGGCAAGCAATTAAGGCAGGTAGTAAAGAAAGCCAATTAAGGCAGGCAATTAAGGCAGGCAGCCAATTAAGGCTGGTAATTAAGGCATGCAATTAAGGCAGGCAATTAAGGCAGGCAATTAAGGCAGGCAATAAAGGCAGGCAATAAAAGCAGGCAATTAAGGCAGGCAATTAAGGCAAGCACATAAGGCAGGAAGTAAAGATAGCCAATTAAGGCAGGCAATAAAGGCAGGCAATTAAGGCAGGCAGCCAATTAAGGCTGGTAATTAAGGCATGCAATTAAGGCAGGCAATTAAGGCAGGCAATTAAGGCAGGCAATTAAGGCAGGCAATAAAGGCAGGCAATTAAGGCAGGCAATAAAGGCAGGCAAACAAGAAATGCAATTAAATCAGGCAATTAAGGCAGGCAATTAAAGCAGGCAATTATGGCAGGCAATTAAGGCAGTCCATTTAGGCAGACAATTAAGGCAGGTTATTAAGGTTGGCAATGAAAGCAGGCTGTTAAAGGTAGCCAAATAATGCAGGTAATTAGGGAAGGCAATTAAGACAGGCAATTAAGGCAGGGAATTAGGGCAAGCTATTTAGGCAGGTATTGAAGAAAGCCAATTAAGACAGGCAATTAAGGCAGGCAGCCAATTAAGGCTGGTAATTAAAGCATGCAATTAAGGCAGGCAATTTAGGGACACAGATAAAGCAAGCTATTAAGGATGGCATTTAAGGCAGCCAATTGAGGAATGTAATTAAGGCAGGCAATTAAGACAGGCAATTAAGGCAAGCAATTAAGGCACGTTTTAAAGAAAGCCAATTAAGGCAGGCAATTAAGGCAGGCAGCCAATTAAGGCTGGTAATTAAGGCATGCAATTAAGGCAGGCAATTAAGGCAGGCATTTAAGGCAGGCAATTAAGGCAAGCAATTAAGGATGGCAATTAAGGCAGCCAATTAAGGCAGGCAATAAAGGAAGGCAATTAAGGCAAGCAATTAAGAATGGCAATTAAGGCAGCCAATTAAGGCAGGCAATAAAGGCAGGCATTCGAGAAAGGCAATTAAGGTAGGCAAATAATGCAGGTAATTAGGGAAGGCAATTAAGGCAGGCAATTAAGGCAGGCAATTAAGGCAAGCAATTAAGGCAGGTAGTTTAGAAAGCCAAATAAGACAGGCAATTAAGGCAGGCAGCCAATTAAGGCTGGTAATTAAGGTATGCAATTAAGGCAGTAAATTAAGCCAAGCAATTAAGGCAAGCAATTAGGGATGGCAATAAAGGCAGCAAATTTAGGAATGCAATTAAAGCAGCCAATTAAGGCAGGAATTTAAGGCAGGCGATTAGGGCAGGCAATTAAGGCAGGCAGCATGTTAAGGCAGGTAAATAAGGCTGGCATTTTAGGCAGACAATTGAGGCAGTCAATTAAGACAGGCAATTAAAGCAGGCAATGAAGGCAGGCAATTAAGGCAGGCAATAAAGGCAGGCAATTAAGGTAGGCAATTAAGGCAAGCAATTAAGGCAGGTAATAAAGAAAGCCAATTAAGGCAGGCGATTTAGGCAGGCAATTAAGGCAGGCAGCCAATTAAGGCTGGTAATTAAGGCATGCAATTAAGGCAGGCAATTAAGGCAGGCAATTAAGGCAGGCAATTAAGGCAGACAATTAAGACAGGCAATTAAGGCAGGCAATTAAGGCAAGCAATTAATGTAGCCAATTAAGGCAGGCAATTAAGGCAGGCAAATAATGCAGGTAATTTGGTAAGGCAATTAAGGCAGGCAATAAAGGCAAGCAATTAAGGCAGGTAGTAAAGAAAGCCAATTAAGCAAACAATTAAGGCAGCCAATTAAGGCAGGCAGCCAATTAAGGCTGGTAATTAAGGCAGGCTATTAAGGCAGGCAATTAAGGCAGGAAATTAAGGCCGGAAATTAAGGCAGACAATTAAGACAGGCAATTAAGGCTGGCAATGAAGGCAGGCAATCAAGGAAATCAAATAATTCAGGTAATTAGGGAAGGCAATTAAGGCAAGCAATTAAGGCCTGCCATTAATGCAGGCAATTAAGGCAGTAAATCAAGGAAAGCAATTAAGGCACTCAATTAATGTAGCCAATTAAGGCAGTTAATTAAGGCAGGCAAAAATGCAAGTAATTTGTTAAGGCAATTAAGGCAAGCTATTAAGGCAGGTAGTAAAGATAGCCAATTAAGGCAGCCAATTAAGGCATGCAATTAAGGCAGGCAATTAAGGCAGGCTATTAAGGCAGGCAATTAAGGCAGGCAATCAAGTAAGGCAATTAAGGCAGGCAATTAAGGCAGGCAATTAAGACAGGCAATTAAGGCAGGCAATTAAGGTAAGCAATAAATGTAGCCAGTTAAGGCAGGCAATTAAGGCAGGCAAATAATGCAGGTAATTTGGTAAGGCAATTAAGGCAGGCAATTAAGGCAAGCAATTAAGGCAGGTAGTAAAGAAAGCCAATTAAGGCAGTCAATTAAGGCAGCCAATTAAGGCATGCAATTAAGGCAGGCAATTAAGGCAAGCTATTAAGGATGGGAATAAGGCAGCCAATTAAGGAATACAATTAAAGCAGCCAATTAAGGCAGGCAATTAAGGCAGGCAATTAAGGCAGGCAATTAAGGCAAGCAATCAAGGCAGGTAGTAAAGAAAGCCAATTAAGGCAGGCAATTAAGGCAGGCAGCCAATTAAGGCTGGTAATTAAGGCATACAATTAAGGAAGGCAATTAAGGCAGGCAATAAAGGCAGGCAATAAAGGCAGGCAATAAAGGCAGACAATTAAGGCAGGCAATTAGGGCAGGCAATTAAAGCAAGCCTTTTAGAAAGGTTGTAACAAAAGCCAATTAAGGCAGGCAATTAAGGCAGGCATTTAAGGCTGGCATCTAATTAAGGCTAGTAATAAAGACATGCAAATAAGGCAGGCAATTAAGGCAGGATATTAAGGCAGGCAATTGAGGCAGGCAATTTAAAAAAGGCAATTAAAGCAGGCAATGAAGGCAGGCAATTAAGGCAGGCAATTAAAGCAGCCAATTAAGGAATGCAATTAAGGCAGGCCATTAAGGCAGGCAATTAAAGCAGGCAATTAGTGCAGGCAGTCAAGGCAGGCAATTAAGGAAGGAAAAAGGCAGGCAATTAAGGCAGGCAATTAAGGAATGCAATTAAGGCAGGCAATTAAGGCAGGCAATTAAAGCAGGCAATTAGTGCAGGCAATCAAGGCCGGCAATTAAGGAAGGAAAAAGGCAGGCAATTATGGCAGGCAATTAAGGCAGGCAATTAAGGCAAGCAATTAAGGAAGGTAGTTAAGAAAGCCAATTAAGGCAGGCAATTAAGGCAGGCAATAAAGGCAGGCAGCCAATTAAGGCTGGTAATTAAGGCAGGCAATAAAGGCAGGCAGCCAATTAAGGCAGGCAATTAAGGCAGGCAATTAAGGCAGTTAATTAAGGCAGACAATTAAGGCAGGCAATTATAGCTGGCAATGAAGGCAGGCAATTAAGGTAGGCAAATAATGCAGCTAGTTAGGGAAAGCAATTAAGGCAGCCAATTAAGGCAGGCAATTAAGGCAAGCAATTAAGGCAGGTAGTTTAGAAAGCCAATTAAGACAGGCAATTAAGGCA
The DNA here is from genome assembly GCF_032445375.1 of Bacillus rossius redtenbacheri. NCBI lineage: Eukaryota > Metazoa > Arthropoda > Insecta > Phasmatodea > Bacillidae > Bacillus > Bacillus rossius. Next base: position 562,099 of record NW_026962382.1, read on the forward strand.
GGCAGCCAATAATGGCTGGTAATTAAGGCATGCAATTAAGGATGGCAATTAAGGCAGCCAATTTAGGAATGCAATTAAGGCAGCCAATTAAGGCAGGCGATTAAGGCAGGCAGCCAATTAAGGCTGGTAATTAAGGCATGCAATTAAGGCAGGCAATTAAGGCAGGCAATTAAGGCAGACAATTAAGGCAGGTAATTAAGGCTGGCAATTAAGGCAGGCAATTAAGGCAGGCAGGCAAATAAAACTGGTATTTAAGGCAGGCAATTAAGGTAGGCAAATAATGCATGTAATTAGGGAAGGCAATTAAGGCAGGCAATTAAGCCAGGCAATTAAGGCAAGCAATTAAGAATGGCAATTAAGGAAGGCAATTAAGGCAAGCAATTAATGCAGGAAAATAAGGCAGGCAATCAAGGAAGGCAATTAAGAAATGCAATTAAGGCAAGCAATTAAGGCAGGCAATTAAGGCAGGCAATTAAGGCAAGCAATAAAGGTTGGCAATTAAGGAATGCAATTAAGGCAGCCAATTAAGGCAGTCACGTAAGGCAGGCAATTAAGGCAGGCAATAAAGGCAGGCAATCAAGAAAGGCAATTAAGGCAGGCAATTAAGGCAAGCAATCAAGGCAGGAAGTATAGAAAGCCAATTAAGGCTGGCAGCCAATTAAGACTGGTAATTAAGGCATGCAATTAAGGCAGGCAATTAAGGCAGTTAATTAAGGCAGGCAAATAATGCAAGTAATTTGGTAAGGCAATTAAGGCAAGCTATTAAGGCAGGTAATAAAGATAGCCAATTAAGGCAGTCAATAAGGGAGCCAATTAAGGCATGCAATTAAAGCAGGCATTTAAGGCAGGCAATTAAAGCAGGCAATTAAGGCAGGCAGCCATTTAAGGCTGGTAATTAAGGCATGCAATTAGCGCAGCCAATTAGGGCAGGCAATTAAGGCAAGCAATTAAGGTTGGCAATTATGGAATGCAATTACGGCAGACAATTAAGGCAGTCACGTAAGGCAGGCAATTAAGGCAGGCAATAAAGGCAGGCAATCAAGAAAGGCAATTAAGGCAGGCAATTAAGGAAGCAAATAATGCAGGTAAACAGGGAAGTCAATTATGGCAGGCAATTAAGGCAGGCAATTAAGGCAAGCAATCAAGGCAGGAAGTATAGAAAGCCAATTAAGGCTGGCAGCCAATTAAGACAGGTAATTAAGGCATGCAATTAAGGCAGGCAATTAAGCCAGGCAATTAAGGCAAGCAATTAAGGATGGCAATTAAGGAAGCCATTTAAGGAATGCAATTTAGGCAGCAAATTAAGGCAGGCAATTAAGGCAGGCAATTATAGCAGGCAATTTTGGGAGGCAATAAAGGTAGGCAATTATGGCAAGCAGTTAAGGATGGCAATTAAGGCAGGCAATTAAGGCTGGCAATGAAGGCAAGCAATTAAGGAAGCAAATAATGCAGGTTATTAGGGAAGTCAATTACGGCAGACAATTAAGGCAGGCAATAAAGGCTGGCAATGAAGGTAGGCAATTAAGGAAGCAAATAATGCAGGTTATTAGGGAAGTCAATTATGGCAGACAATTAAGGCAGGCAATTAAGGCAAGCAATCAAGGCAGGTAGTATAGAAAGACAATTAAGGCTGGCAGCCAATTAAGACTGGTAAATAAGGCATGCAATTAAGAAAGGTAATTAAGGGAGGAAATTAAGGCAAGCTATTAAGGATGGCATTTAAGGCAGCTAATTAAGGAATGCAATTAAGGCAGGCAATTAAGGCAAGCAATTAAGGCAGGCAATAAAGGCAGGCAATCAAGAAAGGCAATTAAGGCAGGCAATTAAGGCAGGCAGGCAAATAAAACTGGTAATTAAGGCAGGCAATTAAGGTAGGCAAATAATGCATGTAATTAGGGAAGGCAATTAAGGCAGGCAATTAAGCCAGGCAATTAAGGCAAGGAATTAGGAATGGCAATTAAGGCAGCCAATTAAGGAATGCAATTAAGGCAGCCAATTAAGGCAGGAAATTAAGGCAAGCAATTAAAGCAGGCAATTACGGCAGGCAATTAAGTCAATCAATTAAGGCAGACAATTAAGGCAGGCAATTAAGCTGGCAATGAAGGCAGTCTTTTAAGGTAGGCAAATAATGCAGGTAATTAGGGAAGGCAATTAAGGCATGCAATTAAGGCAGGCAATTAAGGCAGGCAATCAAGAAAGGCAATTAAGGCAGGCAATTAAGGCAGACAATTAAAGAAGCAATTAAGGCTGGCAATGAAGGCAGGTAAAGGTAGGCAAATAATGCAGGTAATTAGGGAAGGCAATTACTGCAGGCAATTAAGGCAGGCAATTAAGGCAAGCTATTTAGGCAGGTAGTAAAAAAAGCCAATTAAGGCAGCAATTAAGGCAGGCAATTAAGGCAGGCAGCTAATTAAGGCTGGTAATTAAGGCATGCAATTAAGGCAGACATATAGGCAGGCAATGAAGGCAGGCAATTAAGGCAAGCTATTAAGGATGGGAATAAGGCAGCCAATTAAGGAATACAATTAAAGCAGCCAATTAAGGCAGGCAATTAAGGCAGGCAATTAAGGCAGGCAATTAAGGCAAGCAATTAAGGCAGGTAGTAAAGAAAGCCAATTAAGGCAGGCAATTAAGGCAGGCAGCCAATTAAGGCTGGTAATTAAGGCATACAATTAAGGAAAACAATTAAGGCAGGCAATAAAGGCAGGCAATAAAGGCAGGCAATAAAGGCAGACAATTAAGGCAGGCAATTAGGGCTGGCAAAGAAGGCAGGCAATTAAGGTAGGCAAATAATGCAGGTAATTAGGGAAGGCAATTAAGGCAGCCAATTAGGCAGGCAATTTAGACAAGCAATTAAGGCAGGTAGTTTAGAAAGCCAATTAAGACAGGCAATTAAGGCAGGCAGCCAATAAAGGCTGGTAATTAAGGCATGCAATTAAGGCAGGCAATTAAGCCAAGCCTTTTAAGGCAAGCAATAAATGATGACAATTAAGGCAGCCAATTTAGGAATGCAATTAAGGCAGCCAATTAAGGCAGGCGATTAAGGCAGGCAGCCAATTAAGGCTGGTTATTAAGGCATGCAATTAAGGCAGGCAATTAAGGCAGGCAATAAAGGCAGACAATTAAGGCAGGCAATTAAGGCTGGCAATGAAGGCAGGCAATTAAGGCAGGCAGGCAAATAAGACTGGTATTTAAGGAGGCAATAAAGGTAGGCAAATAATGCAGGTAATTAGGGAAGGCAATTAAGGCAGGCATTTAAGCCAGGCAATTAAGGGAAGCAATTAAGGATGGCAATTAAGGCAGCCAATTTAGAAATGCAATTAAGGCAGCCAATTAAAACAGGCGATTAAGGCAGGCAGCCAATTAAGGCTGGTAATTAAGGCATTCAATTAAGGCAGGCAATATAGGCAGGCAATTTAAGCAGGCAATTAAAACAGGCAATTAAACAAGGCAATGAAGGAAGGCAAATAAGGCAGGCAATTAAGGGAGGCAGTTAAGGCAGGCAATAAAGGCATGCAATCAAGAAAGGCAATTAAGGCAGGCAATTGAGGCAGGCAATTATGGCAGGCAATTATGGCAGGCAATTAAGGCAGTCAATTAAGGCAGACAATTCAGGCAGGCAATTAAGGAATGATATGAAACCAGGCAATTAAGGTAGGCAAATAATGCAGGTAATAAGGGAAGGCAATTAAGGCAGGCAATATAGGCAGGCAGGTAAGGCAGGCAATTAAGGCAAGCAATTAAGGCAGGTAGTTTAGAAAGCCAATTAAGGCAGGCAATTAAGGCAGGCAGCCAATTAAGGCTGGTAATTTAGGTATGCAATTGAGGCAGGCAATTAAGCCAGGCAATTAAGGCAAGCAATTAAGGATGGCAATTAAGGCAGCCAATTTAGAAATGCAATTAAGGCAGCCAATTAAGGCAGGCGATTAATGCAGGCAGCCAATTAAGGCTGGTAATTAAGGCATGCAATTAAGGCAGGCAATTTAGGCACGCAATTAAGGCAGGCAATGAAGAAAGGCAATTAAGGCAGGCAATTAAGGCAGGCAATTAAGGCAGGCGATTAAGGCAGGCAATTAAGGCAGACTATTTAGGCAGGCAATAAGGCAGGCAAATAATGCAGGTAATTACGGAAGGCAATTAAGGCAGGCAATTAAGGCAGGCAATTAATGCAGGCAATTAATGCAGGCAAATAAGGCAGGCAATTAAGGTAGGCAAATAATGCAGGTAAATCGGGAAGGCAATTAAGGCAGGCAATTAAAGCAGGCAATTAAGGCAAGCAATTAAGGCAGGTAGTTTAGAAAGCCAATTAAGACAGGCAATTAAGGCAGGCTGCCAATTAAGGCTGGTAATTGAGGCATGCAATTAAGGCAGGCAATTAAGCCAAGCAATTAAGGCAGGCAATTAATGCTGGCAATGAAGGCAGGCTAATGAGGTAGGCAAAAATGCAGGTAATAAGGGAAGGCAATTAAGGCAGGTAATTAAGGCAGGCAATTAAAGCAAGCCTTTTAGAAAGGTAGTAACAAAAGCCAATTAAGGCAGGCAATTAAGGCAGGCATTTAAGGCTGGCATCTAATTAAGGCTGGTAATAAAGACATGCAATTAAGGCAGGCAATTAAGGCAGGATATTAAGGCAGGCAATTGAGGCAGGCAATTTAAAAAAGGCAATTAAAGCAGGCAATGAAGGCAGGCAATTAAGGCAGGCAATTAAAGCAGCCAATTAAGGAATGCAATTAAGGCAGGCCATTAAGGCAGGCAATTAAAGCAGGCAATTAGTGCAGGCAGTCAAGGCAGGCAATTAAGGAAGGAAAAAGGCAGGCAATTAAGGCAGGCAATTAAGGAATGCAATTAAGGCAGGCAATTAAGGCAGGCAATTAAAGCAGGCAATTAGTGCAGGCAATCAAGGCCGGCAATTAATGAAGGAAAAAGGCAGGCAATTAGGGCAGGCAATTAAGGCAGGCAATTAAGGCAAGCAATTAAGGAAGGTAGTTAAGAAAGCCAATTAAGGCAGGCAATTAAGGCAGGCAATAAAGGCAGGCAGCCAATTAAGGCTGGTAATTAAGGCAATCAATTAAGGCAGGCAATTAAGGCAGGCAATTAAGGCAGGCAATTAAGGCAGTTAATTAAGGCAGACAATTAAGGCAGGCAATTATAGCTGGCAATGAAGGCAGGCAATTAAGGTAGGCAAATAATGCAGCTAATTAGGGAAAGCAATTAAGGCAGCCAATTAAGGCAGGCAATTAAGGCAAGCAATTAAGGCAGGTAGTTTAGAAAGCCAATTAAGAAAGGCAATTAAGGCAGGCAGCCAATAATGGCTGGTAATTAGGGCATGCAATTAAGGCAGGCAATTAAGCCAGGCAATTAAGGCAAGCAATTAAGGATGGCAATTAAGGCAGCCAATTTAGGAATGCAATTAAGGCAGCCAATTAAGGCAGGCGATTAAGGCAGGCAGCCATTAAAGGCTGGTAATTAAGGCATGCATTTAAGGCAGGCAATTAAGGCAGGCAATTAAGGCAGACAATTAAGGCAGGTAATTAAGGCTGGCAATTAAGGCAGGCAATTAAAGCAGGCAGGCAAATAAAACTGGTATTTAAGGCAGGCAATTAAGGTAGGCAAATAATGCATGTAATTAGGGAAGGCAATTAAGGCAGGCAATTAAGCCAGGCAATTAAGGCAAGCAATTAAGAATGGCCATTAAGGCAGCCAATTTAGAAATGCAATTAAGGCAGCCAATTAAGGCAGGAAATTAAGGCAGGCAATTAAAGCAGGCAATTACGGCAGGCAATTAAGTCAATCAATTAAGGCAGACAATTAAGGCAGGCAATTAAGGCTGGCAATGAAGGCAGGCTATTAAGGTAGGCAAATAATGCAGGTAATTAGGGAAGGCAATTAAGGCATGCATTTAAGGCAGGCAATTAAGGCAGGCAATCAAGAAAGGCAATTAAGGCAGGCAATTAAGGCAGACAATTAAAGAAGCAATTAAGGCTGGCAATGAAGGCAGGTAAAGGTAGGCAAAAAATGCAGGTAATTAGGGTAGGCAATTAATGCAGGCAATTAAGGCAGGCATTTAAGGCAAGCTATTTAGGCAGGTAGTAAAAAAAGCCAATTAAGGCAGCAATTAAGGCAGGCAATTAAGGCAGGCAGCCAATTAAGGCTGGTAATTAAGGCATGCAATTAAGGCAGACATATAGGCAGGCAATGAAGGCAGGCAATTAAGGCAAGCTATTAAGTATGGCAATAAGGCAGCCAATTAAGAAATACAATTAAAGCAGGCAATTAAGGCAGGCAATTAAGGCAGGCAATTAAGGCAAGCAATTAAGGCAGGTAGTAAAGAAAGCCAATTAAGGCAGGCAATTAAGGCAGGCAGCCAATTAAGGCTGGTAATTAAGGCATGCAATTAAGGCAGGCAATTAAGGCAGGCAATTAAGGCAGGCAATAAAGGCAGGCAATAAAGGCAGGCAATTAAGGCAGGCAATTAAGGCAAGCACATAAGGCAGGTAGTAAAGATAGCCAATTAAGGCAGGCAATAAAGGCAGGCAATTAAGGCAGGCAGCCAATTAAGGCTGGTAATTAAGGCATGCAATTAAGGCAGGCAATTAAGGCAGGCAATTAAGGCAGGCAATTAAGGCAGGCAATTAAGGCAGGCAATAAAGGCAGGCAAACAAGAAATGCAATTAAATCAGGCAATTAAGGCAGGCAATTAAAGCAGGCAATTATGGCAGGCAATTAAGGCAGTCCATTTAGGCAGACAATTAAGGCAGGTTATTAAGGTTGGCAATGAAAGCAGGCTGTTAAAGGTAGCCAAATAATGCAGGTAATTAGGGAAGGCAATTAAGACAGGCAATTAAGGCAGGGAATTAGGGCAAGCTATTTAGGCAGGTATTGAAGAAAGCCAATTAAGACAGGCAATTAAGGCAGGCAGCCAATTAAGGCTGGTAATTAAAGCATGCAATTAAGGCAGGCAATTTAGGGACACAGTTAAAGCAAGCTATTAAGGATGGCATTTAAGGCAGCCAATTGAGGAATGTAATTAAGGCAGGCAATTAAGACAGGCAATTAAGGCAAGCAATTAAGGCACGTTTTAAAGAAAGCCAATTAAGGCAGGCAATTAAGGCAGGCAGCCAATTAAGGCTGGTAATTAAGGCATGCAATTAAGGCAGGCAATTAAGGCAGGCATTTAAGGCAGGCAATTAAGGCAAGCAATTAAGGATGGCAATTAAGGCAGCCAATTAAGGCAGGCAATAAAGGAAGGCAATTAAGGCAAGCAATTAAGAATGGCAATTAAGGCAGCCAATTAAGGCAGGCAATAAAGGCAGGCATTCGAGAAAGGCAATATAGGTAGGCAAATAATGCAGGTAATTAGGGAAGGCAATTAAGGCAGGCAATTAATGCAGGCAATTAAGGCAAGCAATTAAGGCAGGTAGTTTAGAAAGCCAAATAAGACAGGCAATTAAGGCAGGCAGCCAATTAAGGCTGGTAATTAAGGTATGCAATTAAGGCAGTAAATTAAGCCAAGCAATTAAGGCAAGCAATTAGGGATGGCAATTAAGGCTGGTAATTTAGGAATGCAATTAAGGCAGCCAATTAAGGCAGGAATTTAAGGCAGGCGATTAGGGCAGGCAATTAAGGCAGGCAGCATGTTAAGGCAGGTAAATAAGGCTGGCATTTTAGGCAGACAATTGAGGCAGTCAATTAAGACAGGCAATTAAAGCAGGCAATGAAGGCAGGCAATTAAGGCAGGCAATAAAGGCAGGCAATTAAGGTAGGCAATTAAGGCAAGCAATTAAGGCAGGTAATAAAGAAAGCCAATTAAGGCAGGCGATTTAGGCAGGCAATTAAGGCAGGCAGCCAATTAAGGCTGGTAATTAAGGCATGCAATTAAGGCAGGCAATGAAGGCAGGCAATTAAGGCAGGCAATTAAGGCAGACAATTAAGACAGGCAATTAAGGCAGGCAATTAAGGCAAGCAATTAATGTAGCCAATTAAGGCAGGCAATTAAGGCAGGCAAATAATGCAGGTAATTTGGTAAGGCAATTAAGGCAGGCAATAAAGGCAAGCAATTAAGGCAGGTAGTAAAGAAAGCCAATTAAGCAGTCAATTAAGGCAGCCAATTAAGGCAGGCAGCCAATTAAGGCTGGTAATTAAGGCAGGCTATTAAGTCAGGCAATTAAGGCAGGAAATTAAGGCCGGAAATTAAGGCAGACAATTAAGACAGGCAATTAAGGCTGGCAATGAAGGCAATCAATCAAGGAAATCAAATAATTCAGGTAATTAAGGAAGGCAATTAAGGCAAGCAATTAAGGCCTGCCATTAATGCAGGCAATTAAGGCAGTAAATCAAGGAAAGCATTTAAGGCACTCAATTAATGTAGCCAATTAAGGCAGTTAATTAAGGCAGGCAAAAATGCAAGTAATTTGTTAAGGCAATTAAGGCAAGCTATTAAGGCAGGTAGTAAAGATAGCCAATTAAGGCAGCCAATTAAGGAATGCAATTAAGGCAGGCAATTAAGGCAGGCTATTAAGGCAGGCAATTAAGGCAGGCAATCAAGTAAGGCAATTAAGGCAGGCAATTAAGGCAGGCAATTAAGACAGGCAATTAAGGCAGGCAATTAAGGCAAGCAATAAATGTAGCCAGTTAAGGCAGGCAATTAAGGCAGGCAAATAATGCAGGTAATTTGGTAAGGCAATTAAGGCAGGCAATTAAGGCAAGCAATTAAGGCAGGTAGTAAAGAAAGCCAATTAAGGCAGTCAATTAAGGCAGCCAATTAAGGCATGCAATTAAGGCAGGCAATTAAGGCAAGCTATTAAGGATGAGAATAAGGCAGCCAATTAAGGAATACAATTAAAGCAGCCAATTAAGGCAGGCAATTAAGGCAGGCAATTAAGGCAGGCAATTAAGGCAAGCAATTAAGGCAGGTAGTAAAGAAAGCCAATTAAGGCAGGCAATTAAGGCAGGCAGCCAATTAAGGCTGGTAATTAAGGCATACAATTAAGGAAGGCAATTAAGGCAGGCAATAAAGGCAGGCAATAAAGGCAGGCAATAAAGGCAGACAATTAAGGCAGGCAATTAGGGCAGGCAATTAAAGCAAGCCTTTTAGAAAGGTTGTAACAAAAGCCAATTAAGGCAGGCAATTAAGGCAGGCATTTAAGCCTGGCATCTAATTAAGGCTGGTAATAAAGACATGCAATTAAGGCAGGCAATTAAGGCAGGATATTAAGGCAGGCAATTGAGGCAGGCAATTTAAAAAAGGCAATTAAAGCAGGCAATGAAGGCAGGCAATTAAGGCAGGCAATTAAAGCAGCCAATTAAGGAATGCAATTAAGGCAGGCCATTAAGGCAGGCAATTAAAGCAGGCAATTAGTGCAGGCAGTCAAGGCAGGCAATTAAGGAAGGAAAAAGGCAGGCAATTAAGGCAGGCAATTAAGGAATGCAATTAAGGCAGGCAATTAAGGCAGGCAATTAAAGCAGGCAATTAGTGCAGGCAATCAAGGCCGGCAATTAAGGAAGGAAAAAGGCAGGCAATTAGGGCAGGCAATTAAGGCAGGCAATTAAGGCAAGCAATTAAGGAAGGTAGTTAAGAAAGCCAATTAAGGCAGGCAATTAAGGCAGGCAATAAAGGCAGGCAGCCAATTAAGGCTGGTAATTAAGGCAATCAATTAAGGCAGGCAATTAAGGCAGGCAATTAAGGCAGGCAATTAAGGCAGTTAATTAAGGCAGACAATTAAGGCAGGCAATTATAGCTGGCAATGAAGGCAGGCAATTAAGGTAGGCAAATAATGCAGCTAATTAGGGAAAGCAATTAAGGCAGCCAATTAAGGCAGGCAATTAAGGCAAGCAATTAAGGCAGGTAGTTTAGAAAGCCAATTAAGACAGGCAATTAAGGCAGGCAGCCAATAATGGCTGGTAATTAGGGCATGCAATTAAGGCAGGCAATTAAGCCAGGCAATTAAGGCAAGCAATTAAGGTTGGCAATTAAGGCAGCCAATTTAGGATTGCAATTAAGGCAGCCAATTAAGGCAGTCACGTAAGGCAGGCAATTAAGGCAGGCAATAAAGGCAGGCAATCAAGAAAGGCAATTAAGGCAGGCAATTAAGGAAGCAAATAATGCAGGTAATCAGGGAAGTCAATTATGGCAGGCAATTAAGGCTGGCAATTAAGGCAAGCAATCAAGGCAGGAAGTTTAGAAAGCCAATTAAGGCTGGCAGCCAATTAAGACAGGTAATTAAGGCATGCAATTAAGGCAGGCAATTAAGCCAGGCAATTAAGGCAAGCAATTAAGGATGGCAATTAAGGAAGCCATTTAAGGAATGCAATTTAGGCAGCCAATTAAGGCAGGCAATTAAGGCAGGCAATTATAGCAGGCAATTTTGGGAGGCAATAAAGGTAGGCAATTATGGCAAGCAGTTAAGGATGGCAATTAAGGCAGGCAATTAAGGCTGGCAATGAAGGCAAGCAATTAAGGAAGCAAATAATGCAGGTTATTAGGGAAGTCAATTACGGCAGACAATTAAGGCAGGCAATAAAGGCTGGCAATGAAGGTAGGCAATTAAGGAAGCAAATAATGCAGGTTATTAGGGAAGTCAATTATGGCAGACAATTAAGGCAGGCAATTAAGGCAAGCAATCAAGGCAGGTAGTATAGAAAGACAATTAAGGCTGGCAGCCAATTAAGACTGATAAATAAGGCATGCAATTAAGAAAGGTAATTAAGGCAGGAAATTAAGGCAAGCTATTAAGGATGGCATTTAAGGCAGCTAATTAAGGAATGCAATTAAGGCAGGCAATTAAGGCAAGCAATTAAGGCAGGAAATAAAGGCAGGCAATCAAGAAAGGCAATTAAGGCAGGCAATTAAGGCAGGCAGGCAAATAAAACTGGTAATTAAGGCAGGCAATTAAGGTAGGCAAATAATGCATGTAATTAGGGAAGGCAATTAAGGCAGGCAATTAAGCCAGGCAATTAAGGCAAGCAATTAGGAATGGCAATTAAGGCAGCCAATTAAGGAATGCAATTAAGGCAGCCAATTAAGGCAGGAAATTAAGGCAAGCAATTAAAGCAGGCAATTACGGCAGGCAATTAAGTCAATCAATTAAGGCAGACAATTTAGGCAGGCAATTAAGGCTGGCAATGAAGGCAGGCTTTTAAGGTAGGCAAATAATGCAGGTAATTAGGGAAGGCAATTAAGGCATGCAATTAAGGCAGGCAATTAAGGCAGGCAATCAAGAAAGGCAATTAAGGCAGGCAATTAAGGCAGACAATTAAAGAAGCAATTAAGGCTGGCAATGAAGGCAGGTAAAGGTAGGCAAATAATGCAGGTAATTAGGGAAGGCAATTAATGCAGGCAATTAAGGCAGGCAATTAAGGCAAGCTATTTAGGCAGGTAGTAAAAAAAGCCAATTAAGGCAGCAATTAAGGCAGGTAATTAAGGCAGGCAGCTAATTAAGGCTGGTAATTAAGGCATGCAATTAAGGCAGACATATAGGCAGGCAATGAAGGCAGGCAATTAAGGCAAGCTATTAAGGATGGGAATAAGGCAGCCAATTAAGGAATACAATTAAAGCAGCCAATTAAGGCAGGCAATTAAGGCAGGCAATTAAGGCAAGCAATTAAGGCAGGTAGTAAAGAAAGCCAATTAAGGCAGGCAATTAAGGCAGGCAGCCAATTAAGGCTGGTAATTAAGGCATACAATTAAGGAAGGCAATTAAGGCAGGCAATAAAGGCAGGCAATAAAGGCAGGCAATAAAGGCAGACAATTAAGGCAGGCAATTAGGGCTGGCAAAGAAGGCAGGCAATTAAGGTAGGCAAATAATGCAGGTAATTAGGGAAGGCAATTAAGGAAGCCAATTAGGCAGGCAATTTAGACAAGCAATTAAGGCAGGTAGTTTAGAAAGCCAATTAAGACAGGCAATTAAGTCAGGCAGCCAATAAAGGCTGGTAATTAAGGCATGCAATTAAGGCAGGCAATTAAGCCAAGCCTTTTAAGGCAAGCAATAAATGATGACAATTAAGGCAGCCAATTTAGGAATGCAATTAAGGCAGCCAATTAAGGCAGGCGATTAAGGCAGGCAGCCAATTAAGGCTGGTTATTAAGGCATGCAATTAAGGCAGGCAATTAAGGCAGGCAATAAAGGCAGACAATTAAGGCAGGCAATTAAGGCTGGCAATGAAGGCAGGCAATTAAGGCAGGTAGGCAAATAAGACTGGTATTTAAGGAGGCAATAAAGGTAGGCAAATAATGCAGGTAATTAGGGAAGGCAATTAAGGCAGGCATTTAAGCCAGGCAATTAAGGGAAGCAATTAAGGATGGCAATTAAGGCAGCCAATTTAGAAATGCAATTAAGGCAGCCAATTAAAACAGGCGATTAAGGCAGGCAGCCAATTAAGGCTTGTAATTAAGGCATGCAATTAAGGCAGGCAATATAGGCAGGCAATTTGAGCAGGCAATTAAAACAGGCAATTAAACAAGGCAATGAAGGAAGGCAAATAAGGCAGGCAATTAAGGGAGGCAGTTAAGGCAGGCAATAAAGGCATGCAATCAAGAAAGGCAATTAAGGCAGGCAATTGAGGCAGGCAATTATAGCAGGCAATTATGGCGGGCAATTAAGGCAGTCAATTAAGGCAGACAATTCAGGCAGGCAATTAAGGAATGATATGAAACCAGGCAATTAAGGTAGGCAAATAATGCAGGTAATAAGGGAAGGCAATTAAGGCAGGCAATATAGGCAGGCAGGTAAGGCAGGCAATTAAGGCAAGCAATTAAGGCAGGTAGTTTAGAAAGCCAATTAAGGCAGGCAATTAAGGCAGGCAGCCAATTAAGGCTGGTAATTTAGGTATGCAATTGAGGCAGGCAATTAAGCCAGGCAATTAAGGCAAGCAATTAAGGATGGCAATTAAGGCAGCCAATTTAGAAATGCAATTAAGGCAGCCAATTAAGGCAGGCGATTAATGCAGGCAGCCAATTAAGGCTGGTAATTAAGGCATGCAATTAAGGCAGGCAATTTAGGCACGCATTTAAGGCAGGCAATGAAGAAAGGCAATTAAGGCAGGCAATTAAGGCAGGCAATTAAGGCAGGCGATTAAGGCAGGCAATTAAGGCAGACTATTTAGGCAGGCAATAAGGCAGGCAAATAATGCAGGTAATTACGGAAGGCAATTAAGGCAGGCAATTAAGGCAGGCAATTTAGAAATGCAATTAAGGCAGCCAATTAAGGCAGGCGATTAATGCAGGCAGCCAATTAAGGCTGGTAATTAAGGCATGCAATTAAGGCAGGCAATTTAGGCACGCATTTAAGGCAGGCAATGAAGAAAGGCAATTAAGGCAGGCAATTAAGGCAGGCAATTAAGGCAGGCAATTAAAGCAGGCAATTAAGGCAAGCAATTAAGGCAGGTAGTTTAGAAAGCCAATTAAGACAGGCAATTAAGGCAGGCAGCCAATTAAGGCTGGTAATTGAGGCATGCAATTAAGGCAGGCAATTAAGCCAAGCAATTAAGGCAGGCAATTAATGCTGGCAATGAAGGCAGGCTAATGAGGTAGGCAAAAATGCAGGTAATAAGGGAAGGCAATTAAGGCAGGTAATTAAGGCAGGCAATTAAAGCAAGCCTTTTAGAAAGGTAGTAACAAAAGCCAATTAAGGCAGGCAATTAAGGCAGGCATTTAAGGCTGGCATCTAATTAAGGCTGGTAATAAAGACATGCATTAAGGCAGGCAATTAAGGCAGGATATTAAGGCAGGCAATTGAGGCAGGCAATTTAAAAAAGGCAATTAAAGCAGGCAATGAAGGCAGGCAATTAAGGCAGGCAATTAAAGCAGCCAATTAAGGAATGCAATTAAGGCAGGCCATTAAGGCAGGCAATTAAAGCAGGCAATTAGTGCAGGCAGTCAAGGCAGGCAATTAAGGAAGGAAAAAGGCAGGCAATTAAGGCAGGCAATTAAGGAATGCAATTAAGGCAGGCAATTAAGGCAGGCAATTAAAGCAGGCAATTAGTGCAGGCAATCAAGGCCGGCAATTAAGGAAGGAAAAAGGCAGGCAATTAGGGCAGGCAATTAAGGCAGGCAATTAAGGCAAGCAATTAAGGAAGGTAGTTAAGAAAGCCAATTAAGGCAGGCAATTAAGGCAGGCAATAAAGGCAGGCAGCCAATTAAGGCTGGTAATTAAGGCAATCAATTAAGGCAGGCAATTAAGGCAGGCAATTAAGGCAGGCAATTAAGGCAGTTAATTAAGGCAGACAATTAAGGCAGGCAATTATAGCTGGCAATGAAGGCAGGCAATTAAGGTAGGCAAATAATGCAGCTAATTAGGGAAAGCAATTAAGGCAGCCAATTAAGGCAGTAAATTAAGGCAAGCAATTAAGGCAGGTAGTTTAGAAAGCCAATTAAGACAGGCAATTATCGCAGGCAGCCAATAATGGCTGGTAATTAGGGCATGCAATTAAGGCAGGCAATTAAGCCAGGCAATTAAGGCAAGCAATTAAGGATGGCAATTAAGGCAGCCAATTTAGGAATGCAATTAAGGCAGCCAATTAAGGCAGGCGATTAAGGCAGGCAGCCAATTAAGGCTGGTAATTAAGGCATGCAATTAAAGCAGGCAATTAAGGCAGGCAATTAAGGCAGACAATTAAGGCAGGTAATTAAGGCTGGCAATTAAGGCAGGCAATTAAGGCAGGCAGGCAAATAAAACTGGTATTTAAGGCAGGCAATTAAGGTAGGCAAATAATGCATGTAATTAGGGAAGGCAATTAAGGCAGGCAATTAAGCCAGGCAATTAAGGCAAGCAATTAAGAATGGCCATTAAGGCACCCAATTTAGAAATGCAATTAAGGCAGCCAATTAAGGCAGGAAATTAAGGCAGGCAATTAAAGCAGGCAATTACGGCAGGCAATTAAGTCATCAATTAAGGCAGACAATTAAGGCAGGCAGCCAATTAAGGCTGGCAATGAAGGCAGGCTATTAAGGTAGGCAAATAATGCAGGTAATTAGGGAAGGCAATTAAGGCATGCATTTAAGGCAGGCAATTAAGGCAGGCAATCAAGAAAGGCAATTAAGGCAGGCAATTAAGGCAGACAATTAAAGAAGCAATTAAGGCTGGCAATGAAGGCAGGTAAAGGTAGGCAAAAAATGCAGGTAATTAGGGTAGGCAATTAATGCAGGCAATTAAGGCAGGCATTTAAGGCAAGCTATTTAGGCAGGTAGTAAAAAAAGCCAATTAAGGCAGCAATTAAGGCAGGCAATTAAGGCAGGCAGCCAATTAAGGCTGGTAATTAAGGCATGCAATTAAGGCAGACATATAGGCAGGCAATGAAGGCAGGCAATTAAGGCAAGCTATTAAGTATGGCAATAAGGCAGCCAATTAAGAAATACAATTAAAGCAGGCAATTAAGGCAGGCAATTAAGGCAGGCAATTAAGGCAAGCAATTAAGGCAGGTAGTAAAGAAAGCCAATTAAGGCAGGCAATTAAGGCAGGCAGCCAATTAAGGCTGGTAATTAAGGCATGCAATTAAGGCAGGCAATTAAGGCAGGCAATTAAGGCAGGCAATTAAGGCTGGCAATGAAGGCAGGCAATTAAGGCAGGCAATTAAGGCAAGCACATAGGGCAGGTAGTAAAGATAGCCAATTAAGGCAGGCAATAACGGCAGGCAATTAAGGCAGGCAGCCAATTAAGGCTGGTAATTAAGGCATGCAATTAAGGCAGGCAATTAAAGCAGGCAATTAAGGCAGGCAATTAACGCAGGCAATAAAGGCAGGCAATTAAGGCAGGCAATAAAGGCAGGCAAACAAGAAATGCAATTAAATCAGGCAATTAAGGCAGGCAATTAAAGCAGGCAATTATGGCAGGCAATTAAGGCAGTCCATTTAGGCAGACAATTAAGGCAGGTTATTAAGGTTGGCAATGAAAGCAGGCTGTTAAAGGTAGCCAAATAATGCAGGTAATTAGGGAAGGCAATTAAGACAGGCAATTAAGGCAGGGAATTAGGGCAAGCTATTTAGGCAGGTATTGAAGAAAGCCAATTAAGACAGGCAATTAAGGCAGGCAGCCAATTAAGGCTGGTAATTAAAGCATGCAATTAAGGCAGGCAATTTAGGGACACAGTTAAAGCAAGCTATTAAGGATGGCATTTAAGGCAGCCAATTGAGGAATGTAATTAAGGCAGGCAATTAAGACAGGCAATTAAAACAAGCAATTAAGGCACGTTTAAAAGAAAGCCAATTAAGGCAGGCAATTAAGGCAGGCAGCCAATTAAGGCTGGTAATTAAGGCATGCAATTAAGGCAGGCAATTATATCAGGCATTTAAGGCAGGCAATTAAGGCAAGCAATTAAGGATGGCAATTAAGGCAGCCAATTAAGGCAGGCAATAAAGGAAGGCAATTAAAGCAAGCAATTAAGAATGGCAATTAAGGCAGCCAATTAAGGCAGGCAATAAAGGCAGGCATTCGAGAAAGGCAATTAAGGTAGGCAAATAATGCAGGTAATTAGGGAAGGCAATTAAGGCAGGCAATTAAGGCAGGCAATTAAGGCAAGCAATTAAGGCAGGTAGTTTAGAAAGCCAAATAAGACAGGCAATTAAGGCAGGCAGCCAATTAAGGCTGGTAATTAAGGTATGCAATTAAGGCAGTAAATTAAGCCAAGCAATTAAGGCAAGCAATTAGGGATGGCAATAAAGGCAGCAAATTTAGGAATGCAATTAAGGCAGCCAATTAAGGCAGGAATTTAAGGCAGGCGATTAGGGCAGGCAATTAAGGCAGGCAGGATGTTATGGCAGGTAAATAAGGCTGGCATTTTAGGCAGACAATTGAGGCAGTCAATTAAGACAGGCAATTAAAGCAGGCAATGAAGGCAGGCAATTAAGGCAGGCAATAAAGGCAGGCAATTAAGGTAGGCAATTAAGGCAAGCAATTAAGGCAGGTAATAAAGAAAGCCAATTAAGGCAGGCGATTTAGGCAGGCAATTAAGGCAGGCAGCCAATTAAGGCTGGTAATTAAGGCATGCAATTAAGGCAGGCAATTAAGGCAGGCAATTAAGGCAGGCAATTAAGGCAGACAATTAAGACAGGCAATTAAGGCAGGCAATTAAGGCAAGCAATTAATGTAGCCAATTAAGGCAGGCAATTAAGGCAGGCAAATAATGCAGGTAATTTGGTAAGGCAATTAAGGCAGGCAATAAAGGCAAGCAATTAAGGCAGGTAGTAAAGAAAGCCAATTAAGCAGTCAATTAAGGCAGTCAATTAAGGCAGGCAGCCAATTAAGGCTGGTAATTAAGGCAGGCTATTAAGGCAGGCAATTAAGGCAGGAAATTAAGGCCGGAAATTAAGGCAGACAATTAAGACAGGCAATTAAGGCTGGCAATGAAGGCAGGCAATCAAGGAAATCAAATAATTCAGGTAATTAGGGAAGGCAATTAAGGCAAGCAATTAAGGCCTGCCATTAATGCAGGCAATTAAGGCAGTAAATCAAGGAAAGCATTTAAGGCACTCAATTAATGTAGCCAATTAAGGCAGTTAATTAAGGCTGGCAAAAATGCAAGTAATTTGTTAAGGCAATTAAGGCAAGCTATTAAGGCAGGTAGTAAAGATAGCCAATTAAGGCAGCCAATTAAGGCATGCAATTAAGGCAGGCAATTAAGGCAGGCTATTAAGGCAGGCAATTAAGGCAGGCAATCAAGTAAGGCAATTAAGGCAGGCAATTAAGGCAGGCAATTAAGACAGGCAATTAAGGCAGGCAATTAAGGCAAGCAATAAATGTAGCCAGTTAAGGCAGGCAATTAAGGCAGGCAAATAATGCAGGTAATTTGGTAAGGCAATTAAGGCAGGCAATTAAGGCAAGCAATTAAGGCAGGTAGTAAAGAAAGCCAATTAAGGCAGTCAATTAAGGCAGCCAATTAAGGCATGCAATTAAGGCAGGCAATTAAGGCAAGCTATTAAGGATGGGAATAAGGCAGCCAATTAAGGAATACAATTAAAGCAGCCAATTAAGGCAGGCAATTAAGGCAGGCAATTAAGGCAGGCAATTAAGGCAAGCAATTAAGGCAGGTAGTAAAGAAAGCCAATTAAGGCAGGCAATTAAGGCAGGCAGCCAATTAAGGCTGGTAATTAAGGCATACAATTAAGGAAGGCAATTAAGGCAGGCAATAAAGGCAGGCAATAAAGGCAGGCAATAAAGGCAGACAATTAAGGCAGGCAATTAGGGCAGGCAATTAAAGCAAGCCTTTTAGAAAGGTTGTAACAAAAGCCAATTAAGGCAGGCATTTAAGGCTGGCATCTAATTAAGGCTGGTAATAAAGACATGCAATTAAGGCAGGCAATTAAGGCAGGATATTAAGGCAGGCAATTGAGGCAGGCAATTTAAAAAAGGCAATTAAAGCAGGCAATGAAGGCAGGCAATTAAGGCAGGCAATTAAAGCAGCCAATTAAGGAATGCAATTAAGGCAGGCCATTAAGGCAGGCAATTAAAGCAGGCAATTAGTGCAGGCAGTCAAGGCAGGCAATTAAGGAAGGAAAAAGGCAGGCAATTAAGGCAGGCAATTAAGGAATGCAAATAAGGCAGGCAATTAAGGCAGGCAATTAAAGCAGGCAATTAGTGCAGACAATCAAGGCCGGCAATTAAGGAAGGAAAAAGGCAGGCAATTAGGGCAGGCAATTAAGGCAGGCAATTAAGGCAAGCAATTAAGGAAGGTAGTTAAGAAAGCCAATTAAGGCAGGCAATTAAGGCAGGCAATAAAGGCAGGCAGCCAATTAAGGCTGGTAATTAAGGCAATCAATTAAGGCAGGCAATTAAGGCAGGCAATTAAGGCAGTTAATTAAGGCAGACAATTAAGGCAGGCAATTATAGCTGGCAATGAAGGCAGGCAATTAAGGTAGGCAAATAATGCAGCTAATTAGGGAAAGCAATTAAGGCAGCCAATTAAGGCAGGCAATTAAGGCAAGCAATTAAGGCAGGTAGTTTAGAAAGCCAATTAAGACAGGCAATTAAGGCAGGCAGCCAATAATGGCTGGTAATTAGGGCATGCAGTTAAGGCAGGCAATTAAGCCAGGCAATTAAGGCAAGCAATTAAGGATGGCAATTAAGGCAGCCAATTTAGGAATGCAATTAAGGCAGCCAATTAAGGCAGGCGATTAAGGCAGGCAGCCAATTAAGGCTGGTAATTAAGGCATGCAATTAAGGCAGGCAATTAAGGCAGGCAATTAAGGCAGACAATTAAGGCAGGTAATTAAGGCTGGCAATTAAGGCAGGCAATTAAGGCAGGCAGGCAAATAAAACTGGTATTTAAGGCAGGCAATTAAGGTAGGCAAATAATGCATGTAATTAGGGAAGGCAATTAAGGCAGGCAATTAAGCCAGGCAATTAAGGCAAGCAATTAAGAATGGCAATTAAGGAAGCCAATTTAGAAATGCAATTAAGGCAGCCAATTAAGGCAGGAAATTAAGGCAGGCAATTAAAGCAGGCAATTACGGCAGGCAATTAAGTCAATCAATTAAGGCAGACAATTAAGGCAGGCAATTAAGGCTGGCAATGAAGGCAGGCTATTAAGGTAGGCAAATAATGCAGGTAATTAGGGAAGGCAATTAAGGCATGCATTTAAGGCAGGCAATTAAGGCAGACAATTAAAGAAGCAATTAAGGCTGGCAATGAAGGCAGGTAAAGGTAGGCAAATAATGCAGGTAATTAGGGAAGGCAATTAATGCAGGCAATTAAGGCAGGCATTTAAGGCAAGCTATTTAGGCAGGTAGTAAAAAAAGCCAATTAAGGCAGCAATTAAGGCAGGCAATTAAGGCAGGCAGCCAATTAAGGCTGGTAATTAAGGCATGCAATTAAGGCAGACATATAGGCAGGCAATGAAGGCAGGCAATTAAGGCAAGCTATTAAGTATGGCAATAAGGCAGCCAATTAAGAAATACAATTAAAGCAGGCAATTAAGGCAGGCAATTAAGGCAGGCAATTAAAGCAAGCAATTAAGGCAGGTAGTAAAGAAAGCCAATTAAGGCAGGCAATTAAGGCAGGCAGCCAATTAAGGCTGGTAATTAAGGCATGCAATTAAGGCAGGCAATTAAGGCAGGCAATTAAGGCAGGCAATAAAGGCAGGCAATAAAAGCAGGCAATTAAGGCAGGCAATTAAGGCAAGCACATAAGGCAGGTAGTAAAGATAGCCAATTAAGGCAGGCAATAAAGGCAGGCAATTAAGGCAGGCAGCCAATTAAGGCTGGTAATTAAGGCATGCAATTAAGGCAGGCAATTAAGGCAGGCAATTAAGGCAGGCAATTAAGGCAGGCAATAAAGGCAGGCAATTAAGGCAGGCAATAAAGGCAGGCAAACAAGAAATGCAATTAAATCAGGCAATTAAGGCAGGCAATTAAAGCAGGCAATTATGGCAGGCAATTAAGGCAGTCCATTTAGGCAGACAATTAAGGCAGGTTATTAAGGTTGGCAATGAAAGCAGGCTGTTAAAGGTAGCCAAATAATGCAGGTAATTAGGGAAGGCAATTAAGACAGGCAATTAAGGCAGGGAATTAGGGCAAGCTATTTAGGCAGGTATTTACAGAAAGCCAATTAAGACAGGCAATTAAGGCAGGCAGCCAATTAAGGCTGGTAATTAAAGCATGCAATTAAGGCAGGCAATTTAGGGACACAGTTAAAGCAAGCTATTAAGGATGGCATTTAAGGCAGCCAATTGAGGAATGTAATTAAGGCAGGCAATTAAGACAGGCAATTAAGGCAAGCAATTAAGGCACGTTTAAAAGAAAGCCAATTAAGGCAGGCAATTAAGGCAGGCAGCCAATTAAGGCTGGTAATTAAGGCATGCAATTAAGGCAGGCAATTAAGGCAGGCATTTAAGGCAGGCAATTAAGGCAAGCAATTAAGGCAAGCAATTAAGGATGGCAATTAAGGCAGCCAATTAAGGCAGGCAATAAAGGAAGGCAATAAAGGCAAGCAATTTAGAATGGCAATTAAGGCAGCCAATTAAGGCAGGCAATAAAGGCAGGCATTCGAGAAAGGCAATTAAGGTAGGCAAATAATGCAGGTAATTAGGGAAGGCAATTAAGGCAAGCAATTAAGGCAGGCAATTAAGGCAAGCAATTAAGGCAGGTAGTTTAGAAAGCCAAATAAGACAGGCAATTAAGGCAGGCAGCCAATTAAGGCTGGTAATTAAGGTATGCAATTAAGGCAGTAAATTAAGCCAAGCAATTAAGGCAAGCAATTAGTGATGGCAATTAAGGCAGCAAATTTAGGAATGCAATTAAGGCAGCCAATTAAGGCAGGAATTTAAGGCAGGCGATAAGGGCAGGCAATTAAGGCAGGCAGCATGTTAAGGCAGGTAAATAAGGCTGGCATTTTAGGCAGACAATTGAGGCAGTCAATTAAGACAGGCAATTAAAGCAGGCAATGAAGGCAGGCAATTAAGGCAGGCAATAAAGGCAGGCAATTAAGGTAGGCAATTAAGGCAAGCAATTAAGGCAGGTAATAAAGAAAGCCAATTAAGGCAGGCGATTTAGGCAGGCAATTAAGGCAGGCAGCCAATTAAGGCTGGTAATTAAGGCATGCAATTAAGACAGGCAATTAAGGCAGGCAATTAAGGCAGGCAATTAAGGCAGACAATTAAGACAGGCAATTAAGGCAGGCAATTAAGGCAAGCAATTAATGTAGCCAATTAAGGCAGGCAATTAAGGCAGGCAAATAATGCAGGTAATTTGGTAAGGCAATTAAGGCAGGCAATAAAGGCAAGCAATTAAGGCAGGTAGTAAAGAAAGCCAATTAAGCAGTCAATTAAGGCAGCCAATTAAGGCAGGCAGCCAATTAAGGCTGGTAATTAAGGCAGGCTATTAAGGCAGGCAATTAAGGCAGGAAATTAAGGCCGGAAATTAAGGCAGACAATTAAGACAGGCAATTAAGGCTGGCAATGAAGGCAGGCAATCAAGGAAATCAAATAATTCAGGTAATTAGGGAAGGCAATTAAGGCAAGCAATTAAGGCCTGCCATTAATGCAGGCAATTAAGGCAGTAAATCAAGGAAAGCAATTAAGGCACTCAATTAATGTAGCCAATTAAGGCAGTTAATTAAGGCAGGCAAAAATGCAAGTAATTTGTTAAGGCAATTAAGGCAAGCTATTAAGGCAGGTAGTAAAGATAGCCAATTAAGGCAGCCAATTAAGGCATGCAATTAAGGCAGGCAATTAAGGCAGGCTATTAAGGCAGGCAATTAAGGCAGGCAATCAAGTAAGGCAATTAAGGCAGGCAATTAAGGCAGGCAATTAAGACAGGCAAATAAGGCAGGCAATTAAGGCAAGCAATAAATGTAGCCAGTTAAGGCAGGCAATTAAGGCAGGCAAATAATGCAGGTAATTTGGTAAGGCAATTAAGGCAGGCAATTAAGGCAAGCAATTAAGGCAGGAAGTAAAGAAAGCCAATTAAGGCATTCAATTAAGGCAGCCAATTAAGGCATGCAATTAAGGCAGGCAATTAAGGCAAGCTATTAAGGATGGGAATAAGGCAGCCAATTAAGGAATACAATTAAAGCAGCCAATTAAGGCAGACAATTAAGGCAGGCAATTAAGGCAGGCAATTAAGGCAAGCAATTAAGGCAGGTAGTAAAGAAAGCCAATTAAGGCAGGCAATTAAGGCAGGCAGCCAATTAAGGCTGGTAATTAAGGCATACAATTAAGGAAGGCAATTAAGGCAGGCAATAAAGGCAGGCAATAAAGGCAGGCAATTAAGGCAGACAATTAAGGCAGGCAATTAGGGCTGGCAAAGAAGGCAGGCAATTAAGGTAGGCAAATAATGCAGGTAATTAGGGAAGGCAATTAAGGCAGCCAATTAGGCAGGCAATTTAGACAAGCAATTAAGGCAGGTAGTTTAGAAAGCCAATTAAGACAGGCAATTAAGGCAGGCAGCCAATAAAGGCTGGTAATTAAGGCATGCAATTAAGGCAGGCAATTAAGCCAAGCCTTTTAAGGCAAGCATTAAATGATGGCAATTAAGGCAGCCAATTTAGGAATGCAATTAAGGCAGCCAATTAAGGCAGGCGATTAAGGCAGGCAGCCAATTAAGGCTGGTTATTAAGGCATGCAATTAAGGCAGGCAATTAAGGCAGGCAATAAAGGCAGACAATTAAAGCAGGCAATTATGGCCGGCAATTAAGGCAGTCAATTAAGGCAGACAAATAAGTCAGGCAATTAAGGCTGGCAATAAAGGAAGGCTAATGAGGTAGGCAAATAATGCAGGTAATTAGGGAAGGCAATTAAGGCAGGTAATTAAGGCAGGCAAATAAGGCAAGCTATTTAGGCAGGTAGTTAAGAAAGCCAATTAAGGCAGGCAATTAAGGCAGGGAATTAAGGCAGGCAGCCAATTAAGGCTGGTAATTAAGGCATGCAATTAAGGCAGGCTATTAAGGCAGGGAATTAGGGCAAGCTATTTAGGCAGGTATTGAAGAAAGCCAATTAAGACAGGCAATTAAGGCAGGCAGCCAATTAAGGCTGGTAATTAAAGCATGCAATTAAGGCAGGCAATTTAGGGACACAGTTAAAGCAAGCTATTAAGGATGGCATTTAAGGCAGCCAATTGAGGAATGTAATTAAGGCAGGCAATTTAGAAAGCAATTAAGGCAAGCAATTAAGGCACGTTTAAAAGAAAGCCAATTAAGGCAGGCAATTAAGGCAGGCAGCCAATTAAGGCTGGTAATTACAGCATGCAATTAAGGCAGGCAATTAAGGCAGGCATTTAAGGCAGGCAATTAAGGCAAGCAATTAAGGATGGCAATTAAGGCAGCCAATTAAGGCAGGCAATAAAGGAAGGCAATTAAGGCAAGCAATTAAGGAAGTCAATTAAGGCAGCCAATTAAGGCAGGCAATAAAGGCAGGCATTCGAGAAAGGCAATTAAGGTAGGCAAATAATGCAGGTAATTAGGGAAGGCAATTAAGGCAGGCAATTAAAGCAGGCAATTAAGGCAAGCAATTAAGGCAGGTAGTTTAGAAAGCCAAATAAGACAGGCAATTAAGGCAGGCAGCGAATTAAGCCTGGTAATTAAGGCATGCAATTAAGGCAGGCAATTAAGCCAGGCAATTAAGGCAGGTAATTAAGGCTGGCAATGAAGGCAGGCTAATGAGATAGGCAAATAATGCAGGTAATTAGGGAAGGCAATTAAGGCAGGTAATTAAGGCAGGCAATTAAGGTAAGCTATTTAGGCAGGTAGTTAAGAAAGCCAATTAAGGCAGGCAATTAAGGCAGGCAATTAAGGCAAGCAATTAAGGCAGATAGTTTAGAAAGCCAATTAAGACAGGCAATTAAGGCAGGCAGCCAATTAAGCCTGGTAATTAAGGCATGCAAGTAAGGCAGGCAATTAAGCCAGGCAATTAAGGCAGGTAATTAAGGCTGGCAATGAAGGCAGGCTAATGAGGTAGGCAAATAATGCAGGTAATTAGGGAAGGCAATTAAGGCAGGTAATTAAGGCAGGCAATTAAGGCAAGCTATTTAGGCAGGTAGTTAAGAAAGCCAATTAAGGCAGGCAATTAAGGCAGGCAATTAAGGCAGGCAGCCAATTATGGCTGGTTATAAAGGCATGCAATTAAGGCAGGCAATTAAGGCAGGCAATTAAAGCAGGCAATTAGTGCAGGCAATCAAGGCAGGCAATTAAGAAAGGAAAAAGGCAGCCAATTATGGCTGGTTATAAAGGCAGGCAATTAAGGCAGGCAATTAAGGCAGGCAATTAAGGCAGGCAATTAAGGCAGGCAATTAAGGCAGGCAATTAAAGCAGGCAATTAAGGCAGGCAATCAAGGCAGGCAATTAAGGAAGGAAAAAGGCAGGCAATTAAGGCAGGCAATTAAGGCAGGCAATTAGAACAAGCAATTAAGGCAGGTAGTTAAGAAAGCCAATTAAGGCAGGCAATTAAGGCAGGCAGCCAATTATGGCTGGTAATTAAGGCATGCAATTAAGGCAGGCAATTTAGGCAGGCAATTTAGACAAGCAATAAAGGCAGGTAGTTTAGAAAGCCAATAAAGACAGGCAATTAAGGCAGGCAGCCAATAAAGGCTGGTAATTAAGGCATGCAATTTAGGCAGGCAATTAAGCCAGGCAATTAAGGCAAGCAATTAAGGATGGCAATTAAGGCAGCCAATTTAGGAATGCAATTAAGGCAGCCAATTAAGGCAGGCGATTAAGGCAGGCAGCCAATTAAGGCAGGTAATTAAGGCATGCAATTAAGGCAGGCAATTAAGGCAGGCAATAAAGGCAGACAATTAAGGCAGGCAATTAAGTCTGGCAATGAAGGCAGGCGATTAAGGCAGGCAGGCAAATAAGACTGGTATTTAAGGAGGCAATAAAGGTAGGCAAATAATGCAGGTAATTAGGGAAGGCAATTAAGGCAGGCATTTAAGCCAGGCAATGAAGGGAAGCAATTAAGGATGGCAATTAAGGCAGCCAATTAGGGCAGGCAATAAAGGCAGGCAATCAAGAAAGGCAATTAAGGCAGGCAATTGAGGCAGGCAATTATGGCAGGCAATTATGGCAGGCAATTAAGGCAGTCAATTAAGGCAGACAATTCAGGCAGGCAATTAAGGAATGATATGAAACCAGGCAATTAAGGTAGGCAAATAATGCAGGTAATAAGGGAAGGCAATTAAGGCAGGCAATTTAGGCAGGCAATTAAGGCAGGCAATTAAGGCAAGCAATTAAGGCAGGTAGTTAAGAAAGCCAATTAAGGCAGGCAATTAAGGCAGGCAGCCAATTAAGGCTGGTAATTTAGGCATGCAATTAAGGCAGGCAATTAAGCCAGGCAATTAAGGCAAGCAATAAAGGATGGCAATTAAGGCAGCCAATTTAGGAATGCAATTAAGGAAGCCAATAAGGCAGGAAATTAAGGCAGGCAATTAAAGCAGGCAATTACGGCAGGCAATTAAGTCAATCAATTAAGGCAGACAATTAAGGCAGGCAATTAAGGCTGGCAATGAAGGCAGGCTATTAAGGTAGGCAAATATGCAGGTAATTAGGGAAGGCAATTAAGGCATGCAATTAAGGCAGGCAATAAAGGCAAGCAATTAAGGATGGCAATTAAGGCAGCCAATTAAGGCAGGCAATAAAGGCAGGCAATAAAGGCAAGCAATTAAGGATGGCAATTATGGCAGCCAATTAAGGCAGGCAATTAAGGCAGGCAATCGAGAAAGGCAATTAAGGTAGGCAAATAATGCAGGTAATTTTGGGAAGGCAATTAAGGCAAGCAATTAAGGCAAGCAATTTAGGCAAGCAATTAAGGCAGGTAGTTTAGAAAGCCAATTAAGACAGGCAATTAAGGCAGGCAGCCAATTAAGGCTGGTAATAAAGGCATGCAATTAAGGCAGGCAATTAAGGCAAGCAATCAAGGATGGCAATTAAGGCAGCAAATTTAGGAATGCAATTAAGGCAGCCAATTAAGGCAGGCAATTAAGGCAGGCAATTAGCACAGGCAATTAAGGCAGGCAATAAAGGCAGGCAATCAAGAAATGCAATTAAAGCAGGCAATTAAGGCAGGCAATTAAAGTAGGCAATTATGGCAGGCAATTAAGGCAGTCCATTTAGGCAGACAATTAAGGCAGGTTATTAAGGCTGGCAATGAAAGCAGGCTGTTAAAAGTAGGCAAATAATGCAGGTAATTAGGGAAGGCAATTAAGGCAGGCAATTAAGGCAGGCAATTAAGGCAAGCTATTTAGGCAGGTAGTAAAGAAAGCCAATTAAGACAGGCAATTAAGGCAGGCAGCCAATTAAGGCTGTTAATTAAAGCATGCAATTAAGGCAGGCAATTAAGCCAGGCAATTAAGGCAAGCAATTAAGGATGGCAATTAAGGCAGCAAATTTAGGAATGCAATTAAGGCAGCCAATTAAGGCAGGCAATTAAGCAGGCAATTACGGCAGGCAATTAGGCAGTCAATTAAGGCAGACTATTAAGGCAGGCAATTAAGTCTGGCAATGAAGGCAGGCTATTAGGTTAGGCAAATAATGCAGATAATTAGGGAAGGCAATTAAGGCAGGCAATTAAAACAAGCAATTAAGGCAATCAATAAAGGCAGGCAATTAAGGCTGGCAATGAAGGCAGGCTATTAAGGCAAGCAATTAAGGATGGCAATGAAAGGCAGCCAATTAAGGCAGGCAATAAAGGCAGGCAATTAAGGCAAGCAATTAAGGATAGCAATTAATGCAGCCAATTAAGGCAGGCAATAAAGGCAGGCAATCGAGAATGGCAATTAAGGTAGGCAAATAATGCAGGTAATTAGGAAAGGAAATTAAGGCAGGCAATTAAGGCAAGCAATTAAGGCAATCTATTTAGGCGGGTAGTAAAGAAAGCCAATTAAGGCAAGCGATTAAGGCAGGCAATTAAGGCAGGCAGCCAATAAAGGCAGGTAAATAAGGCTGGCATTTTAGGCAGACAATTGAGGCAGTCAATTAAGACAGGCAATTAAAGCAAGCAATGAAGGCAGGCAATTAAGGCAGGCAATTAAGGCAGGCAATTAAGGAAAGCAATTAAGGCAGGTAATAAAGAAAGCAAATTAAGGCAGGCGATTTAGGCAGGCAATTAAGGCAGGCAGCCAATTCAGGCTGGTAATTAAGGCATGCAATTAAGGCAGGCAATTAAGGCAGGCAATTAAGGCAGGCAATTTAGTCAGAAAATTAAGACAGACAATTAAGGCAGGCAATTATGCAAGCAATTATTGTAGCCAATTAAGGCAGGCAATTAAGGCAGGCAATTATGGCAGGCAAATAATGCAGGTAATTTGGTAAGGCAATTAAGGCAGGCAATGAAGGCAGGCAATTAAGGGAGTCAAATAATGCAGGTAATTAGGAAAGGCAATTAGGCAAGTAAATAAGGCAGGCATTTAAGGCAAGCAATTAAGGCAATGAGTAAAGAAAGACAATTAAGGCAGGCGATTAATGCAGGCAATTAAGGCAGGCAGCCAATTAAGGCTAGTAATTAAGGCATGCAATTAAGGCAGGCAATTAAATCAGGCTATTAAGGCAGGCAATTAAGGCAGGCAATTAAGGTAGGAAATTAAGGCCGACAATTAAGACAGGCAATTAAGGCTGGCAATGAAGGCAGACAATTAAGGTAGTCAAATAATGCAGGTAATTAGGGAAGGCAATTTAGGCAAGCAATTAAGGCCTACAATTAATGCAGGCAATTAAGGCAGCAAATCGAGGAAGGCATTTAAGGCAAGCAATTAATTTAGCCAATTAAGGCAGGCAATTAAGGCAGGCAAATAATGCAGTTAATTTGGTAAGGCGATTAGGGCAAGCAATTAAGGCAGGTTGTAAAGATAGCCAATTAAGGCAGCCAATTAAGGCATGCAATTAAGGCAGGCAATTAAGGCAGGCAATTAAGGCAGGCAATAAAGGCAGGCAATCAAGTAAGGCAATTGAGGCAGGCAATTAAGGCAGACAATTAAGACAGGCAATTAAGGCTGGCAATTAAGGCAAGCAATTAATGTAGCCAATTAAGGCAGGCAATTAAGGCAGGCAAATAATGCAGGTAATTTGGTAAGGCAATTAAGGCAGGCAATTAAGGCAAGCAATTAAGGCAGGTAGTAAAGAAAGCCAATTAAGGCAGTCAATTAAGGTAGGCAATTAAGACAGGCAATTAAGGCTGGCAATGAAGGCAGACAATTAAGGTAGTCAAATAATGCAGGTAATTAGGGAAGGCAATTTAGGCAAGCAATTAAGGCCTACAATTAATGCAGGCAATTAAGGCAGCAAATCGAGGAAGGCATTTAAGGCAAGCAATTAATTTAGCCAATTTAGGCAGGCAATTTAGACAAGCAATAAAGGCAGGTAGTTTAGAAAGCCAATAAAGACAGGCAATTAAGGCAGGCAGCCAATAAAGGCTGGTAATTAAGGCATGCAATTTAGGCAGGCAATTAAGCCAGGCAATTAAGGCAAGCAATTAAGGATGGCAATTAAGGCAGCCAATTTAGGAATGCAATTAAGGCAGCCAATTAAGGCAGGCGATTAAGGCAGGCAGCCAATTAAGGCAGGTAATTAAGGCATGCAATTAAGGCAGGCAATTAAGGCAGGCAATAAAGGCAGACAATTAAGGCAGGCAATTAAGTCTGGCAATGAAGGCAGGCGATTAAGGCAGGCAGGCAAATAAGACTGGTATTTAAGGAGGCAATAAAGGTAGGCAAATAATGCAGGTAATTAGGGAAGGCAATTAAGGCAGGCATTTAAGCCAGGCAATTAAGGGAAGCAATTAAGGATGGCAATTAAGGCAGCCAATTAGGGCTGGTAATTAAGGCATGCAATTAAGGCAGTCAATTTAGGCAGGCAATTGAGGCAGGCAATTAACACAGGCAATTAAACAAGGCAATAAAGGAAGGCAATTAAGGCTGGCAATTAAGGCAGGCAATTAAGGCAGGCAATAAAGGCAGGCAATCAAGAAAGGCAATTAAGGCAGGCAATTGAGGCAGGCAATTATGGCAGGCAATTATGGCAGGCAATTAAGGCAGTCAATTAAGGCAGACAATTCAGGCAGGCAATTAAGGAATGATATGAAACCAGGCAATTAAGGTAGGCAAATAATGCAGGTAATAAGGGAAGGCAATTAAGGCAGGCAATTTAGGCAGGCAATTAAGGCAGGCAATTAAGGCAAGCAATTAAGGCAGGTAGTTAAGAAAGCCAATTAAGGCAGGCAATTAAGGCAGGCAGCCAATTAAGGCTGGTAATTTAGGCATGCAATTAAGGCAGGCAATTAAGCCAGGCAATTAAGGCAAGCAATAAAGGATGGAAATTAAGGCAGCCAATTTAGGAATGCAATTAAGGAAGCCAATAAGGCAGGAAATTAAGGCAGGCAATTAAAGCAGGCAATTACGGCAGGCAATTAAGTCAATCAATTAAGGCAGACAATTAAGGCAGGCAATTAAGGCTGGCAATGAAGGCAGGCTATTAGGTAGGCAAATATGCAGGTAATTAGGGAAGGCAATTAAGGCATGCAATTAAGGCAGGCAATAAAGGCAAGCAATTAAGGATGGCAATTAAGGCAGCCAATTAAGGCAGGCAATAAAGGCAGGCAATAAAGGCAAGCAATTAAGGATGGCAATTATGGCAGCCAATTAAGGCAGGCAATTAAGGCAGGCAATCGAGAAAGGCAATTAAGGTAGGCAAATAATGCAGGTAATTTTGGGAAGGCAATTAAGGCAAGCAATTAAGGCAGGCAATTTAGGCAAGCAATTAAGGCAGGTAGTTTAGAAAGCCAATTAAGACAGGCAATTAAGGCAGGCAGCCAATTAAGGCTGGTAATAAAGGCATGCAATTAAGGCAGGCAATTAAGGCAAGCAATCAAGGATGGCAATTAAGGCAGCAAATTTAGGAATGCAATTAAGGCAGCCAATTAAGGCAGGCAATTAAGGCAGGCAATTAGCACAGGCAATTAAGGCAGGCAATAAAGGCAGGCAATCAAGAAATGCAATTAAAGCAGGCAATTAAGGCAGGCAATTAAAGTAGGCAATTATGGCAGGCAATTAAGGCAGTCCATTTAGGCAGACAATTAAGGCAGGTTATTAAGGCTGGCAATGAAAGCAGGCTGTTAAAAGTAGGCAAATAATGCAGGTAATTAGGGAAGGCAATTAAGGCAGGCAATTAAGGCAGGCAATTAAGGCAAGCTATTTAGGCAGGTAGTAAAGAAAGCCAATTAAGACAGGCAATTAAGGCAGGCAGCCAATTAAGGCTGTTAATTAAAGCATGCAATTAAGGCAGACAATTAAGCCAGGCAATTAAGGCAAGCAATTAAGGATGGCAATTAAGGCAGCAAATTTAGGAATGCAATTAAGGCAGCCAATTAAGGCAGGCAATTAAGCAGGCAATTACGGCAGGCAATTAGGCAGTCAATTAAGGCAGACTATTAAGGCAGGCAATTAAGTCTGGCAATGAAGGCAGGCTATTAGGTTAGGCAAATAATGCAGATAATTAGGGAAGGCAATTAAGGCAGGCAATTAAAACAAGCAATTAAGGCAATCAATAAAGGCAGGCAATTAAGGCTGGCAATGAAGGCAGGCTATTAAGGCAAGCAATTAAGGATGGCAATGAAAGGCAGCCAATTAAGGCAGGCAATAAAGGCAGGCAATTAAGGCAAGCAATTAAGGATAGCAATTAATGCAGCCAATTAAGGCAGGCAATAAAGGCAGGCAATCGAGAATGGCAATTAAGGTAGGCAAATAATGCAGGTAATTAGGAAAGGAAATTAAGGCAGGCAATTAAGGCAAGCAATTAAGGCAATCTATTTAGGCGGGTAGTAAAGAAAGCCAATTAAGGCAAGCGATTAAGGCAGGCAATTAAGGCAGGCAGCCAATTAAGGCAGGTAAATAAGGCTGGCATTTTAGGCAGACAATTGAGGCAGTCAATTAAGACAGGCAATTAAAGCAAGCAATGAAGGCAGGCAATTAAGGCAGGCAATTAAGGCAGGCAATTAAGGAAAGCAATTAAGGCAGGTAATAAAGAAAGCAAATTAAGGCAGGCGATTTAGGCAGGCAATTAAGGCAGGCAGCCAATTCAGGCTGGTAATTAAGGCATGCAATTAAGGTAGGCAATTAAGGCAGGCAATTAAGGCAGGCAATTTAGTCAGAAAATTAAGACAGACAATTAAGGCAGGCAATTATGCAAGCAATTATTGTAGCCATTTAAGGCAGGCAATTAAGGCAGGCAATTATGGCAGGCAAATAATGCAGGTAATTTGGTAAGGCAATTAAGGCAGGCAATGAAGGCAGGCAATTAAGGGAGTCAAATAATGCAGGTAATTAGGAAAGGCAATTAGGCAAGTAAATAAGGCAGGCATTTAAGGCAAGCAATTAAGGCAATGAGTAAAGAAAGCCAATTAAGGCAGGCGATTAATGCAGGCAATTAAGGCAGGCAGCCAATTAAGGCTAGTAATTAAGGCATGCAATTAAGGCAGGCAATTAAATCAGGCTATTAAGGCAGGCAATTAAGGCAGGCAATTAAGGTAGGAAATTAAGGCCGACAATTAAGACAGGCAATTAAGGCTGGCAATGAAGGCAGACAATTAAGGTAGTCAAATAATGCAGGTAATTAGGGAAGGCAATTTAGGCAAGCAATTAAGGCCTACAATTAATGCAGGCAATTAAGGCAGCAAATCGAGGAAGGCATTTAAGGCAAGCAATTAATTTAGCCAATTAAGGCAGGCAATTAAGGCAGGCAAATAATGCAGTTAATTTGGTAAGGCAATTAGGGCAAGCAATTAAGGCAGGTTGTAAAGATAGCCAATTAAGGCAGCCAATTAAGGCATGCAATTAAGGCAGGCAATTAAGGCAGGCAATTAAGGCAGGCAATTAAGGCAAGCAATTAATGTAGCCAATTAAGGCAGGCAATTAAGGCAGGCAAATAATGCAGGTAATTTGGTAAGGCAATAAAGGCAGGCAATCAAGAAATGCAATTAAAGCAGGCAATTAAGGCAGGCAATTAAAGTAGGCAATTATGGCAGGCAATTAAGGCAGTCCATTTAGGCAGACAATTAAGGCAGGTTATTAAGGCTGGCAATGAAAGCAGGCTGTTAAAAGTAGGCAAATAATGCAGGTAATTAGGGAAGGCAATTAAGGAAGCCAATTAGGCAGGCAATTTAGACAAGCAATTAAGGCAGGTAGTTTAGAAAGCCAATTAAGACAGGCAATTAAGTCAGGCAGCCAATAAAGGCTGGTAATTAAGGCATGAAATTAAGGCAGGCAATTAAGCCAAGCCTTTTAAGGCAAGCAATAAATGATGACAATTAAGGCAGCCAATTTAGGAATGCAATTAAGGCAGCCAATTAAGGCAGGCGATTAAGGCAGGCAGCCAATTAAGGCTGGTTATTAAGGCATGCAATTAAGGCAGGCAATTAAGGCAGGCAATAAAGGCAGACAATTAAGGCAGGCAATTAAGGCTGGCAATGAAGGCAGGCAATTAAGGCAGGCAGGCAAATAAGACTGGTATTTAAGGAGGCAATAAAGGTAGGCAAATAATGCAGGTAATTAGGGAAGGCAATTAAGGCAGGCATTTAAGCCAGGCAATTAAGGGAAGCAATTAAGGATGGCAATTAAGGCAGCCAATTTAGAAATGCAATTAAGGCAGCCAATTAAAACAGGCGATTAAGGCAGGCAGCCAATTAAGGCTTGTAATTAAGGCATGCAATTAAGGCAGGCAATATAGGCAGGCAATTTGAGCAGGCAATTAAAACAGGCAATTAAACAAGGCAATGAAGGAAGGCAAATAAGGCAGGCAATTAAGGGAGGCAGTTAAGGCAGGCAATAAAGGCATGCAATCAAGAAAGGCAATTAAGGCAGGCAATTGAGGCAGGCAATTATGGCAGGCAATTATGGCAGGCAATTAAGGCAGTCAATTAAGGCAGACAATTCAGGCAGGCAATTAAGGAATGATATGAAACCAGGCAATTAAGGTAGGCAAATAATGCAGGTAATAAGGGAAGGCAATTAAGGCAGGCAATATAGGCAGGCAGGTAAGGCAGGCAATTAAGGCAAGCAATTAAGGCAGGTAGTTTAGAAAGCCAATTAAGGCAGGCAATTAAGGCAGGCAGCCAATTAAGGCTGGTAATTTAGGTATGCAATTGAGGCAGGCAATTAAGCCAGGCAATTAAGGCAAGCAATTAAAGATGGCAATTAAGGCAGCCAATTTAGAAATGCAATTAAGGCAGCCAATTAAGTCAGGCGATTAATGCAGGCAGCCAATTAAGGCTGGTAATTAAGGCATGCAATTAAGGCAGGCAATTTAGGCACGCAATTAAGGCAGGCAATGAAGAAAGGCAATTAAGGCAGGCAATTAAGGCAGGCAATTAAGGCAGGCGATTAAGGCAGGCAATTAAGGCAGACTATTTAGGCAGGCAATAAGGCAGGCAAATAATGCAGGTAATTACGGAAGGCAATTAAGGCAGGCAATTAAGGCAGGCAATTAATGCAGGCAATTAATGCAGGCAAATAAGGCAGGCAATTAAGGTAGGCAAATAATGCAGGTAAATCGGGAAGGCAATTAAGGCAGGCAATTAAAGCAGGCAATTAAGGCAAGCAATTAAGGCAGGTAGTTTAGAAAGCCAATTAAGACAGGCAATTAAGGCAGGCAGCCAATTAAGGCTGGTAATTGAGGCATGCAATTAAGGCAGGCAATTAAGCCAAGCAATTAAGGCAGGCAATTAATGCTGGCAATGAAGGCAGGCTAATGAGGTAGGCAAAAATGCAGGTAATAAGGGAAGGCAATTAAGGCAGGTAATTAAGGCAGGCAATTAAAGCAAGCCTTTTAGAAAGGTAGTAACAAAAGCCAATTAAGGCAGGCAATTAAGGCAGGCATTTAAGGCTGGCATCTAATTAAGGCTGGTAATAAAGACATGCATTAAGGCAGGCAATTAAGGCAGGATATTAAGGCAGGCAATTGAGGCAGGCAATTTAAAAAAGGCAATTAAAGCAGGCAATGAAGGCAGGCAATTAAGGCAGGCAATTAAAGCAGCCAATTAAGGAATGCAATTAAGGCAGGCCATTAAGGCAGGCAATTAAAGCAGGCAATTAGTGCAGGCAGTCAAGGCAGGCAATTAAGGAAGGAAAAAGGCAGGCAATTAAGGCAGGCAATTAAGGAATGCAATTAAGGCAGGCAATTAAGGCAGGCAATTAAAGCAGGCAATTAGTGCAGGCAATCAAGGCCGGCAATTAAGGAAGGAAAAAGGCAGGCAATTAGGGCAGGCAATTAAGGCAGGCAATTAAGGCAAGCAATTAAGGAAGGTAGTTAAGAAAGCCAATTAAGGCAGGCAATTAAGGCAGGCAATAAAGGCAGGCAGCCAATTAAGGCTGGTAATTAAGGCAATCAATTAAGGCAGGCAATTAAGGCAGGCAATTAAGGCAGGCAATTAAGGCAGTTAATTAAGGCAGACAATTAAGGCAGGCAATTATAGCTGGCAATGAAGGCAGGCAATTAAGGTAGGCAAATAATGCAGCTAATTAGGGAAAGCAATTAAGGCAGCCAATTAAGGCAGTAAATTAAGGCAAGCAATTAAGGCAGGTAGTTTAGAAAGCCAATTAAGACAGGCAATTAAGGCAGGCAGCCAATAATGGCTGGTAATTAGGGCATTCAATTAAGGCAGGCAATTAAGCCAGGCAATTAAGGCAAGCAATTAAGGATGGCAATTAAGGCAGCCAATTTAGGAATGCAATTAAGGCAGCCAATTAAGGCAGGCGATTAAGGCAGGCAGCCAATTAAGGCTGGTAATTAAGGCATGCAATTAAGGCAGGCAATTAAGGCAGGCAATTAAGGCAGACAATTAAGGCAGGTTATTAAGGCTGGCAATTAAGGCAGGCAATTAAGGCAGGCAGGCAAATAAAACTGGTATTTAAGGCAGGCAATTAAGGTAGGCAAATAATGCATGTAATTAGGGAAGGCAATTAAGGCAGGCAATTAAGCCAGGCAATTAAGGCAAGCAATTAAGAATGGCCATTAAGGCACCCAATTTAGAAATGCAATTAAGGCAGCCAATTAAGGCAGGAAATTAAGGCAGGCAATTAAAGCAGGCAATTACGGCAGGCAATTAAGTCAATCAATTAAGGCAGACAATTAAGGCAGGCAGCCAATTAAGGCTGGCAATGAAGCAGGCTATTAAGGTAGGCAAATAATGCAGGTAATTAGGGAAGGCAATTAAGGCATGCATTTAAGGCAGGCAATTAAGGCAGGCAATCAAGAAA
The DNA here is from genome assembly GCF_032445375.1 of Bacillus rossius redtenbacheri. Classification (NCBI taxonomy): domain Eukaryota; kingdom Metazoa; phylum Arthropoda; class Insecta; order Phasmatodea; family Bacillidae; genus Bacillus; species Bacillus rossius. The sequence goes on from NW_026962382.1 coordinate 597,755, forward strand.
GGCAATTAAGGCAGGCAATTAAGGCAGACAATTAAAGAAGCAATTAAGGCTGGCAATGAAGGCAGGTAAAGGTAGGCAAAAAATGCAGGTAATTAGGGTAGGCAATTAATGCAGGCAATTAAGGCAGGCATTTAAGGCAAGCTATTTAGGCAGGTAGTAAAAAAAGCCAATTAAGGCAGCAATTAAGGCAGGCAATTAAGGCAGGCAGCCAATTAAGGCTGGTAATTAAGGCATGCAATTAAGGCAGACATATAGGCAGGCAATGAAGGCAGGCAATTAAGGCAAGCTATTAAGTATGGCAATAAGGCAGCCAATTAAGAAATACAATTAAAGCAGGCAATTAAGGCAGGCAATTAAGGCAGGCAATTAAGGCAAGCAATTAAGGCAGGTAGTAAAGAAAGCCAATTAAGGCAGGCAATTAAGGCAGGCAGCCAATTAAGGCTGGTAATTAAGGCATGCAATTAAGGCAGGCAATTAAGGTAGGCAATTAAGGCAGGCAATAAAGGCAGGCAATAAAAGCAGGCAATTAAGGCAGGCAATTAAGGCAAGCACATAAGGCAGGTAGTAAAGATAGCCAATTAAGGCAGGCAATAACGGCAGGCAATTAAGGCAGGCAGCCAATTAAGGCTGGTAATTAAGGCATGCAATTAAGGCAGGCAATTAAAGCAGGCAATTAAGGCAGGCAATTAACGCAGGCAATAAAGGCAGGCAATTAAGGCAGGCAATAAAGGCAGGCAAACAAGAAATGCAATTAAATCAGGCAATTAAGGCAGGCAATTAAAGCAGGCAATTATGGCAGGCAATTAAGGCAGTCCATTTAGGCAGACAATTAAGGCAGGTTATTAAGGTTGGCAATGAAAGCAGGCTGTTAAAGGTAGCCAAATAATGCAGGTAATTAGGGAAGGCAATTAAGACAGGCAATTAAGGCAGGGAATTAGGGCAAGCTATTTAGGCAGGTATTGAAGAAAGCCAATTAAGACAGGCAATTAAGGCAGGCAGCCAATTAAGGCTGGTAATTAAAGCATGCAATTAAGGCAGGCAATTTAGGGACACAGTTAAAGCAAGCTATTAAGGATGGCATTTAAGGCAGCCAATTGAGGAATGTAATTAAGGCAGGCAATTAAGACAGGCAATTAAGGCAAGCAATTAAGGCACGTTTAAAAGAAAGCCAATTAAGGCAGGCAATTAAGGCAGGCAGCCAATTAAGGCTGGTAATTAAGGCATGCAATTAAGGCAGGCAATTAAGGCAGGCATTTAAGGCAGGCAATTAAGGCAAGCAATTAAGGATGGCAATTAAGGCAGCCAATTAAGGCAGGCAATAAAGGAAGGCAATTAAGGCAAGCAATTAAGAATGGCAATTAAGGCAGCCAATTAAGGCAGGCAATAAAGGCAGGCATTCGAGAAAGGCAATTAAGGTAGGCAAATAATGCAGGTAATTAGGGAAGGCAATTAAGGCAGGCAATTAAGGCAGGCAATTAAGGCAAGCAATTAAGGCAGGTAGTTTAGAAAGCCAAATAAGACAGGCAATTAAGGCAGGCAGCCAATTAAGGCTGGTAATTAAGGTATGCAATTAAGGCAGTAAATTAAGCCAAGCAATTAAGGCAAGCAATTAGGGATGGCAATAAAGGCAGCAAATTTAGGAATGCAATTAAGGCAGCCAATTAAGGCAGGAATTTAAGGCAGGCGATTAGGGCAGGCAATTAAGGCAGGCAGGATGTTAAGGCAGGTAAATAAGGCTGGCATTTTAGGCAGACAATTGAGGCAGTCAATTAAGACAGGCAATTAAAGCAGGCAATGAAGGCAGGCAATTAAGGCAGGCAATAAAGGCAGGCAATTAAGGTAGGCAATTAAGGCAAGCAATTAAGGCAGGTAATAAAGAAAGCCAATTAAGGCAGGCGATTTAGGCAGGCAATTAAGGCAGGCAGCCAATTAAGGCTGGTAATTAAGGCATGCAATTAAGGCAGGCAATTAAGGCAGGCAATTAAGGCAGGCAATTAAGGCAGACAATTAAGACAGGCAATTAAGGCAGGCAATTAAGGCAAGCAATTAATGTAGCCAATTAAGGCAGGCAATTAAGGCAGGCAAATAATGCAGGTAATTTGGTAAGGCAATTAAGGCAGGCAATAAAGGCAAGCAATTAAGGCAGGTAGTAAAGAAAGCCAATTAAGCAGTCAATTAAGGCAGCCAATTAAGGCAGGCAGCCAATTAAGGCTGGTAATTAAGGCAGGCTATTAAGGCAGGCAATTAAGGCAGGAAATTAAGGCCGGAAATTAAGGCAGACAATTAAGACAGGCAATTAAGGCTGGCAATGAAGGCAGGCAATCAAGGAAATCAAATAATTCAGGTAATTAGGGAAGGCAATTAAGGCAAGCAATTAAGGCCTGCCATTAATGCAGGCAATTAAGGCAGTAAATCAAGGAAAGCATTTAAGGCACTCAATTAATGTAGCCAATTAAGGCAGTTAATTAAGGCTGGCAAAAATGCAAGTAATTTGTTAAGGCAATTAAGGCAAGCTATTAAGGCAGGTAGTAAAGATAGCCAATTAAGGCAGCCAATTAAGGCATGCAATTAAGGCAGGCAATTACGGCAGGCTATTAAGGCAGGCAATTAAGGCAGGCAATCAAGTAAGGCAATTAAGGCAGGCAATTAAGGCAGGCAATTAAGACAGGCAATTAAGGCAGGCAATTAAGGCAAGCAATAAATGTAGCCAGTTAAGGCAGGCAATTAAGGCAGGCAAATAATGCAGGTAATTTGGTAAGGCAATTAAGGCAGGCAATTAAGGCAAGCAATTAAGGCAGGTAGTAAAGAAAGCCAATTAAGGCAGTCAATTAAGGCAGCCAATTAAGGCATGCAATTAAGGCAGGCAATTAGGCAAGCTATTAAGGATGGGAATAAGGCAGCCAATTAAGGAATACAATTAAAGCAGCCAATTAAGGCAGGTAATTAAGGCAGGCAATTAAGGCAGGCAATTAAGGCAAGCAATTAAGGCAGGTAGTAAAGAAAGCCAATTAAGGCAGGCAATTAAGGCAGGCAGCCAATTAAGGCTGGTAATTAAGGCATACAATTAAGGAAGGCAATTAAGGCAGGCAATAAAGGCAGGCAATAAAGGCAGGCAATAAAGGCAGACAATTAAGGCAGGCAATTAGGGCAGGCAATTAAAGCAAGCCTTTTAGAAAGGTTGTAACAAAAGCCAATTAAGGCAGGCATTTAAGGCTGGCATCTAATTAAGGCTGGTAATAAAGACATGCAATTAAGGCAGGCAATTAAGGCAGGATATTAAGGCAGGCAATTGAGGCAGGCAATTTAAAAAAGGCAATTAAAGCAGGCAATGAAGGCAGGCAATTAAGGCAGGCAATTAAAGCAGCCAATTAAGGAATGCAATTAAGGCAGGCCATTAAGGCAGGCAATTAAAGCAGGCAATTAGTGCAGGCAGTCAAGGCAGGCAATTAAGGAAGGGAAAAGGCAGGCAATTAAGGCAGGCAATTAAGGAATGCAAATAAGGCAGGCAATTAAGGCAGGCAATTAAAGCAGGCAATTAGTGCAGGCAATCAAGGCCGGCAATTAAGGAAGGAAAAAGGCAGGCAATTAGGGCAGGCAATTAAGGCAGGCAATTAAGGCAAGCAATTAAGGAAGGTAGTTAAGAAAGCCAATTAAGGCAGGCAATTAAGGCAGGCAATAAAGGCAGGCAGCCAATTAAGGCTGGTAATTAAGGCAATCAATTAAGGCAGGCAATTAAGGCAAGCAATTAAGGCAGTTAATTAAGGCAGACAATTAAGGCAGGCAATTATAGCTGGCAATGAAGGCAGGCAATTAAGGTAGGCAAATAATGCAGCTAATTAGGGAAAGCAATTAAGGCAGCCAATTAAGGCAGGCAATTAAGGCAAGCAATTAAGGCAGGTAGTTTAGAAAGCCAATTAAGACAGGCAATTAAGGCAGGCAGCCAATAATGGCTGGTAATTAGGGCATGCAATTAAGGCAGGCAATTAAGCCAGGCAATTAAGGCAAGCAATTAAGGATGGCAATTAAGGCAGCCAATTTAGGAATGCAATTAAGGCAGCCAATTAAGGCAGGCGATTAAGGCAGGCAGCCAATTAAGGCTGGTAATTAAGGCATGCAATTAAGGCAGGCAATTAAGGCAGGCAATTAAGGCAGACAATTAAGGCAGGTAATTAAGGCAGGCAATTAAGGCAGGCAATTAAGGCAGGCAGGCAAATAAAACTGGTATTTAAGGCAGGCAATTAAGGTAGGCAAATAATGCATGTAATTAGGGAAGGCAATTAAGGCAGGCAATTAAGCCAGGCAATTAAGGCAAGCAATTAAGAATGGCAATTAAGGAAGCCAATTTAGAAATGCAATTAAGGCAGCCAATTAAGGCAGGAAATTAAGGCTGGCAATTAAAGCAGGCAATTACGGCAGGCAATTAAGTCAATCAATTAAGGCAGACAATTAAGGCAGGCAATTAAGGCTGGCAATGAAGGCAGGCTATTAAGGTAGGCAAATAATGCAGGTAATTAGGGAAGGCAATTAAGGCATGCATTTAAGGCAGGCAATTAAGGCAGACAATTAAAGAAGCAATTAAGGCTGGCAATGAAGGCAGGTAAAGGTAGGCAAATAATGCAGGTAATTAGGGAAGGCAATTAATGCAGGCAATTAAGGCAGGCATTTAAGGCAAGCTATTTAGGCAGGTAGTAAAAAAAGCCAATTAAGGCAGCAATTAAGGCAGGCAATTAAGGCAGGCAGCCAATTAAGGCTGGTAATTAAGGCATGCAATTAAGGCAGACATATAGGCAGGCAATGAAGGCAGGCAATTAAGGCAAGCTATTAAGTATGGCAATAAGGCAGCCAATTAAGAAATACAATTAAAGCAGGCAATTAAGGCAGGCAATTAAGGCAGGCAATTAAAGCAAGCAATTAAGGCAGGTAGTAAAGAAAGCCAATTAAGGCAGGCAATTAAGGCAGGCAGCCAATTAAGGCTGGTAATTAAGGCATGCAATTAAGGCAGGCAATTAAGGCAGGCAATTAAGGCAGGCAATAAAGGCAGGCAATAAAAGCAGGCAATTAAGGCAGGCAATTAAGGCAAGCACATAAGGCAGGTAGTAAAGATAGCCAATTAAGGCAGGCAATAAAGGCAGGCAATTAAGGCAGGCAGCCAATTAAGGCTGGTAATTAAGGCATGCAATTAAGGCAGGCAATTAAGGCAGGCAATTAAGGCAGGCAATTAAGGCAGGCAATAAAGGCAGGCAATTAAGGCAGGCAATAAAGGCAGGCAAACAAGAAATGCAATTAAATCAGGCAATTAAGGCAGGCAATTAAAGCAGGCAATTATGGCAGGCAATTAAGGCAGTCCATTTAGGCAGACAATTAAGGCAGGTTATTAAGGTTGGCAATGAAAGCAGGCTGTTAAAGGTAGCCAAATAATGCAGGTAATTAGGGAAGGCAATTAAGACAGGCAATTAAGGCAGGGAATTAGGGCAAGCTATTTAGGCAGGTTTTTACAGAAAGCCAATTAAGACCGGCAATTAAGGCAGGCAGCCAATTAAGGCTGGTAATTAAAGCATGCAATTAAGGCAGGCAATTTAGGGACACAGTTAAAGCAAGCTATTAAGGATGGCATTTAAGGCAGCCAATTGAGGAATGTAATTAAGGCAGGCAATTAAGACAGGCAATTAAGGCAAGCATTTAAGGCACGTTTAAAAGAAAGCCAATTAAGGCAGGCAATTAAGGCAGGCAGCCAATTAAGGCTGGTAATTAAGGCATGCAATTAAGGCAGGCAATTAAGGCAGGCATTTAAGGCAGGCAATTAAGGCAAGCAATTAAGAATGGCAATTAAGGCAGCCAATTAAGGCAGGCAATAAAGGAAGGCAATAAAGGCAAGCAATTTAGAATGGCAATTAAGGCAGCCAATTAAGGCAGGCAATAAAGGCAGGCATTCGAGAAAGGCAATTAAGGTAGGCAAATAATGCAGGTAATTAGGGAAGGCAATTAAGGCAAGCAATTAAGGCAGGCAATTAAGGCAAGCAATTAAGGCAGGTAGTTTAGAAAGCCAAATAAGACAGGCAATTAAGGCAGGCAGCCAATTAAGGCTGGTAATTAAGGTATGCAATTAAGGCAGTAAATTAAGCCAAGCAATTAAGGCAAGCAATTAGTGATGGCAATTAAGGCAGCAAATTTAGGAATGCAATTAAGGCAGCCAATAAAGGCAGGAATTTAAGGCAGGCGATTAGGGCAGGCAATTAAGGCAGGCAGCATGTTAAGGCAGGTAAATAAGGCTGGCATTTTAGGCAGACAATTGAGGCAGTCAATTAAGACAGGCAATTAAAGCAGGCAATGAAGGCAGGCAATTAAGGCAGGCAATAAAGGCAGGCAATTAAGGTAGGCAATTAAGGCAAGCAATTAAGGCAGGTAATAAAGAAAGCCAATTAAGGCAGGCGATTTAGGCAGGCAATTAAGGCAGGCAGCCAATTAAGGCTGGTAATTAAGGCATGCAATTAAGACAGGCAATTAAGGCAGGCAATTAAGGCAGGCAATTAAGGCAGACAATTAAGACAGGCAATTAAGGCAGGCAATTAAGGCAAGCAATTAATGTAGCCAATTAAGGCAGGCAATTAAGGCAGGCAAATAATGCAGGTAATTTGGTAAGGCAATTAAGGCAGGCAATAAAGGCAAGCAATTAAGGCAGGTAGTAAAGAAAGCCAATTAAGCAGTCAATTAAGGCAGCCAATTAAGGCAGGCAGCCAATTAAGGCTGGTAATTAAGGCAGGCTATTAAGGCAGGCAATTAAGGCAGGAAATTAAGGCCGGAAATTAAGGCAGACAATTAAGACAGGCAATTAAGGCTGGCAATGAAGGCAGGCAATCAAGGAAATCAAATAATTCAGGTAATTAGGGAAGGCAATTAAGGCAAGCAATTAAGGCCTGCCATTAATGCAGGCAATTAAGGCAGTAAATCAAGGAAAGCAATTAAGGCACTCAATTAATGTAGCCAATTAAGGCAGTTAATTAAGGCAGGCAAAAATGCAAGTAATTTGTTAAGGCAATTAAGGCAAGCTATTAAGGCAGGTAGTAAAGATAGCCAATTAAGGCAGCCAATTAAGGCATGCAATTAAGGCAGGCAATTAAGGCAGGCTATTAAGCAGGCAATTAAGGCAGGCAATCAAGTAAGGCAATTAAGGCAGGCAATTAAGGCAGGCAATTAAGACAGGCAAATAAGGCAGGCAATTAAGGCAAGCAATAAATGTAGCCAGTTAAGGCAGGCAATTAAGGCAGGCAAATAATGCAGGTAATTTGGTAAGGCAATTAAGGCAGGCAATTAAGGCAAGCAATTAAGGCAGGAAGTAAAGAAAGCCAATTAAGGCAGTCAATTAAGGCAGCCAATTAAGGCATGCAATTAAGGCAGGCAATTAAGGCAAGCTATTAAGGATGGGAATAAGGCAGCCAATTAAGGAATACAATTAAAGCAGCCAATTAAGGCAGGCAATTAAGGCAGGCAATTAAGGCAGGCAATTAAGGCAAGCAATTAAGGCAGGTAGTAAAGAAAGCCAATTAAGGCAGGCAATTAAGGCAGGCAGCCAATTAAGGCTGGTAATTAAGGCATACAATTAAGGAAGGCAATTAAGGCAGGCAATAAAGGCAGGCAATAAAGGCAGGCAATTAAGGCAGACAATTAAGGCAGGCAATTAGGGCTGGCAAAGAAGGCAGGCAATTAAGGTAGGCAAATAATGCAGGTAATTAGGGAAGGCAATTAAGGCAGCCAATTAGGCAGGCAATTTAGACAAGCAATTAAGGCAGGTAGTTTAGAAAGCCAATTAAGACAGGCAATTAAGACAGGCAGCCAATAAGGCTGGTAATTAAGGCATGCAATTAAGGCAGGCAATTAAGCCAAGCCTTTTAAGGCAAGCATTAAATGATGGCAATTAAGGCAGCCAATTTAGGAATGCAATTAAGGCAGCCAATTAAGGCAGGCGATTAAGGCAGGCAGCCAATTAAGGCTGGTTATTAAGGCATGCAATTAAGGCAGGCAATTAAGGCAGGCAATAAAGGCAGACAATTAAGGCAGGCAATTAAGGCTGGCAATGAAGGCAGGCAATTAAGGCAGGCAGGCAAATAAGACTGGTATTTAAGGAGGCAATAAAGGTAGGCAAATAATGCAGGTAATTAGGGAAGGCAATTAAGGCAGGCATTTAAGCCAGGCAATTAAGGGAAGCAAATAAGGATGGCAATTAAGGCAGCCAATTTAGAAATGCAATTAAGGCAGCCAATTAAAACAGGCGATTAAGGCAGGCAGCCAATTAAGGCTGGTAATTAAGGCATGCAATTAAGGCAGGCAATATAGGCAGGCAATTTAAGCAGGCAATTAAAACAGGCAATTAAACAAGGCAATGAAGGAAGGCAAATAAGGCAGGCAATTAAGGGAGGCAGTTAAGGCAGGCAATAAAGGCAGGCAATCAAGAAAGGCAATTAAGGCAGGCAATTGAGGCAGGCAATTATGGCAGGCAATTATGGCAGGCAATTAAGGCCGTCAATTAAGGCAGACAATTCAGGCAGGCAATTAAGGAATGATATGAAACCAGGCAATAAAGGTAGGCAAATAATGCAGGTAATAAGGGAAGGCAATTAAGGCAGGCAATATAGGCAGGCAGGTAAGGCAGGCAATTAAGGCAAGCAATTAAGGCAGGTAGTTTAGAAAGCCAATTAAGGCAGGCAATTAAGGCAGGCAGCCAATTAAGGCTGGTAATTTAGGTATGCAATTGAGGCAGGCAATTAAGCCAGGCAATTAAGGCAAGCAATTAAGGATGGCAATTAAGGCAGCCAATTTAGAAATGCAATTAAGGCAGCCAATTAAAACAGGCGATTAAGGCAGGCAGCCAATTAAGGCTGGTAATTAAGGCATGCAATAAAGGCATGCAATTAAGGCAGGCAATTTAGGCACGCAATTAAGGCAGGCAATGAAGAAAGGCAATTAAGGCAGGCAATTAAGGCAGGCAATTAAGGCAGGCGATTAAGGCAGGCAATTAAGGCAGACTATTTAGGCAGGCAATAAGGCAGGCAAATAATGTAGGTAATTACGGAAGGCAATTAAGGCAGGCAATTAAGGCAGGCAATTAATGCAGGCAATTAATGCAGGCAAATAAGGCAGGCAATTAAGGTAGGCAAATAATGCAGGTAAATCGGGAAGGCAATTAAGGCAGGCAATTAAAGCAGGCAATTAAGGCACGCAATTAAGGCAGGCAATGAAGAAAGGCAATTAAGGCAGGCAATTAAGGCAGGCAATTAAGGCAGGCGATTAAGGCAGGCAATTAAGGCAGACTATTTAGGCAGGCAATAAGGCAGGCAAATAATGCAGGTAATTACGGAAGGCAATTAAGGCAGGCAATTAAGGCAGGCAATTAAGCCAGGCAATTAAGGCAAGCAATTAAGGATGGCAATTAAGGCAGCCAATTTAGAAATGCAATTAAGGCAGCCAATTAAGGCAGGCGATTAATGCAGGCAGCCAATTAAGGCTGGTAATTAAGGCATGCAATTAAGGCAGGCAATTTAGGCACGCAATTAAGGCAGGCAATGAAGAAAGGCAATTAAGGCTGGCAATTAAGGCAGGCAATTAAGGCAGGCGATTAAGGCAGGCAATTAAGGCAGACTATTTAGGCAGGCAATTAAGGCAAGCTATTAAGGATGGGAATAAGGCAGCCAATTAAGGAATACAATTAAAGCAGGCAATTAAGGTAGTCAAATAATGCAGGTAATTAGAGAAGGCAATTAAGGCAAGCAATAAAGGCCTGCAATTAGTGCAGGCAATTAAGGCAGCAAATCAAGGAAGGCAATTAAGGCATACAATTAATGTAGCCAATTAAGGCAGGCAATTAAGGCAGGCAAATAATGCAGGTAATTTGGTAAGGCAATTAAGGCAGGCAATTAAGGCAAGCAATTAAGGCAGGTAGTAAAGATTCCTAATTAAGGCAGCCAATTAAGGCATGCAATTAAGGCAGGCAATTAAGGCAGGCAATAAAGGTAGGCAATTAATGCACGCAATCAAGTAAAGCAATTAAGGCAGGCAATTAAGGCAGACATTTAAGACAGGCAATTAAGGCAGGCAATTAAGGTAGTCAAATAATGCAGGTAATTAGGTAAGGCAATTAGGCAAGCAGTTAAGGCAGGCATTTAAGGCAAGCAATTAAGGCAGGGAGTAAAGAAAGCCAATTAAGGCAGGCGATTAATGCAGGCAATAAAGGCAGGCAGACAATTAAGGCTGGTAATTAAGGAATGCAATTAAGGCAGGCAATTAAGGCAGGCAATTAAGGCTGCCAATTAACGAATGCAATTAAAGCAGCCAATTCAGACAGTCAATTAAGGTACGCAATTAAGACAGGCAATTAAAGCAGGCTATATAGGCAGGCAAATAAGGCCGGCATTCAAGGAAGGCAATTAAGGCAAGCAATTAATGTAGCCAATTAAGGCAGGCAATTAAGTCAGGCAATAAAGGCATGCAATTAAGGCAGGTAATTAAGGCAGGAAATTAAGGCAGGCAATTAAGGTAGGCAACTAAGGCAGACAGTTAAGGCAAGCAATTAAGGCAGGTAGTAAAGAAAGCCAATTAAGGCAGGCAATTAAGGCAGGCAGCCAATTAAGGCTGGTAATTAAGGCATGCAATTAAGGCAGGCAATTAAGGCAGGCAAAAATGGCAGGCAATTAAGGTAGGCAATTAAGGCAGACATTTAAGGCAGTCAATTAAGGCTGTCAATGAAGGCAGGCAATTAAAGTAGGCAAATATTGCAGGTAATTAGGGAAAGCAATTAAGGCAGGCAATTAAGGCAGTCAATTAAGGCAAGCAATTATGGCAGGTAGTAACGAAAGCCAATTAAGGCAAACAATTAAGGCAGGCATTTAAGGCAGGCATCTAATTAAGGCTGGTAATTAAGGCATGCAATTAAGGCAGGCAATTAAGGCAGGCAATTAAGGCAGTCAATTAAGGCAAGCAATTAAGGATGGCAATTAAGGAATGCAATTAAGGAAGCCAAATAAGGCAGACATGTAGCGCAGTCATTAAGGCAGGCAATTTAGGCAAGCAATTAAGGCAGGTAGTAAATAAAGCCTATTAAGGCAGGCAGCCAATTAAACCGGCGGGTAATTAAGGCATGCAATTAAGGCAGGCAATTACGGCAGGCAATTAAGGCAGGCATTTAAGGCAGGCAACCAATTAAGGCTAGTAATTAAGGCATGCAATTAAGGCAGGCAATAAAGGCAGGCAATTATGGCAAGCAATTAAGCATGGCAATTAAAAAAACATAAAGGCGGGCAATTAAGGCGGCAATTAAGGCAAGCAATTAAGGCAGTTAGTAAAGAAAGCTAATTAAGGCAGGCAATAAGGCAGGCAGCCAATAAAGGCTGGTAATTAAGGCATGCAATTAAGGCAGGCAATTAAGGCAAGCAATTAAGGTTGGCAATTAAGGCAGCCAATTAAGGAATGCCATTAAGTCAGCCAATTAAGGCAGGCAATTAAAGCAGGCAATTAAGGCAGTAAATTAAGGCAGACAATTAAGGCAGGCAATTAAGGCTGGCAATCAAGGCAGGCAATTAAGGTTTGCAAATAATGAAGGTAATAAGGGAAGGGAAATAAGGCAGGCAATTAAGGCAGGCAGTTAAGGCCAGCAATTAAGGCAGGTAGTAAAAAAAGCCAATTAAGGCAGGAATTAAGGCAGGCAGCCAATTAAGGCTAGTAATAAAGGCATGCAATTAAGGCAGGCAATTAGGCAGGCAATTAATGCAGGCAATAAGGCAGGCAATCAAGAAATGCAATTAAGAAAGGCAGCCAATTAAGGCTGGTAATTAAGGCATGCAATTAAGGCAGGCAAATAAAGCATGCAATTAAGGCAAGCAATTAAGAATGGCAATTAAGGCAGCCAATTAAGGAATGCCATTAAGGCAGCCAATTAGGCTAGGCAATTAAAGCAGGCAATTATTGCAGGCAATTAAGGCAGTCAATTAAGGCAGACAATTAAGGCAGGCAATTAAGGCTGGCAATCAAGGCAGGCAATCAAAGTAGGGAAATAATGCTGGTAATTAGGGAAGGCAATTAAGGCAGGCAATTAAGGCAGGCAGTTAAGGCAAGCAATTAAGGCAGTTAGTAAAGAAAGCCAATTAAGGCAGGCGATTTAGGCAGGCAATTAAGGCAGACAATTAAGGAAAGCAATTAAGGCAGGTAATAAAGAAAGCCAATTAAGGCAGGCGATTTAGGCAGGCAATTAAGGCAGGCAGCCAATTAAGGCTGGTAATTAAGGCATGCAATAAGGCAGGCAATTAAGGCAGGCAATTAAGGCAGACATTTAAGACAGGCAATTAAGGCTGGCAATTAAGGCATGCAATTAATGTAGCCAATTATGGCAGGCAATTAAGGCAAGCAAATAATGCAGGTAATTAGGTAAGGCAATTAAGGCAGGCAATTAAGGCTGGCAATCAAGGAAGGCAATCAAAGTAGGGAAATAATGCTGGTAATTAGGGAAGGCAATTAAGGCAGGCAATTAAGGCAGGCAGTTAAGGCAAGCAATTTAGGCATGTAGTAAAGAAAGACAATTAAGGCAGGCGATTTAGGCAGGCAATTAAGGCAGGCAATTAAGGAAAGCAATTAAGGCAGGTAATAAGGAAAGCCAATTAAGGCAGGCGATTAAGGCAGGCAATTAAGGCAGGCAGCCAATTAAGGCAGGTAAATAAGGCTGGCATTTTAGGCAGAAAATTGAGGCAGTCAATTAAGACAGGCAATTAAAGCAGGCAATGAAGGCAGGCAATTAAGGCAGGCATTTAAGGCAGACAATTAAGGCAGGCAATTAAGGCAGGCAATTAAGGCAGGCATTTTAGGCAGGCAATCAAGTAAGGCAATTAAGGCAGGAAATTAAGGCAGGCAATTAAGGCAGACAATTAAGACAGGCAATTAAGGCAGGCAATGAAGGCAGGCAATTAAGGTAGTCAAATAATGCAGGTAATTAGGAAAGGCAATTAGGCAAGCAATTAAGGTAGGCATTTAAGGCAAGCAATTAAGCCAGGGAGTAAAGAAAGCCAATTAAGGCAGGCGATTAATGCAGGCGATTAATGCAGGCAATGAAAGCAGGCAGCCAATTAAGGTTGGTAATTAAGGCATGTAATTAAGGCAGGCTATTAAGGCAGGCAATTAAGGTTGGCAATTAAGGCAGCCAATTAACAAATGCAATTAAAGCAGCCAATTAAGTCAGTCAATTAAGGTAGGCAATTAAGGCAGACATTTAAGGCAGTCAATTAAGGCTGTAATTGAAGGCAGGCAATTAAATTAAACAAATAATGCAGGTTATAAGGGAAAGCAATTAGGGCAGGCAATTAAGGCAGTCAATTAAGGCAAGCAATTATGGCAGGTAGTAACGAAAGCCAATTAAGGCAGGCAATTAAGGCAGGCAGCCAATTAAGGCTGGTAATTAAGGCATGCAATTAAGGCAGGCAATTAAGGCAGGCAATTAAGGCAGGCAATTAAGGCAGGCAATCAAGAAATGCAATTAAGGCAGGCAATTAAGTCAGGCAATACAAGCAGGCAATTATGGCCGGCAATTAAGGCAGTCAATTAAGGCAGACAAATAAGTCAGGCAATTAAGGCTGGCAATGAAGGAAGGCTATTAAGGCAAGAAATTAATGTAGCCAATTAAGGCAGGCAATTAAGGCAGGCATATAGTGCAGGTAATTAGGGAAGACTATTAAGCAAGGCAATTAAGGCAGGCAAATAATGCAGGTAATTAGTGAAGGCAATTAAATGAGGCAATTAAGGCAGGCAATTTAGGCAGGCAATTAATGCAGGCAAAAAAAGGCAGGCAATCATGGTAGGCAATTAAGGCAAGCAATTAATGTAGCCAATTAGGGCAGGCAATTAAAGCAGGCAGGCAATTAAGACTGGTAATTAAGGCAGGTAAATAAGGCTGGCAATTTAGGCAGGCAATTGAGGCAGGCAATTAAGACAGGCAATAAAGGCAGCAAATCAAGGAAGGCAAATAAGGCATGCAATTAATGTAGCCAATTAAGGCAGGCAATTAAGGCAGGCAAATAATGCAGGTAATTTGGTAAGGCAATTAAGGCAGGTAATTAAGGCAAGCAATTAAGGCAGGTAGTTTAGAAAGCCAATTATGACATGCAATTAAGGCAGGCACCCAATTAAGGCTGGTAATTAAGGCATGCAATTAAGGCAGGCAATTAAGCCAGGCAATTAGGCAGGCAATTAAGACTGGCAATGAAGGCAGGCTAATGAGGTAGGCAAATAATGCAGGTAATTAGGGAAGGCAATTAAGGCAGGTAATTAAGGCAGGCAATTAAGGCAAGCTATTTAGGCAGGTAGTAACGAAAGCCAATTAAGGCCGGCAATTAAGGCAGGCATTTAAGGCAAGCATCTAATTAAGGCTGGTAATAAAGACATGCAATTAAGGCAGGCAATTAAAGCAGGCAATTAAGGCAGGCAAATGAGGCAGGCAATTAAGAAAGGCAATTAAAGCAGGCAATTAAGGCAGGCAATTAAGGCAGGCAATTAAAGCAGGCAATAAAGGCAGGCAATTAAGGCAAGCTATTAAGGATGGCAATTAAGGCAACCAATTAAGGAATGCAATTAAGGCAGGCAATTAAGGCAGGCAATTAAAGAAGGCAATTAGTGCAGGCAATCAAGGCAGGCAATTAAGGAAGGAAAAAGGCAGGCAATTAAGGCAGGCAATGATGGCAGGCAATAATGGCAGGCAATAATGGCAGGCAATTAAGGCAGTCAATTAAGGCAGACAATTAAGGCAGGCAATTAAGGCTTCCAATAAAGGCAGGCAATTAATGCAGGAAATTCAAGCAGGCAATTAAAGCAGGCAATAAAGGCAGGCTATAAAGGCAGGCAATTAAGGCAGGCAATTAAAGCAGGCAATTAAGGCAGGCAATCAAGGCAGGCAATTAAGGAAGGAAAAAGGCAGGCAATTAAGGCAGGCAACAAGGGAAGCAATTAAAGCAAGCAATTAAGGCAGGTAGTTAAGAAAGCCAATTAAGGCAAGCAATTAAGGATGGCAATTAAGGCAGCCAATTTAGGAATGTAATTAAGGCAGCCAATTAAGGCAGGCAGCCAATTAAGGCTGGTAATTAAGGCATGCAATTTAGGCAGGCAATTAAGGCAGGCAATTGAGGCAGGCAATTATGGCAGGCAATTATGGCAGGCAATTAAGGCAGTCAATTAAGGCAGACAATTCAGGCAGGCAATTAAGGAATGATATGAAACCAGGCAATTAAGGTAGGCAAATAATGCAGGTAATAAGGGAAGGCAATTAAGGCAGGCAATTTAGGCAGGCAATTAAGGCAGGCAATTAAGGCAAGCAATTAAGGCAGGTAGTTAAGAAAGCCAATAAAGGCAGGCAATTAAGGCAGGCAGCCAATTAAGGCTGGTAATTTAGGCATGCAATTAAGGCAGGCAATTAAGCCAGGCAATTAAGGCAAGCAATAAAGGATGGCAATTAAGGCAGCCAATTTAGGAATGCAATTAAGGAAGCCAATAAGGCAGGAAATTAAGGCAGGCAATTAAAGCAGGCAATTACGGCAGGCAATTAAGTCAATCAATTAAGGCAGACAATTAAGGCAGGCAATTAAGGCTGGCAATGAAGGCAGGCTATTAAGGTAGGCAAATATGCAGGTAATTAGGGAAGGCAATTAAGGCATGCAATTAAGGCAGGCAATAAAGGCAAGCAATTAAGGATGGAATTAAGGCAGCCAATTAAGGCAGGCAATAAAGGCAGGCAATAAAGGCAAGCAATTAAGGATGGCAATTATGGCAGCCAATTAAGGCAGGCAATTAAGGCAGGCAATCGAGAAAGGCAATTAAGGTAGGCAAATAATGCAGGTAATTTTGGGAAGGCAATTAAGGCAAGCAATTAAGGCAGGCAATTTAGGCAAGCAATTAAGGCAGGTAGTTTAGAAAGCCAATTAAAACAGGCAATTAAGGCAGGCAGCCAATTAAGGCTGGTAATAAAGGCATGCAATTAAGGCAGACAATTAAGGCAAGCAATCAAGGATGGCAATTAAGGCAGCAAATTTAGGAATGCAATTAAGGCAGCCAATTAAAGCAGGCAATTAAGGCAGGCAATTAGCACAGGCAATTAAGGCAGGCAATAAAGGCAGGCAATCAAGAAATGCAATTAAAGCAGGCAATTAAGGCAGGCAATTAAAGTAGGCAATTATGGCAGGCAATTAAGGCAGTCCATTTAGGCAGACAATTAAGGCAGGTTATTAAGGCTGGCAATGAAAGCAGGCTGTTAAAAGTAGGCAAATAATGCAGGTAATTAGGGAAGGCAATTAAGGCAGGCAATTAAGGCAGGCAATTAAGGCAAGCTATTTAGGCAGGTAGTAAAGAAAGCCAATTAAGACAGGCAATTAAAGCAGGCAGCCAATTAAGGCTGTTAATTAAAGCATGCAATTAAGGCAGGCAATTAAGCCAGGCAATTAAGGCAAGCAATTAAGGATGGCAATTAAGGCAGCAAATTTAGGAATGCAATTAAGGCAGCCAATTAAGGCAGGCAATTAAGGCAGGCAATTACGGCAGGCAATTAGGCAGTCAATTAAGGCAGACTATTAAGGCAGGCAATTAAGTCTGGCAATGAAGGCAGGCTATTAGGTTAAGCAAATAATGCAGGTAATTAGGGAAGGCAATTAAGGCAGGCAATTAAAACAAGCAATTAAGGCAATCAATTAAGGCAGGCAATTAAGGCTGGCAATGAAGGCAGGCTATTAAGGCAAGCAATTAAGGATGGCAATAAAAAGCAGCCAATTAAGGCAGGCAATAAAGGCAGGCAATTAAGGAAAGCAATTAAGGATGGCAATTAATGCAGCCAATTAAGGCAGGCAATAAAGGCAGGCAATCGAGAAAGGCAATTAAGGTAGGCAAATAATGCAGGTAATTAGGGAAGGCAATTAAGGTAAGGCAATTAAGGCAGGCAATTAAGGCAAGCTATTTAGGCAGGTAGTTTAGAAAGCCAATTAAGACAGGCAATTAAGGCAGGCAGCCAATTAAGGCTGGTAATAAGGGCATGCAATTAAGGCAGGCAATTAATGTAGCCAATTAAGGCAGGCAATTAAGGCAGGCAAATAATGCAGGTAATTTGGTAAGGCAATTAAGGCAGGCAATTAGGCAAGCAATTAAGGCAGGTAGTTTAGAAAGCCAATTAAGACATGCAATTAAGGCAGGCACCCAATTAAGGCTGGTAATAAAGACATGCAATTAAGGCAGGCATTTAAAGCATGCAATTAAGGCAGGCAATTGAGGCAGGAAATTAAGAAAGGCAATTAAAGCAGGCAATTAAGCCAGGCAATTAAGGCAGGCAATTAAAGCAGGCAATAAAGGCAGGCAATTAAGGCAAGCTATTAAGGATGGCAATTAAGGCAGCCAATTAAGGAATACAATTAAGGCAGGCAAATAAGGCAGGCAATTAAAGAAGGCAATTAGTGCAGGCAATCAAGGCAGGCAATTAAGGAAGGAAAAAGGCAGGCAATTAAGGCAGGCAGTGATGGCAGGCAATAATGGCAGGCAATAATGGCAGGCAATAATAGCAGGCAATTAAGGCAGTCAATTAAGACAGACAATTAAGGCAGGCAATTAAGGCTGGCAATAAAGGCAGGCAATTAATGCAGGAAATTCAAGCAGGCAATTAAGGCAGGGAATAAAGGCAGGGAATAAAGGCAGGCAATTAAGGCAGGCAATTAAAGCAGGCAATTCAGGCAGGCAATCAAGGCGGGCAATTAAGGAAGGAAAAAGGCAGGCAATTAAGGCAGGCAATTAAGGCAGGCAATTAAGGCAAGCAATTAAGGCAGGTAGTTAAGAAAGCCAATTAAGGCAAGCAATTAAGGATGGCAATTAAGGCAGCCAATTTAGGAATGTAATTAAGGCAGCCAATTAAGGCAGGCGATTAAGGAAGGCAGCCAATTAAGGCTGGTAATTAAGGCATGCAATTTAGGCAGGCAATTAAGGCAGGCAATTAAGGCAGACAATTAAGGCAGGCAATTAAGGCAGCCAATTAAGGCAGGCGATTAAGGCAGGCAGCCAATTAAGGCTGGTAATTAAGGCATACAATTAAGGCAGGCAATTAAGGCAGGCAATTAAGGTAAGACAATTAAGGCAGGCAATTAAGCCAGGCAATTAAGGCTGGCAATGAAGGCAGGCTAATGAGGTAGGCAAATAATGCAGGTAATTAGGGAAGGCAATTAAGGCAGGCAATTAAGGCAGGCAATTAAGGCAAGCTATTTAGGCGGGTAGTAAAGAAAGCCAATTAAGGCAAGTGATTAAGGCAGGCAATTAAGGCAGGCAGCCAATTAAGGCAGGTAAATAAGGCTGGCATTTTAGGCAGACAATTGAGGCAGTCAATTAAAGCAGGCAATGAAGGCAGGCAATTAAGGCAGGCAATTAAGGCAGGCAATTAAGACAGGCAATTAAGGAAAGCAATTAAGGCAGGTAATAAAGAAAGCCAATTAAGGCAGGCGATTTAGGCAGGTAATTAAGGCAGGCAGCCAATTAAGGCTGGTTATTAAGGCATGCAATTAAGGCAGGCAATTAAGGCAGGCAATTAAGGCAGACAATTAAGACAGGCAATTAAAGCTGGCAATGAAGGCAGACAATTAAGGTAGTCAAATAATGCAGATAATTAGGGCAGGCAATTAAGGCAAGCAATTAAGGCAGGTAGTAAAATAAGCTAATTAAGGCAGTCAATTAAGGCAGCCAATTAAGGCATGCAATTAAAGCAGGCAATTAAGGCAGGCAAATAATGCAGGTAATTAGGAAAGGCAATTAGGCAGGCAATAAATGCAGGCAAGTTAGCCGGCAATCATGGAAGGCAATTAAGGGAAGCAATTAATGTAGCCAATTAAGGCAGGCAATTAAGGCAGGCAGGCAATTAAGACTGGTAATTAAGGCAGGTAAAAAAGGCTGGCAATTTAGGCAGGCAATTGAGGCAGGCAATTAATACAGGCAATTAAAGCAGGCAATTAAGGCAGCAAATCAAGGAAGGCAATTAAGGCATTCAATTAATGTAGCCAATATAGGCAGGCAATTAAGGCAGGCAAATAATGCAGGTAATTTGGTAAGGCAATTAAGGCAGGCGATTAAGGCAAGCAATTAAGGCAGGTAGTAAAGAAAGCCAATTAAGGCAGTCAATAAAGGCAGCCAATTAAGGCATGCAATTAAAGCAGGCAATTAAGGCAGGCATTTTAGGCAGGCAATAAGTAAGGAAATTAAGGCAGGAAGTTAAGGCAGGCAATTAAGGCAGACATTTAAGACAGGCAATTAAGGCAGGCAATGAAGGCAGGCATTATGTAGTCAAATAATGCAGGTAATTAGGAAAGGCAATTAGGCAGGCAATTAAGGTTGGCAATTAAATCAGCCAATTAACAAATGCAATTAAAGCATCCAATTAAGGCAGTCAATTAAGTCAGGCAATAAAGGCATGCAATTAAGGCAGGTAGTAACGAAAGCCAATTAAGGCAGGCAATTTAGGCAGGCAACCAATTTTAGCTGGTAATTAAGGCATGCAATTAAGGCATGCAATTAAGGCAGGCAATTAAGGCAAGCAATCAAGAAATGCAATTAAGTCAGGCAATTAAAGCAGGCAATTATGGCCGGCAATTAAGGCAGTCAATTAAGGCAGACAAATAAGTCAGGCAATTAAGGCTGGCAATAAAGGAAGGCTAATGAGGTAGGCAAATAATGCAGGTAATTAGGGAAGGCAATTAAGGCAGGTAATTAAGGCAGGCAAATAAGGCAAGCTATTTAGGCAGGTAGTTAAGAAAGCCAATTAAGGCAGGCAATTAAGGCAGGCAATTAAGGCAGGCAGCCAATTAAGGCTGGTAATTAAGGCATGCAATTAAGGCAGGCTATTAAGGCAGGGAATTAGGGCAAGCTATTTAGGCAGGTATTGAAGAAAGCCAATTAAGACAGGCAATTAAGGCAGGCAGCCAATTAAGGCTGGTAATTAAAGCATGCAATTAAGGCAGGCAATTTAGGTACACAGTTAAAGCAAGCTATTAAGGATGGCATTTAAGGCAGCCAATTGAGGAATGTAATTAAGGCAGGCAATTTAGAAAGCAATTAAGGCAAGCAATTAAGGCACGTTTAAAAGAAAGCCAATTAAGGCAGGCAATTAAGGCAGGCAGCCAATTAAGGCTGGTAATTACAGCATGCAATTAAGGCAGGCAATTAAGGCAGGCATTTAAGGCAGGCAATTAAGGCAAGCAATTAAGGATGGCAATTAAGGCAGCCAATTAAGGCAGGCAATAAAGGAAGGCAATTAAGGCAAGCAATTAAGGAAGTCAATTAAGGCAGCCAATTAAGGCAGGCAATAAAGGCAGGCATTCGAGAAAGGCAATTAAGGTAGGCAAATAATGCAGGTAATTAGGGAAGGCAATTAAGGCAGGCAATTAAAGCAGGCAATTAAGGCAAGCAATTAAGGCAGGTAGTTTAGAAAGCCAAATAAGACAGGCAATTAAGGCAGGCAGCGAATTAAGCCTAGTAATTAAGGCATGCAATTAAGGCAGGCAATTAAGGCAGGTAATTAAGGCTGGCAATGAAGGCAGGCTAATGAGATAGGCAAATAATGCAGGTAATTAGGGAAGGCAATTAAGGCAGGTAATTAAGGCAGGCAATTAAGGTAAGCTATTTAGGCAGGTAGTTAAGAAAGCTAATTAAGGCAGGCAATTAAGGCAGGCAATTAAGGCAAGCAATTAAGGCAGATAGTTTAGAAAGCCAATTAAGACAGGCAATTAAGGCAGGCAGCCAATTAAGCCTGGTAATTAAGGCATGCAAGTAAGGCAGGCAATTAAGCCAGGCAATTAAGGCAGGTAATTAAGGCTGGCAATGAAGGCAGGCTAATGAGGTAGGCAAATAATGCAGGTAATTAGGGAAGGCAATTAAGGCAGGTAATTAAGGCAGGCAATTAAGGCAAGCTATTTAGGCAGGTAGTTAAGAAAGCCAATTAAGGCAGGCAATTAAGGCAGGCAATTAAGGCAGGCAGCCAATTATGGCTGGTTATAAAGGCATGCAATTAAGGCAGGCAATTAAGGCAGGCAATTAAAGCAGGCAATTAGTGCAGGCAATCAAGGCAGGCAATTAAGAAAGGAAAAAGGCAGCCAATTATGGCTGGTTATAAAGGCAGGCAATTAAGGCAGGCAATTAAGGCAGGCAATTAAGGCAGGCAATTAAGGCAGGCAATTAAGGCAGGCAATTAAAGCAGGCAATTAAGGCAGGCAATCAAGGCAGGCAATTAAGGAAGGAAAAAGGCAGGCAATTAAGGCAGGCAATTAAGGCAGGCAATTAGAACAAGCAATTAAGGCAGGTAGTTAAGAAAGCCAATTAAGGCAGGCAATTAAGGCAGGCAGCCAATTATGGCTGGTAATTAAGGCATGCAATTAAGGCAGGCAATTTAGGCAGGCAATTTAGACAAGCAATAAAGGCAGGTAGTTTAGAAAGCCAATAAAGACAGGCAATTAAGGCAGGCAGCCAATAAAGGCTGGTAATTAAGGCATGCAATTTAGGCAGGCAATTAAGCCAGGCAATTAAGGCAAGCAATTAAGGATGGCAATTAAGGCAGCCAATTTAGGAATGCAATTAAGGCAGCCAATTAAGGCAGGCGATTAAGGCAGGCAGCCAATTAAGGCAGGTAATTAAGGCATGCAATTAAGGCAGGCAATTAAGGCAGGCAATAAAGGCAGACAATTAAGGCAGGCAATTAAGTCTGGCAATGAAGGCAGGCGATTAAGGCAGGCAGGCAAATAAGACTGGTATTTAAGGAGGCAATAAAGGTAGGCAAATAATGCAGGTAATTAGGGAAGGCAATTAAGGCAGGCATTTAAGCCAGGCAATTAAGGGAAGCAATTAAGGATGGCAATTAAGGCAGCCAATTAGGGCTGGTAATTAAGGCATGCAATTAAGGCAGTCAATTTAGGCAGGCAATTGAGGCAGGCAATTAACACAGGCAATTAAACAAGGCAATAAAGGAAGGCAATTAAGGCTGGCAATTAAGGCAGGCAATTAAGGCAGGCAATAAAGGCAGGCAATCAAGAAAGGCAATTAAGGCAGGCAATTGAGGCAGGCAATTATGGCAGGCAATTATGGCAGGCAATTAAGGCAGTCAATTAAGGCAGACAATTCAGGCAGGCAATTAAGGAATGATATGAAACCAGGCAATTAAGGTAGGCAAATAATGCAGGTAATAAGGGAAGGCAATTAAGGCAGGCAATTTAGGCAGGCAATTAAGGCAGGCAATTAAGGCAAGCAATTAAGGCAGGTAGTTAAGAAAGCCAATTAAGGCAGGCAATTAAGGCAGGCAGCCAATTAAGGCTGGTAATTTAGGCATGCAATTAAGGCAGGCAATTAAGCCAGGCAATTAAGGCAAGCAATAAAGGATGGCAATTAAGGCAGCCAATTTAGGAATGCAATTAAGGAAGCCAATAAGGCAGGAAATTAAGGCAGGCAATTAAAGCAGGCAACTACGGCAGGCAATTAAGTCAATCAATTAAGGCAGACAATTAAGGCAGGCAATTAAGGCTGGCAATGAAGGCAGGCTATTAAGGTAGGCAAATATGCAGGTAATTAGGGAAGGCAATTAAGGCATGCAATTAAGGCAGGCAATAAAGGCAAGCAATTAAGGATGGCAATTAAGGCAGCCAATTAAGGCAGGCAATAAAGGCAGGCAATAAAGGCAAGCAATTAAGGATGGCAATTATGGCAGCCAATTAAGGCAGGCAATTAAGGCAGGCAATCGAGAAAGGCAATTAAGGTAGGCAAATAATGCAGGTAATTTTAGAAGGCAATTAAGGCAAGCAATTAAGGCAGGCAATTTAGGCAAGCAATTAAGGCAGGTAGTTTAGAAAGCCAATTAAGACAGGCAATTAAGGCAGGCAGCCAATTAAGGCTGGTAATAAAGGCATGCAATTAAGGCAGGCAATTAAGGCAAGCAATCAAGGATGGCAATTAAGGCAGCAAATTTAGGAATGCAATTAAGGCAGCCAAGTAAGGCAGGCAATTAAGGCAGGCAATTAGCACAGGCAATTAAGGCAGGCAATAAAGGCAGGCAATCAAGAAATGCAATTAAAGCAGGCAATTAAGGCAGGCAATTAAAGTAGGCAATTATGGCAGGCAATTAAGGCAGTCCATTTAGGCAGACAATTAAGGCAGGTTATTAAGGCTGGCAATGAAAGCAGGCTGTTAAAAGTAGGCAAATAATGCAGGTAATTAGGGAAGGCAATTAAGGCAGGCAATTAAGGCAGGCAATTAAGGCAAGCTATTTAGGCAGGTAGTAAAGAAAGCCAATTAAGGCAGGCAGCCAATTAAGGCTGTTAATTAAAGCATGCAATTAAGGCAGGCAATTAAGCCAGGCAATTAAGGCAAGCAATTAAGGATGGCAATTAAGGCAGCAAATTTAGGAATGCAATTAAGGCAGCCAATTAAGGCAGGCAATTAAGCAGGCAATTACGGCAGGCAATTAGGCAGTCAATTAAGGCAGACTATTAAGGCAGGCAATTAAGTCTGGCAATGAAGGCAGGCTATTAGGTTAGGCAAATAATGCAGATAATTAGGGAAGGCAATTAAGGCAGGCAATTAAAACAAGCAATTAAGGCAATCAATAAAGGCAGGCAATTAAGGCTGGCAATGAAGGCAGGCTATTAAGGCAAGCAATTAAGGATGGCAATGAAAGGCAGCCAATTAAGGCAGGCAATAAAGGCAGGCAATTAAGGCAAGCAATTAAGGATAGCAATTAATGCAGCCAATTAAGGCAGGCAATAAAGGCAGGCAATCGAGAATGGCAATTAAGGTAGGCAAATAATGCAGGTAATTAGGAAAGGAAATTAAGGCAGGCAATTAAGGCAAGCAATTAAGGCAATCTATTTAGGCGGGTAGTAAAGAAAGCCAATTAAGGCAAGCGATTAAGGCAGGCAATTAAGGCAGGCAGCCAATAAAGGCAGGTAAATAAGGCTGGCATTTTAGGCAGACAATTGAGGCAGTCAATTAAGACAGGCAATTAAAGCAAGCAATGAAGGCAGGCAATTAAGGCAGGCAATTAAGGCAGGCAATTAAGGAAAGCAATTAAGGCAGGTAATAAAGAAAGCAAATTAAGGCAGGCGATTTAGGCAGGCAATTAAGGCAGGCAGCCAATTCAGGCTGGTAATTAAGGCATGCAATTAAGGCAGGCAATTAAGGGAGTCAAATAATGCAGGTAATTAGGAAAGGCAATTAGGCAAGTAAATAAGGCAGGCATTTAAGGCAAGCAATTAAGGCAATGAGTAAAGAAAGCCAATTAAGGCAGGCGATTAATGCAGGCAATTAAGGCAGGCAGCCAATTAAGGCTAGTAATTAAGGCATGCAATTAAGGCAGGCAATTAAATCAGGCTATTAAGGCAGGTAATTAAGGCAGGCAATTAAGGTAGGAAATTAAGGCCGACAATTAAGACAGGCAATTAAGGCTGGCAATGAAGGCAGACAATTAAGGTAGTCAAATAATGCAGGTAATTAGGGAAGGCAATTTAGGCAAGCAATTAAGGCCTACAATTAATGCAGGCAATTAAGGCAGCAAATCGAGGAAGGCATTTAAGGCAAGCAATTAATTTAGCCAATTAAGGCAGGCAATTAAGGCAGGCAAATAATGCAGTTAATTTGGTAAGGCAATTAGGGCAAGCAATTAAGGCAGGTTGTAAAGATAGCCAATTAAGGCAGCCAATTAAGGCATGCAATTAAGGCAGGCAATTAAGGCAGGCAATTAAGGCAGGCAATAAAGGCAGGCAATCAAGTAAGGCAATTGAGGCAGGCAATTAAGGCAGACAATTAAGACAGGCAATTAAGGCTGGCAATTAAGGCAAGCAATTAATGTAGCCAATTAAGGCAGGCAATTAAGGCAGGCAAATAATGCAGGTAATTTGGTAAGGCAATTAAGGCAGGCAATTAAGGCAAGCAATTAAGGCAGGTAGTAAAGAAAGCCAATTAAGGCAGTCAATTAAGGTAGGCAATTAAGACAGGCAATTAAGGCTGGCAATGAAGGCAGACAATTAAGGTAGTCAAATAATGCAGGTAATTAGGGAAGGCAATTTAGGCAAGCAATTAAGGCCTACAATTAATGCAGGCAATTAAGGCAGCAAATCGAGGAAGGCATTTAAGGCAAGCAATTAATTTAGCCAATTTAGGCAGGCAATTTAGACAAGCAATAAAGGCAGGTAGTTTAGAAAGCCAATAAAGACAGGCAATTAAGGCAGGCAGCCAATAAAGGCTGGTAATTAAGGCATGCAATTTAGGCAGGCAATTAAGCCAGGTTATTAAGGCAGCCAATTTAGGAATGCAATTAAGGCAGCCAATTAAGGCAGGCGATTAAGGCAGGCAGCCAATTAAGGCAGGTAATTAAGGCATGCAATTAAGGCAGGCAATTAAGGCAGGCAATAAAGGCAGACAATTAAGGCAGGCAATTAAATCTGGCAATGAAGGCAGGCGATTAAGGCAGGCAGGCAAATAAGACTGGTATTTAAGGAGGCAATAAAGGTAGGCAAATAATGCAGGTAATTAGGGAAGGCAATTAAGGCAGGCATTTAAGCCAGGCAATTAAGGGAAGCAATTAAGGATGGCAATTAAGGCAGCCAATTAGGGCTGGTAATTAAGGCATGCAATTAAGGCAGTCAATTTAGACAGGCAATTGAGGCAGGCAATTAAGACAAGCAATTAAACAAGGCAATAAAGGAAGGCAATTAAGGCTGGCAATTAAGGCAGGCAATTAAGGCAGGCAATAAAGGCAGGCAATCAAGAAAGGCAATTAAGGCAGGCAATTGAGGCAGGCAATTATGGCAGGCAATTATGGCAGGCAATTAAGGCAGTCAATTAAGGCAGACAATTCAGGCAGGCAATTAAGGAATGATATGAAACCAGGCAATTAAGGTAGGCAAATAATGCAGGTAATAAGGGAAGGCAATTAAGGCAGGCAATTTAGGCAGGCAATTAAGGCAGGCAATTAAGGCAAGCAATTAAGGCAGGTAGTTAAGAAAGCCAATTAAGGCAGGCAATTAAGGCAGGCAGCCAATTAAGGCTGGTAATTTAGGCATGCAATTAAGGCAGGCAATTAAGCCAGGCAATTAAGGCAAGCAATAAAGGATGGCAATTAAGGCAGCCAATTTAGGAATGCAATTAAGGAAGCCAATAAGGCAGGAAATTAAGGCAGGCAATTAAAGCAGGCAATTACGGCAGGCAATTAAGTCAATCAATTAAGGCAGACAATTAAGGCAGGCAATTAAGGCTGGCAATGAAGGCAGGCTATTAGGTAGGCAAATATGCAGGTAATTAGGGAAGGCTATTAAGGCATGCAATTAAGGCAGGCAATAAAGGCAAGCAATTAAGGATGGCAATTAAGGCAGCCAATTAAGGCAGGCAATAAAGGCAGGCAATAAAGGCAAGCAATTAAGGATGGCAATTATGGCAGCCAATTAAGGCAGGCAATTAAGGCAGGCAATCGAGAAAGGCAATTAAGGTAGGCAAATAATGCAGGTAATTTTGGGAAGGCAATTAAGGCAAGCAATTAAGGCAGGCAATTTAGGCAAGCAATTAAGGCAGGTAGTTTAGAAAGCCAATTAAGACAGGCAATTAAGGCAGGCAGCCAATTAAGGCTGGTAATAAAGGCATGCAATTAAGGCAGGCAATTAAGGCAAGCAATCAAGGATGGCAATTAAGGCAGCAAATTTAGGAATGCAATTAAGGCAGCCAATTAAGGCAGGCAATTAAGGCAGGCAATTAGCACAGGCAATTAAGGCAGGCAATAAAGGCAGGCAATCAAGAAATGCAATTAAAGCAGGCAATTAAGGCAGGCAATTAAAGTAGGCAATTATGGCAGGCAATTAAGGCAGTCCATTTAGGCAGACAATTAAGGCAGGTTATTAAGGCTGGCAATGAAAGCAGGCTGTTAAAAGTAGGCAAATAATGCAGGTAATTAGGGAAGGCAATTAAGGCAGGCAATTAAGGCAGGCAATTAAGGCAAGCTATTTAGGCAGGTAGTAAAGAAAGCCAATTAAGACAGGCAATTAAGGCAGGCAGCCAATTAAGGCTGTTAATTAAAGCATGCAATTAAGGCAGGCAATTAAGCCAGGCAATTAAGGCAAGCAATTAAGGATGGCAATTAAGGCAGCAAATTTAGGAATGCAATTAAGGCAGCCAATTAAGGCAGGCAATTAAGCAGGCAATTACGGCAGGCAATTAGGCAGTCAATTAAGGCAGACTATTAAGGCAGGCAATTAAGTCTGGCAATGAAGGCAGGCTATTAGGTTAGGCAAATAATGCAGATAATTAGGGAAGGCAATTAAGGCAGGCAATTAAAACAAGCAATTAAGGCAATCAATAAAGGCAGGCAATTAAGGCTGGCAATGAAGGCAGGCTATTAAGGCAAGCAATTAAGGATGGCAATGAAAGGCAGCCAATTAAGGCAGGCAATAAAGGCAGGCAATTAAGGCAAGCAATTAAGGATAGCAATTAATGCAGCCAATTAAGGCAGGCAATAAAGGCAGGCAATCGAGAATGGCAATTAAGGTAGGCAAATAATGCAGGTAATTAGGAAAGGAAATTAAGGCAGGCAATTAAGGCAAGCAATTAAGGCAATCTATTTAGGCGGGTAGTAAAGAAAGCCAATTAAGGCAAGCGATTAAGGCAGGCAATTAAGGCAGGCAGCCAATTAAGGCAGGTAAATAAGGCTGGCATTTTAGGCAGACAATTGAGGCAGTCAATTAAGACAGGCAATTAAAGCAAGCAATGAAGGCAGGCAATTAAGGCAGGCAATTAAGGCAGGCAATTAAGGAAAGCAATTAAGGCAGGTAATAAAGAAAGCAAATTAAGGCAGGCGATTTAGGCAGGCAATTAAGGCAGGCAGCCAATTCAGGCTGGTAATTAAGGCATGCAATTAAGGCAGGCAATTAAGGCAGGCAATTAAGGCAGGCAATTTAGTCAGAAAATTAAGACAGACAATTAAGGCAGGCAATTATGCAAGCAATTATTGTAGCCATTTAAGGCAGGCAATTAAGGCAGGCAATTATGGCAGGCAAATAATGCAGGTAATTTGGTAAGGCAATTAAGGCAGGCAATGAAGGCAGGCAATTAAGGGAGTCAAATAATGCAGGTAATTAGGAAAGGCAATTAGGCAAGTAAATAAGGCAGGCATTTAAGGCAAGCAATTAAGGCAATGAGTAAAGAAAGCCAATTAAGGCAGGCGATTAATGCAGGCAATTAAGGCAGGCAGCCAATTAAGGCTAGTAATTAAGGCATGCAATTAAGGCAGGCAATTAAATCAGGCTATTAAGGCAGGCAATTAAGGCAGGCAATTAAGGTAGGAAATTAAGGCCGACAATTAAGACAGGCAATTAAGGCTGGCAATGAAGGCAGACAATTAAGGTAGTCAAATAATGCAGGTAATTAGGGAAGGCAATTTAGGCAAGCAATTAAGGCCTACAATTAATGCAGGCAATTAAGGCAGCAAATCGAGGAAGGCATTTAAGGCAAGCAATTAATTTAGCCAATTAAGGCAGGCAATTAAGGCAGGCAAATAATGCAGTTAATTTGGTAAGGCAATTAGGGCAAGCAATTAAGGCAGGTTGTAAAGATAGCCAATTAAGGCAGCCAATTAAGGCATGCAATTAAGGCAGGCAATTAAGGCAGGCAATTAAGGCAGGCAATAAAGGCAGGCAATCAAGTAAGGCAATTGAGGCAGGCAATTAAGGCAGACAATTAAGACAGGCAATTAAGGCTGGCAATTAAGGCAAGCAATTAATGTAGCCAATTAAGGCAGGCAATTAAGGCAGGCAAATAATGCAGGTAATTTGGTAAGGCAATTAAGGCAGGCAATTAAGGCAAGCAATTAAGGCAGGTAGTAAAGAAAGCCAATTAAGGCAGTCAATTAAGGTAGGCAATTAAGACAGGCAATTAAAGCAGGCTATTAAGGCAGGCAAATAAGGCAGGCATTCAAGGAAGGCAATTAAGGCAAGTAATTAATGTAGCCAATTAAGGCAGGCATTTAAGTCAGGCAATAAAGGCATGCAATTAAGGCAGGTAATTAAGGCAGGCAATTAAGGCAGGCAATTAGGGCAGACATTTTAGGCAGTCAATTAAGGCTGTAATTGAAGGCAGGCAATGAAATTAGGAAAATAATGCAGGTAATAAGGGAAAGCAATTAAGGCAGGCAATTAAGGCAGTCAATAAAGGCAAGCAATTAAGGCAGGTAGAAACGAAAGCCAATTAAGGCAGGCAATTAAGGCTAGCATTTAAAGCAGGCATCTAATTAAGGCTGGTAATTAAGGCATGCAATTAAGGCAGGCAACTAAGGCAGGCAATTAAGGCAGGCAATTAAGGCAAGCAATTAAGGATGGCAATTAAAGAATGCAATTAAGGAAGCCAATTAAGGCAGTCATGTAACGCAGCCATTAAGGCAGGCAATTAAGGCAAGAAATTAAGGCAGGTAGTAAATAAAGCCAATTAAGGCTGGTAATTAAGGCATGCAATTAAGGCAGGCAATTACGGCAGGCAGTTAAGGCAAGCATTTAAGGCAGGCAACCAATTAAGGCTAGTAATTAAGGCATGCAATTAAGGCAGGCAATAAAGGCAGGCAATTATGGCATGCATTTAAGGATGGCAATTAAAAAAAGCAATAAAGGCAGGCAATTAAGGCGGCAATTTAGGCATGCAATTAAGGCAGTTAGTTAAGAAAGCTAATTAAGGGAGGCAATTAAGGCAGGCAGCCAATAAAGGCTGGTAATTAAGGCATGCAATTAAGGCAGGCAATTAAGGCAGGCAAATAATGCAGTTAATTTGGTAAGGCAATTAGGGCAAGCAATTAAGGCAGGTTGTAAAGATAGCCAATTAAGGCAGCCAATTAAGGCATGCAATTAAGGCAGGCAATTAAGGCAGGCAATTAAGGCAGGCAATAAAGGCAGGCAATCAAGTAAGGCAATTGAGGCAGGCAATTAAGGCAGACAATTAAGACAGGCAATTAAGGCTGGCAATTAAGGCAAGCAATTAATGTAGCCAATTAAGGCAGGCAATTAAGGCAGGCAAATAATGCAGGTAATTTGGTAAGGCAATTAAGGCAGGCAATTAAGGCAAGCAATTAAGGCAGGTAGTAAAGAAAGCCAATTAAGGCAGTCAATTAAGGTAGGCAATTAAGACAGGCAATTAAGGCTGGCAATGAAGGCAGACAATTAAGGTAGTCAAATAATGCAGGTAATTAGGGAAGGCAATTTAGGCAAGCAATTAAGGCCTACAATTAATGCAGGCAATTAAGGCAGCAAATCGAGGAAGGCATTTAAGGCAAGCAATTAATTTAGCCAATTTAGGCAGGCAATTTAGACAAGCAATAAAGGCAGGTAGTTTAGAAAGCCAATAAAGACAGGCAATTAAGGCAGGCAGCCAATAAAGGCTGGTAATTAAGGCATGCAATTTAGGCAGGCAATTAAGCCAGGTTATTAAGGCAGCCAATTTAGGAATGCAATTAAGGCAGCCAATTAAGGCAGGCGATTAAGGCAGGCAGCCAATTAAGGCAGGTAATTAAGGCATGCAATTAAGGCAGGCAATTAAGGCAGGCAATAAAGGCAGACAATTAAGGCAGGCAATTAAATCTGGCAATGAAGGCAGGCGATTAAGGCAGGCAGGCAAATAAGACTGGTATTTAAGGAGGCAATAAAGGTAGGCAAATAATGCAGGTAATTAGGGAAGGCAATTAAGGCAGGCATTTAAGCCAGGCAATTAAGGGAAGCAATTAAGGATGGCAATTAAGGCAGCCAATTAGGGCTGGTAATTAAGGCATGCAATTAAGGCAGTCAATTTAGGCAGGCAATTGAGGCAGGCAATTAAGACAAGCAATTAAACAAGGCAATAAAGGAAGGCAATTAAGGCTGGCAATTAAGGCAGGCAATTAAGGCAGGCAATAAAGGCAGGCAATCAAGAAAGGCAATTAAGGCAGGCAATTGAGGCAGGCAATTATGGCAGGCAATTATGGCAGGCAATTAAGGCAGTCAATTAAGGCAGACAATTCAGGCAGGCAATTAAGGAATGATATGAAACCAGGCAATTAAGGTAGGCAAATAATGCAGGTAATAAGGGAAGGCAATTAAGGCAGGCAATTTAGGCAGGCAATTAAGGCAGGCAATTAAGGCAAGCAATTAAGGCAGGTAGTTAAGAAAGCCAATTAAGGCAGGCAATTAAGGCAGGCAGCCAATTAAGGCTGGTAATTTAGGCATGCAATTAAGGCAGGCAATTAAGCCAGGCAATTAAGGCAAGCAATAAAGGATGGCAATTAAGGCAGCCAATTTAGGAATGCAATTAAGGAAGCCAATAAGGCAGGAAATTAAGGCAGGCAATTAAAGCAGGCAATTACGGCAGGCAATTAAGTCAATCAATTAAGGCAGACAATTAAGGCAGGCAATTAAGGCTGGCAATGAAGGCAGGCTATTAGGTAGGCAAATATGCAGGTAATTAGGGAAGGCAATTAAGGCATGCAATTAAGGCAGGCAATAAAGGCAAGCAATTAAGGATGGCAATTAAGGCAGCCAATTAAGGCAGGCAATAAAGGCAGGCAATAAAGGCAAGCAATTAAGGATGGCAATTATGGCAGCCAATTAAGGCAGGCAATTAAGGCAGGCAATCGAGAAAGGCAATTAAGGTAGGCAAATAATGCAGGTAATTTTGGGAAGGCAATTAAGGCAAGCAATTAAGGCAGGCAATTTAGGCAAGCAATTAAGGCAGGTAGTTTAGAAAGCCAATTAAGACAGGCAATTAAGGCAGGCAGCCAATTAAGGCTGGTAATAAAGGCATGCAATTAAGGCAGGCAATTAAGGCAAGCAATCAAGGATGGCAATTAAGGCAGCAAATTTAGGAATGCAATTAAGGCAGCCAATTAAGGCAGGCAATTAAGGCAGGCAATTAGCACAGGCAATTAAGGCAGGCAATAAAGGCAGGCAATCAAGAAATGCAATTAAAGCAGGCAATTAAGGCAGGCAATTAAAGTAGGCAATTATGGCAGGCAATTAAGGCAGTCCATTTAGGCAGACAATTAAGGCAGGTTATTAAGGCTGGCAATGAAAGCAGGCTGTTAAAAGTAGGCAAATAATGCAGGTAATTAGGGAAGGCAATTAAGGCAGGCAATTAAGGCAGGCAATTAAGGCAAGCTATTTAGGCAGGTAGTAAAGAAAGCCAATTAAGACAGGCAATTAAGGCAGGCAGCCAATTAAGGCTGTTAATTAAAGCATGCAATTAAGGCAGGCAATTAAGCCAGGCAATTAAGGCAAGCAATTAAGGATGGCAATTAAGGCAGCAAATTTAGGAATGCAATTAAGGCAGCCAATTAAGGCAGGCAATTAAGCAGGCAATTACGGCAGGCAATTAGGCAGTCAATTAAGGCAGACTATTAAGGCAGGCAATTAAGTCTGGCAATGAAGGCAGGCTATTAGGTTAGGCAAATAATGCAGATAATTAGGGAAGGCAATTAAGGCAGGCAATTAAAACAAGCAATTAAGGCAATCAATAAAGGCAGGCAATTAAGGCTGGCAATGAAGGCAGGCTATTAAGGCAAGCAATTAAGGATGGCAATGAAAGGCAGCCAATTAAGGCAGGCAATAAAGGCAGGCAATTAAGGCAAGCAATTAAGGATAGCAATTAATGCAGCCAATTAAGGCAGGCAATAAAGGCAGGCAATCGAGAATGGCAATTAAGGTAGGCAAATAATGCAGGTAATTAGGAAAGGAAATTAAGGCAGGCAATTAAGGCAAGCAATTAAGGCAATCTATTTAGGCGGGTAGTAAAGAAAGCCAATTAAGGCAAGCGATTAAGGCAGGCAATTAAGGCAGGCAGCCAATTAAGGCAGGTAAATAAGGCTGGCATTTTAGGCAGACAATTGAGGCAGTCAATTAAGACAGGCAATTAAAGCAAGCAATGAAGGCAGGCAATTAAGGCAGGCAATTAAGGCAGGCAATTAAGGAAAGCAATTAAGGCAGGTAATAAAGAAAGCAAATTAAGGCAGGCGATTTAGGCAGGCAATTAAGGCAGGCAGCCAATTCAGGCTGGTAATTAAGGCATGCAATTAAGGCAGGCAATTAAGGCAGGCAATTAAGGCAGGCAATTTAGTCAGAAAATTAAGACAGACAATTAAGGCAGGCAATTATGCAAGCAATTATTGTAGCCATTTAAGGCAGGCAATTAAGGCAGGCAATTATGGCAGGCAAATAATGCAGGTAATTTGGTAAGGCAATTAAGGCAGGCAATGAAGGCAGGCAATTAAGGGAGTCAAATAATGCAGGTAATTAGGAAAGGCAATTAGGCAAGTAAATAAGGCAGGCATTTAAGGCAAGCAATTAAGGCAATGAGTAAAGAAAGCCAATTAAGGCAGGCGATTAATGCAGGCAATTAAGGCAGGCAGCCAATTAAGGCTAGTAATTAAGGCATGCAATTAAGGCAGGCAATTAAATCAGGCTATTAAGGCAGGCAATTAAGGCAGGCAATTAAGGTAGGAAATTAAGGCCGACAATTAAGACAGGCAATTAAGGCTGGCAATGAAGGCAGACAATTAAGGTAGTCAAATAATGCAGGTAATTAGGGAAGGCAATTTAGGCAAGCAATTAAGGCCTACAATTAATGCAGGCAATTAAGGCAGCAAATCGAGGAAGGCATTTAAGGCAAGCAATTAATTTAGCCAATTAAGGCAGGCAATTAAGGCAGGCAAATAATGCAGTTAATTTGGTAAGGCAATTAGGGCAAGCAATTAAGGCAGGTTGTAAAGATAGCCAATTAAGGCAGCCAATTAAGGCATGCAATTAAGGCAGGCAATTAAGGCAGGCAATTAAGGCAGGCAATAAAGGCAGGCAATCAAGTAAGGCAATTGAGGCAGGCAATTAAGGCAGACAATTAAGACAGGCAATTAAGGCTGGCAATTAAGGCAAGCAATTAATGTAGCCAATTAAGGCAGGCAATTAAGGCAGGCAAATAATGCAGGTAATTTGGTAAGGCAATTAAGGCAGGCAATTAAGGCAAGCAATTAAGGCAGGTAGTAAAGAAAGCCAATTAAGGCAGTCAATTAAGGTAGGCAATTAAGACAGGCAATTAAAGCAGGCTATTAAGGCAGGCAAATAAGGCAGGCATTCAAGGAAGGCAATTAAGGCAAGTAATTAATGTAGCCAATTAAGGCAGGCATTTAAGTCAGGCAATAAAGGCATGCAATTAAGGCAGGTAATTAAGGCAGGCAATTAAGGCAGGCAATTAGGGCAGACATTTTAGGCAGTCAATTAAGGCTGTAATTGAAGGCAGGCAATGAAATTAGGAAAATAATGCAGGTAATAAGGGAAAGCAATTAAGGCAGGCAATTAAGGCAGTCAATAAAGGCAAGCAATTAAGGCAGGTAGAAACGAAAGCCAATTAAGGCAGGCAATTAAGGCTAGCATTTAAAGCAGGCATCTAATTAAGGCTGGTAATTAAGGCATGCAATTAAGGCAGGCAACTAAGGCAGGCAATTAAGGCAGGCAATTAAGGCAAGCAATTAAGGATGGCAATTAAAGAATGCAATTAAGGAAGCCAATTAAGGCAGTCATGTAACGCAGCCATTAAGGCAGGCAATTAAGGCAAGAAATTAAGGCAGGTAGTAAATAAAGCCAATTAAGGCTGGTAATTAAGGCATGCAATTAAGGCAGGCAATTACGGCAGGCAGTTAAGGCAAGCATTTAAGGCAGGCAACCAATTAAGGCTAGTAATTAAGGCATGCAATTAAGGCAGGCAATAAAGGCAGGCAATTATGGCATGCATTTAAGGATGGCAATTAAAAAAAGCAATAAAGGCAGGCAATTAAGGCGGCAATTTAGGCATGCAATTAAGGCAGTTAGTTAAGAAAGCTAATTAAGGGAGGCAATTAAGGCAGGCAGCCAATAAAGGCTGGTAATTAAGGCATGCAATTAAGGCAGGCAATTAAGGCAGGCAATTAAGGCAAGCAATTAAGGATGGCAATTAAGGCAGCCAATTAAGGAATGCCATTAAGGCAGCCAATAAAGGCAGGCAATTAAAGCATGCAATTATGGCAGGCAATTAAGGCAGTCAATTAAGGCAGACAATTAAGGCAGGAAATTAAGGCTGGCAATCAAGGCAGGCAATTAAAGTAGGCAAATAATGCTGGTAATTAGGGAAGGCAATTAAGGCAGGCAATTAAGGCAGGCAGTAAAGGCAGGCAAATAAGGCAGGCATTCAAGGAAGGCAATTAAGGCAAGCAATTAATGTAGCCAATTAAGGCAGGCATTTAAGTCAGGCAATAAAGGCATGCAATTAAGGCAGGCAATTAAGGCAGGCAATTAAGGCAGGCAATTAAGGTAGACATTTTAGGCAGTCAATTAAGGCTGTAATTGAAGGCAGGCAATTAAATTAGGCAAATAATGCAGGTAATAAGGGAAAGCAATTAAGGCAGCCAATTTAGGAATGCAATTAAGGCAGCCAATTAAGGCAGTCGATTAAGGCAGGCAGCCAATTAAGGCAGGTAATTAAGGCATGCAATTAAGGCAGGCAATTAAGGCAGGCAATAAAGGCAGACAATTAAGGCAGGCAATTAAGTCTGGCAATGAAGGCAGGCAATTAAGGCAGGCAGGCAAATAAGACTGCTATTTAAGGAGGCAATAAAGGTAGGCAAATAATGCAGGTAATTAGGGAAGGCAATTAAGGCAGGCATTTAAGCCAGGCAATTAAGGGAAGCAATTAAGGATGGCAATTAAGGCAGCCAATTAGGGCTGGTAATTAAGGCATGCAATTAAGGCAGGCAATTTAGGCAGGCAATTGAGGCAGGCAATGAAGACAGGCAATTAAACAAGGCAATAAAGGAAGGCAATTAAGGCAGGCAATTAAGGCAGGCAATTAAGGCAGGCAATAAAGGCAGGCAAACAAGAAAGGCAATTAAGGCAGGCAATTGAGGCAGGCAATTATGGCAGTCTATTATGGCAGGCAATTAAGGCAGTCAATTAAGGCAGACAATTCAGGCAGGCAATTAAGGAATGATATGAAACCAGGCAATTAAGGTAGGCAAATAATGCAGGTAATAAGGGAAGGCAATTAAGGCAGCCAATTTAGGCAGGCAATTAAGGCAAGCAATTAAGGCAAGCAATTAAGGCAGGTAGTTAAGAAAGCCAATTAAGGCAGGCAATTAAGGCAGGCAGCCAATTAAGGCTGGTAATTTAGGCATGCAATTAAGGCAGGCAATTAAGCCAGGCAATTAAGGCAAGCAATAAAGGATGGCAATTAAGGCAGCCAATTTAGGAACGCAATTAAGGAAGCCAATAAGGCAGGAAATTAAGGCAGGCAATTAAAGCAGGCAATTACGGCAGGCAATTAAGTCAATCAATTAAGGCAGACAATTAAGGCAGGCAATTAAGGCTGGCAATGAAGGCAGGCTATTAAGGTAGGCAAATATGCAGGTAATTAGGGAAGGCAATTAAGGCATGCAATTAAGGCAGGCAATAAAGGCAAGCAATTAAGGATGGAATTAAGGCAGCCAATTAAGGCAGGCAATAAAGGCAGGCAATAAAGGCAAGCAATTAAGGATGGCAATTATGGCAGCCAATTAAGGCAGGCAATTAAGGCAGGCAATCGAGAAAGGCAATTAAGGTAGGCAAATAATGCAGGTAATTTTGGGAAGGCAATTAAGGCAAGCAATTAAGGCAGGCAATTTAGGCAAGCAATTAAGGCAGGTAGTTTAGAAAGCCAATTAAAACAGGCAATTAAGGCAGGCAGCCAATTAAGGCTGGTAATAAAGGCATGCAATTAAGGCAGACAATTAAGGCAAGCAATCAAGGATGGCAATTAAGGCAGCAAATTTAGGAATGCAATTAAGGCAGCCAATTAAGGCAGGCAATTAAGGCAGGCAATTAGCACAGGCAATTAAGGCAGGCAATAAAGGCAGGCAATCAAGAAATGCAATTAAAGCAGGCAATTAAGGCAGGCAATTAAAGTAGGCAATTATGGCAGGCAATTAAGGCAGTCCATTTAGGCAGACAATTAAGGCAGGTTATTAAGGCTGGCAATGAAAGCAGGCTGTTAAAAGTAGGCAAATAATGCAGGTAATTAGGGAAGGCAATTAAGGCAGGCAATTAAGGCAGACAATTAAGGCAAGCTATTTAGGCAGGTAGTAAAGAAAGCCAATTAAGACAGGCAATTAAAGCAGGCAGCCAATTAAGGCTGTTAATTAAAGCATGCAATTAAGGCAGGCAATTAAGCCAGGCAATTAAGGCAAGCAATTAAGTATGGCAATTAAGGCAGCAAATTTATGAATGCAATTAGCGCAGCCAATTAAGGCAGGCAATTAAGGCAGGCAATTACGGCAGGCAATTAGGCAGTCAATTAAGGCAGACTATTAAGGCAGGCAATTAAGTCTGGCAATGAAGGCAGGCTATTAGGTTAAGCAAATAATGCAGGTAATTAGGGAAGGCAATTAAGGCAGGCAATTAAAACAAGCAATTAAGGCAATCAATTAAGGCAGGCAATTAAGGCTGGCAATGAAGGCAGGCTATTAAGGCAAGCAATTAAGGATGGCAATAAAAAGCAGCCAATTAAGGCAGGCAATAAAGGCAGGCAATTAAGGCAAGCAATTAAGGATGGCAATTAATGCAGCCAATTAAGGCAGGCAATAAAGGCAGGCAATCGAGAAAGGCAATTAAGGTAGGCAAATAATGCAGGTAATTAGGGAAGGCAATTAAGGCAGGCAATTAAGGCAGGCAATTAAGGCAAGCTATTTAGGCAGGTAGTTTAGAAAGCCAATTAAGACAGGCAATTAAGGCAGGCAGCCAATTAAGGCTGGTAATAAGGGCATGCAATTAAGGCAGGCAATTAAGCCAGGCAATTAAGGCAAGCAATTAAAGATGGCAATTAAGGCAGCAAATTTAGGAATGCAATTAAGGCAGCCAATTAAGGCAGGCAATTAAGGCAAGCAATTACGGCAGGAAATTAGGCAGTCAATTATGGCAGACTATTAAGGCAGGCAATTAAGTCTGGCAATGAAGGCAGGCTATTAGGTTAGGCAAAAAATGCAGGTAATTAGGAAAGGAAATTAAGGCAGGCAATTAAGGCAAGCAATTAAGGCAATCTATTTAGGCGGGTAGTAAAGAAAGCCAATTAAGGCAAGCGATTAAGGCAGGCAATTAAGGCAGGCAGCCAATTAAGGCAGGTAAATAAGGCTGGCATTTTAGGCAGACAATTGAGGCAGTCAATTAAGACAGGCAATTAAAGCAAGCAATGAAGGCAGGCAATTAAGGCAGGCAATTAAGGCAGGCAATTAAGGAAAGCAATTAAAGCAGGTAATAAAGAAAGCCAATTAAGGCAGGCGATTTAGGCAGGCAATTAAGGCAGGCAGCCAATTAAGGCTGGTAATTAAGGCATGCAATTAAGGCAGGCAATTAAGGCAGGCAATTTAGTTAGAAAATTAAGACAGACAATTAAGGCAGGCAATTATGCAAGCAATTAATGTAGCCAATTAAGGCAGGCAATTAAGGCAGGCAATTATGGCAGGCAAATAATGCAGGTAATTTGGTAAGGCAATTAAGGCAGGCAATGAAGGCAGGCAATTAAGGGAGTCAAATAATGCAGGTAATTAGGAAAGGCAATTAGGCAAGCAAATAAGGCAGGCATTTAAGGCAAGCAATTAAGGCAATGAGTAAAGAAAGCCAATTAAGGCAGGCGATTAATGCAGGCAATTAAGGCAGGCAGCCAATTAAGGCTAGTAATTAAGGCATGCAATTAAGGCAGGCAATTAAATCAGGCTATTAAGGCAGGCAATTAAGGCAGGGAATTAAGGTAGGAAATTAAGGCCGACAATTAAGACAGGCAATTAAGGCTGGCAATAAAGGCAGACAATTAAGGTAGTCAAATAATGCAGGTAATTAGGGAAGGCAATTAAGGCAAGCAATTAAGGCCTACAATTAATGCAGGCAATTAAGGCGCAAATCGAGGAAGGCATTTAAGGCAAACAATTAATTTAGCCAATTAAGGCAGGCAATTAAGGCAGGCAAATAATACAGTTAATTTGGTAAGGCAATTAGGGCAAGCAATTAAGGCAGGTTCTAAAGATAGCCAATTAAGGCAGCCAATTAAGGCATGCAATTAAGGCAGGCAATTAAGGCAGGCAATTAAGGCAGGCAATAAAGGCAGCCAATCAAGTAAGGCAATTAAGGCAGGCAATTAAGGCAGACAATTAAGACAGGCAATTAAGGCTGGCAATTAAGGCAAGCAATTAAGGCAGGCAATAAAGGCAGGCAATTATGGCATGCATTTAAGGATGGCAATTAAAAAAAGCAATAAAGGCAGGCAATTAAGGCGGCAATTTAGGCATGCAATTAAGGCAGTTAGTTAAGAAAGCTAATTAAGGGAGGCAATTAAGGCAGGCAGTCAATTAAGGCAAGCAATTAAGGCAGGTAGAAACGAAAGCCAATTAAGGCAGGCAATTAAGGCTAGCATTTAAAGCAGGCATCTAATTAAGGCTGGTAATTAAGGCATGCAATTAAGGCAGGCAACTAAGGCAGGCAATTAAGGCAGGCAATTAAGGCAAGCAATTAAGGATGGCAATTAAAGAATGCAATTAAGGAAGCCAATTAAGGCAGTCATGTAACGCAGCCATTAAGGCAGGCAATTAAGGCAAGAAATTAAGGCAGGTAGTAAATAAAGCCAATTAAGGCTGGTAATTAAGGCATGCAATTAAGGCAGGCAATTACGGCAGGCAGTTAAGGCAAGCATTTAAGGCAGGCAACCAATTAAGGCTAGTAATTAAGGCATGCAATTAAGGCAGGCAATAAAGGCAGGCAATTATGGCATGCATTTAAGGATGGCAATTAAAAAAAGCAATAAAGGCAGGCAATTAAGGCGGCAATTTAGGCATGCAATTAAGGCAGTTAGTTAAGAAAGCTAATTAAGGGAGGCAATTAAGGCAGGCAGCCAATAAAGGCTGGTAATTAAGGCATGCAATTAAGGCAGGCAATTAAGGCAGGCAATTAAGGCAAGCAATTAAGGATGGCAATTAAGGCAGCCAATTAAGGAATGCCATTAAGGCAGCCAATAAAGGCAGGCAATTAAAGCATGCAATTATGGCAGGCAATTAAGGCAGTCAATTAAGGCAGACAATTAAGGCAGGAAATTAAGGCTGGCAATCAAGGCAGGCAATTAAAGTAGGCAAATAATGCTGGTAATTAGGGAAGGCAATTAAGGCAGGCAATTAAGGCAGGCAGTAAAGGCAGGCAAATAAGGCAGGCATTCAAGGAAGGCAATTAAGGCAAGCAATTAATGTAGCCAATTAAGGCAGGCATTTAAGTCAGGCAATAAAGGCATGCAATTAAGGCAGGCAATTAAGGCAGGCAATTAAGGCAGGCAATTAAGGTAGACATTTTAGGCAGTCAATTAAGGCTGTAATTGAAGGCAGGCAATTAAATTAGGCAAATAATGCAGGTAATAAGGGAAAGCAATTAAGGCAGCCAATTTAGGAATGCAATTAAGGCAGCCAATTAAGGCAGTCGATTAAGGCAGGCAGCCAATTAAGGCAGGTAATTAAGGCATGCAATTAAGGCAGGCAATTAAGGCAGGCAATAAAGGCAGACAATTAAGGCAGGCAATTAAGTCTGGCAATGAAGGCAGGCAATTAAGGCAGGCAGGCAAATAAGACTGCTATTTAAGGAGGCAATAAAGGTAGGCAAATAATGCAGGTAATTAGGGAAGGCAATTAAGGCAGGCATTTAAGCCAGGCAATTAAGGGAAGCAATTAAGGATGGCAATTAAGGCAGCCAATTAGGGCTGGTAATTAAGGCATGCAATTAAGGCAGGCAATTTAGGCAGGCAATTGAGGCAGGCAATGAAGACAGGCAATTAAACAAGGCAATAAAGGAAGGCAATTAAGGCAGGCAATTAAGGCAGGCAATTAAGGCAGGCAATAAAGGCAGGCAAACAAGAAAGGCAATTAAGGCAGGCAATTGAGGCAGGCAATTATGGCAGTCTATTATGGCAGGCAATTAAGGCAGTCAATTAAGGCAGACAATTCAGGCAGGCAATTAAGGAATGATATGAAACCAGGCAATTAAGGTAGGCAAATAATGCAGGTAATAAGGGAAGGCAATTAAGGCAGCCAATTTAGGCAGGCAATTAAGGCAAGCAATTAAGGCAAGCAATTAAGGCAGGTAGTTAAGAAAGCCAATTAAGGCAGGCAATTAAGGCAGGCAGCCAATTAAGGCTGGTAATTTAGGCATGCAATTAAGGCAGGCAATTAAGCCAGGCAATTAAGGCAAGCAATAAAGGATGGCAATTAAGGCAGCC
Organism: Bacillus rossius redtenbacheri; assembly: GCF_032445375.1. NCBI lineage: Eukaryota > Metazoa > Arthropoda > Insecta > Phasmatodea > Bacillidae > Bacillus > Bacillus rossius. Next base: position 639,059 of record NW_026962382.1, read on the forward strand.
AATTTAGGAACGCAATTAAGGAAGCCAATAAGGCAGGAAATTAAGGCAGGCAATTAAAGCAGGCAATTACGGCAGGCAATTAAGTCAATCAATTAAGGCAGACAATTAAGGCAGGCAATTAAGGCTGGCAATGAAGGCAGGCTATTAAGGTAGGCAAATATGCAGGTAATTAGGGAAGGCAATTAAGGCATGCAATTAAGGCAGGCAATAAAGGCAAGCAATTAAGGATGGAATTAAGGCAGCCAATTAAGGCAGGCAATAAAGGCAGGCAATAAAGGCAAGCAATTAAGGATGGCAATTATGGCAGCCAATTAAGGCAGGCAATTAAGGCAGGCAATCGAGAAAGGCAATTAAGGTAGGCAAATAATGCAGGTAATTTTGGGAAGGCAATTAAGGCAAGCAATTAAGGCAGGCAATTTAGGCAAGCAATTAAGGCAGGTAGTTTAGAAAGCCAATTAAAACAGGCAATTAAGGCAGGCAGCCAATTAAGGCTGGTAATAAAGGCATGCAATTAAGGCAGACAATTAAGGCAAGCAATCAAGGATGGCAATTAAGGCAGCAAATTTAGGAATGCAATTAAGGCAGCCAATTAAGGCAGGCAATTAAGGCAGGCAATTAGCACAGGCAATTAAGGCAGGCAATAAAGGCAGGCAATCAAGAAATGCAATTAAAGCAGGCAATTAAGGCAGGCAATTAAAGTAGGCAATTATGGCAGGCAATTAAGGCAGTCCATTTAGGCAGACAATTAAGGCAGGTTATTAAGGCTGGCAATGAAAGCAGGCTGTTAAAAGTAGGCAAATAATGCAGGTAATTAGGGAAGGCAATTAAGGCAGGCAATTAAGGCAGACAATTAAGGCAAGCTATTTAGGCAGGTAGTAAAGAAAGCCAATTAAGACAGGCAATTAAAGCAGGCAGCCAATTAAGGCTGTTAATTAAAGCATGCAATTAAGGCAGGCAATTAAGCCAGGCAATTAAGGCAAGCAATTAAGTATGGCAATTAAGGCAGCAAATTTATGAATGCAATTAGCGCAGCCAATTAAGGCAGGCAATTAAGGCAGGCAATTACGGCAGGCAATTAGGCAGTCAATTAAGGCAGACTATTAAGGCAGGCAATTAAGTCTGGCAATGAAGGCAGGCTATTAGGTTAAGCAAATAATGCAGGTAATTAGGGAAGGCAATTAAGGCAGGCAATTAAAACAAGCAATTAAGGCAATCAATTAAGGCAGGCAATTAAGGCTGGCAATGAAGGCAGGCTATTAAGGCAAGCAATTAAGGATGGCAATAAAAAGCAGCCAATTAAGGCAGGCAATAAAGGCAGGCAATTAAGGCAAGCAATTAAGGATGGCAATTAATGCAGCCAATTAAGGCAGGCAATAAAGGCAGGCAATCGAGAAAGGCAATTAAGGTAGGCAAATAATGCAGGTAATTAGGGAAGGCAATTAAGGCAGGCAATTAAGGCAGGCAATTAAGGCAAGCTATTTAGGCAGGTAGTTTAGAAAGCCAATTAAGACAGGCAATTAAGGCAGGCAGCCAATTAAGGCTGGTAATAAGGGCATGCAATTAAGGCAGGCAATTAAGCCAGGCAATTAAGGCAAGCAATTAAAGATGGCAATTAAGGCAGCAAATTTAGGAATGCAATTAAGGCAGCCAATTAAGGCAGGCAATTAAGGCAAGCAATTACGGCAGGAAATTAGGCAGTCAATTATGGCAGACTATTAAGGCAGGCAATTAAGTCTGGCAATGAAGGCAGGCTATTAGGTTAGGCAAAAAATGCAGGTAATTAGGAAAGGAAATTAAGGCAGGCAATTAAGGCAAGCAATTAAGGCAATCTATTTAGGCGGGTAGTAAAGAAAGCCAATTAAGGCAAGCGATTAAGGCAGGCAATTAAGGCAGGCAGCCAATTAAGGCAGGTAAATAAGGCTGGCATTTTAGGCAGACAATTGAGGCAGTCAATTAAGACAGGCAATTAAAGCAAGCAATGAAGGCAGGCAATTAAGGCAGGCAATTAAGGCAGGCAATTAAGGAAAGCAATTAAAGCAGGTAATAAAGAAAGCCAATTAAGGCAGGCGATTTAGGCAGGCAATTAAGGCAGGCAGCCAATTAAGGCTGGTAATTAAGGCATGCAATTAAGGCAGGCAATTAAGGCAGGCAATTTAGTTAGAAAATTAAGACAGACAATTAAGGCAGGCAATTATGCAAGCAATTAATGTAGCCAATTAAGGCAGGCAATTAAGGCAGGCAATTATGGCAGGCAAATAATGCAGGTAATTTGGTAAGGCAATTAAGGCAGGCAATGAAGGCAGGCAATTAAGGGAGTCAAATAATGCAGGTAATTAGGAAAGGCAATTAGGCAAGCAAATAAGGCAGGCATTTAAGGCAAGCAATTAAGGCAATGAGTAAAGAAAGCCAATTAAGGCAGGCGATTAATGCAGGCAATTAAGGCAGGCAGCCAATTAAGGCTAGTAATTAAGGCATGCAATTAAGGCAGGCAATTAAATCAGGCTATTAAGGCAGGCAATTAAGGCAGGGAATTAAGGTAGGAAATTAAGGCCGACAATTAAGACAGGCAATTAAGGCTGGCAATAAAGGCAGACAATTAAGGTAGTCAAATAATGCAGGTAATTAGGGAAGGCAATTAAGGCAAGCAATTAAGGCCTACAATTAATGCAGGCAATTAAGGCGCAAATCGAGGAAGGCATTTAAGGCAAACAATTAATTTAGCCAATTAAGGCAGGCAATTAAGGCAGGCAAATAATACAGTTAATTTGGTAAGGCAATTAGGGCAAGCAATTAAGGCAGGTTCTAAAGATAGCCAATTAAGGCAGCCAATTAAGGCATGCAATTAAGGCAGGCAATTAAGGCAGGCAATTAAGGCAGGCAATAAAGGCAGCCAATCAAGTAAGGCAATTAAGGCAGGCAATTAAGGCAGACAATTAAGACAGGCAATTAAGGCTGGCAATTAAGGCAAGCAATTAAGGCAGGTTCTAAAGATAGCCAATTAAGGAAGCCAATTAAGGCATGCAATTAAGGCAGGCAATTAAGGCAGGCAATTAAGGCAGGCAAATAAGGCAGGCATTCAAGGAAGGCAATTAAGGCAAGCAATTAATGTAGCCAATTAAGGCAGGCATTTAAGTCAGGCAATAAAGGCATGCAATTAAGGCAGGTAATTAAGGCAGGCAATTAAGGCAGGCAATTAAGGCAGACATTTTAGGCAGTCAATTAAGGCTGTAATTGAAGGCAGGCAATAAAATCAGGAAAATAATGCAGGTAATAAGGGAAAGCAATTAAGGCAGGCAATTAAGGCAGTCAATAAAGGCAAGCAATTAAGGCAGGTAGTAACGAAAGCCAATTAAGGCAGGCAATTAAGGCTGGCATTTAAAGCAGGCATCTAATTAAGGCTGGTAATTAAGGCATGCAATTAAGGCAGGCAACTAAGGCAGGCAATTAAGGCAGGCAATTAAGGGAAGCAATTAAGGATGGCAATTAAAGAATGCAATTAAGGAAGCCAATTAAGGCAGTCATGTAACGCAGCCATTAAGGCAGGCAATTAAGGCAAGCAATTAAGGCAGGTAGTAAATAAAGCCAATTAAGGCAGGCAACCAATTAAGGCTGGTAATTAAGGCATGCAATTAAGGCAGGCAATTACGGCAGGCAGTTAAGGCAAGCATTTAAAGGCAGGCAACCAATTAAGGCTAGTAATTAAGGCATGCAATTAAGGCAGGCAATAAAGGCAGGCAATTATGGCATGCATTTAAGGATGGCAATTAAAAAAAGCAATAAAGGCAGGCAATTAAGGCGGCAATTAAGGCAAGCAATTAAGGCAGTTAGTTAAGAAAGCTAATTAAGGGAGGCAATTAAGGCAGGCAGCCAATAAAGGCTGGAAATTAAGGCATGCAATTAAGGCAGGCAATTAAGGCAGGCAATTAAGGCAAGCAATTAAGGATGGCAATTAAGGCAGCCAATTAAGGAATGCCATTAAGGCAGCCAATAAAGGCAGGCAATTAAAGCAGGCAATTATGGCAGGCAATTAAGGCAGTAAATTAAGGCAGACAATTAAGGGAGGCAATTAGGGCTGGCAATCAACACAGGCAATTAAGGCTTGAAAATAATGCAGGTAATTAGGGAAGGCAATTAAGGCAGCCAATTAAGGCAGGCAGTTAAGGCAAGCAATTAAGGCAGGTAGTAAAGAAAGCCAATTAAGGCAGGCAATTAAAGCAGGCAGCCAATTAAGGCTGGTAATTAATACATGCAATTAAGGCAGGCAATTAAGTCAGGCAATTAAGGCAGACAATTAAGGCAGGCAATAAGGCAGGCAATCAAGAAATGCAATTAAGGAAGGCAGCCAATTAAGGCTGGTAATTAAGGCATGCAATTAAGGCAGGCAATTAAGGCAAGCAATAAAGGATTGCAATTAAGGCAGTCAATAAAGGAATGCCATTAAGGCAGCCAATTAAGGCAGGCAATTAAAGCAGGCAATTATGGCAGGCAATTAGGCAGTCAATTAAGGCAAACAATTAAGGCAGGCAATTAAGGCTGGCAATCAAGGCAGGCAATTAAAGTAGGCAAATAATGCTGGTAATTAGGGAAGGCAATTAAGGCAGGCAATTAAGGCAGGCAGTAAAGGCAAGCAATTAAGGCAGGTAGTAAAGAAAGCCAATTAAGGCTGGCAGCCAATTAAGGCTGGTAATTAAGGCAGGCAATTAAGGCAGGCAATAAAGGCAGGCACTCAAGTAAGGCAATTAAGGCAGGCAATTAAGGCAGACAATTAAGACAGGCAATTAAAGCTGGCAATTAAGGCAAGCAATTAATGTAGCCTATTAAGGCAGGCAATTAAGGCAGGCAAATAATGCAGGTAAAATGGTAAGGCAATTAAGGCAGGCAATTAAGGCAAGCAATTAAGGCAGGTAGTAAAGAAAGCCAATTAAGGCAGTCAATTAAGGTAGGCAATTAAGACAGGCAATTAAAGCAGGCTATTAAGGCAGGCAAATAAGGCAGGCATTCAAGGAAGGCAATTAAGGCAAGCAATTAATGTAGCCAATTAAGGCAGGCATTTAAGTCAGGCAATAAAGGCATGCAATTAAGGCAGGTAATTAAGGCAGGCAATTAAGGCAGGCAATTAAGGCAGACATTTTAGGCAGTCAATTAAGGCTGTAATTGAAGGCAGGCAATGAAATTAGGAAAATAATGCAGGTAATAAGGGAAAGCAATTAAGGCAGGCAATTAAGGCAGTCAATAAAGGCAAGCAATTAAGGCAGGTAGTAACGAAAGCCAATTAAGGCAGGCAATTAAGGCTGGCATTTAAAGCAGGCATCTAATTAAGGCTGGTAATTAAGGCATGCAATTAAGGCAGGCAACTAAGTCAGGCAATTAAGGCAGGCAATTAAGGGAAGCAATTAAGGATGGCAATTAAAGAATGCAATTAAGGAAGCCAATTAAGGCAGTCATGTAACGCAGCCATTAAGGCAGGCAATTAAGGCAAGCAATTAAGGCAGGTAGTAAATAAAGCCAATTAAGGCAGGCAACCAATTAAGGCTGGTAATTAAGGCATGCAATTAAGGCAGGCAATTACGGCAGGCAGTTAAGGCAAGCATTTAAGGCAGGCAACCAATTAAGGCTAGTAATTAAGGCATGCAATTAAGGCAGGCAATAAAGGCAGGCAATTATGGCATGCATTTAAGGATGGCAATTAAAAAAAGCAATAAAGGCAGGCAATTAAGGCGGCAATTAAGGCAAGCAATTAAGGCAGTTAGTTAAGAAAGCTAATTAAGGGAGGCAATTAAGGCAGGAAGCCAATAAAGGCTGGTAATTAAGGCATGCAATTAAGGCAGGCAATTAAGGCAGGCAATTTAGTCAGGCAATTAAGGCAGACAATTAAGGCAGGCAGTTAAGGCAAGCAATTAAGGCAGGTAGTAAAGAAAGCCAATTAAGGCAGGCAACTAAAGCAGGCAGCCAATTAAGGCTGGTAATTAATACATGCAATTAAGGCAGGCAATTAAGTCAGGCAATTAAGGCAGACAATTAAGGCAGGCAATAAGGCAGGAAATCAAGAAATGCAATTAAGGAAGGCAGCCAATTAAGGCTGGTAATTAAGGCATGCAATTAAGGCAGGCAATTAAGGCAAGCAATAAAGGATTGCAATTAAGGCAGTCAATAAAGGAATGCCATTAAGGCAGCCAATTAAGGCAGGCAATTAATGCAGGCAATTATGGCAGGCAATTAAGGCAGTCAATTAAGGAAAACAATTAAGGCAGGCAATTATGGCTGGCAATCAAGGCAGGCAATTAAAGTAGGCAAATAATGCTGGTAATTAGGGAAGGCAATTAAGGCAGGCAATTAAGGCAGGCAGTAAAGGCAAGCAATTAAGGCAGGTAGTAAAGAAAGCCAATTAAGGCTGGCAGCCAATTAAGGCTGGTAATTAAGGCAGGCAATTAAGGCAGGCAATCAAGAAATGCAATCAAGGCAGGCAATTAAGTCAGGCAATTAAAGCAGGCAATTATGGCCGGCAATTAAGGCAGTCAATTAAGGAAGACAATTAAGGCAGGCAATTAAGGCTGGCAATGAAGGAAGGCTATGAATGCAAGAAATTAATGTAGCCAATTAAGGCAGGCAATTAGGGCAGGCAAATAGTGCAGGTAATAAGGGAAGACAATTAAGGAAGGCAATTAAGGCAGGCAAATAATGCAGGTAATTAGTGAAGGCAATTAAGGAAGGCAATTAAGGCAGGCAATTTAGGCAGGCAATTAATGCAGGCAAATAAGGCAGGCAATCATGGAAGGCAATTATGGCAAGCAATTAATGTAGCCAATTAAGGCAGGCAATTAAAGCAGGCAGGCAATTAAGACTGGTAATTAAGGCAGGTAAATAAGGCTGGCAATTGAGGCAGGCAATTAAGACAGGCAATTTAGGCAGCAAATCAAGGAAGGCAATTAAGGCATGCAATTAATGTAGCCAATTAAGGCAGGCAATTAAGGCAGGCAAATAATGCAGGTAATTTGCTAAGGCAATTAAGGCAGGCAATTAAGGCAAGCAATTAAGGCAGGTAGTTTAGAAAGCCAATTAAGACAGGCAATTAAGGCAGGCACCCAATTAAGGCTGGTAATTAAGGCATGCAATTAAGGCAGGCAATTAAGCCAGGCAATTAGGCAGGCAATTAAGGCAAGATATTTTGGCAGGTAGTAACGAAAGCCAATTAAGGCAGGCAATTAAGGCAGGCAATTAAAGCAGGCAATTAAGGCAGGCAATCAAGGCAGGCAATTAAGGAAGGAAAAAGTCAGGCAATTATGTCAGGTAATTAAGGCAGGCAATTAAGGCAAGCAATTAAGGCAGGTAGTTAAGAAAGCCAATTAAGGCAAGCAATTAAGGATGGCAATTAAGGCAGCCAATTTAGGAAAGCAATTAAGACAGGCAATTAAGGAAAGCAATTAAGGCAGGTAATAAAGAAAGCCAATTAAGGCAGGCGATTTAGGCAGGTAATTAAGGCAGGCAGCCAATTAAGGCTGGTAATTAAGGCATGCAATTTAGGCAGGCAATTAAGGCAGGCAATTAAGGCAGACAATTAAGGCAGCCAATTTAGGAATGCAATTAAGGCAGCCAATTAATGCAGGCGATTGAGGCAGGCAGCCAATTAAGGCTGGTAATTAAGGCATGCAATTAAGGCAGGCAATAAAGGCAGGCAATTAAGGCAGACAATTAAGGCAGGCAATTAAGGCAGCCAATTAAGGCAGGCGATTAAGGCAGGCAGCCAATTAAGGCTGGTAATTAAGGCATGCAATTAAGGCAGGCAATTAAGGCAGGCAATTAAGGCAGACAAATAAGGCAGGCAATTAAGCCAGGCAATTAGGCAGGAAATTAAGGCTGGCAATGAAGGCAGGCTAATGAGGTAGGCAAATAATGCAGGTAATTAGGGAAGGCAATTAAGGCAGGCAATTAAGGCAGGCAATTAAGGCAAACTATTTAGGCGGGTAGTAAAGAAAGCCAATTAAGGCAAGTGATTAAGGCAGGCAATTAAGGCAGGCAATTAAGGCAGGCAATTAAGACAGGCAATTAAGGAAAGCAATTAAAGCAGGTAATAAAGAATGCCAATTAAGGCAGGCGATTTAGGCAGGTAATTAAGGCAGGCAGCCAATTAAGGCTGGTTATTAATACATGCAATTAAGGCAGGCAATTAAGGCAGGCAATTAAGGCGGGTAATTAAGGCTGGTAATGAAGGCAGGCTAATGAGGTAGGCAAATAATGCAGGTAATTAGGGAAGGCAATTAAGGCAGGTAATTAAGGCAGGCAAATAATGCAGGTAATTTAGTAAGGCAATTAAGGCAGGCAATGAAGGCAGGCAATTAAGGTAGTCAAATAATGCAGGTAATTAGGAAAGGCAATTAGGCAAGCAAATAAGGCAGGCATTTAAGGCAAGCAATTAAGGCAGGGAGTAAAGAAAGCCAATTAAGGCAGGCGATTAATGCAGGCAATTAAGGCAGGCAGCCAATTAAGGCTGGTAATTAAGGCAAGCAATAGGGGAAGGAAATTAAGGCAGGCTATTAAGGCAGGCAATTAAGGCAGGCAATAAAGGCAGGAAATTAAGGCAGACAATTAAGACAGGCAATTAAGGCTGGCAATGAAGGCAGACAATTAAGGTAGTCAAATAATGCAGGTAATTAGGGAAGGCAATTAAGGCAAGCAATTAAGGACTGCAATTAATGCAGGCAATTAAAGCAGGCAATTAAGGCAGCAAATCAAGGAAGGCAATTAAGGCATGCAATTAATGTAGCCAATATACGCAGGCAATTAAGGCAGGCAAATAATGCAGGTAATTTGGTAAGGCAATTAAGGCAGGCAATTAAGGCAAGCAAAAAGGCAGGTAGTAAAGAAAGCCAATTAAGGCATTCAATTAAGAAAGCCAATTAAGGCATGCAATTAAAGCAGGCAATTAAGGCAGGCAATAAATGCAGGTAATTAGGAAAGGCAATTAGGCAGGCAATTAATGCAGGCAAATAAGGCAGGCAATCATGGAAGGCAATTAAGGGAAGCAATTAATGTTGCCAATTAAGGCAGGCAATTAAGGCAGGCAGGCAATTAAGACTGGTAATTAAGGCAGGCAATAAAGGTTGGCAATTAAAGCAGCCAATTAACAAATGCAATTAAAGCAGCCAATTAAGGCAGTCAATTAAAGTAGTCAATTAAGACAGGCAATTAAAGCAGGCTATTAAGGCAGGCAAATAAGAAAGGCATTCAAGGAAGGCAATTAAGGCAAGCAATTAATGTAGCCAATTAAGGCAGGCAATTAAGTCAGGCAATAAAGGCATGCAATTAAGGCAGGTAATTAAGGCAGGCAATTAAGGCAGGCAATTAAGGCAGACATTTAAGGCAGTCAATTAAGGCTGTAATTATAGACAGACAATTAAATTAGGCAAAAAATGCAGGTAATGAGGGAAAGCAATTAAGGCAGGCAATTAAGGCAGTCAATTAAGGCAAGCAATTAAGGCAGGTAGTAACGAAAGCCAATTAAGGCAGGCAATTAAGGCAGGCAACCAATTAAAGCTTGTAATTAAGGCATGCAATTAAGGCATGTAATTAAGGCAGGCAATTAAGGCAGCCAATTAAGGCAAGCAATCAAGAAATGAAATTAAGGCAGGCAATTAAGTCAGGCAATTAAAGCAGGCAATTATGGCCGGCAATTAAGGCAGGCAATTAAGGCAGACAAATAAGTCAGGCAATTAAGGCTGGCAATAAAGGAAGGCTATTAAGGCAAAAAAAATTAATGTAGCCAATTAAGTCAGGCAATTAAGGCAGGCAAATAGTGCAGGTAATTAGGGAAGAAAATTAAGGAAGGCAATTAAGGCAGGCAAATAATGCAGGTAATTAGTGAAGGCAATTAAGGAAGGCAATTAAGGCAGGCAATTTAGGCAGGCAATTAATGCAGGCAAATAAGGCAGGCAATCATGAAAGGCAATAAAGGCAAGCAATTAATGTAGCCAATTAAGGCAGGCAATTAAGGCAGACAGGCAATTAAGACTGGTAATTAAGGCAGGTAAATAAGGCTGGCAATTTAGGCAGGCAATTGAGGCAGGCAATTAAGAAAGGCAATTAAAGCAGGCAATTAAGGCAGCAAATCAAGGAAGGCAATTAAGGCATGCAATTAATGTAGCCAATTAAGGCAGGCAATTAAGGCAGGCAAATAATGCAGGTAATTTGGTAAGGCAATTAAGGCAGGCAATTAAGGCAAGCAATTAAGGCAGGTAGTTTAGAAAGCCAATTAAGACAGCAATTAAGGCAGGCAGCCAATAAAGGCTGGTAATTAAGGCATGCAATTTAAGGCAGGCAATTAAGCCAGGCAATTAAGGCAGGTAATTAAGGCTGGTAATGAAGGCAGGCTTATGAGGTAGGCAAATAATGCAGGTAATTAGGGAAGGCAATTAAGGCAGGTAATTAAGGCAGGCAATTAAGGCAAGCTATTTAGGCAGGTAGTAACGAAAGCCAATTAAGGCAGGCAATTATGGCAGTCATTTAAGGCAGGCATCTAATTAAGGCTGGTAATAAAGACATGCAATTAAGGCAGGCAATTAAGGCAGGCAATTAAGGCAGGCAATTGAGGCAGGCAATTAAGAAAGGCAATTAAGGCTGGTAATAAAGACATGCAATTAAGGCAGGCAATTAAGGCAGGCAATTAAAGCAGGCAATTAAGGCAGGCAATCACGGCAGGCAATTAAGGAAGGAAAAAGGCATGCAATTAAGGCAGGCAATGATGGCAGGCAATAATGGCAGGCAATAATGGCAGGCAATTAAGGCAGAATATTAAGGCAGACAATTAAGGCAGGCAATTAAGGCTGGCAATAAAGGCAGGCAATTAATGCAGGAAATTCAAGCAGGCAATTAAGGCAGGCAATAAAGGCAGGCAATTAAGGCAGGCAATTAAGGCAGGCAATTAAGGCAGGCAATTAAAGCAGGCAATTAAGGAAGCAATCAAGGCAGGCAATTAAGGAAGGAAAAAGGCAGGCAATTAAGACAGGCAATTAAGGCAGGCAATTAAGGCAAGCAATTAAGGCAGGTAGTTAAGAAAGCCAATTAAGGCAGGCAATTAAGGCAGGCAATTAAGGCAGGAAGCCAATTATGGCTGGTTATAAAGGCATGCAATTAAGGCAGGCAATTAAGGCAGGCAAAAATGGCAGGCAATTAAGGCAGTCAATTATGGCAGACAATTAAGGCAGGCAATTAGGGCTGGCAATGAAGGCAGGAAATTAAGGTAGGCAAATAATGCAGGTAATTAGGGAAGGCAATTAAGGCAGCCAATTAGGCAGGCAATTTAGACAAGCAATTAAGGCAGGCAGTTTAGAAAGCCAATAAAGACAGGCAATTAAGGCAGGCAGCCAATAAAGGCTGGTAGTTAAGGCATGCAATTAAGGCAGGCAATTAAGCCAGGCAATTAAGGCAAGCAATTAAGAATGCCAATTAAGGCAGCCAATTTAGGAATGCAATTAAGGCAGCCAATTAAGGCAGGCGATAAAGGCAGGCAGCCAATTAAGGCTGGTAATTAAGGCATGCAATTAAGGCAGGCAATTAAGGCAGGCAATAAAGGCAGACAATTAAGGCAGGCAATTAAGGCTGGCAATGAAGGCTGGCAATTAAGGCAGGCAGGCAAATAAGACTGGTATTTAAGGAGGCAATAAAGGTAGGCAAATAATGCAGGTAGTTAGGGAAGGCAATTAAGGCAGGCATTTAAGCCAGGCAATCAAGGGAAGCAATTAAGGATGGCAATTAAGGCAGCCAATTTAGAAATGCAATTAAGGAATGATATGAAACCAGGCAATTAAGGTAGGCAAATAATGCAGGTAATAAGGGAAGGCAATTAAGGCAGGCAATTTAGGCAGGCAATTAAGGCAGGCAATTAAGGCAAGCAATTAAGGCAGGTTGTTTAGAAAGCCAATTAAGGCAGGCAATTAAGGCAGGCAGCCAATTAGGGCTGGTAATTTAGGCATGCAATTAAGGCAGGCAATTAAGCCAGGCAATTAAGGCAAGCAATAAAGGATGGCAATTAAGGCAGCCAATTTAGGAATGCAATTAAGGAAGCCAATAGAGCAGGAAATTAAGGCAGGCAATTAAAGCAGGCAATTACGGCAGGCAATTAAGTCAATCAATTAAGGCAGACAATTAAGGCAGGCAATTAAGGCTGGCAATGAAGGCAGGCTATTAAGGTAGGAAAATATGCAGGTAATTAGGGAAGGCAATTAAGGCATGCAATTTAGGCAGGCAATAAAGGCAAGCAATTAAGGATGGCAATTAAGGCAGCCAATTAAGGCAGGCAATAAAGGCAGGCAATAAAGGCAAGCAATTAAAGATGGCAATTAAGGCAGCCAATTAAGGCAGGAAATTAAGGCAGGCAATCGACAAAGGCCATTAAGGTAGGCAAATAATGCAGGTAATTTGGGAAGGCAATTAAGGCAAGCAATTAAGGCAGGCAATTTAGGCAAGCAATTAAGGCAGGTAGTTTAGTAAGCCAATTAAGACAGGCAATTAAGGCAGGCAGCCAATTAAGGCTGGTAATTAAGGCATGCAATTAAGGCAGGCAATTAAGCTAGGCAATTAAGGCAAGCAATCAAGGATGGCAATTAAGGCAGCAAATTTAGGAATGCAATTAAGGCAGCCAATTAGGCAGGCAATTAAGGCAGGCAATTAGCACAGGCAATTAAGGCAGGCAATAAAGGCATGCAAACAAGAAATGCAATTAAAGCAGGCAATTAAGGCAAGCAATTAAAGTAGGCAATTATGGCAGGCAATTAAGACAGTCCATTTAGGCAGACAATTAAGGCAGGTTATTAAGGCTGGCAATGAAAGCAGGCTGATAAAGTAGGCAAATAATGCAGTTAATTAGGGAAGGCAATTAAGGCAGGCAATTAAGGCAGGCAATTAAGGCAAGCTATTTAGGCAGGTAGTAAAGAAAGCCAATTAAGACAGGCAATTAAGGCAGGCAGCCAATTAAGGCTGGTAATTAAAGCATGCAATTAAGGCAGGCAATTTAGGCACGCAATTAGGCAAGCTATTAAGGATGGCATTTAAGGCAGCCAATTGAGGAATGTAATTAAGGCAGGCAATTAAAGCAGTCAATTAAGGCAGGCAATTAAGGCAAGCAATTTAGGATGGCAATTAAGGCAGCCAATTAAGGCAGGCAAAAAAGGCAGGCAATTAAGGCAAGCAATTAAGGATGGCAATTAAGGCAGCCAATTAAGGCAGGCAATAAAGGCAGGCAATCAAGAAAGGCAATTAACGTAGGCAAATAATGCAGGTAATTAGGGAAGGCAATTAAGGCAGGCAATTAAGGCAGGCAATTAAGGCAAGCAATTAATGCAGGTAGTTTAGAAAGCCAATTAAGACAGGCAATTAAGGCAGGCAGCCAATTAAGGCTGGTAATTAAGGCATGCAATTAAGGCAGGCAATTAAGCCAGGCAATTAAGGCAAGCAATTAAGGATGGCAATTAAGGCAGCAAATTTAGGAATGCAATTAAGGCAGCCAATTAAGGCAGGCAATTAAGGCAGGCAATTAGGGAAGGCAATTAGGCAGTCAATTAAGGCAGACTATTAAGGCAGGCAATTAAGTTTGGCAATGAAGGCAGGCTATTAGGTTAGGCAAATAATGCAGGTAATTAGGGAAGGCAATCAAGGCAGGCAATTAAGGCAAGCAATTAAGGCAATCTATTTAGTCGGGAAGTAAAGAAAGCCAATTCAGGCAAGCGATTAAGGCAGGCAATTAAGGCAGGCAGCCAATTAAGGCTGGTAAATAAGGCTGGCATTTTAGGCAGACAATTGAGGCAGTCAATTAAGACAGGCAATTAAAGCAAGCAATGAAGGCAGGCAATTAAGGCAGGCAATTAAGGCAGGCAATTAAGGCAGGCAATTAAGGAAAGCAATTAAGGCAGGTAATAAAGAAAGCCAATTAAGGCAGGCGATTTAGGCAGGCAATTAAGGCAGGCAGCCAATTAAGGCTGGTTATTAAGGCATGCAATTATGGCAGGCAATTAAGGCAGGCAATTAAGGCAGGCAATTAAGGCAGAAAATTAAGACAGACAATTAAGGCAGGCAATTATGCAAGCAATTAATGTAGCCAATTAAGGCAGGCAATTTAGGCAGGCAAATAATGCAGGTAATTTGGTTAGCCAATTAAGGCAGGCAATGAAGGCAGGCAATTAAGGGAGTCAAATAATGCAGGTAATTAGGAAAGGCAATAAGGCAAGTAAATAAGGCAGGCATTTAAGGCAAGCAATTAAGGCAATGAGTAAAGAAAGCCAATTAAGGCAGGCGATTAATGCAGGCAATTAAGGCAGGCAGCCAATTAAGGCTAGTAATTAAGGCATGCAATTAAGGCAGGCAATTAAATCAGGCTATTAAGGCAGGCAATTAAGGAAAGCAATTATGGTAGGAAATTAAGGCCGACAATTAAGACAGGCAATTAAGGCTGGCAATGAAGGCAGACAATTAAGGTAGTCAAATAATGCAGGTAATTAGGGAAGGCAATTAAGGCAAGCAATTAAGGCCTGCAATTAATGCAGGCAATTAAGGCAGCAAATCGAGGAAGGCAATTAAGGCATGCAATTAATGTAGCCAATTAAGGCAGTTAATTAAGGCAGGCAAATAATGCAGTTAATTTGGTAAGGCAATTAAGGCAAGCAATTAAGGCAGGTAGTAAAGATAGCCAATTAAGGCAGCCAATTAAGGCATGCAATTAAGGCAGGCAATTAATGCAGGCAATTAAGGCAGGCAATAAAGGCAGGCAATCAAGTAAGGCAATTAAGGCAGGCAATTAAGGCAGACAATTAAGACAGGCAATTAAGGCGGGCAATTAAGGCAAGCAATTAATGTAGCCAATTAAGGCAGGCAATTAAGGCAGGCAAATAATGCAGGTAATTTGGTATGGTAATTAAGGCAGGCAATTAGGCAAGCAATTAAGGCAGGTAGTAAAGAAAGCCAATTAAGGCAGTCAACTAAGGCAGCCAATTAAGGCATGCAATTAAGGCAGGCAATTAAGGCAGGCATTTTAGGCAGGCAATCAAGTAAGGCAATTAAGGCAGGAAATTAAGGCAGGCAATTAAGGCAGACAATTAAGACAGGCAATTAAGGCAGGCAATGAAGGCAGGCAATTAAGGTAGTCAAATAATGCAGGTAATTAGGAAAGGCAATAAGGCAAGCAATTAAGGCAGGCATTTAAGTCAAGCAATTAAGGCAGGGAGTAAAGAAAGCCAATTAAGGCAAGCGATTAATGCAGGCAATTAAAGCAGGCAGCCAATTAAGGCTGGTAATAAAGGAATGTAATTAAGGCAGGCTATTAAGGCAGGCAATTAAGGCAAGCAATTAAGGATGGCAATTAAAGCAGGCTATTAAGGCAGGCAAATAAGGCAGGCATTCAAGGAAGGCAATTAAGGCAAGCAATTAATGTAGCCAATTAAGGCAGGCATTTAAGTCACTCAATAAAGGCATGCAATTAAGGCAGGTAATTAAGGCAGGCAATTAAGGCAGACATTTTAGGCATTCAATTAAGGCTGTAATTGAAGGCAGGCAATTAAATTAGGCATATAATGCAGGTAATAAGGGAAAGCAATTAAGGCAGGCAATTAAGGCAGTCAATTAAGGCAAGCAATTAAGGCAGGTAGTAACGAATGCCAATTAAGGCAGGCAATTAAGGCTGGCATTTAAAGCAGGCATCTAATTAAGGCTGGTTATTAAGGCATGCAATTAAGGCAGGCAATTAAGGCAGGCAATTAAGAGAAGCAATTAAGGATGGCAATTAAAGATTGCAATAAAGGAAGCCATTTAAGGCAGTCATGTAACGCAGCCATTAAGGCAGGCAATTAAGGCAAGCAATTAAGGCAGGTTGTAAATAAAGCCAATTACCGCAGGCAATTAGGCAGGCATTTAATGCAGGCAACCAATTAAGGCTAGTAATTAAGGCATGCAATTAAGGCAGGCAATAAAGGCAGGCAATTATGGCATGCAATTAAGGATGGCAATTAAAAAAAGCAATAAAGGCAGGCAATTAAGGCGGCAATTAAGGCAAGCAATTAAGGCAGTTAGTTAAGAAAGCTAATTAAGGGAGGCAATTAAGGCAGGCAGCCAATAAAGGCTGGTAATTAAGGCATGTAATATAGGCAGGCAATTAAGGCAGGCAATTAAAGCAGGCAATTATGGAAGGCAATTAAGGCAGTAAATTAAGGCAGACAATTAAGGCAGGCAATTAAGGCTGGCAATCAACACAGGCAATTAAGGATTGAAAATAATGCAGGTAATTAGGGAAGGCAATTAAGGCAGCCAATTAAGGCAGGCAGTTAAGGCAAGCAATTAAGGCAGGTAGTAAAAATAACCAATAAAGGCAGGCAATTAAAGCAGGCAGCCAATTAAGGCTGGTAATTAATACATGCAATTAAGGCAGGCAATTAAGTCAGGCAATTAAGGCAGACAATTAAGGCAGGCAATAAGGCAGGCAATCAATAAATTCAATTAAGGAAGGCAGCCAATAAAGGCTGGTAATTAAGGCATGCAATTAAGGCAGGCAATTAAGGCAGGCAATTAAGGCAAGCAATTAAGGATTGCAATTAAGGCAGTCAATAAAGGAATGCCATTAAGGCAGCCAATTAAGGCAGGCAATTAAAGCAGGCATTTATGGCAGGCAATTAAGGCAGTCAATTAAGGCAGACAATTAAGGCTGGCAATTAAGGCTGGCAATCAAGGCAGGCAATAAAATTAGGCAAATAATGCTGGTAATTAGGGAAGGCAATTAAGGCAGGCAATTAAGGCAGGCAGTTAAGGCAAGCAATTAAGGCAGGTAGTAAAAAAAGCCAATTAAGGCAGGCAGCCAATTAAGGCTGGTAATTAAGGCAGGCAATTAAGGCAGGCAATTAAGGCAGGCAATCAAGAAATGCAATTAAGGCAGGCAATTAAGTCAGGCAATTAAAGCAGGCAATTATGGCCGGCAATGAAGGCAGTCAATTAAGGCTGATAATTAAGGCAGGCAATTAAGGCTGGCAATGAAGGAAGGCTATGAATGCAAGAAATTAATGTAGCCAATTAAGGCAGGCAATTAGGGCAGGCAAATAGTGCAGGTAATTAGGGAAGACAATTAAGGAAGGCAATTAAGGCAGGCAAATAATGCAGGTAATTTGGGAAGGCAATTAAGGAAGGCAATTAAGGCAGGCAATTAATGCAGGCAATTAAGGCAGGCAATCAAGGTAGGCAATTAAGGCAAGCAATTATGTAGCCAATTAAGGCAGGCAATAATGGCAGGCAGGCAATTAAGACTGGTAATTAAGGCAGGTAAATAAGGCTGGCAATTTAGGCAGGCAATTAAGGCAGGCAATTAAGACAGACAATTAAAGCAGGCAATAAAGGCAGGCAATTAAGGCAGGCAATTAAGGTAGGCAATTAATGCTGGCAATTAAGGCAGGCAAATAATGTAGGTAATTAATGCAGGCAATTAAGGCAGGCAATTAGGGCAGGCAATTAATGCAGGCAAATAAGGCAGGCAATTAAGGTAGGCAAATAATGCAGGTAATGAGGGAAAGCAATTAAGGCAGGCAATTAAGGCAGTCAATTAAGGCAAGCAATTAAGGCAGGTAGTAACGAAAGCCAATTAAGGCAGGCAATTAAGGCAGGCAACCAATTAAAGCTTGTAATTAAGGCATGCAATTAAGGCATGTAATTAAGGCAGGCAATAAAGGCAGCCAATTAAGGCAAGTAATCAAGAAATGAAATTAAGGCAGGCAATTAAGTCAGGCAATTAAAGCAGGCAATTATGGCCGGCAATTAAGGCAGTCAATTAAGGCAGACAAATAAGTCAGGCAATTAAGGCTGGCAATAAAGGAAGGCTATTAAGGCAAAAAAAATAATGTAGCCAATTAAGTCAGGCAATTAAGGCAGGCAAATAATGCAGGTAATTAGGGAAGTAAATTAAGGAAGGCAATTAAGGCAGGCAAATAATGCAGGTAATTAGTGAAGGCAATTAAGGAAGGCAATTAAGGCAGGCAATTTAGGCAGGCAATTAATGCAGGCAAATAAGGCAGGCAATCATGAAAGGCAATTAAGGCAAGCAATTAATGTAGCCAATTAAGGCAGGCAATTAAGGCAGACAGGCAATTAAGACTGGTAATTAAGGCAGGTAAATAAGGCTGGCAATTTAGGCAGGCAATTGAGGCAGGCAATTAAGACAGGCAATTAAAGCAGGCACTTAAGGCAGCAAATCAAGGAAGGCAATTAAGGCATGCAATTAATGTAGCCAATTAAGGCAGGCAATTTAGGCAGGCAAATAATGCAGGTAATTTGGTAAGGCAATTAAGGCAGGCAATTAAGGCAAGCAATTAAGGCAGGTAGTTTAGAAAGCCAATTAAGACAGCAATTAAGGCAGGCAGCCAATTAAGGCTGGTAATTAAGGCATGCAATTTAAGGCAGGCAATTAAGGCAGGTAATTAAGGCTGGTAATGAAGGCAGGCTTATGAGGTAGGCAAATAATGCAGGTAATTAGGGAAGGCAATTAAGGCAGGTAATTAAGGCAGGCAATTAAGGCAAGCTATTTAGGCAGGTAGTAACGAAAGACAATTAAGGCAGGCAATTATGGCAGTCATTTAAGGCAGGCATCTAATTAAGGCTGGTAATAAAGACATGCAATTAAGGCAGGCAATTAAGGCAGGCAATTAAGGCAGGCAATTAAGGCAGGCAATTGCGGCAGGCAATTAAGAAAGGCAATTAAGGCTGGTAATAAAGACATGCAATTAAGGCAGGAAATTAAGGCAGGCAATTAAAGCAGGCAATTAAGGCAGGCAATCAAGGCAGGCAATTAAGGAAGGAAAAAGGCATGCAATTAAGGCAGGCAATGATGGCAGGCAATAATGGCAGGCAATAATGGCAGGCAATTAAGGCAGACAATTAAGGCAGACAATTAAGGCAGGCAATTAAGGCTGGCAATAAAGGCAGGCAATTAATGCAGGAAATTCAAGCAGGCAATTAATGCAGGCAATAAAGGCAGGCAATAAAGGCAGGCAATTAAGGCAGGCAATTAAGGCAGGCAATTAAAGCAGGCAATTAAGGCAGGCAATCAAGGCAGGCAATTAAGGAAGGAAAAAGGCAGGCAATTAAGACAGGCAATTAAGGCAGGCAATTAAGGCAAGCAATTAAGGCAGGTAGTTACGAAAGCCAATTAAGGCAGGCAATTATGGCAGTAATTTAAGGCAGGCATCTAATTAAGGCTGGTAATAAAGACATGCAATTAAGGCAGGCAATTAAGGCAGGCAATTAAGGCAGGCAATTAAGGCAGGCAATTGAGGCAGGCAATTAAGAAAGGCAATTAAGGCTGGTAATAAAGACATGCAATTAAGGCAGGCAATTAAGGCAGGCAATTAAAGCAGGCAATTAAGGCAGGCAATCACGGCAGGCAATTAAGGAAGGAAAAAGGCATGCAATTAAGGCAGGCAATGATAGCAGGCAATAATGGCAGGCAATAATGGCAGGCAATTAAGGCAGAATATTAAGGCAGACAATTAAGGCAGGCAATTAAGGCTGGCAATAAAGGCAGGCAATTAATGCAGGAAATTCAAGCAGGCAATTAAGGCAGGCAATAATTGCAGGCAATTAAGGCAGGCAATTAAGGCAGGCAATTAAGGCAGGCAATTAAAGCAGGCAATTAAGGAAGCAATCAAGGCAGGCAATTAAGGAAGGAAAAAGGCAGGCAATTGAGACAGGCAATTAAGGCAGGCAATTAAGGCAAGCAATTAAGGCAGTTAGTTAAGAAAGCCAATTAAGGCAGGCAATTAAGGCAGGCAATTAAGGCAGGAAGCCAATTATGGCTGGTTATAAAGGCATGCAATTAAGGCAGGCAATTAAGGCAGGCAGTTTAGAAAGCCAATAAAGACAGGCAATTAAGGCAGGCAGCCAATAAAGGCTGGTAGTTAAGGCATGCAATTAAGGCAGGCAATTAAGCCAGGCAATTAAGGCAAGCAATTAAGGATGGCAATTAAGGCAGCCAATTTAGGAATGCAATTAAGGCAGCCAATTAAGGCAGGCGATAAAGGCAGGCAGCCAATTAAGGCTGGTAATTAAGGCATGCAATTAAGGCAGGCAATTAAGGCAGGCAATAAAGGCAGACAATTAAGGCAGGCAATTAAGGCTGGCAATGAAGGCTGGCAATTAAGGCAGGCAGGCAAATAAGACTGGTATTTAAGGAGGCAATAAAGGTAGGCAAATAATGCAGGTAGTTAGGGAAGGCAATTAAGGCAGGCATTTAAGCCAGGCAATTAAGGGAAGCAATTAAGGATGGCAATTAAGGCAGCCAATTTAGAAATGCAATTAAGGAATGATATGAAACCAGGCAATTAAGGTAGGCAAATAATGCAGGTAATAAGGGAAGGCAATTAAGGCAGACAATTTAGGCAGGCAATTAATGCAGGCAATTAAGGCAAGCAATTAAGGCAGGTTGTTTAGAAAGCCAATTAAGGCAGGCAATTAAGGCAGGCAGCCAATTAGGGCTGGTAATTTAGGCATGCAATTAAGGCAGGCAATTAAGCCAGGCAATTAAGGCAAGCAATAAAGGATGGCAATTAAGGCAGCCAATTTAGGAATGCAATTAAAGAAGCCAATAGAGCAGGAAATTAAGGCAGGCAATTAAAGCAGGCAATTACGGCAGGCAATTAAGTCAATCAATTAAGGCAGACAATTAAGGCAGGCAATTAAGGCTGGAAATGAAGGCAGGCTATTAAGGTAGGCAAATATGCAGGTAATTAGGGAAGGCAATTAAGGCATGCAATTTAGGCAGGCAATAAAGGCAAGCAATTAAGGATGGCAATTAAGGCAGCCAATTAAGGCAGGCAATAAAGGCAGGCAATAAAGGCAAGCAATTAAGGATGGCAATTAAGGCAGCCAATTAAGGCAGGCAATTAAGGCAGGCAATCGACAAAGGCAATTAAGGTAGGCAAATAATGCAGGTAATTTGGGAAGGCAATTAAGGCAAGCAATTAAGGCAGGCAATTTAGGCAAGCAATTAAGGCAGGTAGTTTAGAAAACCAATTAAGACAGGCAATTAAGGCAGGCAGCCAATTAAGGCTGGTAATTAAGGCATGCAATTAAGGCAGGCAATTAAGCTAGGCAATTAAGGCAAGCAATCAAGGATGGCAATTAAGGCAGCAAATTTAGGAATGCAATTAAGGCAGCCAATTAGGCAGCCAATTAAGGCAGGCAATTAGCACAGGCAATTAAGGCAGGCATAAAGGCATGCAATCAAGAAATGCAATTAAAGCAGGCAATTAAGGCAGGCAATTAAAGTAGGCAATTATGGCAGGCAATTAAGACAGTCCATTTAGGCAGACAATTAAGGCAGGTTATTAAGGCTGGCAATGAAAGCAGGCTGATAAAGTAGGCAAATAATGCAGTTAATTAGGGAAGGCAATTAAGGCAGGCAATTAAGGCAGGCAATTAAGGCAGGCAATTAAGGCAAGCTATTTAGGCAGGTAGTAAAGAAAGCCAATTAAGACAGGCAATTAAGGCAGGCAGCCAATTAAGGCTGGTAATTAAAGCATGCAATTAAGGCAGGCAATTTAGGCACGCAATTAGGCAAGCTATTAAGGATGGCATTTAAGGCAGCCAATTGAGGAATGTAATTAAGGCAGGCAATTAAAGCAGTCAATTAAGGCAGGCAATTAAGGCAAGCAATTTAGGATGGCAATTAAGGCAGCCAATTAAGGCAGGCAAAAAAGGCAGGCAATTAAGGCAAGCAATTAAGGATGGCAATTAAGGCAGCCAATTAAGGCAGGCAATAAAGGCAGGCAATCAAGAAAGGCAATTAACGTAGGCAAATAATGCAGGTAATTAGGGAAGGCAATTAAGGCAGGCAATTAAGGTAGGCAATTAAGGCAAGCAATTAAGGCAGGTAGTTTAGAAAGCCAATTAAGACAGGCAATTAAGGCAGGCAGCCAATTAAGGCTGGTAATTAAGGCATGCAATTAAGGCAGGCAATTAAGCCAGGCAATTAAGGCAAGCAATTAAGGATGGCAATTAAGGCAGCAAATTTAGGAATGCAATTAAGGCAGGCAATTAAGGCAGGCAATTAGGGAAGGCAATTAGGCAGTCAATTAAGGCAGACTATTAAGGCAGGCAATTAAGTCTGGCAATGAAGGCAGGCTATTAGGTTAGGCAAATAATGCAGGTAATTAGGGAAGGCAATCAAGGCAGGCAATTAAGGCAAGCAATTAAGGCAATCTATTTAGTCGGGTAGTAAAGAAAGCCAATTCAGGCAAGCGATTAAGGCAGGCAATTAAGGCAGGCAGCCAATTAAGGTAGGTAAATAAGGCTGGCATTTTAGGCAGACAATTGAGGCAGTCAATTAAGACAGGCAATTAAAGCAAGCAATGAAGGCAGGCAATTAAGGCAGGCAATTAAGGCAGGCAATTAAGGCAGGCAATTAAGGAAAGCAATTAAGGCAGGTAATAAAGAAAGCCAATTAAGGCAGGCGATTTAGGCAGGCAATTAAGGCAGGCAGCAATTAAGGCTGGTTATTAAGGCATGCAATTATGGCAGGCAATTAAGGCAGGCAATTAAGGCAGGCAATTAAGGCAGAAAATTAAGACAGACAATTAAGGCAGGCAATTATGCAAGCAATTAATGTAGCCAATTAAGGCAGGCAATTTAGGCAGGCAAATAATGCAGGTAATTTGGTTAGCCAATTAAGGCAGGCAATGAAGGCAGGCAATTAAGGGAGTCAAATAATGCAGGTAATTAGGAAAGGCAATAAGGCAAGTAAATAAGGCAGGCATTTAAGGCAAGCAATTAAGGCAATGAGTAAAGAAAGCCAATTAAGGCAGGCGATTAATGCAGGCAATTAAGGCAGGCAGCCAATTAAGGCTAGTAATTAAGGCATGCAATTAAGGCAGGCAATTAAATCAGGCTATTAAGGCAGGCAATTAAGGCAAGCAATTATGGTAGGAAATTAAGGCCGACAATTAAGACAGGCAATTAAGGCTGGCAATGAAGGCAGACAATTAAGGTAGTCAAATAATGCAGGTAATTAGGGAAGGCAATTAAGGCAAGCAATTAAGGCCTGCAATTAATGCAGGCAATTAAGGCAGCAAATCGAGGAAGGCAATTAAGGCATGCAATTAATGTAGCCAATAAGGGAATTAATTAAGGCAGGCAAATAATGCAGTTAATTTGGTAAGGCAATTAAGGCAAGCAATTAAGGCAGGTAGTAAAGATAGCCAATTAAGGCAGCCAATTAAGGCATGCAATTAAGGCAGGCAATTAATGCAGGCAATTAAGGCAGGCAATAAAGGCAGGCAATCAAGTAAGGCAATTAAGGCAGGCAATTAAGGCAGACAATTAAGACAGGCAATTAAGGCGGGCAATTAAGGCAAGCAATTAATGTAGCCAATTAAGGCAGGCAATTAAGGCAGGCAAATAATGCAGGTAATTTGGTATGGTAATTAAGGCTGGCAATTAGGCAAGCAATGAAGGCAGGTAGTAAAGAAAGCCAATTAAGGCAGTCAACTAAGGCAGCCAATTAAGGCATGCAATTAAGGCAGGCAATTAAGGCAGGCATTTTAGGCAGGCAATCAAGTAAGGCAATTAAGGCAGGAAATTAAGGCAGGCAATTAAGGCAGACAATTAAGACAGGCAATTAAGGCAGGCAATGAAGGCAGGCAATTAAGGTAGTCAAATAATGCAGGTAATAAGGAAAGGCAATAAGGCAAGCAATTAAGGCAGGCATTTAAGTCAAGCAATTAAGGCAGGGAGTAAAGAAAGCCAATTAAGGCAAGCGATTAATGCAGGCAATTAAAGCAGGCAGCCAATTAAGGCTGGTAATTAAGGAATGTAATTAAGGCAGGCTATTAAGGCAGGCAATTAAGGCAAGCAATTAAGGATGGCAATTAAAGCAGGCTATTAAGGCAGGCAAATAAGGCAGGCATTCAAGGAAGGCAATTAAGGCAAGCAATTAATGTAGCCAATTAAGGCAGGCATTTAAGTCACTCAATAAAGGCATGCAATTAAGGCAGGTAATTAAGGCAGGCAATTAAGGCAGACATTTTAGGCATTCAATTAAGGCTGTAATTGAAGGAAGGCAATTAAATTAGGCATATAATGCAGGTAATAAGAAAAAGCAATTAAGGCAGGCAATTAAGGCAGTCAATTAAGGCAAGCAATTAAGGCAGGTAGTAACGAATGCCAATTAAGGCAGGCAATTAAGGCTGGCATTTAAAGCAGGCATCTAATTAAGGCTGGTTATTAAGGCATGCAATTAAGGCAGGCAATTAAGGCAGGCAATTAAGAGAAGCAATCAAGGATGGCAATTAAAGATTGCAATAAAGGAAGCCATTTAAGGCAGTCATGTATCGCAGCCATTAAGGCAGGCAATTAAGGCAAGCAATTAAGGCAGGTTGTAAATAAAGCCAATTACGGCAGGCAATTAAGGCAGGCAATTAAAGCAGGCAGCCAATTAAGGCTGGTAATTAGTACATGCAATTAAGGCAGGCAATTAAGTCAGGCAATTAAGGCAGACAATTAAGGCAGGCAATAAGGCAGGCAATCAATAAATTCAATTAAGGAAGGCAGCCAATAAAGGCTGGTAATTAAGGCATGCAATTAAGGCAGGCAATTAAGGCAGGCAATTAAGGCAAGCAATTAAGGATTGCAATTAAGGCAGTCAATAAAGGAATGCCATTAAGGCAGCCAATTAAGGCAGGCAATTAAAGCAAACATTTATGGCAGGCAATTAAGGCAGTCAATTAAGGCAGACAATTAAGGCTGGCAATTAAGGCTGGCAATAAAGGCAGGCAATAAAAGTAGGCAAATAATGCTGGTAATTAGGGAAGGCAATTAAGGCAGGCAATTAAGGCAGGCAGTTAAGGCAAGCAATTAAGGCAGGTAGTAAAAAAAGCCAATTAAGGTAGGCAGCCAATTAAGGCTGTTAATTAAGGCAGGCAATTAAGGCAGGCAATTAAGGCAGGCAATCAAGAAATGCAATTAAGGCAGGCAATTAAGTCAGGCAATTAAAGCAGGCAATTATGGCCGGCAATAAAGGCAGTCAATTAAGGCTGATAATTAAGGCAGGCAATTAAGGCTGGCAATGAAGGAAGGCTATGAATGCAAGAAATTAATGTAGCCAATTAAGGCAGGGAATTAAGGCAGGCAAATAGTGCAGGTAATTAGGGAAGACAATTAAGGAAGGCAATTAAGGCAGGCAAATAATGCAGGTAATTTGGGAAGGCAATTAAGGAAGGCAATTAAGGCAGGCAATTAATGCAGGCAATTAAGGCAGGCAATCAAAGAAGGCAATTAAGGCAAGCAATTAAGGCAGGTAGTTTAGAAAGCCAATTAAGACAGGCAATTAAGGCAGGCAGCCAATTAAGGCTGGTAATTAAAGCATGCAATTAAGGCAGGCAATTTAGGCACGCAATTAAGGCAAGCTATTAAGGATGGCATTTAAGGCAGCCAATTGAGGAATGTAATTAAGGCAGGCAATTAAAGCAGTCAATTACGGCAGGCAATTAAGTCAATCAATTAAGGCAGACAATTAAGGCAGGCAATTAAGGCTGGCAATGAAGGCAGGCTATTAAGGTAGGCAATTAATGCTGGCAATTAAGGCAGGCAAATAATGCAGGTAATTAAGACAGTCCATTTAGGCAGACAATTAAGGCAGGTTATTAAGGCTGGCAATGAAAGCTGGCTATTAAGGTAGGCAATTAATGCTGGCAATTAAGGCAGGTAATTAAGGCAGGCAATTAAGGCAGGCAATTAAGGCAGACATTTAAGGCAGTCAATTAAGGCTGTAATTATAGACAGACAATTAAATTAGGCAAATAATGCAGGTAATGAGGGAAAGCAATTAAGGCAGGCAATTAAGGCAGTCAATTAAGGCAAGCAATTAAGGCAGGTAGTAACGAAAGCCAATTAAGGCAGGCAATTAAGGCAGGCAACCAATTAAAGCTTGTAATTAAGGCATGCAATTAAGGCATGTAATTAAGGCAGGCAATAAAGGCAGCCAATTAAGGCAAGTAATCAAGAAATGAAATTAAGGCAGGCAATTAAGTCAGGCAATTAAAGCAGGCAATTATGGCCGGCAATTAAGGCAGTCAATTAAGGCAGACAAATAAGTCAGGCAATTAAGGCTGGCAATAAAGGAAGGCTATTAAGGCAAAAAAAATTAATGTAGCCAATTAAGTCAGGCAATTAAGGCAGGCAAATAGTGCAGGTAATTAGGGAAGAAAATTAAGGAAGGCAATTAAGGCAGGCAAATAATGCAGGTAATTAGTGAAGGCAATTAAGCAAGGCAATTAAGGCAGGCAATTTAGGCAGGCAATTAATGCAGGCAAATAAGGCAGGCAATCATGAAAGGCAATTAAGGCAAGCAATTAATGTAGCCAATTAAGGCAGGCAATTAAGGCAGACAGGCAATTAAGACTGGTAATTAAGGCAGGTAAATAAGGCTGGCAATTTAGGCAGGCAATTGAGGCAGGCAATTAAGACAGGCAATTAAAGCAGGCAATTAAGGCAGCAAATCAAGGAAGGCAATTAAGGCATGCAATTAATGTAGCCAATTAAGGCAGGCAATTAAGGCAGGCAAATAATGCAGGTAATTTGGTAAGGCAATTAAGGCAGGCAATTAAGGCAAGCAATTAAGGCAGGTAGTTTAGAAAGCCAATTAAGACAGCAATTAAGGCAGGCAGCCAATTAAGGCTGGTAATTAAGGCATGCAATTTAAGGCAGGCAATTAAGGCAGGTAATTAAGGCTGGTAATGAAGGCAGGCTTATGAGGTAGGCAAATAATGCAGGTAATTAGGGAAGGCAATTAAGGCAGGTAATTAAGGCAGGCAATTAAGGCAAGCTATTTAGGCAGGTAGTAACGAAAGCCAATTAGGGCAGGCAATTATGGCAGTCATTTAAGGCAGGCATCTAATTAAGGCTGGTAATAAAGACATGCAATTAAGGCAGGCAATTAAGACAGGCAATTAAGGCAGGCAATTAAGGCAGGCAATTGAGGCAGGCAATTAAGAAAGGCAATTAAGGCTGGTAATAAAGACATGCAATTAAGGCAGGAAATTAAGGCAGGCAATTAAAGCAGGCAATTAAGGCAGGCAATCAAGGCAGGCAATTAAGGAAGGAAAAAGGCATGCAATTAAGGCAGGCAATGATGGCAGGCAATAATGGCAGGCAATAATGGAAGGCAATTAAGGCAGACAATTAAGGCAGACAATTAAGGCAGGCAATTAAGGCTGGCAATAAAGGCAGGCAATTAATGCAGGAAATTCAAGCAGGCAATTAATGCAGGCAATAAAGGCAGGCAATTAAGGCAGGCAATTAAGGCAGGCAATTAAGGCAGGCAATTAAAGCAGGCAATTAAGGCAGGCAATCAAGGCAGGCAATTAAGGAAGGAAAAAGGCAGGCAATTAAGACAGGCAATTAAGGCAGGCAATTAAGGCAAGCAATTAAGGCAGGTAGTTAGGAAAGCCAATTAAGGCAGGCAATTAAGGCAGGCAATTAAGGCAGGCAGCCAATTATGGCTGGTTATAAAGGCATGCAATTAAGGCAGGCAATTAAGGCAGGCAAAAATGGCAGGCAATTAAGGCAGTCAATTAAGGCAGACAATTAAGGCAGGCAATTAGGGCTGGCAATGAAGGCAGGAAATTAAGGTAGGCAAATAATGCAGGTAATTAGGAAAGGCAATTAAGGCAGCCAATTAGCAGGCAATTTAGACAAGCAATTAAGGCAGGCAGTTTAGAAAGCCAATAAAGACAGGCAATTAAGGCAGGCAGCCAATAAAGGCTGGTAGTTAAGGCATGCAATTAAGGCAGGCAATTAAGCCAGGCAATTAAGGCAAGCAATTAAGGATGGCAATTAAGGCAGCCAATTTAGGAATGCAATTAAGGCAGCCAATTAAGGCAGGCGATAAAGGCAGGCAGCCAATTAAGGCTGGTAATTAAGGCATGCAATTAAGGCAGGCAATTAAGGCAGGCAATAAAGGCAGACAATTAAGGCAGGCAATTAAGGCTGGCAATGAAGGCAGGCAATTAAGGCAGGCAGGCAAATAAGACTGGTATTTAAGGAGGCATTAAAGGTAGGCAAATAATGCAGGTAATTAGGGAAGGCAATTAAGGAAGGCATTTAAGCCAGGCAATTAAGGGAAGCAATTAAGGATGGCAATTAAGGCAGCGAATTTAGAAATGCAATTAAGGAATGATATGAAACCAGGCAATTAAGGTAGGCAAATAATGCAGGTAATAAGGGAAGGCAATTAAGGCAGGCAATTTAGGCAGGCAATTAAGGCAGGCAATTAAGGCAAGCAATTAAGGCAGGTTGTTTAGAAAGCCAATTAAGGCAGGCAATTAAGGCAGGCAGCCAATTAGGGCTGGTAATTTAGGCATGCAATTAAGGCAGGCAATTAAGCCAGGCAATTAAGGCAAGCAATAAAGGATGGCAATTAAGGCAGCCAATTTAGGAATGCAATTAAGGAAGCCAATAGAGCAGGAAATTAAGGCAGGCAATTAAAGCAGGCAATTACGGCAGGCTATTAAGTCAATCAATTAAGGCAGACAATTAAGGCAGGCAATTAAGGCTGGCAATGAAGGCAGGCTATTAAGGTAGGCAAATATGCAGGTAATTAGGGAAGGCAATTAAGGCATGCAATTTAGGCAGGCAATAAAGGCAAGCAATTAAGGATGGCAATTAAGGCAGCCAATTAAGGCAGGCAATAAAGGCAGGCAATAAAGGCAAGCAATTAAGGATGGCAATTAAGGCAGCCAATTAAGGCAGGCAATCGACAAAGGCAATTAAGGTAGGCAAATAATGCAAGTAATTTGGGAAGGCAATTAAGGCAAGCAATTAAGGCAGGCAATTTAGGCAAGCAATTAAGGCAGGTAGTTTAGAAAGCCAATTAAGACAGGCAATTAAGGCAGGCAGCCAATTAAGGCTGGTAATTAAGGCATGCAATTAAGGCAGGCAATTAAGCTAGGCAATTAAGGCAAGCAATCAAGGATGGCAATTAAGTCAGCAAATTTAGGAATGCAATTAAGGCAGCCAATTAAGGCAGGCAATTAAGGCAGGCAATTAGCACAGGCAATTAAGGCAGGCAATAAAGGCAGGCAATCAAGAAATGCAATTAAAGCAGGCAATTAAGGCAGGCAATTAAAGTAGGCAATTATGGCAGGCAATTAAGACAGTCCATTTAGGCAGACAATTAAGGCAGGTTATTAAGGCTGGCAATGAAAGCAGGCTGATAAAGTAGGCAAATAATGCAGGTAATTAGGGAAGGCAATTAAGGCAGGCAATTAAGGCAGGCAATTAAGGCAAGCTATTTAGGCAGGTAGTAAAGAAAGCCAATTAAGACAGGCAATTAAGGCAGGCAGCCAATTAAGGCTGGTAATTATAGCATGCAATTAAGGCAGGCAATTTAGGCACGCAATTAGGCAAGCTATTAAGGATGGCATTTAAGGCAGCCAATTGAGGAATGTAATTAAGGCAGGCAATTAAAGCAGTCAATTAAGGCAGGCAATTAAGGCAAGCAATAAGGATGGCAATTAAGGCAGCCAATTAAGGCAGGCAATCAAGGCAGGCAATCAAGAAAGGCAATTAAGGTAGGCAAATAATGCAGGTAATTAGGGAAGGCAATTAAGGCAGGCAATTAAGGCAGGCAATTAAGGCAAGCAATTAAGGCAGGTAGTTTAGAAAGCCAATTAAGACAGGCAATTAAGGCAGGCAGCCAATTAAGGCTGGTAATTAAGGCATGCAATTAAGGCAGGCAATTAAGCCAGGCAATTAAGGCAAGCAATTAAGGATGGCAATTAAGGCAGCAAATTTAGGAATGCAATTAAGGCAGCCAATTAAGGCAGGCAATTAAGGCAGGCAATTAGGGAAGGCAATTAGGCAGTCAATTAAGGCAGACTATTAAGGCAGGCAATTAAGTCTGGCAATGAAGGCAGGCTATTAGGTTAGGCAAATAATGCAGGTAATTAGGGAAGGAAATCAAGGCAGGCAATTAAGGCAAGCAATTAAGGCAATCTATTAAGGCGGGTAGTAAAGAAAGCCAATTCAGGCAAGCGATTAAGGCAGGCAATTAAGTAAGGCAGCCAATTAAGGCAGGTAAATAAGGCTGGCATTTTAGGCAGACAATTGAGGCAGTCAATTAAGACAGGCAATTAAAGCAAGCAATGAAGGCAGGCAATTAAGGCAGGCAATTAAGGCAGGCAATTAAGGAAAGCAATTAAGGCAGGTAATAAAGAAAGCCAATTAAGGCAGGCGATTTAGGCAGGCAATTGAGGCAGGCAGCCAATTAAGGCTGCTTATTAAGGCATGCAATTAAGGCAGGCAATTAATGTAGCCAATTAAGGCAGGCAATTTAGGCAGGCAAATAATGCAGGTAATTTGGTTAGCCAATTAAGGCAGGCAATGAAGGCAGGCAATTAAGGGAGTCAAATAATGCAGGTAATTAGGAAAGGCAATAAGGCAAGTAAATAAGGCAGGCATTTAAGGCAAGCAATTAAGGCAATGAGTAAAGAAAGCCAATTAAGGCAGGCGATTAATGCAGGCAATTAAGGCAGGCAGCCAATTAAGGCTAGTAATTAAGGCATGCAATTAAGGCAGGCAATTAAATCAGGCTATTAAGGCAGGCAATTAAGGCAAGCATTTATGGTAGGAAATTAAGGCCGACAATTAAGACAGGCAATTAATGCTGGCAATAAAGGCAGACAATTAAGGTAGTCAAATAATGCAGGTAATTAGGGAAGGCAATTAAGGCAAGCAATTAAGGCCTGCAATTAATGCAGGCAATTAAGGCAGCAAATCGAGGAAGGCAATTAAGGCATGCAATTAATTTAGCCAATTAAGGCAGGCAATTAAGGCAGGCAAATAATGCAGTTAATTTGGTAAGGCAATTAAGGCAAGCAATTAAGGCAGGTAGTAAAGATAGCCAATTAAGGCAGCCAATTAAGGCATGCAATTAAGGCAGGCAATTAATGCAGGCAATTAAGGCAGGCAATAAAGGCAGGCAATCAAGTAAGGCAATTAAGGCAGGCAATTAAGGCAGACAATTAAGACAAGCAATTAAGGCTGGCAATTAAGGCAGGCAAATAATGCAGGTAATTTGGTATGGTAATTAAGGCAGGCAATTAGGCAAGCAATTAAGGCAGGCAATTAAGGCAGGCATTTTAGACAGGCAATCAAGTAAGGCAATTAAGGCAGGAAATTAAGGCAGGCAATTAAGGCAGACAATTAAGACAGGCAATTAAGGCAGGCAATGAAGGCAGGCAATTAAGGTAGTCAAATAATGCAGGTAATTAGGAAAGGCAATAAGGCAAGCAATTAAGGCAGGCATTTAAGTCAAGCAATTAAGGCAGGGAGTAAAGAAAGCCAATTAAGGCAAGCGATTAATGCAGGCAATTAAAGCAGGCAGCCAATTAAAGCTGGTAATTAAGGAATGTAATTAAGGCAGGCTATTAAGGCAGGCAATTAAGGCAAGCAATTAAGGATGGCAATTAAAGCAGGCTATTAAGGCAGGCAAATAAGGCAGGCATTCAAGGAAGGCAATTAAGGCAAGCAATTAATGTAGCCAATTAAGGCAGGCATTTAAGTCAGGCAATAAAGGCATGCAATTAAGGCAGGTAATTAAGGCAGGCAATAAAGGCAGACATTTTAGGCAGTCAATTAAGGCTGTAATTGAAGGCAGGCAATTAAATTAGGCATATAATGCAGGTAATAAGGGAAAGCAATTAAGGCAGGCAATTAAGGCAGTCAATTAAGGCAAGCAATTAAGGCAGGTAGTAACAAATGCCAATTAAGGCAGGCAATTAAGGCTGGCATTTAAGGCAGGCATCTAATTAAGGCTGGTTATTAAGGCATGCAATTAAGGCAGGCAATTAAGGCAGGCAATTAAGAGAAGCAATTAAGGATGGCAATTAAAGATTGCAATAAAGGAAGCCATTTAAGGCAGTCATGTAATGCAGCCATTAAGGCAGGCAATTAAGGCAAGCAATTAAGGCAGGTTGTAAATAAAGCCAATTACGGCAGGCAATTAAGGCAGGCATTTAAGGCAGGCAACCAATTAAGGCTAGTAATTAAGGCATGCAATTAAGGCAGGCAATAAAGGCAGGCAATTATGGCATGCAATTAAGGATGGCAATTAAAAAAAGCAATAAAGGCAGGCAATTAAGGCGGCAATTAAGGCAAGCAATTAATGCAGTTAGTTAAGAAAGCTAATTAAGGGAGGCAATTAAGGCAGGCAGCCAATAAAGGCTGGTAATTAAGGCATGTAATTAAGGCAGGCAATTAAGGCAGGCAATTAAAGCAGGCAATTATGGCAGGCAATTAAGGCAGTAAATTAAGGCAGACAATTAAGGCAGGCAATTAAGGCTGGCAATCAACACAGGCAATTAAGGCTTGAAAATAATGCAGGTAATTAGGGAAGGCAATTAAGGCAGCCAATTAAGGCAGGCAGTTAAGGCAAGCAATTAAGGCAGGTAGTAAAGAAAGCCAATTAAGGCAGGCAATTAAAGCAGGCAGCCAATTAAGGCTGGTAATTAATACATGCAATTAAGGCAGGCAATTAAGTCAGGCAATTAAGGCAGACAATTAAGGCAGGCAATAAGGCAGGCAATCAATAAATTCAATTAAGGAAGGCAGCCAATAAAGGCTGGTAATTAAGGCATGCAATTAAGGCAGGCAATTAAGGCAGGCAATTAAGGCATGCAATTAAGGATTGCAATTAAGGCAGTCAATAAAGGAATGCCATTAAGGCAGCCAATTAAGGCAGGCAATTAAAGCAGGCATTTATGGCAGGCAATTAAGGCAGTCAATTAAGGCAGACAATTAAGGCTGGCAATTAAG
Organism: Bacillus rossius redtenbacheri; assembly: GCF_032445375.1. Taxonomy (NCBI): domain Eukaryota; kingdom Metazoa; phylum Arthropoda; class Insecta; order Phasmatodea; family Bacillidae; genus Bacillus; species Bacillus rossius. The sequence continues at coordinate 671,879 of NW_026962382.1, forward strand.
GCAGGCAATTAAGGCAGAAAATTAAGACAGACAATTAAGGCAGGCAATTATGCAAGCAATTAATGTAGCCAATTAAGGCAGGCAATTTAGGCAGGCAAATAATGCAGGTAATTTGGTTAGCCAATTAAGGCAGGCAATGAAGGCAGGCTATAAGGTTAGGCAAATAATGCAGGTAATTAGGGAAGGCAATTAAGGCAGGCAATTAAGGCAGGCAGTTAAGGCAGGTAGTAAAAAAAGCCAATTAAGGCAGGCAGCCAATTAAGGCTGGTAATTAAGGCAGGCAATTAAGGCAGGCAATTAAGGCAGGCAATCAAGAAATGCAATTAAGGCAGGCAATTAAGTCAGGCAATTAAAGCAGGCAATTATGGCAGGCAATGAAGGCAGTCAATTAAGGCAGGCAATTAAGGCAGAAAATTAAGACAGACAATTAAGGCAGGCAATTATGCAAGCAATTAATGTAGCCAATTAAGGCAGGCAATTTAGGCAGGCAAATAATGCAGGTAATTTGGTTAGCCAATTAAGGCAGGCAATGAAGGCAGGCTATAAGGTTAGGCAAATAATGCAGGTAATTAGGGAAGGCAATTAAGGCAGGCAATTAAGGCAAGCAATTAAGGCAATCTATTTAGGCGGGTAGTAAAGAAAGCCAATTCAGGCAAGCGATTAAGGCAGGCAATTAAGGCAGGCAGCCAATTAAGGCAGGTAAATAAGGCTGGCATTTTAGGCAGACAATTGAGGCAGTCAATTAAGACAGGCAATTAAAGCAAGCAATGAAGGCAGGCAATTAAGGCAGGCAATTAAGGCAGGCAATTAAGGCAGGCAATTAAGGAAAGCAATTAAGGCAGGTAATAAAGAAAGCCAATTAAGGCAGGCGATTTAGGCAGGCAATTAAGGCAGGCAGCCAATTAAGGCTGGTAATTAAGGCATGCAATTAAGGCAGGCAATTAAGGCAGGCAATTAAGGGAGGCAATTAAGGCAGAAAATTAAGACAGACAATTAAGGCAGGCAATTATGCAAGCAATTAATGTAGCCAATTAAGGCAGGCAATTTAGGCAGGCAAATAATGCAGGTAATTTGGTTAGCCAATTAAGGCAGGCAATGAAGGCAGGCAATTAAGGGAGTCAAATAATGCAGGAAATTAGGAAAGGCAATAAGGCAAGTAAATAAGGCAGGCATTTAAGGCAAGCAATTAAGGCAATGAGTAAAGAAAGCCTATTAAGGCAGGCGATTAATGCAGGCAATTAAGGCAGGCAGCCAATTAAGGCTAGTAATTAAGGCATGCAATTAAGGCAGGCCATTAAATCAGGCTATTAAGGCAGGCAATTAAGGCAGGCAATTAAGGTAGGAAATTAAGGCCGACAATTAAGACAGGAAATTAAGGCTGGCAATGAAGGCAGACAATTAAGGTAGTCAAATAATGCAGGTAATTAGGGAAGGCAATTAAGGCAAGCAATTAAGGCCTGCAATTAATGCAGGCAATTAAGGCAGCAAATCGAGGAAGGCAATTAAGGCATGCAATTAATTTAGCCAATTAAGGCAGGCAATTAAGGCAGGCAAATAACGCAGTTAATTTGGTAAGGCAATTAAGGCAAGCAATTAAGGCAGGTAGTAAAGATAGCCAATTAAGGCATGCAATTAAGGCAGGCAATTAATGCAGGCAATTAAGGCAGGCAATAAAGGCAGGCAATCAAGTAAGGCAATTAAGGCAGGCAATTAAGGCAGACAATTAAGACAGGCAATTAAGGCTGGCAATTAAGGCAAGCATTTAATGTAGCCAATTAAGGAGGCAATTAAGGCAGGCAAATAATGCAGGTAATTTGGTATGGTAATTAAGGCAGGCAATTAGGCAAGCAATTAAGGCAGGTAGTAAAGAAAGCCAATTAAGGCAGTCAATTAAGGCAGCCAATTAAGGCATGCAATTAAGGCAGGCAATTAAGGCAGGCATCTTAGGCAGGCAATCAAGTAAGGCAATTAAGGCAGGAAATTAAGGCAGGCAATTAAGGCAGGCAATTAAAGCAGTCAATTACGGCAGGCAATTAAGTCAATCAATTAAGGCAGACAATTAAGGCAGGCAATTAAGGCTGGCAATCAAGGCAGGCTATTAAGGTAGGCAAATATACAGGTAATTAGGGAAGGCAATTAAGGCATGCAATTAAGGCAGGCAATTAAGGCAAGCAATTAAGGATGGCAATTAAGGCAGGCAATTAAGGCAAGCAATTAAGGATGGCAATTAAGGCAGCCAATTAAGGCAGGCAATAAAGGCAGGCAATCAAGAAAGGCAATTAAGGTAGGCAAATAATGAAGGTAATTAGGGAAGGCAATTAAGGCAGGCAATTAAGGCAGGCAATTAAGGCAAGCAATTAGAGCAGGTAGTTTAGAAAGCCAGTTAAGACAGGCAATTAAGGCAGGCAGCCAATTAAGGCTGGTAATTAAGGCATGCAATTAAGGCAGGCAATTAAGCCAGGCAATTAAGGCAAGCAATTAAGTATGGCAATTAAGGCAGCAAATTTAGGAATGCAATTAAGGCAGCCAATTAAGGCAGGCAATTAAGGCAGGCAATTAGAGAAGGCAATTAGGCAGTCAATTAAGGCAGACTATTAAGGCAGGCAATTAAGTCTGGCAATGAAGGCAGGCTATAAGGTTAGGCAAATAATGCAGGTAATTAGGGAAGGCAATTAAGGCAGGCAATTAAGGCAAGCAATTAAGGCAATCTATTTAGGCGGGTAGTAAAGAAAGCCAATTTAGGCAAGCGATTAAGGCAGGCAATTAAGGCAGGCAGCCAATTAAGGCAGGCAATTAAGGCAGGCAATTAAGGAAAGCAATTAAGGCAGGTAATAAAGAAAGCCAATTAAGGCAGGCGATTTAGGCAGGCAATTAAGGCAGGCAGCCAATTAAGGCTGGTAATTAAGGCATGCAATTAAGGCAGGCAATTAAGGCAGGCAATTAAGGCAGGCAATTAAGGCAGAAAATTAAGACAGACAATTAAGGCAGGCAATTATGCAAGCAATTAATGTAGCCAATTAAGGCAGGCAATTTAGGCAGGCAAATAATGCAGGTAATTTGGTTAGCCAATTAAGGCAGGCAATGAAGGCAGGCAATTAAGGGAGTCAAATAATGCAGGAAATTAGGAAAGGCAATAAGGCAAGTAAATAAGGCAGGCATTTAAGGCAAGCAATTAAGGCAATGATTAAAGAAAGCCAATTAAGGCAGGCGATTAATTCTGGCAATTAAGGCAGGCAGCCAATTAAGGCTAGTAATTAAGGCATGCAATTAAGGCAGGCAATTAAATCAGGCTATTAAGGCAGGCAATTAAGGCAGGCAATTAAGGTAGGAAATTAAGGCCGACAATTAAGACAGGCAATTAAGGCTGGCAATGAAGGCAGACAATTAAGGTAGTCAAATAATGCAGGTAATTAGGGAAGGCAATTAAGGCAAGCAATTAAGGCCTGCAATTAATGCAGGCAATTAAGGCAGCAAATCGAGGAAGGCAATTAAGGCATGCAATTAATTTAGCCAATTAAGGCAGGCAATTAAGGCAGGCAAATAATGCAGTTAATTTGGTAAGGCAATTAAGGCAAGCAATTAAGGCAGGTAGTAAAGATAGCCAATTAAGGCATGCAATTAAGGCAGGCAATTAATCCAGGCAATTAAGGCAGGCAATAAAGGCAGGCAATCAAGTAAGGCAATTAAGGCAGGCAATTAAGGCAGACAATTAAGACAGGCAATTAAGGCTGGCAATTAAGGCAAGCAATTAATGTAGCCAATTAAGGCAGGCAATTAAGGCAGGCAAATAATGCAGGTAATTTTGTATGGTAATTAAGGCAGGCAATTAGGCAAGCAATTAAGGCAGGTAGTAAAGAAAGCCAATTAAGGCAGTCAATTAAGGCAGCCAATTAAGGCATGCAATTAAGGCAGGCAATTAAGGCAGGCATTTTAGGCAGGCAATCAAGTAAGGCAATTAAGGCAGGAAATTAAGGCAGGCAATTAAGGCAGACAATTAAGACAGGCAACTAAGGCAGGCAATGAAGGCAGGCATATAAGGTAGTCAAATAATGCAAGTTATTAGGAAAGGCAATAAGGCAAGCAATTAAGGCAGGCATTTAAGGCAAGCAATTAAGGCAGGGAGTAAAGAAAGCCAATTAAGGCAAGCGATTAATGCAGGCAATTAAAGCAGGCAGCCAATTAAGGCTGGTAATTAAGGAATGTAATTAAGGCAGGCTATTAAGGCAGGCAATTAAGGCAAGCAATTAAGGATGGCAATTAAAGCAGGCTATTAAGGCAGGCAAATAAGGCAGGCATTCAAGGAAGGCAATTAAGGCAAGCAATTAATGTAGCCAATTAAGGCAGGCTTTTAAGTCAGGCAATAAAGGCATGCAATTAAGGCAGGTAATTAAGGCAGGCAATTAAGGCAGACATTTTAGGCAGTCAATTAAGGCTGTAATTGAAGGCAGGCAATTAAATTAGGCAAATAATGCAGGTAATAAGGGAAAGCAATTAAGGCAGGCAATTAAGGCAGGCAATTAAGGCAGGCAATTAAGAGAAGCAATTAAGGATGGCAATTAAAGATTGCAATAAAGGAAGCCAATTAAGGCAGTCATGTAACGCAGCCATTAAGGCAGGCAATTAAGGCAAGCAATTAAGGCAGGTAGTAAATAAAGCCAATTACGGCAGGCAATTAAGGCAGGCAACCAATTAAGGCTAGTAATTAAGGCATGCAATTAAGGCAGGCAATTAAGGCAAGCAATTAAGTATGGCAATTAAGGCAGCAAATTTAGGAATGCAATTAAGGCAGCCAATTAAGGCAGGCAATTAAGGCAGGCAATTAGAGAAGGCAATTAGGCAGTCAATTAAGGCAGACTATTAAGGCAGGCAATTAAGTCTGGCAATGAAGGCAGGCTATAAGGTTAGGCAAATAATGCAGGTAATTAGGGAAGGCAATTAAGGCAGGCAATTAAGGCAAGCAATTAAGGCAATCTATTTAGGCGGGTAGTAAAGAAAGCCAATTCAGGCAAGCGATTAAGGCAGGCAATTAAGGCAGGCAGCCAATTAAGGCAGGTAAATAAGGCTGGCATTTTAGGCAGACAATTGAGGCAGTCAATTAAGACCGGCAATTAAAGCAAGCAATGAAGGCAGGCAATTAAGGCAGGCAATTAAGGCAGGCAATTAAGGAAAGCAATTAAGGCAGGTAATAAAGAAAGCCAATTAAGGCAGGCGATTTAGGCAGGCAATTAAGGCAGGCAGCCAATTAAGGCTGGTAATTAAGGCATGCAATTAAGGCAGGCAATTAAGGCAGGCAATTAAGGGAGGCAATTAAGGCAGAGAATTAAGACAGACAATTAAGGCAGGCAATTATGCAAGCAATTAATGTAGCCAATTAAGGCAGGCAATTTAGGCAGGCAAATAATGCAGGTAATTTGGTTAGCCAATTAAGGCAGGCAATGAAGGCAGGCAATTAAGGGAGTCAAATAATGCAGGAAATTAGGAAAGGCAATAAGGCAAGTAAATAAGGCAGGCATTTAAGGCAAGCAATTAAGGCAATGAGTAAAGAAAGCCAATTAAGGCAGGCGATTAATGCAGGCAATTAAGGCAGGCAGCCAATTAAGGCTAGTAATTAAGGCATGCAATTAAGGCAGGCAATTTAATCAGGCTATTAAGGCAGGCAATTAAGGCAGGCGATTAAGGTAGGAAATTAAGGCCGACAATTAAGACAGGCAATTAAGGCTGGCAATGAAGGCAGACAATTAAGGTAGTCAAATAATGCAGGTAATTAGGGAAGGCAATTAAGGCAAGCAATTAAGGCCTGCAATTAATGCAGGCAATTAAGGCAGCAAATCGAGGAAGGCAATTAAGGCATGCAATTAATTTAGCCAATTAAGGCAGGCAATTAAGGCAGGCAAATAATGCAGTTAATTTGGTAAGGCAATTAAGGCAAGCAATTAAGGCAGGTAGTAAAGATAGCCAATTAAGGCATGCAATTAAGGCAGGCAATTAATGCAGGCAATTAAGACAGGCAATAAAGGCAGGCAATCAAGTAAGGCAATTAAGGCAGGCAATTACGGCAGACAATTAAGACAGGCAATTAAGGCTGGCAATTAAGGCAAGCATTTAATGTAGCCAATTAAGGCAGGCAATTAAGGCAGGCAAATAATGCAGGTAATTTGGTATGGTAATTAAGGCAGGCAATTAGGCAAGCAATTAAGGCAGGTAGTAAAGAAAGCCAATTAAGGCAGTCAATTAAGGCAGCCAATTAAGGCATGCAATTAAGGCAGGCAATTAAGGCAGTCATTTTAGGCAGGCAATCAAGTAAGGCAATTAAGGCAGGAAATTAAGGCAGGCAATTAACGCAGACAATTAAGACAGGCAATTAAAGCAGGCAATGAAGGCAGGCAATTAAGGTAGTCAAATAATGCAAGTTATTAGGAAAGGCAATAAGACAAGCAATTAAGGCAGGCATTTAAGGCAAGCAATTAAGGCAGGGAGTAAAGAAAGCCAATTAAGGCAAGCGATTAATGCAGGCAATTAAAGCAGGCAGCCAATTAAGGCTGGTAATTAAGGAATGTAATTAAGGCAGGCTATTAAGGCAGGCAATTAAGGCAAGCAATTAAGGATGGCAATTAAAGCAGGCTATTAAGGCAGGCAAATAAGGCAGGCATTCAAGGAAGGCAATTAAGGCAAGCAATTAATGTAGCCAATTAAGGCAGGCATTTAAGTCAGGCAATAAAGGCATGCAATTAAGGCAGGTAATTAAGGCAGGCAATTAAGGCAGACATTTTAGGCAGTCAATTAAGGCTGTAATTGAAGGCAGGCAATTAAATTAGGCAAATAATGCAGGTAATAAGAGAAAGCAATTAAGGCAGGCAATTAAAGCAGTCAATTAAGGCAAGCAATTAAGGCAGGTAGTAACGAAAGCCAATTAAGGCAGGCAATTAAGGCTGGCATTTAAAGCAGGCATCTAATTAAGGCTGGTTATTAAGGCATGCAATTAAGGCAGGCAATTAAGGCAGGCAATTAAGAGAAGCAATTAAGGATGGCAATTAAAGATTGCAATAAAGGAAGCCAATTAAGGCAGTCATGTAACGCAGCCATTAAGGCAGGCAATTAAGGCAAGCAATTAAGGCAGGTAGTAAATAAAGCCAATTACGGCAGGCAATTAAGGCAGGCAACCAATTAAGGCTAGTAATTAAGGCATGCAATTAAGGCAGGCAATTAAGGCAAGCAATTAAGTATGGCAATTAAGGCAGCAAATTTAGGAATGCAATTAAGGCAGCCAATTAAGGCAGGCAATTAAGGCAGGCAATTAGAGAAGGCAATTAGGCAGTCAAATAAGGCAGACTATTAAGGCAGGCAATTAAGTCTGGCAATGAAGGCAGGCATTAAGGTTAGGCAAATAATGCAGGTAATTAGGGAAGGCAATTAAAGCAGGCAATTAAGGCAAGCAATTAAGGCAATCTATTTAGGCGGGTAGTAAAGAAAGCCAATTCAGGCAAGCGATTAAGGCAGGCAATTAAGGCAGACAATTAAGGCAGGCAATTAAGGCTGGCAATCAACACAGGCAATTAAGGCTTGAAAATAATGCAGGTAATTAAGGCTTGAAAATAATGCAGGTAATTAGGGAAGGCAATTAAGACAGCCAATTAAGGCAGGCAGTTAAGGCAAGCAATTAAGGCATGTAGTAAAGAAAGCCAATTAAGGCAGGCAATTAAAGCAGGCAGCCAATTAAGGCTGGTAATTAATACATGCAATTAACGCAGGCAATTAAGTCAGGCAATTAAGGCAGACAATTAAGGCAGGCAATAAGGCAGGCAATCAATAAATTCAATTAAGGAAGGCAGCCAATAAAGGCTGGTAATTAAGGCATGCAATTAAGGCAGGCAATTAAGGCAGGCAATTAAGGCAAGCAATTAAGGATTGCAATTAAGGCAGTCAATAAAGGAATGCCATTAAGGCAGCCAATTAAGGCAGGCAATTAAAGCAGGCATTTATGGCAGGCAAATAAGGCAGTCAATTAAGGCAGACAATTAAGGCAGGCAATTAAGGCTGGCAATCAAGGCAGGCAAATAAAGTAGGCAAATAATGCTGGTAATTAGGGAAGGCAATTAAGGCAGGCAATTAAGGCAGGCAGTTAAGGCAAGCAATTAAGGCAGGTAGTAAAAAAAGCCAATTAAGGCTGTTAATTAAGGCAGGCAATTAAGGCAGGCAATTAAGGCAGGCAATCAAGAAATGCAATTAAGGCAGGCAATAAAGTCAGGCAATTAAAGCAGGCAATTATTGGCGGCAATGAAGGCAGTCAATTAAGGCAGATAATTAAGGCAGGCAATTAAGGCTGGCAATGAAGGAAGGCTATGAATGCAAGAAATTAATGTAGCCAATTAAGGCAGGCAATTAGGGCAGGCAAATAGTGCAGGTAATTAGGAAAGACAATTAAGGAAGGCAATTAAGGCAGGCAAATAATGCAGGTAATTAGGGAAGGCAATTAAGGAAGGCAATTAAGGCAGGCAATTAATGCAGGCAATTAACGCAGGCAAATAAGGCAGGCAATCAAGGAAGGCAATTAAGGCAAGCAATTAATGTAGCCAATTAAGGCAGGCAATTATGGCAGGCAGGCAATTAAGACTGGTAATTAAGGCAGGTAAATAAGGCTGGCAATTTAGGCAGGCAATTAAGGTAGGCAATTAATGCTGGCAATTAAGGCAGGCAAATAATGCAGGTAATTAATGCAGGCAATTAAGGCAGGCAATTAGGGCAGGCAATTAATGCAGGCAAATAAGGCAGGCAATTAAGGTAGGCAAATAATGCAGGTAAATCGGGAAGGCAATTAAGGCAGGCAATTAAAGCAGGCAATTAAGGCAAGCAATTAAGGCAGGTAGTTTAGAAAGCCAATTAAGACAGGCAATTAAGGCAGGCAGCCAATTAAGGCTGGTAATTGAGGCATGCAATTAAGTCAGGCAATTAAGCCAAGCAATTAAGGCAGGCAATTAAGGATGGCAATTAAGGCAGCCAATTTAGGAATGCAATTAAGTCAGCCAATTAAGGCAGGCGATTAAGGCAGTCAGCCAATTATAGGCTGGTAATTAAGGCATGCAATTAAGGAAGGCAATTAAGGCAGACAATTAAGGCAGGCAATTAAGGCTGGCAATGAAGGCAGGCAATTAAGGCAGGCAGGCAAATAAAACTGGTAATTAAGGCAGGCAATTAAGGTAGGCAAATAATGCATGTAATTACGGAAGGCGGTTAAGGCAGGCAATTAAGGCAGGCAATTAAGGCAAGCAATTAAGAATAGCAATTAAGGCAGCCAATTTAGGAATGCAATTAAGGCAGCCAATTAAGTCAGGAAATTAAGGCAGGCAATTAAAGCAGGCAATTACGGCAGGCAATTAAGTCAATCAATAAAGGCAGACAATTAAGGCAGGCAATTAAGGCTGGCAATGAAGGCAGGCTATTAAGGTAGGCAAATATAGCAGGTAATTAGGGAAGGCAATTAAGGCATGCAATTAAGGCAGGCAATAAAGGCAAGCAATTAATGCATGCAATTAAGGCAGGCAATTAAGGCAGGCAATCAAGAAAGGCAATTAAGGCAGGCAATTAAGGCAGACAATTAAAGAAGCAATTAAGGCAGGCAATGAAGGCAGGTAAAGGTAGGCAAATAATGCAGGTAATTAGGGAAGGCAATTAATGCAGGCAATTAAGGCAGGCAATTAAGGCAAGCTATTAAGGCAGGTAGTAAAGATAGCCAATTAAGGCATGCAATTAAGGCAGGCAATTAAGGCAGGCAATTAAAGCAGGCAATTAAAGCAGGCAATCAAGTAAGGTAATTAAGGCAGGCAATTAAGGCAGACAATTAAGACAGGCAATTAAGGCAGGCAATTAAGGCAAGTAATAAATGTAGCCAATTAAGGCAGGCAATTAAGGCAGGCAAATAATGCAGGTAATTTGGTAAGGCAATTAAGGCAGGCAATTAAGGCAAGCAATTAAGGCAGGTAGTAAAGAAAGCCAATTAAGGCAGTCAATAAGGGAGCCAATTAAGGCATGCAATTAAGGCAGGCAATTAAGGCAGGCAATTTAGGCAGACAATTTAGGCAGGCAATCAAGTAAGGCAATTAAGGCAGGAAATTAAGGCAGGCAATTAAAGCAGACAATTAAGAAAGGCAATTAAGGCAAGCAATTAAGGCAGGGAGTAAAGAAAGCCAATTTAGGCAGTCGATTAATGCAGGCAATTAAGGCAGGCAGCCATTTAAGGCTGGTAATTAAGGCATGCAATTAAGGCAGCCAATTAAGGCAGGCAATTAAGGCAGGCAATTAAGGCAAGCAATTAAGGTTGGCAATTAAGGAATGCAATTAAGGCAGCCAATTAAGGCAGTCACGTAAGGCAGGAAATTAAGGCAGGCAAAAAAGGCAGGCAATCAAGAAAGGCAATTAAGGCAGGCAATTAAGGCAAGCAATCAAGGCAGGAAGTATAGAAAGCCAATTAAGGCTGGCAGCCAATTAAGACTGGTAATTAAGGCATGCAATTAAGGCAGGCAATTAAGGCAGTTAATTAAGGCAGGCAAATAATGCAA